>NC_067471.1:600000-1200000 GCF_025434085.1 Hippocampus zosterae | reverse complement strand
TCAGGGCGTCAACCTGAACTAAATACATGTTGAAATGTGTGCATAAGTCCTTTGGTTTAGGCGTGACACTCATTTTCAGTTTTTATTGCTTTAAATGTACTTTCAGTCCGAGTTGAGCCCGTTTTTTTACTTTGAATGTTCCTTCATAGGAATGAGTTGTGTAGTCAAATTAATGCTCATTTAGGCTTCAGGAGGTCAACCTGAACTAAATACATGTTGAAATGTGTGCATAAGGCCTTTGGTTTAGGCGTGACACTCATTTTGAGTTTTTATTGCTTTAAATGCGTTTTCAGGCCGAGTAAAGCACGTTTTTTTACTTTGAATGTATCTTCATAGGAACAAGTTGTGTAGTCAAATTAATGCTCATTTAGGCTTCAGGACGTCAACCTGAACTGAATACATGTTGAAATGTGTGCATAAGTCCTTTGGTTTAGGCGTGACACTCATTTTCAGTTTTTATTGCTTTAAATGCACTTTCAGGCCGAGTTGAGCCCGTTTTTTGACTTTGAATGTACCTTCATAGGAATGAGTTGTGTAGTAAAATTAATGCTCATTTAGGCTTCAGGAGGTCAACCTGAACTGAATACATGTTGAAATGTGTGCATAAGTCCTTTGGTTTAGGCGTGACACTCATTTTCAGTTTTTATTGCTTTAAATGCACTTTCAGTCCGAGTTGAGCCCGTTTTGTGACTTTGAATGTACCTTCATAGGAATGAGTTGTGTAGTCAAATTAATGCTCATTTAGGCTTCAGGAGGTCAACCTGAACTAAATACATGTTGAAATGTGTGCATAAGTCCTTTGGTTTAGGCGTGACACTCATTTTCAGTTTTTATTGCTTTAAATGCACTTTCAGTCCGAGTTTAGCCCGTTTTGTGACTTTGAATGTACCTTCATAGGAATGAGTTGTGTAGTCAAATTAATGCTCATTTAGGCTTCAGGAGGTCAACCTGAACTAAATACATGTTGAAATGTGTGCATAAGTCCTTTGGTTTAGGCGTGACACTCATTTTCAGTTTTTATTGCTTTAAATGCACTTTCAGTCCGAGTTGAGCCCGTTTTTTTACTTTGAATGTATCTTCATAGGAATAAGTTGTGTAGTCAAATTAATGGTGATTTAGGCTTCAGGAGGTCAACCTGAACTAAATACATGTTGAAATGTGTGCTTAAGTCCTTTGGTTTAGGCGTGACACTCATTTTGAGTTTTTATTGCTTTAAATGCACTTTCAGGCCTAGTTGAGCACGTTTTGTGACTTTGAATGTACCTTCATAGGAATTAGTTGTGTAGTCAAATTAATGCTCATTTAGGCTTCAGGAGGTCAATCTGAACTAAATACATGTTGAAATGTGTGCATAAGTCCTTTGGTTTAGGCGTGACACTCATTTTCAGTTTTTATTGCTTTAAATGCACTTTCAGTCCGAGTTGAGCCCGTTTTGTGACTTTGAATGTACCTTCATAGGAATGAGTTGTGTAGTCAAATTAATGCTCATTTAGGCTTCAGGAGGTCAACCTGAACTAAATACATGTTGAAATGTGTGCATAAGTCCTTTGGTTTAGGCGTGACACTAATTTTCAGTTTTTATTGCTTTAAATGCACTTTCAGTCCGAGTTGAGCCCGTTTTTTTACTTTGAATGTATCTTCATAGGAATAAGTTGTGTAGTCAAATTAATGGTGATTTAGGCTTCAGGAGGTCAACCTGAACTAAATACATGTTGAAATGTGTGCTTAAGTCCTTTGGTTTAGGCGTGACACTCATTTTGAGTTTTTATTGCTTTAAATGCACTTTCAGGCCTAGTTGAGCACGTTTTGTGACTTTGAATGTTCCTTCATAGGAATGAGTTGTGTAGTCAAATTAATGCTCATTTAGGCTTCAGGGCGTCAACCTGAACTAAATACATGTTGAAATGTGTGCATAAGTCCTTTGGTTTAGGCGTGACACTCATTTTCAGTTTTTATTGCTTTAAATGTACTTTCAGTCCGAGTTGAGCCCGTTTTTTTACTTTGAATGTTCCTTCATAGGAATGAGTTGTGTAGTCAAATTAATGCTCATTTAGGCTTCAGGAGGTCAACCTGAACTAAATACATGTTGAAATGTGTGCATAAGGCCTTTGGTTTAGGCGTGACACTCATTTTGAGTTTTTATTGCTTTAAATGCGTTTTCAGGCCGAGTAAAGCACGTTTTTTTACTTTGAATGTATCTTCATAGGAACAAGTTGTGTAGTCAAATTAATGCTCATTTAGGCTTCAGGACGTCAACCTGAACTGAATACATGTTGAAATGTGTGCATAAGTCCTTTGGTTTAGGCGTGACACTCATTTTCAGTTTTTATTGCTTTAAATGCACTTTCAGGCCGAGTTGAGCCCGTTTTTTGACTTTGAATGTACCTTCATAGGAATGAGTTGTGTAGTAAAATTAATGCTCATTTAGGCTTCAGGAGGTCAACCTGAACTGAATACATGTTGAAATGTGTGCATAAGTCCTTTGGTTTAGGCGTGACACTCATTTTCAGTTTTTATTGCTTTAAATGCACTTTCAGTCCGAGTTGAGCCCGTTTTGTGACTTTGAATGTTCCTTCATAGGAATGAGTTGTGTAGTCAAATTAATGCTCATTTAGGCTTCAGGAGGTCAATCTGAACTAAATACATGTTGAAATGTGTGCATAAGGCCTTTGGTTTAGGCGTGACACTCATTTTGAGTTTTTATTGCTTTAAATGCGTTTTCAGGCCGAGTAAAGCACGTTTTTTTACTTTGAATGTATCTTCATAGGAACAAGTTGTGTAGTCAAATTAATGCTCATTTAGGCTTCAGGACGTCAACCTGAACTGAATACATGTTGAAATGTGTGCATAAGTCCTTTGGTTTAGGCGTGACACTCATTTTCAGTTTTTATTGCTTTAAATGCACTTTCAGGCCGAGTTGAGCCCGTTTTTTGACTTTGAATGTACCTTCATAGGAATGAGTTGTGTAGTAAAATTAATGCTCATTTAGGCTTCAGGAGGTCAACCTGAACTGAATACATGTTGAAATGTGTGCATAAGTCCTTTGGTTTAGGCGTGACACTCATTTTCAGTTTTTATTGCTTTAAATGCACTTTCAGTCCGAGTTGAGCCCGTTTTGTGACTTTGAATGTACCTTCATAGGAATGAGTTGTGTAGTCAAATTAATGCTCATTTAGGCTTCAGGAGGTCAACCTGAACTAAATACATGTTGAAATGTGTGCATAAGTCCTTTGGTTTAGGCGTGACACTCATTTTCAGTTTTTATTGCTTTAAATGCACTTTCAGTCCGAGTTTAGCCCGTTTTGTGACTTTGAATGTACCTTCATAGGAATGAGTTGTGTAGTCAAATTAATGCTCATTTAGGCTTCAGGAGGTCAACCTGAACTAAATACATGTTGAAATGTGTGCATAAGTCCTTTGGTTTAGGCGTGACACTCATTTTCAGTTTTTATTGCTTTAAATGCACTTTCAGTCCGAGTTGAGCCCGTTTTTTTACTTTGAATGTATCTTCATAGGAATAAGTTGTGTAGTCAAATTAATGGTGATTTAGGCTTCAGGAGGTCAACCTGAACTAAATACATGTTGAAATGTGTGCATAAGTCCTTTGGTTTAGGCGTGACACTCATTTTGAGTTTTTATTGCTTTAAATGCACTTTCAGGCCTAGTTGAGCACGTTTTGTGACTTTGAATGTACCTTCATAGGAATGAGTTGTGTAGTCAAATTAATGCTCATTTAGGCTTCAGGAGGTCCACCTGAACTAAATACATGTTGAAATGTGTGCATAAGTCCTTTGGTTTAGGCGTGACACTCATTTTCAGTTTTTATTGCTTTAAATGCACTTTCAGTCCGAGTTGAGCCCGTTTTTTTACTTTGAATGTTCCTTCATAGGAATGATTTGTGTAGTCAAATTAATGCTCATTTAGGCTTCAGGAGGTCAACCTGAACTAAATACATGTTGAAATGTGTGCATAAGTCCTTTGGTTTAGGCGTGACACTCATTTTGAGTTTTTATTGCTTTAAATGCACTTTCAGGCCTAGTTGAGCACGTTTTGTGACTTTGAATGTACCTTCATAGGAATTAGTTGTGTAGTAAAATTAATGCTCATTTAGGCTTCAGGAGGTCAACCTGAACTGAATACATGTTGAAATGTGTGCATAAGTCCTTTGGTTTAGGCGTGACACTCATTTTCAGTTTTTATTGCTTTAAATGCACTTTCAGTCCGAGTTGAGCCCGTTTTTTTACTTTGAATGTATCTTCATAGGAATAAGTTGTGTAGTCAAATTAATGCTCATTTAGGCTTCAGGAGGTCCACCTGAACTAAATACATGTTGAAATGTGTGCATAAGTCCTTTGGTTTAGGCGTGACACTCATTTTCAGTTTTTATTGCTTTAAATGTACTTTCAGTCCGAGTTGAGCCCGTTTTTTTACTTTGAATGTTCCTTCATAGGAATGAGTTGTGTCGTCAAATTAATGCTCATTTAGGCTTCAGGAGGTCAACCTGAACTAAATACATGTTGAAATGTGTGCATAAGGCCTTTGGTTTAGGCGTGACACTCATTTTGAGTTTTTATTGCTTTAAATGCGTTTTCAGGCCGAGTAGAGCACGTTTTGTGACTTTGAATGTATCTTCATAGGAATAAGTTGTGTAGTCAAATTAATGCTCATTTAGGCTTCAGGACGTCAACCTGAACTAAATACATGTTGAAATGTGTGCATAAGTCCTTTGGTTTAGGCGTGACACTCATTTTCAGTTTTTATTGCTTTAAATGTACTTTCAGTCCGAGTTGAGCCCGTTTTTTTACTTTGAATGTTCCTTCATAGGAATGAGTTGTGTAGTCAAATTAATGCTCATTTAGGCTTCAGGAGGTCAACCTGAACTAAATACATGTTGAAATGTGTGCATAAGGCCTTTGGTTTAGGCGTGACACTCATTTTGAGTTTTTATTGCTTTAAATGCGTTTTCAGGCCGAGTAAAGCACGTTTTTTTACTTTGAATGTATCTTCATAGGAATTAGTTGTGTAGTCAAATTAATTCTCATTTAGGCTTCAGGAGGTCAACCTGAACTAAATACATGTTGAAATGTGTGCATAAGTCCTTTGGTTTAGGCGTGACACTCATTTTCAGTTTTTATTGCTTTAAATGCACTTTCAGTCCGAGTTGAGCCCGTTTTTTTACTTTGAATGTTCCTTCATAGGAATGATTTGTGTAGTCAAATTAATGCTCATTTAGGCTTCAGGAGGTCAACCTGAACTAAATACATGTTGAAATGTGTGCATAAGTCCTTTGGTTTAGGCGTGACACTCATTTTGAGTTTTTATTGCTTTAAATGCACTTTCAGGCCTAGTTGAGCACGTTTTGTGACTTTGAATGTACCTTCATAGGAATGAGTTGTGTAGTAAAATTAATGCTCATTTAGGCTTCAGGAGGTCAACCTGAACTGAATACATGTTGAAATGTGTGCATAAGTCCTTTGGTTTAGGCGTGACACTCATTTTCAGTTTTTATTGCTTTAAATGCACTTTCAGTCCGAGTTGAGCCCGTTTTGTGACTTTGAATGTACCTTCATAGGAATGAGTTGTGTAGTCAAATTAATGCTCATTTAGGCTTCAGGAGGTCAACCTGAACTAAATACATGTTGAAATGTGTGCATAAGTCCTTTGGCTTAGGCGTGACACTCATTTTCAGTTTTTATTGCTTTAAATGCACTTTCAGTCCGAGTTTAGCCCGTTTTGTGACTTTGAATGTACCTTCATAGGAATGAGTTGTGTAGTCAAATTACCGGTAATGCTCATTTAGGCTTCAGGAGGTCAACCTGAACTAAATACATGTTGAAATGTGTGCATAAGTCCTTTGGTTTAGGCGTGACACTCATTTTCAGTTTTTATTGCTTTAAATGCACTTTCAGTCCGAGTTGAGCCCGTTTTTTTACTTTGAATGTATCTTCATAGGAATAAGTTGTGTAGTCAAATTAATGGTGATTTAGGCTTCAGGAGGTCAACCTGAACTAAATACATGTTGAAATGTGTGCATAAGTCCTTTGGTTTAGGCGTGACACTCATTTTGAGTTTTTATTGCTTTAAATGCACTTTCAGGCCTAGTTGAGCACGTTTTGTGACTTTGAATGTACCTTCATAGGAATGAGTTGTGTAGTCAAATTAATGCTCATTTAGGCTTCAGGAGGTCCACCTGAACTAAATACATATTGAAATGTGTGCATAAGTCCTTTGGTTTAGGCGTGACACTCATTTTCAGTTTTTATTGCTTTAAATGCACTTTCAGTCCGAGTTGAGCCCGTTTTTTTACTTTGAATGTTCCTTCATAGGAATGATTTGTGTAGTCAAATTAATGCTCATTTAGGCTTCAGGAGGTCAACCTGAACTAAATACATGTTGAAATGTGTGCATAAGTCCTTTGGTTTAGGCGTGACACTCATTTTGAGTTTTTATTGCTTTAAATGCACTTTCAGGCCTAGTTGAGCACGTTTTGTGACTTTGAATGTACCTTCATAGGAATGAGTTGTGTAGTAAAATTAATGCTCATTTAGGCTTCAGGAGGTCAACCTGAACTGAATACATGTTGAAATGTGTGCATAAGTCCTTTGGTTTAGGCGTGACACTCATTTTCAGTTTTTATTGCTTTAAATGCACTTTCAGTCCGAGTTGAGCCCGTTTTTTTACTTTGAATGTATCTTCATAGGAATAAGTTGTGTAGTCAAATTAATGGTGATTTAGGCTTCAGGAGGTCAACCTGAACTAAATACATGTTGAAATGTGTGCATAAGTCCTTTGGTTTAGGCGTGACACTCATTTTGAGTTTTTATTGCTTTAAATGCACTTTCAGGCCTAGTTGAGCACGTTTTGTGACTTTGAATGTACCTTCATAGGAATGAGTTGTGTAGTCAAATTAATGCTCATTTAGGCTTCAGGAGGTCAACCTGAACTAAATACATGTTGAAATGTGTGCATAAGTCCTTTGGTTTAGGCGTGACACTCATTTTCAGTTTTTATTGCTTTAAATGCACTTTCAGTCCGAGTTGAGCCCGTTTTTTTACTTTGAATGTATCTTCATAGGAATAAGTTGTGTAGTCAAATTAATGCTCATTTAGGCTTCAGAATGTCAACCTGAACTAAATACATGTTGAAATGTGTGCATAAGTCCTTTGGTTTAGGCGTGACACTCATTTTGAGTTTTTATTGCTTTAAATGCACTTTCAGGCCTAGTTGAGCACGTTTTGTGACTTTGAATGTACCTTCATAGGAATGAGTTGTGTAGTCAAATTAATGCTCATTTAGGCTTCAGGAGGTCAACCTGAACTAAATACATGTTGAAATGTGTGCATATGTCCTTTGGTTTAGGCGTGACACTCATTTTCAGTTTTTATTGCTTTAAATGTACTTTCAGTCCGAGTTGAGCCCGTTTTTTTACTTTGAATGTTCCTTCATAGGAATGAGTTGTGTAGTCAAATTAATGCTCATTTAGGCTTCAGGAGGTCAACCTGAACTAAATACATGTTGAAATGTGTGCATAAGTCCTTTGGTTTAGGCGTGACACTCATTTTGAGTTTTTATTGCTTTAAATGCACTTTCAGGCCTAGTTGAGCCCGTTTTGTGACTTTGAATGTACCTTCATAGGAATGAGTTGTGTAGTCAAATTAATGCTCATTTAGGCTTCAGGAGGTCAACCTGAACTAAATACATGTTGAAATGTGTGCATAAGTCCTTTGGTTTAGGCGTGACACTCATTTTCAGTTTTTATTGCTTTAAATGCACTTTCAGTCCGAGTTGAGCCCGTTTTTTTACTTTGAATGTATCTTCATAGGAATAAGTTGTGTAGTCAAATTAATGGTGATTTAGGCTTCAGGAGGTCAACCTGAACTAAATACATGTTGAAATGTGTGCTTAATTCCTTTGGTTTAGGCGTGACACTCATTTTGAGTTTTTATTGCTTTAAATGCACTTTCAGGCCTAGTTGAGCACGTTTTGTGACTTTGAATGTTCCTTCATAGGAATGAGTTGTGTAGTCAAATTAATGCTCATTTAGGCTTCAGGGCGTCAACCTGAACTAAATACATGTTGAAATGTGTGCATAAGTCCTTTGGTTTAGGCGTGACACTCATTTTCAGTTTTTATTGCTTTAAATGTACTTTCAGTCCGAGTTGAGCCCGTTTTTTTACTTTGAATGTTCCTTCATAGGAATTAGTTGTGTAGTCAAATTAATGCTCATTTAGGCTTCAGGAGGTCAACCTGAACTAAATACATGTTGAAATGTGTGCATAAGGCCTTTGGTTTAGGCGTGACACTCATTTTGAGTTTTTATTGCTTTAAATGCGTTTTCAGGCCGAGTAAAGCACGTTTTTTTACTTTGAATGTATCTTCATAGGAACAAGTTGTGTAGTCAAATTAATGCTCATTTAGGCTTCAGGACGTCAACCTGAACTGAATACATGTTGAAATGTGTGCATAAGTCCTTTGGTTTAGGCGTGACACTCATTTTCAGTTTTTATTGCTTTAAATGCACTTTCAGTCCGAGTTGAGCCCGTTTTGTGACTTTGAATGTACCTTCATAGGAATGAGTTGTGTAGTCAAATTAATGCTCATTTAGGCTTCAGGAGGTCAACCTGAACTAAATACATGTTGAAATGTGTGCATAAGTCCTTTGGTTTAGGCGTGACACTCATTTTCAGTTTTTATTGCTTTAAATGCACTTTCAGTCCGAGTTTAGCCCGTTTTGTGACTTTGAATGTACCTTCATAGGAATGAGTTGTGTAGTCAAATTAATGCTCATTTAGGCTTCAGGAGGTCAACCTGAACAAAATACATGTTGAAATGTGTGCATAAGTCCTTTGGTTTAGGCGTGACACTCATTTTCAGTTTTTATTGCTTTAAATGCACTTTCAGTCCGAGTTGAGCCCGTTTTTTTACTTTGAATGTATCTTCATAGGAATAAGTTGTGTAGTCAAATTAATGGTGATTTAGGCTTCAGGAGGTCAACCTGAACTAAATACATGTTGAAATGTGTGCATAAGTCCTTTGGTTTAGGCGTGACACTCATTTTGAGTTTTTATTGCTTTAAATGCACTTTCAGGCCTAGTTGAGCACGTTTTGTGACTTTGAATGTACCTTCATAGGAATGAGTTGTGTAGTCAAATTAATGCTCATTTAGGCTTCAGGAGGTCCACCTGAACTAAATACATGTTGAAATGTGTGCATAAGTCCTTTGGTTTAGGCGTGACACTCATTTTGAGTTTTTATTGCTTTAAATGCACTTTCAGGCCTAGTTGAGCACGTTTTGTGACTTTGAATGTACCTTCATAGGAATGAGTTGTGTAGTAAAATTAAAGCTCATTTAGGCTTCAGGAGGTCAACCTGAACTGAATACATGTTGAAATGTGTGCATAAGTCCTTTGGTTTAGGCGTGACACTCATTTTCAGTTTTTATTGCTTTAAATGCACTTTCAGTCCGAGTTGAGCCCGTTTTTTTACTTTGAATGTATCTTCATAGGAATAAGTTGTGTAGTCAAATTAATGCTCATTTAGGCTTCAGGAGGTCCACCTGAACTAAATACATGTTGAAATGTGTGCATAAGTCCTTTGGTTTAGGCGTGACACTCATTTTCAGTTTTTATTGCTTTAAATGTACTTTCAGTCCGAGTTGAGCCCGTTTTTTTACTTTGAATGTTCCTTCATAGGAATGAGTTGTGTCGTCAAATTAATGCTCATTTAGGCTTCAGGAGGTCAACCTGAACTAAATACATGTTGAAATGTGTGCATAAGGCCTTTGGTTTAGGCGTGACACTCATTTTGAGTTTTTATTGCTTTAAATGCGTTTTCAGGGCGAGTAAAGCACGTTTTTTTACTTTGAATGTATCTTCATAGGAATTAGTTGTGTAGTCAAATTAATTCTCATTTAGGCTTCAGGAGGTCAACCTGAACTAAATACATGTTGAAATGTGTGCATAAGTCCTTTGGTTTAGGCGTGACACTCATTTTCAGTTTTTATTGCTTTAAATGCACTTTCAGTCCGAGTTGAGCCCGTTTTTTTACTTTGAATGTTCCTTCATAGGAATGATTTGTGTAGTCAAATTAATGCTCATTTAGGCTTCAGGAGGTCAACCTGAACTAAATACATGTTGAAATGTGTGCATAAGTCCTTTGGTTTAGGCGTGACACTCATTTTGAGTTTTTATTGCTTTAAATGCACTTTCAGGCCTAGTTGAGCACGTTTTGTGACTTTGAATGTACCTTCATAGGAATGAGTTGTGTAGTAAAATTAATGCTCATTTAGGCTTCAGGAGGTCAACCTGAACTGAATACATGTTGAAATGTGTGCATAAGTCCTTTGGTTTAGGCGTGACACTCATTTTCAGTTTTTATTGCTTTAAATGCACTTTCAGTCCGAGTTGAGCCCGTTTTGTGACTTTGAATGTACCTTCATAGGAATGAGTTGTGTAGTCAAATTAATGCTCATTTAGGCTTCAGGAGGTCAACCTGAACTAAATACATGTTGAAATGTGTGCATAAGTCCTTTGGTTTAGGCGTGACACTCATTTTCAGTTTTTATTGCTTTAAATGCACTTTCAGTCCGAGTTTAGCCCGTTTTGTGACTTTGAATGTACCTTCATAGGAATGAGTTGTGTAGTCAAATTAATGCTCATTTAGGCTTCAGGAGGTCAACCTGAACTAAATACATGTTGAAATGTGTGCATAAGTCCTTTGGTTTAGGCGTGACACTCATTTTCAGTTTTTATTGCTTTAAATGCACTTTCAGTCCGAGTTGAGCCCGTTTTTTTACTTTGAATGTATCTTCATAGGAATAAGTTGTGTAGTCAAATTAATGGTGATTTAGGCTTCAGGAGGTCAACCTGAACTAAATACATGTTGAAATGTGTGCATAAGTCCTTTGGTTTAGGCGTGACACTCATTTTGAGTTTTTATTGCTTTAAATGCACTTTCAGGCCTAGTTGAGCACGTTTTGTGACTTTGAATGTACCTTCATAGGAATGAGTTGTGTAGTCAAATTAATGCTCATTTAGGCTTCAGGAGGTCCACCTGAACTAAATACATGTTGAAATGTGTGCATAAGTCCTTTGGTTTAGGCGTGACACTCATTTTCAGTTTTTATTGCTTTAAATGCACTTTCAGTCCGAGTTGAGCCCGTTTTTTTACTTTGAATGTTCCTTCATAGGAATGATTTGTGTAGTCAAATTAATGCTCATTTAGGCTTCAGAATGTCAACCTGAACTAAATACATGTTGAAATGTGTGCATAAGTCCTTTGGTTTAGGCGTGACACTCATTTTGAGTTTTTATTGCTTTAAATGCACTTTCAGGCCTAGTTGAGCACGTTTTGTGACTTTGAATGTACCTTCATAGGAATGAGTTGTGTAGTCAAATTAATGCTCATTTAGGCTTCAGGAGGTCAACCTGAACTAAATACATGTTGAAATGTGTGCATATGTCCTTTGGTTTAGGCGTGACACTCATTTTCAGTTTTTATTGCTTTAAATGTACTTTCAGTCCGAGTTGAGCCCGTTTTTTTACTTTGAATGTATCTTCATAGGAATAAGTTGTGTAGTCAAATTAATGGTGATTTAGGCTTCAGGAGGTCAACCTGAACTAAATACATGTTGAAATGTGTGCATAAGTCCTTTGGTTTAGGCGTGACACTCATTTTCAGTTTTTATTGCTTTAAATGCACTTTCAGTCCGAGTTTAGCCCGTTTTGTGACTTTGAATGTACCTTCATAGGAATGAGTTGTGTAGTCAAATTAATGCTCATTTAGGCTTCAGGAGGTCAACCTGAACTAAATACATGTTGAAATGTGTGCATAAGTCCTTTGGTTTAGGCGTGACACTCATTTTCAGTTTTTATTGCTTTAAATGCACTTTCAGTCCGAGTTGAGCCCGTTTTTTTACTTTGAATGTATCTTCATAGGAATAAGTTGTGTAGTCAAATTAATGGTGATTTAGGCTTCAGGAGGTCAACCTGAACTAAATACATGTTGAAATGTGTGCATAAGTCCTTTGGTTTAGGCGTGACACTCATTTTGAGTTTTTATTGCTTTAAATGCACTTTCAGGCCTAGTTGAGCACGTTTTGTGACTTTGAATGTACCTTCATAGGAATGAGTTGTGTAGTCAAATTAATGCTCATTTAGGCTTCAGGAGGTCCACCTGAACTAAATACATGTTGAAATGTGTGCATAAGTCCTTTGGTTTAGGCGTGACACTCATTTTCAGTTTTTATTGCTTTAAATGCACTTTCAGTCCGAGTTGAGCCCGTTTTTTTACTTTGAATGTTCCTTCATAGGAATGATTTGTGTAGTCAAATTAATGCTCATTTAGGCTTCAGGAGGTCAACCTGAACTAAATACATGTTGAAATGTGTGCATAAGTCCTTTGGTTTAGGCGTGACACTCATTTTGAGTTTTTATTGCTTTAAATGCACTTTCAGGCCTAGTTGAGCACGTTTTGTGACTTTGAATGTACCTTTATAGGAACGAGTTGTGTAGTAAAATTAATGCTCATTTAGGCTTCAAGAGGTCAACCTGAACTGAATACATGTTGAAATGTGTGCATAAGTCCTTTGGTTTAGGCGTGACACTCATTTTCAGTTTTTATTGCTTTAAATGCACTTTCAGTCCGAGTTGAGCCCGTTTTTTTACTTTGAATGTATCTTCATAGGAATAAGTTGTGTAGTCAAATTAATGGTGATTTAGGCTTCAGGAGGTCAACCTGAACTAAATACATGTTGAAATGTGTGCATAAGTCCTTTGGTTTAGGCGTGACACTCATTTTGAGTTTTTATTGCTTTAAATGCACTTTCAGGCCTAGTTGAGCACGTTTTGTGACTTTGAATGTACCTTCATAGGAATGAGTTGTGTAGTCAAATTAATGCTCATTTAGGCTTCAGGAGGTCAACCTGAACTAAATACATGTTGAAATGTGTGCATAAGTCCTTTGGTTTAGGCGTGACACTCATTTTCAGTTTTTATTGCTTTAAATGCACTTTCAGTCCGAGTTGAGCCCGTTTTTTTACTTTGAATGTATCTTCATAGGAATAAGTTGTGTAGTCAAATTAATGCTCATTTAGGCTTCAGAATGTCAACCTGAACTAAATACATGTTGAAATGTGTGCATAAGTCCTTTGGTTTAGGCGTGACACTCATTTTGAGTTTTTATTGCTTTAAATGCACTTTCAGGCCTAGTTGAGCACGTTTTGTGACTTTGAATGTACCTTCATAGGAATGAGTTGTGTAGTCAAATTAATGCTCATTTAGGCTTCAGGAGGTCAACCTGAACTAAATACATGTTGAAATGTGTGCATATGTCCTTTGGTTTAGGCGTGACACTCATTTTCAGTTTTTATTGCTTTAAATGTACTTTCAGTCCGAGTTGAGCCCGTTTTTTTACTTTGAATGTTCCTTCATAGGAATGAGTTGTGTAGTCAAATTAATGCTCATTTAGGCTTCAGGAGGTCAACCTGAACTAAATACATGTTGAAATGTGTGCATAAGTCCTTTGGTTTAGGCGTGACACTCATTTTCAGTTTTTATTGCTTTAAATGTACTTTCAGTCCGAGTTGAGCCCGTTTTTTTACTTTGAATGTTCCTTCATAGGAATGAGTTGTGTAGTCAAATTAATGCTCATTTAGGCTTCAGGAGGTCAACCTGAACTAAATACATGTTGAAATGTGTGCATAAGGCCTTTGGTTTAGGCGTGACACTCATTTTGAGTTTTTATTGCTTTAAATGCACTTTCACGCCTAGTTGAGCACGTTTTGTGACTTTGAATGTACCTTCATAGGAATGAGTTGTGTAGTAAAATTAATGCTCATTTAGGCTTCAGGAGGTCAACCTGAACTGAATACATGTTGAAATGTGTGCATAAGTCCTTTGGTTTAGGCGTGACACTCATTTTCAGTTTTTATTGCTTTAAATGCACTTTCAGTCCGAGTTTAGCCCGTTTTGTGACTTTGAATGTACCTTCATAGGAATGAGTTGTGTAGTCAAATTAATGCTCATTTAGGCTTCAGGAGGTCAACCTGAACTAAATACATGTTGAAATGTGTGCATAAGTCCTTTGGTTTAGGCGTGACACTCATTTTCAGTTTTTATTGCTTTAAATGCACTTTCAGTCCGAGTTGAGCCCGTTTTTTTACTTTGAATGTATCTTCATAGGAATAAGTTGTGTAGTCAAATTAATGCTCATTTAGGCTTCAGGACGTCAACCTGAACTAAATACATGTTGAAATGTGTGCATAAGTCCTTTGGTTTAGGCGTGACACTCATTTTCAGTTTTTATTGCTTTAAATGCACTTTCAGTCCGAGTTGAGCCCGTTTTTTTACTTTGAATGTATCTTCATAGGAATAAGTTGTGTAGTCAAATTAATGGTGATTTAGGCTTCAGGAGGTCAACCTGAACTAAATACATGTTGAAATGTGTGCATAAGTCCTTTGGTTTAGGCGTGACACTCATTTTGAGTTTTTATTGCTTTAAATGCACTTTCAGGCCTAGTTGAGCACGTTTTGTGACTTTGAATGTACCTTCATAGGAATGAGTTGTGTAGTAAAATTAATGCTCATTTAGGCTTCAGGAGGTCAACCTGAACTGAATACATGTTGAAATGTGTGCATAAGTCCTTTGGTTTAGGCGTGACACTCATTTTCAGTTTTTATTGCTTTAAATGCACTTTCAGTCCGAGTTGAGCCCGTTTTTTTACTTTGAATGTTCCTTCATAGGAATGATTTGTGTAGTCAAATTAATGCTCATTTAGGCTTCAGGAGGTCAACCTGAACTAAATACATGTTGAAATGTGTGCATAAGTCCTTTGGTTTAGGCGTGACACTCATTTTGAGTTTTTATTGCTTTAAATGCATTTTCAGGCCTAGTTGAGCACGTTTTGTGACTTTGAATGTACCTTCATAGGAATGAGTTGTGTAGTCAAATTAATGCTCATTTAGGCTTCAGGAGGTCCACCTGAACTAAATACATGTTGAAATGTGTGCATAAGTCCTTTGGTTTAGGCGTGACACTCATTTTCAGTTTTTATTGTTTTAAATGCACTTTCAGTCCGAGTTGAGCCCGTTTTTTTACTTTGAATGTTCCTTCATAGGAATGATTTGTGTAGTCAAATTAATGCTCATTTAGGCTTCAGAATGTCAACCTGAACTAAATACATGTTGAAATGTGTGCATAAGTCCTTTGATTTAGGCGTGAAACTCATTTTGAGATTTTATTGCTTTAAATGCACTTTCAGGCCTAGTTGAGCACGTTTTGTGACTTTGAATGTACCTTCATAGGAATGAGTTGTATAGACAAAATAATGCTCATTTAGGCTTCAGAATGTCAACCTGAACTAAATACATGTTGAAATGTGTGTATAAATCCTTTGGTTTAGGCGTGACACTCATTTTCAGTTTTTATTGCTTTAAATGCACTTTCAGTCCGAGTTGAGCCCGTTTTTTTACTTTGAATGTATCTTCATAGGAATAAGTTGTGAAGTCAAATTAATGCTCATTTAGGCTTCAGGACGTCAACCTGAACTAAATACATGTTGAAATGTGTGCATAAGTCCTTTGGTTTAGGCGTGACACTCATTTTGAGTTTTTATTGCTTTAAATGCACTTTCAGTCCGAGTTGAGCCCGTTTTTTTACTTTGAATGTTCCTTCATAGGAATGAGTTGTGTAGTCAAATTAATGCTCATTTAGGCTTCAGGAGGTCAACCTGAACTAAATACATGTTGAAATGTGTGCATAAGTCCTTTGGTTTAGGCGTGACACTCATTTTCAGTTTTTATTGCTTTAAATGCACTTTCAGTCCGAGTTGAGCCCGTTTTTTTACTTTGAATGTATCTTCATAGGAATAAGTTGTGTAGTCAAATTAATGCTCATTTAGGCTTCAGAATGTCAACCTGAACTAAATACATGTTGAAATGTGTGCATAAGTCCTTTGGTTTAGGCGTGACACTCATTTTGAGTTTTTATTGCTTTAAATGCACTTTCAGGCCTAGTTGAGCACGTTTTGTGACTTTGAATGTACCTTCATAGGAATGAGTTGTGTAGTCAAATTAATGCTCATTTAGGCTTCAGGAGGTCAACCTGAACTAAATACATGTTGAAATGTGTGCATAAGTCCTTTGGTTTAGGCGTGACACTCATTTTCAGTTTTTATTGCTTTAAATGTACTTTCAGTCCGAGTTGAGCCCGTTTTTTTACTTTGAATGTTCCCTCATAGGAATGAGTTGTGTAGTCAAATTAATGCTCATTTAGGCTTCAGGAGGTCAACCTGAACTAAATACATGTTGTAATGTGTGCATAAGTCCTTTGGTTTAGGCGTGACACTCATTTTGAGTTTTTATTGCTTTAAATGCATTTTCAGGCCGAGTAGAGCACGTTTTTTTACTTTGAATGTATCTTCATAGGAATAAGTTGTGTAGTCAAATTAATGCTCATTTAGGCTTCAGGACGTCAACCTGAACTAAATACATGTTGAAATGTGTGCATAAGTCCTTTGGTTTAGGCGTGACACTCATTTTCAGTTTTTATTGCTTTAAATGCACTTTCAGTCCGAGTTGAGCCCGTTTTTTTACTTTGAATGTTCCTTCATAGGAATGAGTTGTGTAGTCAAATTAATGCTCATTTAGGCTTCAGGAGGTCAACCTGAACTAAATACATGTTGAAATGTGTGCATAAGTCCTTTGGTTTAGGCGTGACACTCATTTTCAGTTTTTATTGCTTTAAATGTACTTTCAGTCCGAGTTGAGCCCGTTTTTTTACTTTGAATGTTCCTTCATAGGAATGAGTTGTGTAGTCAAATTAATGCTCATTTAGGCTTCAGGAGGTCAACCTGAACTAAATACATGTTGAAATGTGTGCATAAGGCCTTTGGTTTAGGCGTGACACTCATTTTGAGTTTTTATTGCTTTAAATGCACTTTCACGCCTAGTTGAGCACGTTTTGTGACTTTGAATGTACCTTCATAGGAATGAGTTGTGTAGTAAAATTAATGCTCATTTAGGCTTCAGGAGGTCAACCTGAACTGAATACATGTTGAAATGTGTGCATAAGTCCTTTGGTTTAGGCGTGACACTCATTTTCAGTTTTTATTGCTTTAAATGCACTTTCAGTCCGAGTTTAGCCCGTTTTGTGACTTTGAATGTACCTTCATAGGAATGAGTTGTGTAGTCAAATTAATGCTCATTTAGGCTTCAGGAGGTCAACCTGAACTAAATACATGTTGAAATGTGTGCATAAGTCCTTTGGTTTAGGCGTGACACTCATTTTCAGTTTTTATTGCTTTAAATGCACTTTCAGTCCGAGTTGAGCCCGTTTTTTTACTTTGAATGTATCTTCATAGGAATAAGTTGTGTAGTCAAATTAATGCTCATTTAGGCTTCAGGACGTCAACCTGAACTAAATACATGTTGAAATGTGTGCATAAGTCCTTTGGTTTAGGCGTGACACTCATTTTCAGTTTTTATTGCTTTAAATGCACTTTCAGTCCGAGTTGAGCCCGTTTTTTTACTTTGAATGTATCTTCATAGGAATAAGTTGTGTAGTCAAATTAATGGTGATTTAGGCTTCAGGAGGTCAACCTGAACTAAATACATGTTGAAATGTGTGCATAAGTCCTTTGGTTTAGGCGTGACACTCATTTTGAGTTTTTATTGCTTTAAATGCACTTTCAGGCCTAGTTGAGCACGTTTTGTGACTTTGAATGTACCTTCATAGGAATGAGTTGTGTAGTCAAATTAATGCTCATTTAGGCTTCAGGAGGTCCACCTGAACTAAATACATGTTGAAATGTGTGCATAAGTCCTTTGGTTTAGGCGTGACACTCATTTTCAGTTTTTATTGCTTTAAATGCACTTTCAGTCCGAGTTGAGCCCGTTTTTTTACTTTGAATGTTCCTTCATAGGAATGATTTGTGTAGTCAAATTAATGCTCATTTAGGCTTCAGGAGGTCAACCTGAACTAAATACATGTTGAAATGTGTGCATAAGTCCTTTGGTTTAGGCGTGACACTCATTTTGAGTTTTTATTGCTTTAAATGCACTTTCAGGCCTAGTTGAGCACGTTTTGTGACTTTGAATGTACCTTCATAGGAATGAGTTGTGTAGTAAAATTAATGCTCATTTAGGCTTCAGGAGGTCAACCTGAACTGAATACATGTTGAAATGTGTGCATAAGTCCTTTGGTTTAGGCGTGACACTCATTTTCAGTTTTTATTGCTTTAAATGCACTTTCAGTCCGAGTTGAGCCCGTTTTTTTACTTTGAATGTTCCTTCATAGGAATGATTTGTGTAGTCAAATTAATGCTCATTTAGGCTTCAGGAGGTCAACCTGAACTAAATACATGTTGAAATGTGTGCATAAGTCCTTTGGTTTAGGCGTGACACTCATTTTGAGTTTTTATTGCTTTAAATGCACTTTCAGGCCTAGTTGAGCACGTTTTGTGACTTTGAATGTACCTTCATAGGAATGAGTTGTGTAGTCAAATTAATGCTCATTTAGGCTTCAGGAGGTCCACCTGAACTAAATACATGTTGAAATGTGTGCATAAGTCCTTTGGTTTAGGCGTGACACTCATTTTCAGTTTTTATTGCTTTAAATGCACTTTCAGTCCGAGTTGAGCCCGTTTTTTTACTTTGAATGTTCCTTCATAGGAATGATTTGTGTAGTCAAATTAATGCTCATTTAGGCTTCAGAATGTCAACCTGAACTAAATACATGTTGAAATGTGTGCATAAGTCCTTTGATTTAGGCGTGAAACTCATTTTGAGATTTTATTGCTTTAAATGCACTTTCAGGCCTAGTTGAGCACGTTTTGTGACTTTGAATGTACCTTCATAGGAATGAGTTGTATAGACAAAATAATGCTCATTTAGGCTTCAGAATGTCAACCTGAACTAAATACATGTTGAAATGTGTGTATAAATCCTTTAGTTTAGGCGTGACACTCATTTTCAGTTTTTATTGCTTTAAATGCACTTTCAGTCCGAGTTGAGCCCGTTTTTTTACTTTGAATGTATCTTCATAGGAATAAGTTGTGAAGTCAAATTAATGCTCATTTAGGCTTCAGGACGTCAACCTGAACTAAATACATGTTGAAATGTGTGCATAAGTCCTTTGGTTTAGGCGTGACACTCATTTTGAGTTTTTATTGCTTTAAATGCACTTTCAGTCCGAGTTGAGCCCGTTTTTTTACTTTGAATGTTCCTTCATAGGAATGAGTTGTGTAGTCAAATTAATGCTCATTTAGGCTTCAGGAGGTCAACCTGAACTAAATACATGTTGAAATGTGTGCATAAGTCCTTTGGTTTAGGCGTGACACTCATTTTCAGTTTTTATTGCTTTAAATGCACTTTCAGTCCGAGTTGAGCCCGTTTTTTTACTTTGAATGTATCTTCATAGGAATAAGTTGTGGAGTCAAATTAATGCTCATTTAGGCTTCAGAATGTCAACCTGAACTAAATACATGTTGAAATGTGTGCATAAGTCCTTTGGTTTAGGCGTGACACTCATTTTGAGTTTTTATTGCTTTAAATGCACTTTCAGGCCTAGTTGAGCACGTTTTGTGACTTTGAATGTACCTTCATAGGAATGAGTTGTGTAGTCAAATTAATGCTCATTTAGGCTTCAGGAGGTCAACCTGAACTAAATACATGTTGAAATGTGTGCATAAGTCCTTTGGTTTAGGCGTGACACTCATTTTCAGTTTTTATTGCTTTAAATGTACTTTCAGTCCGAGTTGAGCCCGTTTTTTTACTTTGAATGTTCCCTCATAGGAATGAGTTGTGTAGTCAAATTAATGCTCATTTAGGCTTCAGGAGGTCAACCTGAACTAAATACATGTTGTAATGTGTGCATAAGTCCTTTGGTTTAGGCGTGACACTCATTTTGAGTTTTTATTGCTTTAAATGCATTTTCAGGCCGAGTAGAGCACGTTTTTTTACTTTGAATGTATCTTCATAGGAATAAGTTGTGTAGTCAAATTAATGCTCATTTAGGCTTCAGGACGTCAACCTGAACTAAATACATGTTGAAATGTGTGCATAAGTCCTTTGGTTTAGGCGTGACACTCATTTTCAGTTTTTATTGCTTTAAATGCACTTTCAGTCCGAGTTGAGCCCGTTTTTTTACTTTGAATGTATCTTCATAGGAATAAGTTGTGTAGTCAAATTAATGCTCATTTAGGCTTCAGGAGGTCAACCTGAACTAAATACATGTTGAAATGTGTGCATAAGTCCTTTGGTTTAGGCGTGACACTCATTTTCAGTTTTTATTGCTTTAAATGTACTTTCAGTCCGAGTTGAGCCCGTTTTTTTACTTTGAATGTATCTTCATAGGAATAAGTTGTGTAGTCAAATTAATGGTGATTTAGGCTTCAGGAGGTCAACCTGAACTAAATACATGTTGAAATGTGTGCATAAGTCCTTCGGTTTAGGCGTGACACTCATTTTGAGTTTTTATTGCTTTAAATGCACTTTCAGGCCTAGTTGAGCACGTTTTGTGACTTTGAATGTACCTTCATAGGAATGAGTTGTGTAGTCAAATTAATGCTCATTTAGGCTTCAGGACGTCAACCTGAACTAAATACATGTTGAAATGTGTGCATAAGTCCTTTGGTTTAGGCGTGACACTCATTTTCAGTTTTAATTGCTTTAAATGCACTTTCAGTCCGAGTTGAGCCCGTTTTTTTACTTTGAATGTATCTTCATAGGAATAAGTTGTGTAGTCAAATTAATGGTGATTTAGGCTTCAGGAGGTCAACCTGAACTAAATACATGTTGAAATGTGTGCATAAGTCCTTTGGTTTAGGCGTGACACTCATTTTGAGTTTTTATTGCTTTAAATGCACTTTCAGGCCTAGTTGAGCACGTTTTGTGACTTTGAATGTACCTTCATAGGAATGAGTTGTGTAGTCAAATTAATGCTCATTTAGGCTTCAGGAGGTCAACCTGAACTAAATACATGTTGAAATGTGTGCATCAGTCCTTTGGTTTTGGTGTGACACTCAATTTGAGTGTTTATTGCTTTAAATGCATTTTCAGGCCGAGCCGAGCACGCTTTCTGAGTTTGAATATATCTTCATAGGAATGAGTTGTGTGGTCAAATTTAACGCTCATTTAGGCTTCAGGAGGTCAACCTGAACTAAATAAATGTTGAAATGTGTGCATAAGTCATTTGGTCTAGGCGTGACACTCATTATGAACCATTGATGAAAATAAGTTTTATTTTTAAAAAAGCCAAAAAATGTGAAAGGGACGAAATTACAAATGTCCTGTGTGTTTCACATAGAGTCCCGCTCCCTCTCTTTCTCTGTGACACACACGCTTCCGAGCGCGCCAGCACGCAGCAAGCACACACACAAACGCACGCACACACACTCACACAAAAGTACGCACAGACGAGCACGTATCGTAAACAACACACCAACGATGATTTAGATCAAAGAAACACTCACACATGTATGGGCACACGATCACGCGCGCGCAAACACACACACAAACTCATGAGAGGCACACACATCCGCACACGCTACGCATGTAAACAACATTTGGACACTGATTGAAGATCAAAGACTAACCCACGTGGAAGACTGAAAGATGCACAGCCAATCACCTAGGCTTTGCATCTTTTCACCTCCCCCTGCTCTCACACCATGTGGGCTAGATCCACTCGGGCTGTCATTGGTGGAAGTCGTCGGTGTCAGAACAAATCAAGTGCAAGCAAAAGTTAAAACCTCCGAGTAATTCGTCATTTTTATCCGAAGACAGTACTTTTTTTTGGGGGGGGGGGGGGGTGCGCACAACACACACACGCACACACACACGCACGCACCCACACAAACACACACAAACACACGAACACCTACACACTCTCACACACGCACGCACACATACACTAGCACGCATCGGAAACAGCACTTTAGACGTTGAAATGTGTGCAGACGTCCTTTGGTTTAGGCATGACACTCAATTTTAGTTTTTATTGATTCAAATGCATTTTCAGACAGAGCAGGGCACTTACTGACTTTGAATGTATCTTCATGGGAATGAGTTGTGTGATCAAATTAATGCTCATTTAGGCTTCAGGAGATCAACCTAAACTAAATACATGTTGAAATGTGTGCATAAGTCCTTTGGTTTAGGCGTGACACTCATTTTCAGTTTTTATTGCTTTAAATGCACTTTCAGTCCGAGTTGAGCCCGTTTTTTTACTTTGAATGTATCTTCATAGGAATAAGTTGTGTAGTCAAATTAATGGTGATTTAGGCTTCAGGAGGTCAACCTGAACTAAATACATGTTGAAATGTGTGCATAAGTCCTTTGGTTTAGGCGTGACACTCATTTTGAGTTTTTATTGCTTTAAATGCACTTTCAGGCCTAGTTGAGCACGTTTTGTGACTTTGAATGTACCTTCATAGGAATGAGTTGTGTAGTCAAATTAATGCTCATTTAGGCTTCAGGAGGTCAACCTGAACTAAATACATGTTGAAATGTGTGCATAAGTCCTTTGGTTTAGGCGTGACACTCATTTTCAGTTTTTATTGCTTTAAATGTACTTTCAGTCCGAGTTGAGCCCGTTTTTTTACTTTGAATGTTCCTTCATAGGAATGAGTTGTGTAGTCATATTAATGCTCATTTAGGCTTCAGGAGGTCAACCTGAACTAAATACATGTTGTAATGTGTGCATAAGTCCTTTGGTTTAGGCGTGACACTCATTTTGAGTTTTTATTGCTTTAAATGCATTTTCAGGCCGAGTAGAGCACGTTTTTTTACTTTGAATGTATCTTCATAGGAATAAGTTGTGTAGTCAAATTAATGCTCATTTAGGCTTCAGGACGTCAACCTGAACTAAATACATGTTGAAATGTGTGCATAAGTCCTTTGGTTTAGGCGTGACACTCATTTTCAGTTTTTATTGCTTTAAATGCACTTTCAGTCCGAGTTGAGCCCGTTTTTTTACTTTGAATGTATCTTCCTAGGAATAAGTTGTGTAGTCAAATTAATGGTGATTTAGGCTTCAGGAGGTCAACCTGAACTAAATACATGTTGAAATGTGTGCTTAAGTCCTTTGGTTTAGGCGTGACACTCATTTTGAGTTTTTATTGCTTTAAATGCACTTTCAGGCCTAGTTGAGCACGTTTTGTGACTTTGAATGTACCTTCATAGGAATGAGTTGTGTAGTCAAATTAATGCTCATTTAGGCTTCAGGAGGTCAACCTGAACTAAATACATGTTGAAATGTGTGCATAAGTCCTTTGGTTTAGGCGTGACACTCATTTTCAGTTTTTATTGCTTTAAATGCACTTTCAGTCCGAGTTGAGCCCGTTTTGTGACTTTGAATGTACCTTCATAGGAATGAGTTGTGTAGTCAAATTAATGCTCATTTAGGCTTCAGGAGGTCAACCTGAACTAAATACATGTTGAAATGTGTGCATAAGTCCTTTGGTTTAGGCGTGACACTCATTTTCAGTTTTTATTGCTTTAAATGCACTTTCAGTCCGAGTTGAGCCCGTTTTTTTACTTTGAATGTATCTTCATAGGAATAAGTTGTGTAGTCAAATTAATGGTGATTTAGGCTTCAGGAGGTCAACCTGAACTAAATACATGTTGAAATGTGTGCTTAAGTCCTTTGGTTTAGGCGTGACACTCATTTTGAGTTTTTATTGCTTTAAATGCGTTTTCAGGCCGAGTAGAGCACGTTTTTTTACTTTGAATGTATCTTCATAGGAATAAGTTGTGTAGTCAAATTAATGCTCATTTAGGCTTCAGGACGTCAACCTGAACTAAATACATGTTGAAATGTGTGCATAAGTCCTTTGGTTTAGGCGTGACACTCATTTTCAGTTTTTATTGCTTTAAATGTACTTTCAGTCCGAGTTGAGCCCGTTTTTTTACTTTGAATGTTCCTTCATAGGAATGAGTTGTGTAGTCAAATTAATGCTCATTTAGGCTTCAGGAGGTCAACCTGAACTAAATACATGTTGAAATGTGTGCATAAGGCCTTTGGTTTAGGCGTGACACTCATTTTGAGTTTTTATTGCTTTAAATGCGTTTTCAGGCCGAGTAAAGCACGTTTTTTTACTTTGAATGTATCTTCATAGGAATAAGTTGTGTAGTCAAATTAATGCTCATTTAGGCTTCAGGACGTCAACCTGAACTGAATACATGTTGAAATGTGTGCATAAGTCCTTTGGTTTAGGCGTGACACTCATTTTCAGTTTTTATTGCTTTAAATGCACTTTCAGGCCTAGTTGAGCACGTTTTGTGACTTTGAATGTACCTTCATAGGAATGAGTTGTGTAGTCAAATTAATGCTCATTTAGGCTTCAGGAGGTCAACCTGAACTAAATACATGTTGAAATGTGTGCATAAGTCCTTTGGTTTAGGCGTGACACTCATTTTCAGTTTTTATTGCTTTAAATGCACTTTCAGTCCGAGTTGAGCCCGTTTTGTGACTTTGAATGTACCTTCATAGGAATGAGTTGTGTAGTCAAATTAATGCTCATTTAGGCTTCAGGAGGTCAACCTGAACTAAATACATGTTGAAATGTGTGCATAAGTCCTTTGGTTTAGGCGTGACACTCATTTTCAGTTTTTATTGCTTTAAATGCACTTTCAGTCCGAGTTGAGCCCGTTTTTTTACTTTGAATGTATCTTCATAGGAATAAGTTGTGTAGTCAAATTAATGGTGATTTAGGCTTCAGGAGGTCAACCTGAACTAAATACATGTTGAAATGTGTGCTTAAGTCCTTTGGTTTAGGCGTGACACTCATTTTGAGTTTTTATTGCTTTAAATGCGTTTTCAGGCCGAGTAGAGCACGTTTTTTTACTTTGAATGTATCTTCATAGGAATAAGTTGTGTAGTCAAATTAATGCTCATTTAGGCTTCAGGACGTCAACCTGAACTAAATACATGTTGAAATGTGTGCATAAGTCCTTTGGTTTAGGCGTGACACTCATTTTCAGTTTTTATTGCTTTAAATGTACTTTCAGTCCGAGTTGAGCCCGTTTTTTTACTTTGAATGTTCCTTCATAGGAATGAGTTGTGTAGTCAAATTAATGCTCATTTAGGCTTCAGGAGGTCAACCTGAACTAAATACATGTTGAAATGTGTGCATAAGGCCTTTGGTTTAGGCGTGACACTCATTTTGAGTTTTTATTGCTTTAAATGCGTTTTCAGGCCGAGTAAAGCACGTTTTTTTACTTTGAATGTATCTTCATAGGAATAAGTTGTGTAGTCAAATTAATGCTCATTTAGGCTTCAGGACGTCAACCTGAACTGAATACATGTTGAAATGTGTGCATAAGTCCTTTGGTTTAGGCGTGACACTCATTTTCAGTTTTTATTGCTTTAAATGCACTTTCAGGCCGAGTTGAGCCCGTTTTTTGACTTTGAATGTACCTTCATAGGAATGAGTTGTGTAGTCAAATTAATGCTCATTTAGGCTTCAGAATGTCAACCTGAACTAAATACATGTTGAAATGTGTGCATAAGTCCTTTGGTTTAGGCGTGACACTCATTTTCAGTTTTTATTGCTTTAAATGCACTTTCAGTCCGAGTTGAGCCCGTTTTTTTACTTTGAATGTTCCTTCATAGGAATGATTTGTGTAGTCAAATTAATGCTCATTTAGGCTTCAGTAGGTCAACCTGAACTAAATACATGTTGAAATGTGTGCATAAGTCCTTTGGTTTAGGCGTGACACTCATTTTCAGTTTTTATTGCTTTAAATGCACTTTCAGGCCTAGTTGAGCACGTTTTGTGACTTTGAATGTACCTTCATAGGAATGAGTTGTGTAGTAAAATTAATGCTCATTTAGGCTTCAGGAGGTCAACCTGAACTGAATACATGTTGAAATGTGTGCATAAGTCCTTTGGTTTAGGCGTGACACTCATTTTCAGTTTTTATTGCTTTAAATGCACTTTCAGGCCTAGTTGAGCACGTTTTGTGACTTTGAATGTACCTTCATAGGAATGAGTTGTGTAGTCAAATTAATGCTCATTTAGGCTTCAGGAGGTCAACCTGAACTAAATACATGTTGAAATGTGTGCATAAGTCCTTTGGTTTAGGCGTGACACTCATTTTCAGTTTTTATTGCTTTAAATGTACTTTCAGTCCGAGTTGAGCCCGTTTTTTTACTTTGAATGTATCTTCATAGGAATAAGTTGTGAAGTCAAATTAATGCTCATTTAGGCTTCAGGACGTCAACCTGAACTAAATACATGTTGAAATGTGTGCATAAGTCCTTTGGTTTAGGCGTGACACTCATTTTCAGTTTTTATTGCTTTAAATGCACTTTCAGTCCGAGTTGAGCCCGTTTTTTTACTTTGAATGTTCCTTCATAGGAATGAGTTGTGTCGTCAAATTAATGCTCATTTAGGCTTCAGGAGGTCAACCTGAACTAAATACATGTTGAAATGTGTGCATAAGGCCTTTGGTTTAGGCGTGACACTCATTTTGAGTTTTTATTGCTTTAAATGCGTTTTCAGGCCGAGTAGAGCACGTTTTTTTACTTTGAATGTATCTTCATAGGAATAAGTTGTGTAGTCAAATTAATGCTCATTTAGGCTTCAGGACGTCAACCTGAACTAAATACATGTTGAAATGTGTGCATAAGTCCTTTGGTTTAGGCGTGACACTCATTTTCAGTTTTTATTGCTTTAAATGTACTTTCAGTCCGAGTTGAGCCCGTTTTTTTACTTTGAATGTTCCTTCATAGGAATGAGTTGTGTAGTCAAATTAATGCTCATTTAGGCTTCAGGAGGTCAACCTGACCTAAATACATGTTGAAATGTGTGCATAAGTCCTTTGGTTTTGGTGTGACACTCAATTTGAGTGTTTATTGCTTTAAATGCACTTTCAGGCCTAGTTGAGCACGTTTTGTGACTTTGAATGTACCTTCATAGGAATGAGTTGTGTAGTCAAATTAATGCTCATTTAGGCTTCAGGAGGTCAACCTGAACTGAATACATGTTGAAATGTGTGCATAAGTCCTTTGGTTTAGGCGTGACACTCATTTTCAGTTTTTATTGCTTTAAATGCACTTTCAGTCCGAGTTGAGCCCGTTTTGTGACTTTGAATGTACCTTCATAGGAATGAGTTGTGTAGTCAAATTAATGCTCATTTAGGCTTCAGGAGGTCAACCTGAACTAAATACATGTTGAAATGTGTGCATAAGTCCTTTGGTTTAGGCGTGACACTCATTTTCAGTTTTTATTGCTTTAAATGCACTTTCAGGCCTAGTTGAGCACGTTTTGTGACTTTGAATGTACCTTCATAGGAATGAGTTGTGTAGTAAAATTAATGCTCATTTAGGCTTCAGGAGGTCAACCTGAACTGAATACATGTTGAAATGTGTGCATAAGTCCTTTGGTTTAGGCGTGACACTCATTTTCAGTTTTTATTGCTTTAAATGCACTTTCAGTCCGAGTTGAGCCCGTTTTTTTACTTTGAATGTATCTTCATAGGAATAAGTTGTGTAGTCAAATTAATGGTGATTTAGGCTTCAGGAGGTCAACCTGAACTAAATACATGTTGAAATGTGTGCATAAGTCCTTTGGTTTAGGCGTGACACTCATTTTGAGTTTTTATTGCTTTAAATGCACTTTCAGGCCTAGTTGAGCACGTTTTGTGACTTTGAATGTACCTTCATAGGAATGAGTTGTGTAGTCAAATTAATGCTCATTTAGGCTTCAGGAGGTCAACCTGAACTAAATACATGTTGAAATGTGTGCATAAGTCCTTTGGTTTAGGCGTGACACTCATTTTCAGTTTTTATTGCTTTAAATGCACTTTCAGTCCGAGTTGAGCCCGTTTTTTTACTTTGAATGTATCTTCATAGGAATAAGTTGTGTAGTCAAATTAATGCTCATTTAGGCTTCAGAATGTCAACCTGAACTAAATACATGTTGAAATGTGTGCATAAGTCCTTTGGTTTAGGCGTGACACTCATTTTGAGTTTTTATTGCTTTAAATGCACTTTCAGGCCTAGTTGAGCACGTTTTGTGACTTTGAATGTACCTTCATAGGAATGAGTTGTGTAGTCAAATTAATGCTCATTTAGGCTTCAGGAGGTCAACCTGAACTAAATACATGTTGAAATGTGTGCATAAGTCCTTTGGTTTAGGCGTGACACTCATTTTGAGTTTTTATTGCTTTAAATGCACTTTCAGGCCTAGTTGAGCACGTTTTGTGACTTTGAATGTACCTTCATAGGAATGAGTTGTGTAGTCAAATTAATGCTCATTTAGGCTTCAGGAGGTCAACCTGAACTAAATACATGTTGAAATGTGTGCATATGTCCTTTGGTTTAGGCGTGACACTCATTTTCAGTTTTTATTGCTTTAAATGTACTTTCAGTCCGAGTTGAGCCCGTTTTTTTACTTTGAATGTTCCTTCATAGGAATGAGTTGTGTAGTCAAATTAATGCTCATTTAGGCTTCAGGAGGTCAACCTGAACTAAATACATGTTGAAATGTGTGCATAAGTCCTTTGGTTTAGGCGTGACACTCATTTTCAGTTTTTATTGCTTTAAATGTACTTTCAGTCCGAGTTGAGCCCGTTTTTTTACTTTGAATGTTCCTTCATAGGAATGAGTTGTGTAGTCAAATTAATGCTCATTTAGGCTTCAGGAGGTCAACCTGAACTAAATACATGTTGAAATGTGTGCATAAGGCCTTTGGTTTAGGCGTGACACTCATTTTGAGTTTTTATTGCTTTAAATGCACTTTCAGGCCTAGTTGAGCACGTTTTGTGACTTTGAATGTACCTTCATAGGAATGAGTTGTGTAGTAAAATTAATGCTCATTTAGGCTTCAGGAGGTCAACCTGAACTGAATACATGTTGAAATGTGTGCATAAGTCCTTTGGTTTAGGCGTGACACTCATTTTCAGTTTTTATTGCTTTAAATGCACTTTCAGTCCGAGTTTAGCCCGTTTTGTGACTTTGAATGTACCTTCATAGGAATGAGTTGTGTAGTCAAATTAATGCTCATTTAGGCTTCAGGAGGTCAACCTGAACTAAATACATGTTGAAATGTGTGCATAAGTCCTTTGGTTTAGGCGTGACACTCATTTTCAGTTTTTATTGCTTTAAATGCACTTTCAGTCCGAGTTGAGCCCGTTTTTTTACTTTGAATGTATCTTCATAGGAATAAGTTGTGTAGTCAAATTAATGCTCATTTAGGCTTCAGGACGTCAACCTGAACTAAATACATGTTGAAATGTGTGCATAAGTCCTTTGGTTTAGGCGTGACACTCATTTTCAGTTTTTATTGCTTTAAATGCACTTTCAGTCCGAGTTGAGCCCGTTTTTTTACTTTGAATGTATCTTCATAGGAATAAGTTGTGTAGTCAAATTAATGGTGATTTAGGCTTCAGGAGGTCAACCTGAACTAAATACATGTTGAAATGTGTGCATAAGTCCTTTGGTTTAGGCGTGACACTCATTTTGAGTTTTTATTGCTTTAAATGCACTTTCAGGCCTAGTTGAGCACGTTTTGTGACTTTGAATGTACCTTCATAGGAATGAGTTGTGTAGTCAAATTAATGCTCATTTAGGCTTCAGGAGGTCCACCTGAACTAAATACATGTTGAAATGTGTGCATAAGTCCTTTGGTTTAGGCGTGACACTCATTTTCAGTTTTTATTGCTTTAAATGCACTTTCAGTCCGAGTTGAGCCCGTTTTTTTACTTTGAATGTTCCTTCATAGGAATGATTTGTGTAGTCAAATTAATGCTCATTTAGGCTTCAGGAGGTCAACCTGAACTAAATACATGTTGAAATGTGTGCATAAGTCCTTTGGTTTAGGCGTGACACTCATTTTGAGTTTTTATTGCTTTAAATGCACTTTCAGGCCTAGTTGAGCACGTTTTGTGACTTTGAATGTACCTTCATAGGAATGAGTTGTGTAGTAAAATTAATGCTCATTTAGGCTTCAGGAGGTCAACCTGAACTGAATACATGTTGAAATGTGTGCATAAGTCCTTTGGTTTAGGCGTGACACTCATTTTCAGTTTTTATTGCTTTAAATGCACTTTCAGTCCGAGTTGAGCCCGTTTTTTTACTTTGAATGTATCTTCATAGGAATAAGTTGTGTAGTCAAATTAATGGCGATTTAGGCTTCAGGAGGTCAACCTGAACTAAATACATGTTGAAATGTGTGCATAAGTCCTTTGGTTTAGGCGTGACACTCATTTTGAGTTTTTATTGCTTTAAATGCACTTTCAGGCCTAGTTGAGCACGTTTTGTGACTTTGAATGTACCTTCATAGGAATGAGTTGTGTAGTCAAATTAATGCTCATTTAGGCTTCAGGAGGTCAACCTGAACTAAATACATGTTGAAATGTGTGCATAAGTCCTTTGGTTTAGGCGTGACACTCATTTTCAGTTTTTATTGCTTTAAATGCACTTTCAGTCCGAGTTGAGCCCGTTTTTTTACTTTGAATGTATCTTCATAGGAATAAGTTGTGTAGTCAAATTAATGCTCATTTAGGCTTCAGAATGTCAACCTGAACTAAATACATGTTGAAATGTGTGCATAAGTCCTTTGGTTTAGGCGTGACACTCATTTTGAGTTTTTATTGCTTTAAATGCACTTTCAGGCCTAGTTGAGCACGTTTTGTGACTTTGAATGTACCTTCATAGGAATGAGTTGTGTAGTCAAATTAATGCTCATTTAGGCTTCAGGAGGTCAACCTGAACTAAATACATGTTGAAATGTGTGCATATGTCCTTTGGTTTAGGCGTGACACTCATTTTCAGTTTTTATTGCTTTAAATGTACTTTCAGTCCGAGTTGAGCCCGTTTTTTTACTTTGAATGTTCCTTCATAGGAATGAGTTGTGTAGTCAAATTAATGCTCATTTAGGCTTCAGGAGGTCAACCTGAACTAAATACATGTTGAAATGTGTGCATAAGTCCTTTGGTTTAGGCGTGACACTCATTTTCAGTTTTTATTGCTTTAAATGCACTTTCAGTCCGAGTTGAGCCCGTTTTTTTACTTTGAATGTATCTTCATAGGAATAAGTTGTGTAGTCAAATTAATGCTCATTTAGGCTTCAGGACGTCAACCTGAACTAAATACATGTTGAAATGTGTGCATAAGTCCTTTGGTTTAGGCGTGACACTCATTTTCAGTTTTTATTGCTTTAAATGCACTTTCAGTCCGAGTTGAGCCCGTTTTTTTACTTTGAATGTATCTTCATAGGAATAAGTTGTGTAGTCAAATTAATGGTGATTTAGGCTTCAGGAGGTCAACCTGAACTAAATACATGTTGAAATGTGTGCATAAGTCCTTTGGTTTAGGCGTGACACTCATTTTGAGTTTTTATTGCTTTAAATGCACTTTCAGGCCTAGTTGAGCACGTTTTGTGACTTTGAATGTACCTTCATAGGAATGAGTTGTGTAGTCAAATTAATGCTCATTTAGGCTTCAGGAGGTCAACCTGAACTAAATACATGTTGAAATGTGTGCATAAGTCCTTTGGTTTTGGTGTGACACTCAATTTGAGTGTTTATTGCTTTAAATGCATTTTCAGGCCGAGCCGAGCACGCTTTCTGAGTTTGAATATATCTTCATAGGAATGAGTTGTGTGGTCAAATTTAACGCTCATTTAGGCTTCAGGAGGTCAACCTGAACTAAATAAATGTTGAAATGTGTGCATAAGTCATTTGGTCTAGGCGTGACACTCATTATGAACCATTGATGAAAATAAGTTTTATTTTTAAAAAAGCCAAAAAATGTGAAAGGGACGAAATTACAAATGTCCTGTGTGTTTCACATAGAGTCCCGCTCCCTCTCTTTCTCTGTGACACACACGCTTCCGAGCGCGCCATCACGCAGCAAGCACACACACAAACGCACGCACACACACTCACACAAAAGTACGCACAGACGAGCACGTATCGTAAACAACACACCAACGATGATTTAGATCAAAGAAACACTCACACATGTATGGGCACACGATCACGCGCGCGCAAACACACACACAAACTCATGAGAGGCACACACATCCGCACACGCTACGCATGTAAACAACATTTGGACACTGATTGAAGATCAAAGACTAACCCACGTGGAAGACTGAAAGATGCACAGCCAATCACCTAGGCTTTGCATCTTTTCACCTCCCCCTGCTCTCACACCACGTGGGCTAGATCCACTCGGGCTGTCATTGGTGGACGTCGTCGGTGTCAGAACAAATCAAGTGCAAGCAAAAGTTAAAACCTCCGAGTAATTCGTCATTTTTATCCGAATACAGTACTTTTTTGGGGGGGGGGGGGTGCGCACAACACACACACGCACACACACACACGCACGCACCCACACAAACACACACAAACACACGAACACACTTACACACTCTCACACACGCACGCACACACACACACACACACACACACACACACACACACTAGCACGCATCGGAAACAACACTTTAGACGTTGAAATGTGTGCAGACGTCCTTTGGTTTAGGCATGACACTCAATTTTAGTTTTTATTGATTCAAATGCATTTTCAGACAGAGCAGGGCACTTACTGACTTTGAATGTATCTTCATGGGAATGAGTTGTGTGATCAAATTAATGCTCATTTAGGCTTCAGGAGATCAACCTAAACTAAATACATGTTGAAATGTGTGCATAAGTCCTTTGATTTAGGCGTGAAACTCATTTTGAGATTTTATTGCTTTAAATGCACTTTCAGGCCTAGTTGAGCACGTTTTGTGACTTTGAATGTACCTTCATAGGAATGAGTTGTATAGACAAAATAATGCTCATTTAGGCTTCAGAATGTCAACCTGAACTAAATACATGTTGAAATGTGTGTATAAATCCTTTGGTTTAGGCGTGACACTCATTTTCAGTTTTTATTGCTTTAAATGCACTTTCAGTCCGAGTTGAGCCCGTTTTTTTACTTTGAATGTATCTTCATAGGAATAAGTTGTGAAGTCAAATTAATGCTCGTTTAGGCTTCAGGACGTCAACCTGAACTAAATACATGTTGAAATGTGTGCATAAGTCCTTTGGTTTAGGCGTGACACTCATTTTGAGTTTTTATTGCTTTAAATGCACTTTCAGTCCGAGTTGAGCCCGTTTTTTTACTTTGAATGTTCCTTCATAGGAATGAGTTGTGTAGTCAAATTAATGCTCATTTAGGCTTCAGGAGGTCAACCTGAACTAAATACATGTTGAAATGTGTGCATAAGTCCTTTGGTTTAGGCGTGACACTCATTTTCAGTTTTTATTGCTTTAAATGCACTTTCAGTCCGAGTTGAGCCCGTTTTTTTACTTTGAATGTATCTTCATAGGAATAAGTTGTGTAGTCAAATTAATGCTCATTTAGGCTTCAGAATGTCAACCTGAACTAAATACATGTTGAAATGTGTGCATAAGTCCTTTGGTTTAGGCGTGACACTCATTTTGAGTTTTTATTGCTTTAAATGCACTTTCAGGCCTAGTTGAGCACGTTTTGTGACTTTGAATGTACCTTCATAGGAATGAGTTGTGTAGTCAAATTAATGCTCATTTAGGCTTCAGGAGGTCAACCTGAACTAAATACATGTTGAAATGTGTGCATAAGTCCTTTGGTTTAGGCGTGACACTCATTTTCAGTTTTTATTGCTTTAAATGTACTTTCAGTCCGAGTTGAGCCCGTTTTTTTACTTTGAATGTTCCCTCATAGGAATGAGTTGTGTAGTCAAATTAATGCTCATTTAGGCTTCAGGAGGTCAACCTGAACTAAATACATGTTGTAATGTGTGCATAAGTCCTTTGGTTTAGGCGTGACACTCATTTTGAGTTTTTATTGCTTTAAATGCATTTTCAGGCCGAGTAGAGCACGTTTTTTTACTTTGAATGTATCTTCATAGGAATAAGTTGTGTAGTCAAATTAATGCTCATTTAGGCTTCAGGACGTCAACCTGAACTAAATACATGTTGAAATGTGTGCATAAGTCCTTTGGTTTAGGCGTGACACTCATTTTCAGTTTTTATTGCTTTAAATGCACTTTCAGTCCGAGTTGAGCCCGTTTTTTTACTTTGAATGTATCTTCATAGGAATAAGTTGTGTAGTCAAATTAATGGTGATTTAGGCTTCAGGAGGTCAACCTGAACTAAATACATGTTGAAATGTGTGCTTAAGTCCTTTGGTTTAGGCGTGACACTCATTTTGAGTTTTTATTGCTTTAAATGCGTTTTCAGGCCGAGTAGAGCACGTTTTTTTACTTTGAATGTTCCTTCATAGGAATGAGTTGTGTAGTCAAATTAATGCTCATTTAGGCTTCAGGAGGTCAACCTGAACTAAATACATGTTGAAATGTGTGCATAAGGCCTTTGGTTTAGGCGTGACACTCATTTTGAGTTTTTATTGCTTTAAATGCGTTTTCAGGCCGAGTAGAGCACGTTTTTTTACTTTGAATGTATCTTCATAGGAATAAGTTGTGTAGTCAAATTAATGCTCATTTAGGCTTCAGGACGTCAACCTGAACTAAATACATGTTGAAATGTGTGCATAAGTCCTTTGGTTTAGGCGTGACACTCATTTTCAGTTTTTATTGCTTTAAATGTACTTTCAGTCCGAGTTGAGCCCGTTTTTTTACTTTGAATGTTCCTTCATAGGAATGAGTTGTGTAGTCAAATTAATGCTCATTTAGGCTTCAGGAGGTCAACCTGAACTAAATACATGTTGAAATGTGTGCATCAGTCCTTTGGTTTTGGTGTGACACTCAATTTGAGTGTTTATTGCTTTAAATGCATTTTCAGGCCGAGCCGAGCACGCTTTCTGAGTTTGAATATATCTTCATAGGAATGAGTTGTGTGGTCAAATTTAACGCTCATTTAGGCTTCAGGAGGTCAACCTGAACTAAATAAATGTTGAAATGTGTGCATAAGTCATTTGGTCTAGGCGTGACACTCATTATGAACCATTGATGAAAATAAGTTTTATTTTTAAAAAAGCCAAAAAATGTGAAAGGGACGAAATTACAAATGTCCTGTGTGTTTCACATAGAGTCCCGCTCCCTCTCTTTCTCTGTGACACACACGCTTCCGAGCGCGCCAGCACGCAGCAAGCACACACACAAACGCACGCACACACACTCACACAAAAGTACGCACAGACGAGCACGTATCGTAAACAACACACCAACGATGATTTAGATCAAAGAAACACTCACACATGTATGGGCACACGATCACGCGCGCGCAAACACACACACAAACTCATGAGAGGCACACACATCCGCACACGCTACGCATGTAAACAACATTTGGACACTGATTGAAGATCAAAGACTAACCCACGTGGAAGACTGAAAGATGCACAGCCAATCACCTAGGCTTTGCATCTTTTCACCTCCCCCTGCTCTCACACCACGTGGGCTAGATCCACTCGGGCTGTCATTGGTGGACGTCGTCGGTGTCAGAACAAATCAAGTGCAAGCAAAAGTTAAAACCTCCGAGTAATTCGTCATTTTTATCCGAATACAGTACTTTTTTTTGGGGGGGGGGGGTGCGCACAACACACACACGCACACACACACGCACGCACCCACACAAACACACACAAACACACGAAAACACCTACACACTCTCACACACGCACGCACACATACACTAGCACGCATCGGAAACAACACTTTAGACGTTGAAATGTGTGCAGACGTCCTTTGGTTTAGGCATGACACTCAATTTTAGTTTTTATTGATTCAAATGCATTTTCAGACAGAGCAGGGCACTTACTGACTTTGAATGTATCTTCATGGGAATGAGTTGTGTGATCAAATTAATGCTCATTTAGGCTTCAGGAGATCAACCTAAACTAAATACATGTTGAAATGTGTGCATAAGTCCTTTGGTTTAGGCGTGACACTCATTTTGAGTTTTTATTGCTTTAAATGCATTTTCAGGCCGAGTAGAGCACGTTTTTTTTACTTTGAATGTATCTTCATAGGAATAAGTTGTGTAGTCAAATTAATGCTCATTTAGGCTTCAGGACGTCAACCTGAACTAAATACATGTTGAAATGTGTGCATAAGTCCTTTGGTTTAGGCGTGACACTCATTTTCAGTTTTTATTGCTTTAAATGCACTTTCAGTCCGAGTTGAGCCCGTTTTTTTACTTTGAATGTATCTTCATAGGAATAAGTTGTGTAGTCAAATTAATGGTGATTTGGGCTTCAGGAGGTCAACCTGAACTAAATACATGTTGAAATGTGTGCTTAAGTCCTTTGGTTTAGGCGTGACACTCATTTTGAGTTTTTATTGCTTTAAATGCACTTTCAGGCCTAGTTGAGCACGTTTTGTGACTTTGAATGTACCTTCATAGGAATGAGTTGTGTAGTCAAATTAATGCTCATTTAGGCTTCAGGAGGTCAACCTGAACTAAATACATGTTGAAATGTGTGCATAAGTCCTTTGGTTTAGGCGTGACACTCATTTTCAGTTTTTATTGCTTTAAATGCACTTTCAGTCCGAGTTGAGCCCGTTTTGTGACTTTGAATGTACCTTCATAGGAATGAGTTGTGTAGTCAAATTAATGCTCATTTAGGCTTCAGGAGGTCAACCTGAACTAAATACATGTTGAAATGTGTGCATAAGTCCTTTGGTTTAGGCGTGACACTCATTTTCAGTTTTTATTGCTTTAAATGCACTTTCAGTCCGAGTTGAGCCCGTTTTTTTACTTTGAATGTATCTTCATAGGAATAAGTTGTGTAGTCAAATTAATGGTGATTTAGGCTTCAGGAGGTCAACCTGAACTAAATACATGTTGAAATGTGTGCTTAAGTCCTTTGGTTTAGGCGTGACACTCATTTTGAGTTTTTATTGCTTTAAATGCACTTTCAGGCCTAGTTGAGCACGTTTTGTGACTTTGAATGTACCTTCATATGAATGAGTTGTGTAGTCAAATTAATGCTCATTTAGGCTTCAGGAGGTCAACCTGAACTAAATACATGTTGAAATGTGTGCATAAGTCCTTTGGTTTAGGCGTGACACTCATTTTCAGTTTTTATTGCTTTAAATGCACTTTCAGTCCGAGTTGAGCCCGTTTTGTGACTTTGAATGTACCTTCATAGGAATGAGTTGTGTAGTCAAATTAATGCTCATTTAGGCTTCAGGAGGTCAACCTGAACTAAATACATGTTGAAATGTGTGCATAAGTCCTTTGGTTTAGGCGTGACACTCATTTTCAGTTTTTATTGCTTTAAATGCACTTTCAGTCCGAGTTGAGCCCGTTTTTTTACTTTGAATGTATCTTCATAGGAATAAGTTGTGTAGTCAAATTAATGGTGATTTAGGCTTCAGGAGGTCAACCTGAACTAAATACATGTTGAAATGTGTGCATAAGTCCTTTGGTTTAGGCGTGACACTCATTTTCAGTTTTTATTGCTTTAAATGCACTTTCAGTCCGAGTTGAGCCCGTTTTTTTACTTTGAATGTATCTTCATAGGAATAAGTTGTGTAGTCAAATTAATGGTGATTTAGGCTTCAGGAGGTCAACCTGAACTAAATACATGTTGAAATGTGTGCTTAAGTCCTTTGGTTTAGGCGTGACACTCATTTTGAGTTTTTATTGCTTTAAATGCACTTTCAGGCCTAGTTGAGCACGTTTTGTGACTTTGAATGTACCTTCATATGAATGAGTTGTGTAGTCAAATTAATGCTCATTTAGGCTTCAGGAGGTCAACCTGAACTAAATACATGTTGAAATGTGTGCATAAGTCCTTTGGTTTAGGCGTGACACTCATTTTCAGTTTTTATTGCTTTAAATGCACTTTCAGTCCGAGTTGAGCCCGTTTTGTGACTTTGAATGTACCTTCATAGGAATGAGTTGTGTAGTCAAATTAATGCTCATTTAGGCTTCAGGAGGTCAACCTGAACTAAATACATGTTGAAATGTGTGCATAAGTCCTTTGGTTTAGGCGTGACACTCATTTTCAGTTTTTATTGCTTTAAATGCACTTTCAGTCCGAGTTGAGCCCGTTTTTTTACTTTGAATGTATCTTCATAGGAATAAGTTGTGTAGTCAAATTAATGGTGATTTAGGCTTCAGGAGGTCAACCTGAACTAAATACATGTTGAAATGTGTGCATAAGTCCTTTGGTTTAGGCGTGACACTCATTTTGAGTTTTTATTGCTTTAAATGCACTTTCAGGCCTAGTTGAGCACGTTTTGTGACTTTGAATGTACCTTCATAGGAATGAGTTGTGTAGTCAAATTAATGCTCATTTAGGCTTCAGGAGGTCAACCTGAACTAAATACATGTTGAAATGTGTGCATAAGTCCTTTGGTTTAGGCGTGACACTCATTTTCAGTTTTTATTGCTTTAAATGTACTTTCAGTCCGAGTTGAGCCCGTTTTTTTACGTTGAATGTTCCTTCATAGGAATGAGTTGTGTAGTCAGATTAATGCTCATTTAGGCTTCAGGAGGTCAACCTGAACTAAATACATGTTGAAATGTGTGCATAAGGCCTTTGGTTTAGGCGTGACACTCATTTTGAGTTTTTATTGCTTTAAATGCATTTTCAGGCCGAGTAGAGCACGTTTTTTTACTTTGAATGTATCTTCATAGGAATAAGTTGTGTAGTCAAATTAATGCTCATTTAGGCTTCAGGAGGTCAACCTGAACTAAATACATGTTGAAATGTGTGCATAAGTCCTTTGGTTTAGGCGTGACACTCATTTTCAGTTTTTATTGCTTTAAATGCACTTTCAGTCCGAGTTTAGCCCGTTTTGTGACTTTGAATGTACCTTCATAGGAATGAGTTGTGTAGTCAAAATAATGCTCATTTCGGCTTCAGGAGGTCAACCTGAACTAAATACATGTTGTAATGTGTGCATAAGTCCTTTGGTTTAGGCGTGACACTCATTTTGAGTTTTTATTGCTTTAAATGCATTTTCAGGCCGAGTAGAGCACGTTTTTTTACTTTGAATGTATCTTCATAGGAATAAGTTGTGTAGTCAAATTAATGCTCATTTAGGCTTCAGGACGTCAACCTGAACTAAATACATGTTGAAATGTGTGCATAAGTCCTTTGGTTTAGGCGTGACACTCATTTTCAGTTTTTATTGCTTTAAATGCACTTTCAGTCCGAGTTGAGCCCGTTTTTTTACTTTGAATGTACCTTCATAGGAATGAGTTGTGTAGTCAAATTAATGCTCATTTAGGCTTCAGGAGGTCAACCTGAACTAAATACATGTTGAAATGTGTGCATAAGTCCTTTGGTTTTGGTGTGACACTCAATTTGAGTGTTTATTGCTTTAAATGCATTTTCAGGCCGAGCCGAGCACGCTTTCTGAGTTTGAATATATCTTCATAGGAATGAGTTGTGTGGTCAAATTTAACGCTCATTTAGGCTTCAGGAGGTCAACCTGAACTAAATAAATGTTGAAATGTGTGCATAAGTCATTTGGTCTAGGCGTGACACTCATTATGAACCATTGATGAAAATAAGTTTTATTTTTAAAAAAGCCAAAAAATGTGAAAGGGACGAAATTACAAATGTCCTGTGTGTTTCACATAGAGTCCCGCTCCCTCTCTTTCTCTGTGACACACACGCTTCCGAGCGCGCCATCACGCAGCAAGCACACACACAAACGCACGCACACACACTCACACAAAAGTACGCACAGACGAGCACGTATCGTAAACAACACACCAACGATGATTTAGATCAAAGAAACACTCACACATGTATGGGCACACGATCACGCGCGCGCAAACACACACACAAACTCATGAGAGGCACACACATCCGCACACGCTACGCATGTAAACAACATTTGGACACTGATTGAAGATCAAAGACTAACCCACGTGGAAGACTGAAAGATGCACAGCCAATCACCTAGGCTTTGCATCTTTTCACCTCCCCCTGCTCTCACACCACGTGGGCTAGATCCACTCGGGCTGTCATTGGTGGACGTCGTCGGTGTCAGAACAAATCAAGTGCAAGCAAAAGTTAAAACCTCCGAGTAATTCGTCATTTTTATCCGAATACAGTACTTTTTTTTGGGGGGGGGGTGCGCACAACACACACACGCACACACACGCACGCACCCACACAAACACACACAAACACACGAAAACACCTACACACTCTCACACACGCACGCACACATACACTAGCACGCATCGGAAACAACACTTTAGACGTTGAAATGTGTGCAGACGTCCTTTGGTTTAGGCATGACACTCAATTTTAGTTTTTATTGATTCAAATGCATTTTCAGACAGAGCAGGGCACTTACTGACTTTGAATGTATCTTCATGGGAATGAGTTGTGTGATCAAATTCATGCTCATTTAGGCTTCAGGAGATCAACCTAAACTAAATACATGTTGAAATGTGTGCATAAGTCCTTTGATTTAGGCGTGAAACTCATTTTGAGATTTTATTGCTTTAAATGCACTTTCAGGCCTAGTTGAGCACGTTTTGTGACTTTGAATGTACCTTCATAGGAATGAGTTGTATAGACAAAATAATGCTCATTTAGGCTTCAGAATGTCAACCTGAACTAAATACATGTTGAAATGTGTGTATAAATCCTTTGGTTTAGGCGTGACACTCATTTTCAGTTTTTATTGCTTTAAATGCACTTTCAGTCCGAGTTGAGCCCGTTTTTTTACTTTGAATGTATCTTCATAGGAATAAGTTGTGAAGTCAAATTAATGCTCATTTAGGCTTCAGGAGGTCAACCTGAACTAAATACATGTTGAAATGTGTGCATAAGTCCTTTGGTTTAGGCGTGACACTCATTTTCAGTTTTTATTGCTTTAAATGCACTTTCAGTCCGAGTTGAGCCCGTTTTTTTACTTTGAATGTATCTTCATAGGAATAAGTTGTGTAGTCAAATTAATGCTCATTTAGGCTTCAGAATGTCAACCTGAACTAAATACATGTTGAAATGTGTGCATAAGTCCTTTGGTTTAGGCGTGACACTCATTTTGAGTTTTTATTGCTTTAAATGCACTTTCAGGCCTAGTTGAGCACGTTTTGTGACTTTGAATGTACCTTCATAGGAATGAGTTGTGTAGTCAAATTAATGCTCATTTAGGCTTCAGGAGGTCAACCTGAACTAAATACATGTTGAAATGTGTGCATAAGTCCTTTGGTTTAGGCGTGACACTCATTTTCAGTTTTTATTGCTTTAAATGTACTTTCAGTCCGAGTTGAGCCCGTTTTTTTACTTTGAATGTTCCCTCATAGGAATGAGTTGTGTCGTCAAATTAATGCTCATTTAGGCTTCAGGAGGTCAACCTGAACTAAATACATGTTGTAATGTGTGCATAAGTCCTTTGGTTTAGGCGTGACACTCATTTTGAGTTTTTATTGCTTTAAATGCATTTTCAGGCCGAGTAGAGCACGTTTTTTTACTTTGAATGTATCTTCATAGGAATAAGTTGTGTAGTCAAATTAATGCTCATTTAGGCTTCAGGACGTCAACCTGAACTAAATACATGTTGAAATGTGTGCATAAGTCCTTTGGTTTAGGCGTGACACTCATTTTCAGTTTTTATTGCTTTAAATGCACTTTCAGTCCGAGTTGAGCCCGTTTTTTTACTTTGAATGTATCTTCATAGGAATAAGTTGTGTAGTCAAATTAATGCTCATTTAGGCTTCAGGAGGTCAACCTGAACTAAATACATGTTGAAATGTGTGCATAAGTCCTTTGGTTTAGGCGTGACACTCATTTTCAGTTTTTATTGCTTTAAATGTACTTTCAGTCCGAGTTGAGCCCGTTTTTTTACTTTGAATGTATCTTCATAGGAATAAGTTGTGTAGTCAAATTAATGGTGATTTAGGCTTCAGGAGGTCAACCTGAACTAAATACATGTTGAAATGTGTGCATAAGTCCTTCGGTTTAGGCGTGACACTCATTTTCAGTTTTTATTGCTTTAAATGCACTTTCAGGCCTAGTTGAGCACGTTTTGTGACTTTGAATGTACCTTCATAGGAATGAGTTGTGTAGTCAAATTAATGCTCATTTAGGCTTCAGGACGTCAACCTGAACTAAATACATGTTGAAATGTGTGCATAAGTCCTTTGGTTTAGGCGTGACACTCATTTTCAGTTTTTATTGCTTTAAATGCACTTTCAGTCCGAGTTGAGCCCGTTTTTTTACTTTGAATGTATCTTCATAGGAATAAGTTGTGTAGTCAAATTAATGGTGATTTAGGCTTCAGGAGGTCAACCTGAACTAAATACATGTTGAAATGTGTGCATAAGTCCTTTGGTTTAGGCGTGACACTCATTTTGAGTTTTTATTGCTTTAAATGCACTTTCAGGCCTAGTTGAGCACGTTTTGTGACTTTGAATGTACCTTCATAGGAATGAGTTGTGTAGTCAAATTAATGCTCATTTAGGCTTCAGGAGGTCAACCTGAACTAAATACATGTTGAAATGTGTGCATCAGTCCTTTGGTTTTGGTGTGACACTCAATTTGAGTGTTTATTGCTTTAAATGCATTTTCAGGCCGAGCCGAGCACGCTTTCTGAGTTTGAATATATCTTCATAGGAATGAGTTGTGTGGTCAAATTTAACGCTCATTTAGGCTTCAGGAGGTCAACCTGAACTAAATAAATGTTGAAATGTGTGCATAAGTCATTTGGTCTAGGCGTGACACTCATTATGAACCATTGATGAAAATAAGTTTTATTTTTAAAAAAGCCAAAAAATGTGAAAGGGACGAAATTACAAATGTCCTGTGTGTTTCACATAGAGTCCCGCTCCCTCTCTTTCTCTGTGACACACACGCTTCCGAGCGCGCCAGCACGCAGCAAGCACACACACAAACGCACGCACACACACTCACACAAAAGTACGCACAGACGAGCACGTATCGTAAACAACACACCAACGATGATTTAGATCAAAGAAACACTCACACATGTATGGGCACACGATCACGCGCGCGCAAACACACACACAAACTCATGAGAGGCACACACATCCGCACACGCTACGCATGTAAACAACATTTGGACACTGATTGAAGATCAAAGACTAACCCACGTGGAAGACTGAAAGATGCACAGCCAATCACCTAGGCTTTGCATCTTTTCACCTCCCCCTGCTCTCACACCACGTGGGCTAGATCCACTCGGGCTGTCATTGGTGGACGTCGTCGGTGTCAGAACAAATCAAGTGCAAGCAAAAGTTAAAACCTCCGAGTAATTCGTCATTTTTATCCGAATACAGTACTTTTTTTGGGGGGGGGTGCGCACAACACACACACGCACACACACACACGCACGCACCCACACAAACACACACAAACACACGAACACACCTACACACTCTCACACACGCACGCACACATACACTAGCACGCATCGGAAACAACACTTTAGACGTTGAAATGTGTGCAGACGTCCTTTGGTTTAGGCATGACACTCAATTTTAGTTTTTATTGATTCAAATGCATTTTCAGACAGAGCAGGGCACTTACTGACTTTGAATGTATCTTCATGGGAATGAGTTGTGTGATCAAATTAATGCTCATTTAGGCTTCAGGAGATCAACCTAAACTAAATACATGTTGAAATGTGTGCATAAGTCCTTTGGTTTAGGCGTGACACTCATTTTCAGTTTTTATTGCTTTAAATGCACTTTCAGTCCGAGTTGAGCCCGTTTTTTTACTTTGAATGTATCTTCATAGGAATAAGTTGTGTAGTCAAATTAATGGTGATTTAGGCTTCAGGAGGTCAACCTGAACTAAATACATGTTGAAATGTGTGCTTAAGTCCTTTGGTTTAGGCGTGACACTCATTTTGAGTTTTTATTGCTTTAAATGCACTTTCAGGCCTAGTTGAGCACGTTTTGTGACTTTGAATGTACCTTCATAGGAATGAGTTGTGTAGTCAAATTAATGCTCATTTAGGCTTCAGGAGGTCAACCTGAACTAAATACATGTTGAAATGTGTGCATAAGTCCTTTGGTTTAGGCGTGACACTCATTTTCAGTTTTTATTGCTTTAAATGCACTTTCAGTCCGAGTTGAGCCCGTTTTGTGACTTTGAATGTACCTTCATAGGAATGAGTTGTGTAGTCAAATTAATGCTCATTTAGGCTTCAGGAGGTCAACCTGAACTAAATACATGTTGAAATGTGTGCATAAGTCCTTTGGTTTAGGCGTGACACTCATTTTCAGTTTTTATTGCTTTAAATGCACTTTCAGTCCGAGTTGAGCCCGTTTTTTTACTTTGAATGTATCTTCATAGGAATAAGTTGTGTAGTCAAATTAATGGTGATTTAGGCTTCAGGAGGTCAACCTGAACTAAATACATGTTGAAATGTGTGCTTAAGTCCTTTGGTTTAGGCGTGACACTCATTTTGAGTTTTTATTGCTTTAAATGCACTTTCAGGCCTAGTTGAGCACGTTTTGTGACTTTGAATGTACCTTCATATGAATGAGTTGTGTAGTCAAATTAATGCTCATTTAGGCTTCAGGAGGTCAACCTGAACTAAATACATGTTGAAATGTGTGCATAAGTCCTTTGGTTTAGGCGTGACACTCATTTTGAGTTTTTATTGCTTTAAATGCACTTTCAGGCCTAGTTGAGCACGTTTTGTGACTTTGAATGTACCTTCATATGAATGAGTTGTGTAGTCAAATTAATGCTCATTTAGGCTTCAGGAGGTCAACCTGAACTAAATACATGTTGAAATGTGTGCATAAGTCCTTTGGTTTAGGCGTGACACTCATTTTCAGTTTTTATTGCTTTAAATGCACTTTCAGTCCGAGTTGAGCCCGTTTTGTGACTTTGAATGTACCTTCATAGGAATGAGTTGTGTAGTCAAATTAATGGTGATTTAGGCTTCAGGAGGTCAACCTGAACTAAATACATGTTGAAATGTGTGCTTAAGTCCTTTGGTTTAGGCGTGACACTCATTTTGAGTTTTTATTGCTTTAAATGCACTTTCAGGCCTAGTTGAGCACGTTTTGTGACTTTGAATGTACCTTCATATGAATGAGTTGTGTAGTCAAATTAATGCTCATTTAGGCTTCAGGAGGTCAACCTGAACTAAATACATGTTGAAATGTGTGCATAAGTCCTTTGGTTTAGGCGTGACACTCATTTTCAGTTTTTATTGCTTTAAATGCACTTTCAGTCCGAGTTGAGCCCGTTTTGTGACTTTGAATGTACCTTCATAGGAATGAGTTGTGTAGTCAAATTAATGCTCATTTAGGCTTCAGGAGGTCAACCTGAACTAAATACATGTTGAAATGTGTGCATAAGTCCTTTGGTTTAGGCGTGACACTCATTTTCAGTTTTTATTGCTTTAAATGCACTTTCAGTCCGAGTTGAGCCCGTTTTTTACTTTGAATGTATCTTCATAGGAATAAGTTGTGTAGTCAAATTAATGGTGATTTAGGCTTCAGGAGGTCAACCTGAACTAAATACATGTTGAAATGTGTGCATAAGTCCTTTGGTTTAGGCGTGACACTCATTTTGAGTTTTTATTGCTTTAAATGCACTTTTAGGCCTAGTTGAGCACGTTTTGTGAGTTTGAATGTACCTTCATAGGAATGAGTTGTGTAGTCAAATTAATGCTCATTTAGGCTTCAGGAGGTCAACCTGAACTAAATACATGTTGAAATGTGTGCATAAGTCCTTTGGTTTAGGCGTGACACTCATTTTCAGTTTTTATTGCTTTAAATGTACTTTCAGTCCGAGTTGAGCCCGTTTTTTTACTTTGAATGTTCCTTCATAGGAATGAGTTGTGTAGTCAAATTAATGCTCATTTAGGCTTCAGGAGGTCAACCTGAACTAAATACATGTTGAAATGTGTGCATAAGGCCTTTGGTTTAGGCGTGACACTCATTTTGAGTTTTTATTGCTTTAAATGCGTTTTCAGGCCGAGTAGAGCACGTTTTTTTACTTTGAATGTATCTTCATAGGAATAAGTTGTGTAGTCAAATTAATGCTCATTTAGGCTTCAGGACGTCAACCTGAACTAAATACATGTTGAAATGTGTGCATAAGTCCTTTGGTTTAGGCGTGACACTCATTTTCAGTTTTTATTGCTTTAAATGTACTTTCAGTCCGAGTTGAGCCCGTTTTTTTACTTTGAATGTTCCTTCATAGGAATGAGTTGTGTAGTCAAATTAATGCTCATTTAGGCTTCAGGAGGTCAACCTGAACTAAATACATGTTGAAATGTGTGCATAAGGCCTTTGGTTTAGGCGTGACACTCATTTTGAGTTTTTATTGCTTTAAATGCGTTTTCAGGCCGAGTAAAGCACGTTTTTTTACTTTGAATGTATCTTCATAGGAATAAGTTGTGTAGTCAAATAAATGCTCATTTAGGCTTCAGGACGTCAACCTGAACTGAATACATGTTGAAATGTGTGCATAAGTCCTTTGGTTTAGGCGTGACACTCATTTTCAGTTTTTATTGCTTTAAATGCACTTTCAGTCCGAGTTGAGCCCGTTTTTTTACTTTGAATGTTCCTTCATAGGAATGATTTGTGTAGTCAAATTAATGCTCATTTAGGCTTCAGGAGGTCAACCTGAACTAAATACATGTTGAAATGTGTGCATAAGTCCTTTGGTTTAGGCGTGACACTCATTTTGAGTTTTTATTGCTTTAAATGCACTTTCAGGCCTAGTTGAGCACGTTTTGTGACTTTGAATGTACCTTCATAGGAATGAGTTGTGTAGTAAAATTAATGCTCATTTAGGCTTCAGGAGGTCAACCTGAACTGAATACATGTTGAAATGTGTGCATAAGTCTTTTGGTTTAGGCGTGACACTCATTTTCAGTTTTTATTGCTTTAAATGCACTTTCAGTCCGAGTTGAGCCCGTTTTTTTACTTTGAATGTATCTTCATAGGAATAAGTTGTGTAGTCAAATTAATGCTCATTTAGGCTTCAGAATGTCAACCTGAACTAAATACATGTTGAAATGTGTGCATAAGTCCTTTGGTTTAGGCGTGACACTCATTTTGAGTTTTTATTGCTTTAAATGCACTTTCAGGCCTAGTTGAGCACGTTTTGTGACTTTGAATGTACCTTCATAGGAATGAGTTGTGTAGTCAAATTAATGCTCATTTAGGCTTCAGGAGGTCAACCTGAACTAAATACATGTTGAAATGTGTGCATAAGTCCTTTGGTTTAGGCGTGACACTCATTTTGAGTTTTTATTGCTTTAAATGCATTTTCAGGCCTAGTTGAGCACGTTTTGTGACTTTGAATGTACCTTCATAGGAATGAGTTGTGTAGTCAAATTAATGCTCATTTAGGCTTCAGGAGGTCAACCTGAACTAAATACATGTTGAAATGTGTGCATAAGTCCTTTGGTTTAGGCGTGACACTCATTTTCAGTTTTTATTGCTTTAAATGTACTTTCAGTCCGAGTTGAGCCCGTTTTTTTACTTTGAATGTTCCTTCATAGGAATGAGTTGTGTAGTCAAATTAATGCTCATTTAGGCTTCAGGAGGTCAACCTGAACTAAATACATGTTGAAATGTGTGCATAAGGCCTTTGGTTTAGGCGTGACACTCATTTTGAGTTTTTATTGCTTTAAATGCATTTTCAGGCCGAGTAGAGCACGTTTTTTTACTTTGAATGTATCTTCATAGGAATAAGTTGTGTAGTCAAATTAATGCTCATTTAGGCTTCAGGACGTCAACCCGAACTAAATACATGTTGAAATGTGTGCATAAGTCCTTTGGTTTAGGCGTGACACTCATTTTCAGTTTTTATTGCTTTAAATGCACTTTCAGTCCGAGTTGAGCCCGTTTTTTTACTTTGAATGTATCTTCATAGGAATAAGTTGTGTAGTCAAATTAATGGTGATTTAGGCTTCAGGAGGTCAACCTGAACTAAATACATGTTGAAATGTGTGCATAAGTCCTTTGGTTTAGGCGTGACACTCATTTTGAGTTTTTATTGCTTTAAATGCACTTTCAGGCCTAGTTGAGCACGTTTTGTGACTTTGAATGTACCTTCATAGGAATGAGTTGTGTAGTCAAATTAATGCTCATTTAGGCTTCAGGAGGTCAACCTGAACTAAATACATGTTGAAATGTGTGCATAAGTCCTTTGGTTTTGGTGTGACACTCAATTTGAGTGTTTATTGCTTTAAATGCATTTTCAGGCCGAGCCGAGCACGCTTTCTGAGTTTGAATATATCTTCATAGGAATGAGTTGTGTGGTCAAATTTAACGCTCATTTAGGCTTCAGGAGGTCAACCTGAACTAAATAAATGTTGAAATGTGTGCATAAGTCATTTGGTCTAGGCGTGACACTCATTATGAACCATTGATGAAAATAAGTTTTATTTTTAAAAAAGCCAAAAAATGTGAAAGGGACGAAATTACAAATGTCCTGTGTGTTTCACATAGAGTCCCGCTCCCTCTCTTTCTCTGTGACACACACGCTTCCGAGCGCGCCAGCACGCAGCAAGCACACACACAAACGCACGCACACACACTCACACAAAAGTACGCACAGACGAGCACGTATCGTAAACAACACACCAACGATGATTTAGATCAAAGAAACACTCACACACGTATGGGCACACGATCACGCGCGCGCAAACACACACACAAACTCATGAGAGGCACACACATCCGCACACGCTACGCATGTAAACAACATTTGGACACTGATTGAAGATCAAAGACTAACCCACGTGGAAGACTGAAAGATGCACAGCCAATCACCTAGGCTTTGCATCTTTTCACCTCCCCCTGCTCTCACACCACGTGGGCTAGATCCACTCGGGCTGTCATTGGTGGACGTCGTCGGTGTCAGAACAAATCAAGTGCAAGCAAAAGTTAAAACCTCCGAGTAATTCGTCATTTTTATCCGAATACAGTACTTTTTTTTGGGGGGGGGGGGGTGCGCACAACACACACACGCGCACACACACGCACGCACCCACACAAACACACACAAACACACGAACACACCTACACACTCTCACACACGCACGCACACATACACTAGCACGCATCGGAAACAACACTTTAGACGTTGAAATGTGTGCAGACGTCCTTTGGTTTAGGCATGACACTCAATTTTAGTTTTTATTGATTCAAATGCATTTTCAGACAGAGCAGGGCACTTACTGACTTTGAATGTATCTTCATGGGAATGAGTTGTGTGATCAAATTAATGCTCATTTAGGCTTCAGGAGATCAACCTAAACTAAATACATGTTGAAATGTGTGCATAAGTCCTTTGATTTAGGCGTGAAACTCATTTTGAGATTTTATTGCTTTAAATGCACTTTCAGGCCTAGTTGAGCACGTTTTGTGACTTTGAATGTACCTTCATAGGAATGAGTTGTATAGACAAAATAATGCTCATTTAGGCTTCAGAATGTCAACCTGAACTAAATACATGTTGAAATGTGTGTATAAATCCTTTGGTTTAGGCGTGACACTCATTTTCAGTTTTTATTGCTTTAAATGCACTTTCAGTCCGAGTTGAGCCCGTTTTTTTACTTTGAATGTATCTTCATTGGAATAAGTTGTGAAGTCAAATTAATGCTCATTTAGGCTTCAGGACGTCAACCTGAACTAAATACATGTTGAAATGTGTGCATAAGTCCTTTGGTTTAGGCGTGACACTCATTTTGAGTTTTTATTGCTTTAAATGCACTTTCAGTCCGAGTTGAGCCCGTTTTTTTACTTTGAATGTTCCTTCATAGGAATGAGGTGTGTCATCAAATTAATGGTGATTTAGGCTTGAGGGGGTCAACCTGAACTAAATACATGTTGAAATGTGTGCATAAGTCCTTTGGTTTAAGCGTGACACTCATTTTGAGTTTTTATTGCTTTAAATGCACTTTCAGGCTGAGTTGAGCACGTTTTTTGACTTTGAATGTATCTTCATAGGAATGAGATGTGTAGTCAAATTAATGCTCATTTAGGCTTCAGGAGGTCAACCTGAACTAAATACATGTTGAAGTGTGTGCATAAGTCCTTTGGTTTAGGCTTTGACACTCAATTTGAGTTTTTATTGCTTTAAATGCATTTTCAGGCAGTACCGAGCTCGTTTTTTGACTTTGAATGTATCTTCATAGGAATGAGATGTGTAGTCAAATTAATGCTCATTTAGGCTTCAGGAGGTCATCCTGAACAAAATACATGTTGAAGTTTGTGCATAAGTCCTTTGGTTTAGGTGTGACACTCAATTTGAGTTTTTATTGCTTTAAATGCACTTTCAGGCCGAGCTGAACACGTTTTTTTGACTTGGAATGTGTCTTCATAGGAATGAGATGTGTAGTCAAATTAATGCTCATTTATGCTTCAGGAGGTCAACCTGAACTAAATACATGTTGAAATGTTTGCATAAGTCCTTTGGTTTAAGCGTGACACTCAATTTGAGTTTTTATTGCTTTAAATGCACTTTCAGGCCGAGTGGAGCAAGTTTTTTGACTTTGAATGTATCTTCATAGGAATGAGATGTGTAGTCAAATTAATGCTCATTTAGGCTTCAGGAGGTCAACCTGAACAAAATACATTTTGAAATGTGTGCATAAATCCTTTGGTTTAGGCGTGACACTCAATTTGAGTTTTTATTGCTTTAAATGCATTTTCAGGCCGTACCGAGCACGTTTTTTGACTTTGAATGTATCTTCATAGGAATGAGGTGTGTCATCAAATTAATGGTGATTTAGGCTTGAGGGGGTCAACCTGAACTAAATACATGTTGAAATGTGTGCATAAGTCCTTTGGTTTAAGCGTGACACTCATTTTGAGTTTTTATTGCTTTAAATGCACTTTCAGGCTGAGTTGAGCACGTTTTTTGACTTTGAATGTATCTTCATAGGAATGAGATGTGTAGTCAAATTAATGCTCATTTAGGCTTCAGGAGGTCAACCTGAAATAAATACATGTTGAAATGTGTGCATAAGTCCTTTGGTTTAGGCGTGACACTCATTTTGAGTTTTTATTACTTTAAATGCACTGTCAGGCCAAGTGGAGCACGTTTTTTGACTTTGAATGTATCTTCATAGGAATGAGATGTGTCATCAAATTAATGGTGATTTAGGCTTGAGGGGGTCAACCTGAACTAAATACATGTTGAAATGTGTGCATAAATCCTTTGGTTTAGGCGTGACACTCAATTTGAGTTTTTATTGCTTTAAATGCATTTTCAGGCCGTACCGAGCACGTTTTTTGACTTTGAATGTATCTTCATAGGAATGAGGTGTGTCATCAAATTAATGGTGATTTAGGCTTGAGGGGGTCAACCTGAACTAAATACATGTTGAAATGTGTGCATAAGTCCTTTGGTTTAAGCGTGACACTCATTTTGAGTTTTTATTTCTTTAAATGCATTTTCTGGCCGAGTGGACCACTTTTTTTGACTTTGAATGTATCTTCATAGGAATAAGATGTGTAGTCAAATTAATGCTCATTTAGGCTTCAGGAGGTCAACCTGAAATAAATACATGTTGAAATGTGTGCATAAGTCCTTTGGTTTAGGCGTGACACTCATTTTGAGTTTTTATTGCTTTAAATGCACTTTCAGGCTGAGTTGAGCACGTTTTTTGACTTTGAATGTATCTTCATAGGAATGAGATGTGTAGTCAAATTAATGCTCATTTAGGCTTCAGGAGGTCAACCTGAACGAAATACATGTTGAAATGTGTGCATAAGTCCTTTGGTTTAGGTGTGACACTCAATTTGAGTTTTTATTGCTAAAAATGCATTTTCAGGCCGAGCTGAACACGTTTTTTGACTTTGAATGTATGTTCATAGGAATGAGTATTGTGATCAAATTAATGGTGATTTAGGCTTCAGGGGGTCATCCTGAACAAAATACGTGTTGAAGTGTGTGCATAAGTCCTTTGGTTTGCGTGACACTCATTTTGAGTTTTTATTGCTTTAAATGCACTTTCAGGCCGAGTTGAGCCCGTTTTGTGACTTTGAATGTACCTTCATAGGAATGAGTTGTGTAGTCAAATTAATGCTCATTTAGGCTTCAGGAGGTCAACCTGAACTAAATACATGTTGAAATGTGTGCATAAGTCCTTTGGTTTAGGCGTGACACTCATTTTCAGTTTTTATTGCTTTAAATGCATTTTCAGGCCGAGTAGAGCACGTTTTTTTACTTTGAATGTATCTTCATAGGAATAAGTTGTGTAGTCAAATTAATGCTCATTTAGGCTTCAGGACGTCAACCTGAACTAAATACATGTTGAAATGTGTGCATAAGTCCTTTGGTTTAGGCGTGACACTCATTTTCAGTTTTTATTGCTTTAAATGCACTTTCAGTCCGAGTTGAGCCCGTTTTTTTACTTTGAATGTATCTTCATAGGAATAAGTTGTGTAGTCAAATTAATGGTGATTTAGGCTTCAGGAGGTCAACCTGAACTAAATACATGTTGAAATGTGTGCATAAGTCCTTTGGTTTAGGCGTGACACTCATTTTGAGTTTTTATTGCTTTAAATGCACTTTCAGGCCTAGTTGAGCACGTTTTGTGAGTTTGAATGTACCTTCATAGGAATGAGTTGTGTAGTCAAATTAATGCTCATTTAGGCTTCAGGAGGTCAACCTGAACTAAATACATGTTGAAATGTGTGCATAAGTCCTTTGGTTTAGGCGTGACACTCATTTTCAGTTTTTATTGCTTTAAATGTACTTTCAGTCCGAGTTGAGCCCGTTTTTTTACGTTGAATGTTCCTTCATAGGAATGAGTTGTGTAGTCAGATTAATGCTCATTTAGGCTTCAGGAGGTCAACCTGAACTAAATACATGTTGAAATGTGTGCATAAGGCCTTTGGTTTAGGCGTGACACTCATTTTGAGTTTTTATTGCTTTAAATGCATTTTCAGGCCGAGTAGAGCACGTTTTTTTACTTTGAATGTATCTTCATAGGAATAAGTTGTGTAGTCAAATTAATGCTCATTTAGGCTTCAGGAGGTCAACCTGAACTAAATACATGTTGAAATGTGTGCATAAGTCCTTTGGTTTAGGCGTGACACTCATTTTCAGTTTTTATTGCTTTAAATGCACTTTCAGTCCGAGTTTAGCCCGTTTTGTGACTTTGAATGTACCTTCATAGGAATGAGTTGTGTAGTCAAATTAATGCTCATTTAGGCTTCAGGAGGTCAACCTGAACTAAATACATGTTGTAATGTGTGCATAAGTCCTTTGGTTTAGGCGTGACACTCATTTTGAGTTTTTATTGCTTTAAATGCATTTTCAGGCCGAGTAGAGCACGTTTTTTTACTTTGAATGTATCTTCATAGGAATAAGTTGTGTAGTCAAATTAATGCTCATTTAGGCTTCAGGACGTCAACCTGAACTAAATACATGTTGAAATGTGTGCATAAGTCCTTTGGTTTAGGCGTGACACTCATTTTCAGTTTTTATTGCTTTAAATGCACTTTCAGTCCGAGTTGAGCCCGTTTTTTTACTTTGAATGTACCTTCATAGGAATGAGTTGTGTAGTCAAATTAATGCTCATTTAGGCTTCAGGAGGTCAACCTGAACTAAATACATGTTGAAATGTGTGCATAAGTCCTTTGGTTTTGGTGTGACACTCAATTTGAGTGTTTATTGCTTTAAATGCATTTTCAGGCCGAGCCGAGCACGCTTTCTGAGTTTGAATATATCTTCATAGGAATGAGTTGTGTGGTCAAATTTAACGCTCATTTAGGCTTCAGGAGGTCAACCTGAACTAAATAAATGTTGAAATGTGTGCATAAGTCATTTGGTCTAGGCGTGACACTCATTATGAACCATTGATGAAAATAAGTTTTATTTTTAAAAAAGCCAAAAAATGTGAAAGGGACGAAATTACAAATGTCCTGTGTGTTTCACATAGAGTCCCGCTCCCTCTCTTTCTCTGTGACACACACGCTTCCGAGCGCGCCATCACGCAGCAAGCACACACACAAACGCACGCACACACACTCACACAAAAGTACGCACAGACGAGCACGTATCGTAAACAACACACCAACGATGATTTAGATCAAAGAAACACTCACACATGTATGGGCACACGATCACGCGCGCGCAAACACACACACAAACTCATGAGAGGCACACACATCCGCACACGCTACGCATGTAAACAACATTTGGACACTGATTGAAGATCAAAGACTAACCCACGTGGAAGACTGAAAGATGCACAGCCAATCACCTAGGCTTTGCATCTTTTCACCTCCCCCTGCTCTCACACCACGTGGGCTAGATCCACTCGGGCTGTCATTGGTGGACGTCGTCGGTGTCAGAACAAATCAAGTGCAAGCAAAAGTTAAAACCTCCGAGTAATTCGTCATTTTTATCCGAATACAGTACTTTTTTTTGGGGGGGGGGGTGCGCACAACACACACACGCACACACACACGCACGCACCCACACAAACACACACAAACACACGAAAACACCTACACACTCTCACACACGCACGCACACATACACTAGCACGCATCGGAAACAACACTTTAGACGTTGAAATGTGTGCAGACGTCCTTTGGTTTAGGCATGACACTCAATTTTAGTTTTTATTGATTCAAATGCATTTTCAGACAGAGCAGGGCACTTACTGACTTTGAATGTATCTTCATGGGAATGAGTTGTGTGATCAAATTCATGCTCATTTAGGCTTCAGGAGATCAACCTAAACTAAATACATGTTGAAATGTGTGCATAAGTCCTTTGATTTAGGCGTGAAACTCATTTTGAGATTTTATTGCTTTAAATGCACTTTCAGTCCGAGTTGAGCCCGTTTTTTTACTTTGAATGTATCTTCATAGGAATAAGTTGTGTAGTCAAATTAATGGTGATTTAGGCTTCAGGAGGTCAACCTGAACTAAATACATGTTGAAATGTGTGCATAAGTCCTTTGGTTTAGGCGTGACACTCATTTTGAGTTTTTATTGCTTTAAATGCACTTTCAGGCCTAGTTGAGCACGTTTTGTGACTTTGAATGTACCTTCATAGGAATGAGTTGTGTAGTCAAATTAATGCTCATTTAGGCTTCAGGAGGTCAACCTGAACTAAATACATGTTGAAATGTGTGCATAAGTCCTTTGGTTTAGGCGTGACACTCATTTTCAGTTTTTATTGCTTTAAATGCATTTTCAGGCCGAGTAGAGCACGTTTTTTTACTTTGAATGTATCTTCATAGGAATAAGTTGTGTAGTCAAATTAATGCTCATTTAGGCTTCAGGACGTCAACCTGAACTAAATACATGTTGAAATGTGTGCATAAGTCCTTTGGTTTAGGCGTGACACTCATTTTCAGTTTTTATTGCTTTAAATGCACTTTCAGTCCGAGTTGAGCCCGTTTTTTTACTTTGAATGTTCCCTCATAGGAATGAGTTGTGTCGTCAAATTAATGCTCATTTAGGCTTCAGGAGGTCAACCTGAACTAAATACATGTTGTAATGTGTGCATAAGTCCTTTGGTTTAGGCGTGACACTCATTTTGAGTTTTTATTGCTTTAAATGCATTTTCAGGCCGAGTAGAGCACGTTTTTTTACTTTGAATGTATCTTCATAGGAATAAGTTGTGTAGTCAAATTAATGCTCATTTAGGCTTCAGGACGTCAACCTGAACTAAATACATGTTGAAATGTGTGCATAAGTCCTTTGGTTTAGGCGTGACACTCATTTTCAGTTTTTATTGCTTTAAATGCACTTTCAGTCCGAGTTGAGCCCGTTTTTTTACTTTGAATGTATCTTCATAGGAATAAGTTGTGTAGTCAAATTAATGCTCATTTAGGCTTCAGGAGGTCAACCTGAACTAAATACATGTTGAAATGTGTGCATAAGTCCTTTGGTTTAGGCGTGACACTCATTTTCAGTTTTTATTGCTTTAAATGTACTTTCAGTCCGAGTTGAGCCCGTTTTTTTACTTTGAATGTATCTTCATAGGAATAAGTTGTGTAGTCAAATTAATGGTGATTTAGGCTTCAGGAGGTCAACCTGAACTAAATACATGTTGAAATGTGTGCATAAGTCCTTCGGTTTAGGCGTGACACTCATTTTGAGTTTTTATTGCTTTAAATGCACTTTCAGGCCTAGTTGAGCACGTTTTGTGACTTTGAATGTACCTTCATAGGAATGAGTTGTGTAGTCAAATTAATGCTCATTTAGGCTTCAGGACGTCAACCTGAACTAAATACATGTTGAAATGTGTGCATAAGTCCTTTGGTTTAGGCGTGACACTCATTTTCAGTTTTTATTGCTTTAAATGCACTTTCAGTCCGAGTTGAGCCCGTTTTTTTACTTTGAATGTATCTTCATAGGAATAAGTTGTGTAGTCAAATTAATGGTGATTTAGGCTTCAGGAGGTCAACCTGAACTAAATACATGTTGAAATGTGTGCATAAGTCCTTTGGTTTAGGCGTGACACTCATTTTGAGTTTTTATTGCTTTAAATGCACTTTCAGGCCTAGTTGAGCACGTTTTGTGACTTTGAATGTACCTTCATAGGAATGAGTTGTGTAGTCAAATTAATGCTCATTTAGGCTTCAGGAGGTCAACCTGAACTAAATACATGTTGAAATGTGTGCATCAGTCCTTTGGTTTTGGTGTGACACTCAATTTGAGTGTTTATTGCTTTAAATGCATTTTCAGGCCGAGCCGAGCACGCTTTCTGAGTTTGAATATATCTTCATAGGAATGAGTTGTTTGGTCAAATTTAACGCTCATTTAGGCTTCAGGAGGTCAACCTGAACTAAATAAATGTTGAAATGTGTGCATAAGTCATTTGGTCTAGGCGTGACACTCATTATGAACCATTGATGAAAATAAGTTTTATTTTTAAAAAAGCCAAAAAATGTGAAAGGGACGAAATTACAAATGTCCTGTGTGTTTCACATAGAGTCCCGCTCCCTCTCTTTCTCTGTGACACACACGCTTCCGAGCGCGCCAGCACGCAGCAAGCACACACACAAACGCACGCACACACACTCACACAAAAGTACGCACAGACGAGCACGTATCGTAAACAACACACCAACGATGATTTAGATCAAAGAAACACTCACACATGTATGGGCACACGATCACGCGCGCGCAAACACACACACAAACTCATGAGAGGCACACACATCCGCACACGCTACGCATGTAAACAACATTTGGACACTGATTGAAGATCAAAGACTAACCCACGTGGAAGACTGAAAGATGCACAGCCAATCACCTAGGCTTTGCATCTTTTCACCTCCCCCTGCTCTCACACCACGTGGGCTAGATCCACTCGGGCTGTCATTGGTGGACGTCGTCGGTGTCAGAACAAATCAAGTGCAAGCAAAAGTTAAAACCTCCGAGTAATTCGTCATTTTTATCCGAATACAGTACTTTTTTTTGGGGGGGGGGTGCGCACAACACACACACGCACACACACACGCACGCACCCACACAAACACACACAAACACACGAAAACACCTACACACTCTCACACACGCACGCACACATACACTAGCACGCATCGGAAACAACACTTTAGACGTTGAAATGTGTGCAGACGTCCTTTGGTTTAGGCATGACACTCAATTTTAGTTTTTATTGATTCAAATGCATTTTCAGACAGAGCAGGGCACTTACTGACTTTGAATGTATCTTCATGGGAATGAGTTGTGTGATCAAATTCATGCTCATTTAGGCTTCAGGAGATCAACCTAAACTAAATACATGTTGAAATGTGTGCATAAGTCCTTTGATTTAGGCGTGAAACTCATTTTGAGATTTTATTGCTTTAAATGCACTTTCAGTCCGAGTTGAGCCCGTTTTTTTACTTTGAATGTATCTTCATAGGAATAAGTTGTGTAGTCAAATTAATGGTGATTTAGGCTTCAGGAGGTCAACCTGAACTAAATACATGTTGAAATGTGTGCATAAGTCCTTTGGTTTAGGCGTGACACTCATTTTGAGTTTTTATTGCTTTAAATGCACTTTCAGGCCTAGTTGAGCACGTTTTGTGACTTTGAATGTACCTTCATAGGAATGAGTTGTGTAGTCAAATTAATGCTCATTTAGGCTTCAGGAGGTCAACCTGAACTAAATACATGTTGAAATGTGTGCATAAGTCCTTTGGTTTAGGCGTGACACTCATTTTCAGTTTTTATTGCTTTAAATGCATTTTCAGGCCGAGTAGAGCACGTTTTTTTACTTTGAATGTATCTTCATAGGAATAAGTTGTGTAGTCAAATTAATGCTCATTTAGGCTTCAGGACGTCAACCTGAACTAAATACATGTTGAAATGTGTGCATAAGTCCTTTGGTTTAGGCGTGACACTCATTTTCAGTTTTTATTGCTTTAAATGCACTTTCAGTCCGAGTTGAGCCCGTTTTTTTACTTTGAATGTTCCCTCATAGGAATGAGTTGTGTCGTCAAATTAATGCTCATTTAGGCTTCAGGAGGTCAACCTGAACTAAATACATGTTGTAATGTGTGCATAAGTCCTTTGGTTTAGGCGTGACACTCATTTTGAGTTTTTATTGCTTTAAATGCATTTTCAGGCCGAGTAGAGCACGTTTTTTTACTTTGAATGTATCTTCATAGGAATAAGTTGTGTAGTCAAATTAATGCTCATTTAGGCTTCAGGACGTCAACCTGAACTAAATACATGTTGAAATGTGTGCATAAGTCCTTTGGTTTAGGCGTGACACTCATTTTCAGTTTTTATTGCTTTAAATGCACTTTCAGTCCGAGTTGAGCCCGTTTTTTTACTTTGAATGTATCTTCATAGGAATAAGTTGTGTAGTCAAATTAATGCTCATTTAGGCTTCAGGAGGTCAACCTGAACTAAATACATGTTGAAATGTGTGCATAAGTCCTTTGGTTTAGGCGTGACACTCATTTTCAGTTTTTATTGCTTTAAATGTACTTTCAGTCCGAGTTGAGCCCGTTTTTTTACTTTGAATGTATCTTCATAGGAATAAGTTGTGTAGTCAAATTAATGGTGATTTAGGCTTCAGGAGGTCAACCTGAACTAAATACATGTTGAAATGTGTGCATAAGTCCTTCGGTTTAGGCGTGACACTCATTTTGAGTTTTTATTGCTTTAAATGCACTTTCAGGCCTAGTTGAGCACGTTTTGTGACTTTGAATGTACCTTCATAGGAATGAGTTGTGTAGTCAAATTAATGCTCATTTAGGCTTCAGGACGTCAACCTGAACTAAATACATGTTGAAATGTGTGCATAAGTCCTTTGGTTTAGGCGTGACACTCATTTTCAGTTTTTATTGCTTTAAATGCACTTTCAGTCCGAGTTGAGCCCGTTTTTTTACTTTGAATGTATCTTCATAGGAATAAGTTGTGTAGTCAAATTAATGGTGATTTAGGCTTCAGGAGGTCAACCTGAACTAAATACATGTTGAAATGTGTGCATAAGTCCTTTGGTTTAGGCGTGACACTCATTTTGAGTTTTTATTGCTTTAAATGCACTTTCAGGCCTAGTTGAGCACGTTTTGTGACTTTGAATGTACCTTCATAGGAATGAGTTGTGTAGTCAAATTAATGCTCATTTAGGCTTCAGGAGGTCAACCTGAACTAAATACTGTACATGTTGAAATGTGTGCATCAGTCCTTTGGTTTTGGTGTGACACTCAATTTGAGTGTTTATTGCTTTAAATGCATTTTCAGGCCGAGCCGAGCACGCTTTCTGAGTTTGAATATATCTTCATAGGAATGAGTTGTTTGGTCAAATTTAACGCTCATTTAGGCTTCAGGAGGTCAACCTGAACTAAATAAATGTTGAAATGTGTGCATAAGTCATTTGGTCTAGGCGTGACACTCATTATGAACCATTGATGAAAATAAGTTTTATTTTTAAAAAAGCCAAAAAATGTGAAAGGGACGAAATTACAAATGTCCTGTGTGTTTCACATAGAGTCCCGCTCCCTCTCTTTCTCTGTGACACACACGCTTCCGAGCGCGCCAGCACGCAGCAAGCACACACACAAACGCACGCACACACACTCACACAAAAGTACGCACAGACGAGCACGTATCGTAAACAACACACCAACGATGATTTAGATCAAAGAAACACTCACACATGTATGGGCACACGATCACGCGCGCGCAAACACACACACAAACTCATGAGAGGCACACACATCCGCACACGCTACGCATGTAAACAACATTTGGACACTGATTGAAGATCAAAGACTAACCCACGTGGAAGACTGAAAGATGCACAGCCAATCACCTAGGCTTTGCATCTTTTCACCTCCCCCTGCTCTCACACCACGTGGGCTAGATCCACTCGGGCTGTCATTGGTGGACGTCGTCGGTGTCAGAACAAATCAAGTGCAAGCAAAAGTTAAAACCTCCGAGTAATTCGTCATTTTTATCCGAATACAGTACTTTTTTTGGGGGGGGGGGGGTGCGCACAACACACACACGCACACACACACGCACGCACCCACACAAACACACACAAACACACGAACACACTTACACACTCTCACACACGCACTTACACATACACTAGCACGCATCGGAAACAACACTTTAGACGTTGAAATGTGTGCAGACGTCCTTTGGTTTAGGCATGACACTCAATTTTAGTTTTTATTGATTCAAATGCATTTTCAGACAGAGCAGGGCACTTACTGACTTTGAATGTATCTTCATGGGAATGAGTTGTGTGATCAAATTAATGCTCATTTAGGCTTCAGGAGATCAACCTAAACTAAATACATGTTGAAATGTGTGCATAAGTCCTTTGATTTAGGCGTGAAACTCATTTTGAGATTTTATTGCTTTAAATGCACTTTCAGGCCTAGTTGAGCACGTTTTGTGACTTTGAATGTACCTTCATAGGAATGAGTTGTATAGACAAAATAATGCTCATTTAGGCTTCAGAATGTCAACCTGAACTAAATACATGTTGAAATGTGTGTATAAATCCTTTGGTTTAGGCGTGACACTCATTTTCAGTTTTTATTGCTTTAAATGCACTTTCAGTCCGAGTTGAGCCCGTTTTTTTACTTTGAATGTATCTTCATAGGAATAAGTTGTGAAGTCAAATTAATGCTCATTTAGGCTTCAGGAGGTCAACCTGAACTAAATACATGTTGAAATGTGTGCATAAGTCCTTTGGTTTAGGCGTGACACTCATTTTCAGTTTTTATTGCTTTAAATGCACTTTCAGTCCGAGTTGAGCCCGTTTTTTTACTTTGAATGTATCTTCATAGGAATAAGTTGTGTAGTCAAATTAATGCTCATTTAGGCTTCAGAATGTCAACCTGAACTAAATACATGTTGAAATGTGTGCATAAGTCCTTTGGTTTAGGCGTGACACTCATTTTGAGTTTTTATTGCTTTAAATGCATTTTCAGGCCGAGTAGAGCACGTTTTTTTACTTTGAATGTATCTTCATAGGAATAAGTTGTGTAGTCAAATTAATGCTCATTTAGGCTTCAGGACGTCAACCTGAACTAAATACATGTTGAAATGTGTGCATAAGTCCTTTGGTTTAGGCGTGACACTCATTTTCAGTTTTTATTGCTTTAAATGCACTTTCAGTCCGAGTTGAGCCCGTTTTTTTACTTTGAATGTATCTTCATAGGAATAAGTTGTGTAGTCAAATTAATGCTCATTTAGGCTTCAGGAGGTCAACCTGAACTAAATACATGTTGAAATGTGTGCATAAGTCCTTTGGTTTAGGCGTGACACTCATTTTCAGTTTTTATTGCTTTAAATGTACTTTCAGTCCGAGTTGAGCCCGTTTTTTTACTTTGAATGTATCTTCATAGGAATAAGTTGTGTAGTCAAATTAATGGTGATTTAGGCTTCAGGAGGTCAACCTGAACTAAATACATGTTGAAATGTGTGCATAAGTCCTTCGGTTTAGGCGTGACACTCATTTTGAGTTTTTATTGCTTTAAATGCACTTTCAGGCCTAGTTGAGCACGTTTTGTGACTTTGAATGTACCTTCATAGGAATGAGTTGTGTAGTCAAATTAATGCTCATTTAGGCTTCAGGACGTCAACCTGAACTAAATACATGTTGAAATGTGTGCATAAGTCCTTTGGTTTAGGCGTGACACTCATTTTCAGTTTTTATTGCTTTAAATGCACTTTCAGTCCGAGTTGAGCCCGTTTTTTTACTTTGAATGTATCTTCATAGGAATAAGTTGTGTAGTCAAATTAATGGTGATTTAGGCTTCAGGAGGTCAACCTGAACTAAATACATGTTGAAATGTGTGCATAAGTCCTTTGGTTTAGGCGTGACACTCATTTTGAGTTTTTATTGCTTTAAATGCACTTTCAGGCCTAGTTGAGCACGTTTTGTGACTTTGAATGTACCTTCATAGGAATGAGTTGTGTAGTCAAATTAATGCTCATTTAGGCTTCAGGAGGTCAACCTGAACTAAATACATGTTGAAATGTGTGCATCAGTCCTTTGGTTTTGGTGTGACACTCAATTTGAGTGTTTATTGCTTTAAATGCATTTTCAGGCCGAGCCGAGCACGCTTTCTGAGTTTGAATATATCTTCATAGGAATGAGTTGTGTGGTCAAATTTAACGCTCATTTAGGCTTCAGGAGGTCAACCTGAACTAAATAAATGTTGAAATGTGTGCATAAGTCATTTGGTCTAGGCGTGACACTCATTATGAACCATTGATGAAAATAAGTTTTATTTTTAAAAAAGCCAAAAAATGTGAAAGGGACGAAATTACAAATGTCCTGTGTGTTTCACATAGAGTCCCGCTCCCTCTCTTTCTCTGTGACACACACGCTTCCGAGCGCGCCAGCACGCAGCAAGCACACACACAAACGCACGCACACACACTCACACAAAAGTACGCACAGACGAGCACGTATCGTAAACAACACACCAACGATGATTTAGATCAAAGAAACACTCACACATGTATGGGCACACGATCACGCGCGCGCAAACACACACACAAACTCATGAGAGGCACACACATCCGCACACGCTACGCATGTAAACAACATTTGGACACTGATTGAAGATCAAAGACTAACCCACGTGGAAGACTGAAAGATGCACAGCCAATCACCTAGGCTTTGCATCTTTTCACCTCCCCCTGCTCTCACACCACGTGGGCTAGATCCACTCGGGCTGTCATTGGTGGACGTCGTCGGTGTCAGAACAAATCAAGTGCAAGCAAAAGTTAAAACCTCCGAGTAATTCGTCATTTTTATCCGAATACAGTACTTTTTTTTGGGGGGGGTGCGCACAACACACACACGCACACACACACACGCACGCACCCACACAAACACACACAAACACACGAACACACCTACACACTCTCACACACGCACGCACACATACACTAGCACGCATCGGAAACAACACTTTAGACGTTGAAATGTGTGCAGACGTCCTTTGGTTTAGGCATGACACTCAATTTTAGTTTTTATTGATTCAAATGCATTTTCAGACAGAGCAGGGCACTTACTGACTTTGAATGTATCTTCATGGGAATGAGTTGTGTGATCAAATTCATGCTCATTTAGGCTTCAGGAGATCAACCTAAACTAAATACATGTTGAAATGTGTGCATAAGTCCTTTGGTTTAGGCGTGACACTCATTTTCAGTTTTTATTGCTTTAAATGCACTTTCAGTCCGAGTTGAGCCCGTTTTTTTACTTTGAATGTATCTTCATAGGAATAAGTTGTGTAGTCAAATTAATGGTGATTTAGGCTTCAGGAGGTCAACCTGAACTAAATACATGTTGAAATGTGTGCATAAGTCCTTTGGTTTAGGCGTGACACTCATTTTGAGTTTTTATTGCTTTAAATGCACTTTCAGGCCTAGTTGAGCACGTTTTGTGACTTTGAATGTACCTTCATAGGAATGAGTTGTGTAGTCAAATTAATGCTCATTTAGGCTTCAGGAGGTCAACCTGAACTAAATACATGTTGAAATGTGTGCATAAGTCCTTTGGTTTAGGCGTGACACTCATTTTCAGTTTTTATTGCTTTAAATGTACTTTCAGTCCGAGTTGAGCCCGTTTTTTTACTTTGAATGTTCCTTCATAGGAATGAGTTGTGTAGTCAAATTAATGCTCATTTAGGCTTCAGGAGGTCAACCTGAACTAAATACATGTTGTAATGTGTGCATAAGTCCTTTGGTTTAGGCGTGACACTCATTTTGAGTTTTTATTGCTTTAAATGCATTTTCAGGCCGAGTAGAGCACGTTTTTTTACTTTGAATGTATCTTCATAGGAATAAGTTGTGTAGTCAAATTAATGCTCATTTAGGCTTCAGGACGTCAACCTGAACTAAATACATGTTGAAATGTGTGCATAAGTCCTTTGGTTTAGGCGTGACACTCATTTTCAGTTTTTATTGCTTTAAATGCACTTTCAGTCCGAGTTGAGCCCGTTTTTTTACTTTGAATGTTCCCTCATAGGAATGAGTTGTGTCGTCAAATTAATGCTCATTTAGGCTTCAGGAGGTCAACCTGAACTAAATACATGTTGTAATGTGTGCATAAGTCCTTTGGTTTAGGCGTGACACTCATTTTGAGTTTTTATTGCTTTAAATGCATTTTCAGGCCGAGTAGAGCACGTTTTTTTACTTTGAATGTATCTTCATAGGAATAAGTTGTGTAGTCAAATTAATGCTCATTTAGGCTTCAGGACGTCAACCTGAACTAAATACATGTTGAAATGTGTGCATAAGTCCTTTGGTTTAGGCGTGACACTCATTTTCAGTTTTTATTGCTTTAAATGCACTTTCAGTCCGAGTTGAGCCCGTTTTTTTACTTTGAATGTATCTTCATAGGAATAAGTTGTGTAGTCAAATTAATGCTCATTTAGGCTTCAGGAGGTCAACCTGAACTAAATACATGTTGAAATGTGTGCATAAGTCCTTTGGTTTAGGCGTGACACTCATTTTCAGTTTTTATTGCTTTAAATGTACTTTCAGTCCGAGTTGAGCCCGTTTTTTTACTTTGAATGTATCTTCATAGGAATAAGTTGTGTAGTCAAATTAATGGTGATTTAGGCTTCAGGAGGTCAACCTGAACTAAATACATGTTGAAATGTGTGCATAAGTCCTTCGGTTTAGGCGTGACACTCATTTTGAGTTTTTATTGCTTTAAATGCACTTTCAGGCCTAGTTGAGCATGTTTTGTGACTTTGAATGTACCTTCATAGGAATGAGTTGTGTAGTCAAATTAATGCTCATTTAGGCTTCAGGACGTCAACCTGAACTAAATACATGTTGAAATGTGTGCATAAGTCCTTTGGTTTAGGCGTGACACTCATTTTCAGTTTTTATTGCTTTAAATGCACTTTCAGTCCGAGTTGAGCCCGTTTTTTTACTTTGAATGTATCTTCATAGGAATAAGTTGTGTAGTCAAATTAATGGTGATTTAGGCTTCAGGAGGTCAACCTGAACTAAATACATGTTGAAATGTGTGCATAAGTCCTTTGGTTTAGGCGTGACACTCATTTTGAGTTTTTATTGCTTTAAATGCACTTTCAGGCCTAGTTGAGCACGTTTTGTGACTTTGAATGTACCTTCATAGGAATGAGTTGTGTAGTCAAATTAATGCTCATTTAGGCTTCAGGAGGTCAACCTGAACTAAATACATGTTGAAATGTGTGCATCAGTCCTTTGGTTTTGGTGTGACACTCAATTTGAGTGTTTATTGCTTTAAATGCATTTTCAGGCCGAGCCGAGCACGCTTTCTGAGTTTGAATATATCTTCATAGGAATGAGTTGTGTGGTCAAATTTAACGCTCATTTAGGCTTCAGGAGGTCAACCTGAACTAAATAAATGTTGAAATGTGTGCATAAGTCATTTGGTCTAGGCGTGACACTCATTATGAACCATTGATGAAAATAAGTTTTATTTTTAAAAAAGCCAAAAAATGTGAAAGGGACGAAATTACAAATGTCCTGTGTGTTTCACATAGAGTCCCGCTCCCTCTCTTTCTCTGTGACACACACGCTTCCGAGCGCGCCAGCACGCAGCAAGCACACACACAAACGCACGCACACACACTCACACAAAAGTACGCACAGACGAGCACGTATCGTAAACAACACACCAACGATGATTTAGATCAAAGAAACACTCACACATGTATGGGCACACGATCACGCGCGCGCAAACACACACACAAACTCATGAGAGGCACACACATCCGCACACGCTACGCATGTAAACAACATTTGGACACTGATTGAAGATCAAAGACTAACCCACGTGGAAGACTGAAAGATGCACAGCCAATCACCTAGGCTTTGCATCTTTTCACCTCCCCCTGCTCTCACACCACGTGGGCTAGATCCACTCGGGCTGTCATTGGTGGACGTCGTCGGTGTCAGAACAAATCAAGTGCAAGCAAAAGTTAAAACCTCCGAGTAATTCGTCATTTTTATCCGAATACAGTACTTTTTTTTGGGGGGGGGTGCGCACAACACACACACGCACACACACACGCACGCACCCACACAAACACACACAAACACACGAACACACCTACACACTCTCACACACGCACGCACACATACACTAGCACGCATCGGAAACAACACTTTAGACGTTGAAATGTGTGCAGACGTCCTTTGGTTTAGGCATGACACTCAATTTTAGTTTTTATTGATTCAAATGCATTTTCAGACAGAGCAGGGCACTTACTGACTTTGAATGTATCTTCATGGGAATGAGTTGTGTGATCAAATTAATGCTCATTTAGGCTTCAGGAGATCAACCTAAACTAAATACATGTTGAAATGTGTGCATAAGTCCTTTGGTTTAGGCGTGACACTCATTTTCAGTTTTTATTGCTTTAAATGCACTTTCAGTCCGAGTTGAGCCCGTTTTTTTACTTTGAATGTATCTTCATAGGAATAAGTTGTGTAGTCAAATTAATGGTGATTTAGGCTTCAGGAGGTCAACCTGAACTAAATACATGTTGAAATGTGTGCTTAAGTCCTTTGGTTTAGGCGTGACACTCATTTTGAGTTTTTATTGCTTTAAATGCACTTTCAGGCCTAGTTGAGCACGTTTTGTGACTTTGAATGTACCTTCATAGGAATGAGTTGTGTAGTCAAATTAATGGTGATTTAGGCTTCAGGAGGTCAACCTGAACTAAATACATGTTGAAATGTGTGCATAAGTCCTTTGGTTTAGGCGTGACACTCATTTTGAGTTTTTATTGCTTTAAATGCACTTTCAGGCCTAGTTGAGCACGTTTTGTGACTTTGAATGTACCTTCATAGGAATGAGTTGTGTAGTCAAATTAATGCTCATTTAGGCTTCAGGAGGTCAACCTGAACTAAATACATGTTGAAATGTGTGCATCAGTCCTTTGGTTTTGGTGTGACACTCAATTTGAGTGTTTATTGCTTTAAATGCATTTTCAGGCCGAGCCGAGCACGCTTTCTGAGTTTGAATATATCTTCATAGGAATGAGTTGTGTGGTCAAATTTAACGCTCATTTAGGCTTCAGGAGGTCAACCTGAACTAAATAAATGTTGAAATGTGTGCATAAGTCATTTGGTCTAGGCGTGACACTCATTATGAACCATTGATGAAAATAAGTTTTATTTTTAAAAAAGCCAAAAAATGTGAAAGGGACGAAATTACAAATGTCCTGTGTGTTTCACATAGAGTCCCGCTCCCTCTCTTTCTCTGTGACACACACGCTTCCGAGCGCGCCAGCACGCAGCAAGCACACACACAAACGCACGCACACACACTCACACAAAAGTACGCACAGACGAGCACGTATCGTAAACAACACACCAACGATGATTTAGATCAAAGAAACACTCACACATGTATGGGCACACGATCACGCGCGCGCAAACACACACACAAACTCATGAGAGGCACACACATCCGCACACGCTACGCATGTAAACAACATTTGGACACTGATTGAAGATCAAAGACTAACCCACGTGGAAGACTGAAAGATGCACAGCCAATCACCTAGGCTTTGCATCTTTTCACCTCCCCCTGCTCTCACACCACGTGGGCTAGATCCACTCGGGCTGTCATTGGTGGACGTCGTCGGTGTCAGAACAAATCAAGTGCAAGCAAAAGTTAAAACCTCCGAGTAATTCGTCATTTTTATCCGAATACAGTACTTTTTTTGGGGGGGGTGCGCACAACACACACACGCACACACACACACGCACGCACCCACACAAACACACACAAACACACGAACACACCTACACACTCTCACACACGCACGCACACATACACTAGCACGCATCGGAAACAACACTTTAGACGTTGAAATGTGTGCAGACGTCCTTTGGTTTAGGCATGACACTCAATTTTAGTTTTTATTGATTCAAATGCATTTTCAGACAGAGCAGGGCACTTACTGACTTTGAATGTATCTTCATGGGAATGAGTTGTGTGATCAAATTAATGCTCATTTAGGCTTCAGGAGATCAACCTAAACTAAATACATGTTGAAATGTGTGCATAAGTCCTTTGGTTTAGGCGTGACACTCATTTTCAGTTTTTATTGCTTTAAATGCACTTTCAGTCCGAGTTGAGCCCGTTTTTTTACTTTGAATGTATCTTCATAGGAATAAGTTGTGTAGTCAAATTAATGGTGATTTAGGCTTCAGGAGGTCAACCTGAACTAAATACATGTTGAAATGTGTGCTTAAGTCCTTTGGTTTAGGCGTGACACTCATTTTGAGTTTTTATTGCTTTAAATGCACTTTCAGGCCTAGTTGAGCACGTTTTGTGACTTTGAATGTACCTTCATAGGAATGAGTTGTGTAGTCAAATTAATGCTCATTTAGGCTTCAGGAGGTCAACCTGAACTAAATACATGTTGAAATGTGTGCATAAGTCCTTTGGTTTAGGCGTGACACTCATTTTCAGTTTTTATTGCTTTAAATGCACTTTCAGTCCGAGTTGAGCCCGTTTTGTGACTTTGAATGTACCTTCATAGGAATGAGTTGTGTAGTCAAATTAATGCTCATTTAGGCTTCAGGAGGTCAACCTGAACTAAATACATGTTGAAATGTGTGCATAAGTCCTTTGGTTTAGGCGTGACACTCATTTTCAGTTTTTATTGCTTTAAATGCACTTTCAGTCCGAGTTGAGCCCGTTTTTTTACTTTGAATGTATCTTCATAGGAATAAGTTGTGTAGTCAAATTAATGGTGATTTAGGCTTCAGGAGGTCAACCTGAACTAAATACATGTTGAAATGTGTGCTTAAGTCCTTTGGTTTAGGCGTGACACTCATTTTGAGTTTTTATTGCTTTAAATGCACTTTCAGGCCTAGTTGAGCACGTTTTGTGACTTTGAATGTACCTTCATATGAATGAGTTGTGTAGTCAAATTAATGCTCATTTAGGCTTCAGGAGGTCAACCTGAACTAAATACATGTTGAAATGTGTGCATAAGTCCTTTGGTTTAGGCGTGACACTCATTTTGAGTTTTTATTGCTTTAAATGCACTTTCAGGCCTAGTTGAGCACGTTTTGTGACTTTGAATGTACCTTCATATGAATGAGTTGTGTAGTCAAATTAATGCTCATTTAGGCTTCAGGAGGTCAACCTGAACTAAATACATGTTGAAATGTGTGCATAAGTCCTTTGGTTTAGGCGTGACACTCATTTTCAGTTTTTATTGCTTTAAATGCACTTTCAGTCCGAGTTGAGCCCGTTTTGTGACTTTGAATGTACCTTCATAGGAATGAGTTGTGTAGTCAAATTAATGGTGATTTAGGCTTCAGGAGGTCAACCTGAACTAAATACATGTTGAAATGTGTGCTTAAGTCCTTTGGTTTAGGCGTGACACTCATTTTGAGTTTTTATTGCTTTAAATGCACTTTCAGGCCTAGTTGAGCACGTTTTGTGACTTTGAATGTACCTTCATATGAATGAGTTGTGTAGTCAAATTAATGCTCATTTAGGCTTCAGGAGGTCAACCTGAACTAAATACATGTTGAAATGTGTGCATAAGTCCTTTGGTTTAGGCGTGACACTCATTTTCAGTTTTTATTGCTTTAAATGCACTTTCAGTCCGAGTTGAGCCCGTTTTGTGACTTTGAATGTACCTTCATAGGAATGAGTTGTGTAGTCAAATTAATGCTCATTTAGGCTTCAGGAGGTCAACCTGAACTAAATACATGTTGAAATGTGTGCATAAGTCCTTTGGTTTAGGCGTGACACTCATTTTCAGTTTTTATTGCTTTAAATGCACTTTCAGTCCGAGTTGAGCCCGTTTTTTTACTTTGAATGTATCTTCATAGGAATAAGTTGTGTAGTCAAATTAATGGTGATTTAGGCTTCAGGAGGTCAACCTGAACTAAATACATGTTGAAATGTGTGCATAAGTCCTTTGGTTTAGGCGTGACACTCATTTTGAGTTTTTATTGCTTTAAATGCACTTTTAGGCCTAGTTGAGCACGTTTTGTGAGTTTGAATGTACCTTCATAGGAATGAGTTGTGTAGTCAAATTAATGCTCATTTAGGCTTCAGGAGGTCAACCTGAACTAAATACATGTTGAAATGTGTGCATAAGTCCTTTGGTTTAGGCGTGACACTCATTTTCAGTTTTTATTGCTTTAAATGTACTTTCAGTCCGAGTTGAGCCCGTTTTTTTACTTTGAATGTTCCTTCATAGGAATGAGTTGTGTAGTCAAATTAATGCTCATTTAGGCTTCAGGAGGTCAACCTGAACTAAATACATGTTGAAATGTGTGCATAAGGCCTTTGGTTTAGGCGTGACACTCATTTTGAGTTTTTATTGCTTTAAATGCGTTTTCAGGCCGAGTAGAGCACGTTTTTTTACTTTGAATGTATCTTCATAGGAATAAGTTGTGTAGTCAAATTAATGCTCATTTAGGCTTCAGGACGTCAACCTGAACTAAATACATGTTGAAATGTGTGCATAAGTCCTTTGGTTTAGGCGTGACACTCATTTTCAGTTTTTATTGCTTTAAATGTACTTTCAGTCCGAGTTGAGCCCGTTTTTTTACTTTGAATGTTCCTTCATAGGAATGAGTTGTGTAGTCAAATTAATGCTCATTTAGGCTTCAGGAGGTCAACCTGAACTAAATACATGTTGAAATGTGTGCATAAGGCCTTTGGTTTAGGCGTGACACTCATTTTGAGTTTTTATTGCTTTAAATGCGTTTTCAGGCCGAGTAAAGCACGTTTTTTTACTTTGAATGTATCTTCATAGGAATAAGTTGTGTAGTCAAATAAATGCTCATTTAGGCTTCAGGACGTCAACCTGAACTGAATACATGTTGAAATGTGTGCATAAGTCCTTTGGTTTAGGCGTGACACTCATTTTCAGTTTTTATTGCTTTAAATGCACTTTCAGGCCGAGTTGAGCCCGTTTTTTGACTTTGAATGTACCTTCATAGGAATGAGTTGTGTAGTCAAATTAATGCTCATTTAGGCTTCAGAATGTCAACCTGAACTAAATACATGTTGAAATGTGTGCATAAGTCCTTTGGTTTAGGCGTGACACTCATTTTCAGTTTTTATTGCTTTAAATGCACTTTCAGTCCGAGTTGAGCCCGTTTTTTTACTTTGAATGTTCCTTCATAGGAATGATTTGTGTAGTCAAATTAATGCTCATTTAGGCTTCAGGAGGTCAACCTGAACTAAATACATGTTGAAATGTGTGCATAAGTCCTTTGGTTTAGGCGTGACACTCATTTTGAGTTTTTATTGCTTTAAATGCACTTTCAGGCCTAGTTGAGCACGTTTTGTGACTTTGAATGTACCTTCATAGGAATGAGTTGTGTAGTCAAATTAATGCTCATTTAGGCTTCAGGAGGTCAACCTGAACTAAATACATGTTGAAATGTGTGCATAAGTCCTTTGGTTTAGGCGTGACACTCATTTTGAGTTTTTATTGCTTTAAATGCATTTTCAGGCCTAGTTGAGCACGTTTTGTGACTTTGAATGTACCTTCATAGGAATGAGTTGTGTAGTCAAATTAATGCTCATTTAGGCTTCAGGAGGTCAACCTGAACTAAATACATGTTGAAATGTGTGCATAAGTCCTTTGGTTTAGGCGTGACACTCATTTTCAGTTTTTATTGCTTTAAATGTACTTTCAGTCCGAGTTGAGCCCGTTTTTTTACTTTGAATGTTCCTTCATAGGAATGAGTTGTGTAGTCAAATTAATGCTCATTTAGGCTTCAGGAGGTCAACCTGAACTAAATACATGTTGAAATGTGTGCATAAGGCCTTTGGTTTAGGCGTGACACTCATTTTGAGTTTTTATTGCTTTAAATGCATTTTCAGGCCGAGTAGAGCACGTTTTTTTACTTTGAATGTATCTTCATAGGAATAAGTTGTGTAGTCAAATTAATGCTCATTTAGGCTTCAGGACGTCAACCCGAACTAAATACATGTTGAAATGTGTGCATAAGTCCTTTGGTTTAGGCGTGACACTCATTTTCAGTTTTTATTGCTTTAAATGCACTTTCAGTCCGAGTTGAGCCCGTTTTTTTACTTTGAATGTATCTTCATAGGAATAAGTTGTGTAGTCAAATTAATGGTGATTTAGGCTTCAGGAGGTCAACCTGAACTAAATACATGTTGAAATGTGTGCATAAGTCCTTTGGTTTAGGCGTGACACTCATTTTGAGTTTTTATTGCTTTAAATGCACTTTCAGGCCTAGTTGAGCACGTTTTGTGACTTTGAATGTACCTTCATAGGAATGAGTTGTGTAGTCAAATTAATGCTCATTTAGGCTTCAGGAGGTCAACCTGAACTAAATACATGTTGAAATGTGTGCATAAGTCCTTTGGTTTTGGTGTGACACTCAATTTGAGTGTTTATTGCTTTAAATGCATTTTCAGGCCGAGCCGAGCACGCTTTCTGAGTTTGAATATATCTTCATAGGAATGAGTTGTGTGGTCAAATTTAACGCTCATTTAGGCTTCAGGAGGTCAACCTGAACTAAATAAATGTTGAAATGTGTGCATAAGTCATTTGGTCTAGGCGTGACACTCATTATGAACCATTGATGAAAATAAGTTTTATTTTTAAAAAAGCCAAAAAATGTGAAAGGGACGAAATTACAAATGTCCTGTGTGTTTCACATAGAGTCCCGCTCCCTCTCTTTCTCTGTGACACACACGCTTCCGAGCGCGCCAGCACGCAGCAAGCACACACACAAACGCACGCACACACACTCACACAAAAGTACGCACAGACGAGCACGTATCGTAAACAACACACCAACGATGATTTAGATCAAAGAAACACTCACACACGTATGGGCACACGATCACGCGCGCGCAAACACACACACAAACTCATGAGAGGCACACACATCCGCACACGCTACGCATGTAAACAACATTTGGACACTGATTGAAGATCAAAGACTAACCCACGTGGAAGACTGAAAGATGCACAGCCAATCACCTAGGCTTTGCATCTTTTCACCTCCCCCTGCTCTCACACCACGTGGGCTAGATCCACTCGGGCTGTCATTGGTGGACGTCGTCGGTGTCAGAACAAATCAAGTGCAAGCAAAAGTTAAAACCTCCGAGTAATTCGTCATTTTTATCCGAATACAGTACTTTTTTGGGGGGGGGGGGGTGCGCACAACACACACACGCGCACACACACACGCACGCACCCACACAAACACACACAAACACACGAACACACCTACACACTCTCACACACGCACGCACACATACACTAGCACGCATCGGAAACAACACTTTAGACGTTGAAATGTGTGCAGACGTCCTTTGGTTTAGGCATGACACTCAATTTTAGTTTTTATTGATTCAAATGCATTTTCAGACAGAGCAGGGCACTTACTGACTTTGAATGTATCTTCATGGGAATGAGTTGTGTGATCAAATTAATGCTCATTTAGGCTTCAGGAGATCAACCTAAACTAAATACATGTTGAAATGTGTGCATAAGTCCTTTGATTTAGGCGTGAAACTCATTTTGAGATTTTATTGCTTTAAATGCACTTTCAGGCCTAGTTGAGCACGTTTTGTGACTTTGAATGTACCTTCATAGGAATGAGTTGTATAGACAAAATAATGCTCATTTAGGCTTCAGAATGTCAACCTGAACTAAATACATGTTGAAATGTGTGTATAAATCCTTTGGTTTAGGCGTGACACTCATTTTCAGTTTTTATTGCTTTAAATGCACTTTCAGTCCGAGTTGAGCCCGTTTTTTTACTTTGAATGTATCTTCATTGGAATAAGTTGTGAAGTCAAATTAATGCTCATTTAGGCTTCAGGACGTCAACCTGAACTAAATACATGTTGAAATGTGTGCATAAGTCCTTTGGTTTAGGCGTGACACTCATTTTGAGTTTTTATTGCTTTAAATGCACTTTCAGTCCGAGTTGAGCCCGTTTTTTTACTTTGAATGTTCCTTCATAGGAATGAGGTGTGTCATCAAATTAATGGTGATTTAGGCTTGAGGGGGTCAACCTGAACTAAATACATGTTGAAATGTGTGCATAAGTCCTTTGGTTTAAGCGTGACACTCATTTTGAGTTTTTATTGCTTTAAATGCACTTTCAGGCTGAGTTGAGCACGTTTTTTGACTTTGAATGTATCTTCATAGGAATGAGATGTGTAGTCAAATTAATGCTCATTTAGGCTTCAGGAGGTCAACCTGAACTAAATACATGTTGAAGTGTGTGCATAAGTCCTTTGGTTTAGGCTTTGACACTCAATTTGAGTTTTTATTGCTTTAAATGCATTTTCAGGCCGTACCGAGCTCGTTTTTTGACTTTGAATGTATCTTCATAGGAATGAGATGTGTAGTCAAATTAATGCTCATTTAGGCTTCAGGAGGTCATCCTGAACAAAATACATGTTGAAGTTTGTGCATAAGTCCTTTGGTTTAGGTGTGACACTCAATTTGAGTTTTTATTGCTTTAAATGCACTTTCAGGCCGAGCTGAACACGTTTTTTTGACTTGGAATGTGTCTTCATAGGAATGAGATGTGTAGTCAAATTAATGCTCATTTATGCTTCAGGAGGTCAACCTGAACTAAATACATGTTGAAATGTTTGCATAAGTCCTTTGGTTTAAGCGTGACACTCAATTTGAGTTTTTATTGCTTTAAATGCACTTTCAGGCCGAGTGGAGCAAGTTTTTTGACTTTGAATGTATCTTCATAGGAATGAGATGTGTAGTCAAATTAATGCTCATTTAGGCTTCAGGAGGTCAACCTGAACAAAATACATTTTGAAATGTGTGCATAAATCCTTTGGTTTAGGCGTGACACTCAATTTGAGTTTTTATTGCTTTAAATGCATTTTCAGGCCGTACCGAGCACGTTTTTTGACTTTGAATGTATCTTCATAGGAATGAGGTGTGTCATCAAATTAATGGTGATTTAGGCTTGAGGGGGTCAACCTGAACTAAATACATGTTGAAATGTGTGCATAAGTCCTTTGGTTTAAGCGTGACACTCATTTTGAGTTTTTATTGCTTTAAATGCACTTTCAGGCTGAGTTGAGCACGTTTTTTGACTTTGAATGTATCTTCATAGGAATGAGATGTGTAGTCAAATTAATGCTCATTTAGGCTTCAGGAGGTCAACCTGAAATAAATACATGTTGAAATGTGTGCATAAGTCCTTTGGTTTAGGCGTGACACTCATTTTGAGTTTTTATTACTTTAAATGCACTGTCAGGCCAAGTGGAGCACGTTTTTTGACTTTGAATGTATCTTCATAGGAATGAGATGTGTCATCAAATTAATGGTGATTTAGGCTTGAGGGGGTCAACCTGAACTAAATACATGTTGAAATGTGTGCATAAATCCTTTGGTTTAGGCGTGACACTCAATTTGAGTTTTTATTGCTTTAAATGCATTTTCAGGCCGTACCGAGCACGTTTTTTGACTTTGAATGTATCTTCATAGGAATGAGGTGTGTCATCAAATTAATGGTGATTTAGGCTTGAGGGGGTCAACCTGAACTAAATACATGTTGAAATGTGTGCATAAGTCCTTTGGTTTAAGCGTGACACTCATTTTGAGTTTTTATTTCTTTAAATGCATTTTCTGGCCGAGTGGACCACTTTTTTTGACTTTGAATGTATCTTCATAGGAATAAGATGTGTAGTCAAATTAATGCTCATTTAGGCTTCAGGAGGTCAACCTGAAATAAATACATGTTGAAATGTGTGCATAAGTCCTTTGGTTTAGGCGTGACACTCATTTTGAGTTTTTATTGCTTTAAATGCACTTTCAGGCTGAGTTGAGCACGTTTTTTGACTTTGAATGTATCTTCATAGGAATGAGATGTGTAGTCAAATTAATGCTCATTTAGGCTTCAGGAGGTCAACCTGAACGAAATACATGTTGAAATGTGTGCATAAGTCCTTTGGTTTAGGTGTGACACTCAATTTGAGTTTTTATTGCTAAAAATGCATTTTCAGGCCGAGCTGAACACGTTTTTTGACTTTGAATGTATGTTCATAGGAATGAGTATTGTGATCAAATTAATGGTGATTTAGGCTTCAGGGGGTCATCCTGAACAAAATACGTGTTGAAGTGTGTGCATAAGTCCTTTGGTTTGCGTGACACTCATTTTGAGTTTTTATTGCTTTAAATGCACTTTCAGGCCGAGTTGAGCTCGTTTTTTGACTATGAATGTATCTTCATAGGAATCATTTGTGTAGTCAAATTAATGGACATTTAGGCTTCAGGAGGTCAACCTGAACTAAATACATGTTGAAATGTGTGCATAAGTCCTTTGGTTTAGGCGTGACACTCAATTTGAGTTTTTATTGCTCTAAATGCATTTTCAGGCCGAGTTGAGCACGTTTCTGAGTATGAATGTATTTTCATAGGAATGAGTTGTCTAGTCAAATTAATGGTCATTTAGGCTTCAGGACGTCAACCTGAAATAAATACATGTTGAAATGTGTGCATAAGTCCTTTGGTTTAGGCGTGACACTCATTTTGAGTTTTTATTGCTTTAAATGCACTTTCAGGCCGAGTGGAGCACGTTTTTTGACTTTGAATGTATCTTCATAGGAATGAGATGTGTAGTCAAATTAATGCTCATTTAGGCTTCAGGAGGTCAACCTGAACAAAATACATGTTGAAATGTGTGCATAAGTCCTTTGGTTTAGGCGTGACACTCAATTTGAGTTTTTATTGCTTTAAATGCATTTTCAGGCCGTACCGAGCTCGTTTTTTGACTTTGAATGTATCTTCATAGGAATGAGATGTGTAGTCAAATTAATGCTCATTTAGGCTTGAGGGGCTCAACCTGAACTAAATACATGTTGAAATGTGTGCATAAGTCCTTTGGTTTAGGCGTGACACTCATTTTGAGTTTTTATTGCTTCAAATGCACTTTCATGCCGAGTGGAGCACGTTTTTTGACTTTGAATGTATCTTCATAGGAATGCGATGTGTAGTCAAATTAATGCTCATTTAGGCTTCAGGAGGTCAACCTGAACTAAATACATGTTGAAATGTGTGCATAAGTCCTTTGGTTTAGGTGTGACACTCAATTTGAGTTTTTATTGCTTTAAATGCACTTTCAGGCCGAGTGGAGCACGTTTTTTGACTTTGAATGTATCCTCATAGGAATGAGTTGTGTAGTCAAATTAATGGTCATTTAGGCTTCAGGAGGTCAACCTGAACAAAATACATGTTGAAATATGCGCATTAGTCCTTTGATTTAGGTGTGACACTCAATTTGAGTTTTTATTGCTTTAAATGCATTTTCAGGCCGAGTCGAGCACGTTTTTTGACTTTGAATGTATCTTCATAGGAATGAGATGTGTAGTCCAATTAATGCTCATTTAGGCTTCAGGAGGTCAACCTGAACTAAATACATGTTGAAATGTGTGCATAAGTCCTTTGGTTTAGGTGTGACACTCAATTTGAGTTTTTATTGCTTTAAATGCATTTTCAGGCCGAGCTGAACACTTTTTTTTTACTTGGAATGTGTCTTCATAGGAATGAGATGTGTAGTCAAATTAATGCTCATTTAGGCTTCAGGAGGTCAACCTGAACAAAATACATGTTGAAGTGTGTACATAAGTCCTTTGGTTTAGGTGTGACACTCAATTTGAGTTTTTATTGCTTTAAATGCATTTTCAGGCCGTACCGAGCACGCTTTTTGACTTTGAATGTATCTTCATAGGAATGAGATGTGTAGTCCAATTAATGCTCATTTAGGCTTCAGGAGGTCAACCTGAACTAAATACATGTTGAAATGTGTGCATAAGTCCTTTGGTTTAGGTGTGACACTCAATTTGAGTTTTTATTGCTTTAAATGCATTTTCAGGCCGAGCTGAACACTTTTTTTTTACTTGGAATGTGTCTTCATAGGAATGAGATGTGTAGTCAAATTAATGCTCATTTAGGCTTCAGGAGGTCAACCTGAACTAAATACATGTTGAAATGTGTGCATAAGTCCTTTGGTTTAGGTGTGACACTCAATTTGAGTTTTTATTGCTTTAAATGCACTTTCAGGCCGTATCGAGCACGTTTTTTGACTTTGAATGTATCTTCATAGGAATGAGATGTGTAGTCAAATTAATGCTCATTTAGGCTTCAGGAGGTCAACCTGAACTAAATACATGTTGAAATGTGTGCATAAGTCCTTTGGTTTAAGCGTGACACTCAATTTGAGTTTTTATTTCTTTAAATGCACTTTCAGGCCGAGTGGAGCACGTTTTTTTACTTTGAATGTATCTTCATAGGAATGAGATGTGTAGTCAAATTAATGCTCATTTAGGCTTCAGGAGGTCAACCTGAAATAAATACATGTTGAAATGTGTGCATGAGTCCTTTGGTTTAGGCGTGACACTCAATTTGAGTTTTTATTGCTTTAAAATGCATTTTCAGGCCGTATCGAGCACGTTTTTTGACTTTGAATGTATCTTCATAGGAATGAGGTGTGTCATCAAAAAAATTGTGATTTAGGCTTCAGGGGGTCATCCTGAACAAATTACATGATGAAGTGTGTGCATAAGTCCTTTGGTTTAAGTGTGACACTCAATTTGAGTTTTTATTGCTTTAAATGCATTTTCAGGCAGAGTTGCGCACGTTTTCAGAGTTTGAATGTATCCTCATAGGAATGAGTTGTGTAGTCAAATTAATGGTCATTTAGGCTTCAGGAGGTCAACCTGAACAAAATACATGTTGAAATATGCGCATTAGTCCTTTGATTTAGGTGTGACACTCAATTTGAGTTTTTATTGCTTTAAATGCATTTTCAGGCCGAGCTGAACACGTTTTTTGACTTGGAATGTGTCTTCATAGGAATGAGTTGTGTAGTCAAATTAATGGTCATTTAGGCTTCAGGAGGTCAACCTGAACTAAATACATGTTGAAATATGTGCATAAGTCCTTTGATTTAGGCGTGACACTCAATTTGAGTTTTTATTGCTTTAAAATGCATTTTCAGGCCGTATCGAGCACGTTTTTTGTCTTTGAATGTATCTTCATAGGAATGAGTTGTGTGATCAAATTAATGGTGATTTAGGCTTCAGGGGGTCATCCTGAACAAAATACATGTTGAAGTGTGTGCATAAGTCCTTTGGTTTAATCGTGACACTCATTTTGAGTTTTTATTGCTTTAAATGCATTTTCAGGCCAAGCTGAACACGTTTTTTGACTTGGAATGTGTCTTCATAGGAATGAGTTGTGTAGTCAAATTAATGGTCATTTAGGCTTCAGGAGGTCAACCTCAACTAAATACATGTTGAAATATGTGCATAAGTCCTTAATGCTCATTGTATCAATGTATCTTCATAGGAATGAGGTGTGTCATCAAAAAAATGGTGATTTATGCTTCAGGAGGTCAACCTGAACTAAATACATGTTGAAATGTGTGCATAAGTCCTTTGGTTTAAGCGTGACACTCAATTTGAGTTTTTATTGCTTTAAATGCACTTTCAGGCCGAGTGGAGCACGTTTTTTGACTTTGAATGTATCTTCATAGGAATGAGATGTGTAGTCAAATTAATGCTCATTTAGGCTTCAGGAGGTCAACCTGAACAAAATACATGTAGAAATGTGTGCATGAGTCCTTTGGTTTAGGCGTGACACTCAATTTGAGTTTTTATTGCTTTAAAATGCATTTTCAGGCCGTATCGAGCACGTTTTTTGACTTTGAATGTATCTTCATAGGAATGAGGTGTGTCATCAAAAAAATGGTGATTTAGGCTTCAAGGGGTCATCCTGAACAAATTACATGATGAAGTGTGTGCATAAGTCCTTTGGTTTAAGTGTGACACTCAATTTGAGTTTTTATTGCTTTAAATGCATTTTCAGGCAGAGTTGCGCACGTTTTCAGAGTTTGAATGTATCCTCATAGGAATGAGTTGTGTAGTCAAATTAATGGTCATTTAGGCTTCAGGAGGTCAACCTGAACAAAATACATGTTGAAATATGCGCATTAGTCCTTTGATTTAGGTGTGACACTCAATTTGAGTTTTTATTGCTTTAAATGCATTTTCAGGCCGAGCTGAACACGTTTTTTGACTTGGAATGTGTCTTCATAGGAATGAGTTGTGTAGTCAAATTAATGGTCATTTAGGCTTCAGGAGGTCAACCTGAACTAAATACATGTTGAAATATGTGCATAAGTCCTTTGATTTAGGCGTGACACTCAATTTGAGTTTTTATTGCTTTAAAATGCATTTTCAGGCCGTATCGAGCACGTTTTTTGACTTTGAATGTATCTTCATAGGAATGAGGTGTGTCATCAAAAAAATGGTGATTTAGGCTTCAAGGGGTCATCCTGAACAAATTACATGATGAAGTGTGTGCATAAGTCCTTTGGTTTAAGTGTGACACTCAATTTGAGTTTTTATTGCTTTAAATGCATTTTCAGGCAGAGTTGCGCACGTTTTCAGAGTTTGAATGTATCCTCATAGGAATGAGTTGTGTAGTCAAATTAATGGTCATTTAGGCTTCAGGAGGTCAACCTGAACAAAATACATGTTGAAATATGCGCATTAGTCCTTTGATTTAGGTGTGACACTCAATTTGAGTTTTTATTGCTTTAAATGCATTTTCAGGCCGAGCTGAACACGTTTTTTGACTTGGAATGTGTCTTCATAGGAATGAGTTGTGTAGTCAAATTAATGGTCATTTAGGCTTCAGGAGGTCAACCTGAACTAAATACATGTTGAAATGTGTGCATAAGTCCTTTGGTTTAGGCGTGACACTCATTTTCAGTTTTTATTGCTTTAAATGCACTTTCAGTCCGAGTTGAGCCCGTTTTTTTACTTTGAATGTATCTTCATAGGAATGAGTTGTGTGATCAAATTAATGGTGATTTAGGCTTCAGGGGGTCATCCTGAACAAAATACATGTTGAAGTGTGTGCATAAGTCCTTTGGTTTAATCGTGACACTCATTTTGAGTTTTTATTGCTTTAAATGCATTTTCAGGCCAAGCTGAACACGTTTTTTGACTTGGAATGTGTCTTCATAGGAATGAGTTGTGTAGTCAAATTAATGGTCATTTAGGCTTCAGGAGGTCAACCTGAACTAAATACATGTTGAAATATGTGCATAAGTCCTTAATGCTCATTGTATCAATGTATCTTCATAGGAATGAGGTGTGTCATCAAAAAAATGGTGATTTATGCTTCAGGAGGTCAACCTGAACTAAATACATGTTGAAATGTGTGCATAAGTCCTTTGGTTTAAGCGTGACACTCAATTTGAGTTTTTATTGCTTTAAATGCACTTTCAGGCCGAGTGGAGCACGTTTTTTGACTTTGAATGTATCTTCATAGGAATGAGATGTGTAGTCAAATTAATGCTCATTTAGGCTTCAGGAGGTCAACCTGAACAAAATACATGTTGAAATGTGTGCATAAATCCTTTGGTTTAGGCGTGACACTCAATTTGAGTTTTTATTGCTTTAAATGCATTTTCAGGCCGTACCGAGCACGTTTTTTGACTTTGAATGTATCTTCATAGGAATGAGGTGTGTCATCAAATTAATGGTGATTTAGGCTTGAGGGGGTCAACCTGAACTAAATACATGTTGAAATGTGTGCATAAGTCCTTTGGTTTAAGCGTGACACTCATTTTGAGTTTTTATTGCTTTAAATGCACTTTCAGGCTGAGTTGAGCACGTTTTTTGACTTTGAATGTATCTTCATAGGAATGAGATGTGTAGTCAAATTAATGCTCATTTAGGCTTAAGGAGGTCAACCTGAACAAAATACATGTTGAAATGTGTGCATGAGTCCTTTGGTTTAGGCGTGACACTCAATTTGAGTTTTTATTGCTTTAAAATGCATTTTCAGGCCGTATCGAGCACGTTTTTTGACTTTGAATGTATCTTCATAGGAATGAGGTGTGTCATCAAAAAAATGGTGATTTAGGCTTCAGGGGGTCATCCTGAACAAATTACATGATGAAGTGTGTGCATAAGTCCTTTGGTTTAAGTGTGACACTCAATTTGAGTTTTTATTGCTTTAAATGCAGTTTCAGGCCGAGTTGCGCACGTTTTCAGAGTTTGAATGTATCCTCATAGGAATGAGTTGTGTAGTCAAATTAATGCTCATTTAGGCTTCAGGAGGTCAACCTGAACAAAATACATGTTGAAATATGCGCATTAGTCCTTTGATTTAGGTGTGACACTCAATTTGAGTTTTTATTGCTTTAAATGCATTTTCAGGCCGAGTCGAGCACGTTTTTTGACTTTGAATGTGTCTTCATAGGAATGAGTTGTGTAGTCAAATTAATGGTCATTTAGGCTTCAGGACGTCAACCTGAACTAAATACATGTTGAAATATGTGCATATGTTCGTTATTAAAGACTTTTTGTGTTCATACAAAATCTTTTCGTGTCTGCTTTACCTGGGGATCCACCTCGTTATTTTGTTGTGCACGAGGCGATCTTTCATCGCCTCGGGCACAACGTGACAACCTGAATCCCTTGTGTGCCAAGCTTCCCCCTGATCTGCCCAGGGTGGTTCATAAACAACTGGTAAAAGTAGAAAAATGTATGCAAATTAAACAGGATAATGAGAGCATGAGTGTTTGGGATGCGACCACTATTGTAACTAAGGAGACTGAATTGACGAGGCAAATGTTGCTGGATTTGCCTAAAACTTACTATGACATACAATTGTGGGCAATAGACTGGCTTAAGAGTAAGTATTTACCCAAAGAGATTATGGACCTTTTAGAGGGAATAGCCTCTTGCAAATTGACTAGGTTGAATGATAGAAAATCAGACGCGTTGAGTTCCCTTTATCCAACAACATTGGGTCCTTCACAACAACTGGCGTTTGAATTGCTATCTGAGGTAAACCCAATGACTTATTTGGTTAATTGTATGGATGCTTGGGTGACTGTCACAGGACAGAACCCCAATAGTCATCCATTGAATCAAGCTTTGTTCAGGCAAGCAGTGCTGGGGGGTTGTCTGTATGATGTGCAGAAAATGATGACTAACTCTCCCACTATCCCCACTTCAGATGACGTGAACTGGCGAACTCATTTCCTATATTATGTGCAGCAATCTCGAATGAGAGCCGAGGAAGAGACTGAGAAAACATCCAAGCTACAAAATGACTTTTTGAATCCACAAGTACAAGAGGCTAAGAGAGCCTCCAGTAATGCATGCAAAAGAGAGAAACTTGGGAGATCTAATCAAATGTCAATCAGTGTCTCTCAACAGGCTCCACCACGGCTGATCACACCCACATTGCAGCTCCAAGCCACACCTCAACATTACGGCCTCCCCACAAGGCAGGGCCGAGACGCATGGCTGGGGGGAGGTTCGAGACGGGAAGGTGGGCGTGGACGAGGAAGTCACGGGAGCCAAGCTGGCTGTTTCATTTGTGGTGATGTGAATCATTGGACAAGGAAATGCCCGCACCGCCGGCACCCACCTGTTCATCAATCAGGCTATGATCAACAAGCTCTGACTCCTCCTCCGCAAAACCAACAACAATGACAGGATACGGCACCCCCAAATGGACAATACCCATCTGCTCCATGGGTACCCGAATCCCCAACAATAGGGATCACTGCTGGCCTCACTGAAAGACTGTCATGAACTTGAACATGCTGGACCACACTTGCTCCCAATGCCTGCTGATACAAGGCTGACTGTTGCTAAAGTCAGCCGATGACCCACCATTGAACTCTGTCTTCCAACAGTATCGGCTTTGGTCTCCTTAGACTTCCTCCATATGACCTTACCATCCGCTGATCGGTCCTTCCCACTGCACAATGCTTTTGACAAACTAGAGATTGAAATTTATCGCATGGCCTGGTTGGGTGAAACACAAGGCAATTTATTTAATGTTCCCTCCTCCTCAATTATTGTAGGGCCTGAAGGGTGTGGCAGCCAGAGTGGACCTGTCAGAGGATCTCATCTCATTGACTGGTATCTAGGCCTGACATGGCGGCGCCGCTCATACTTTTTTGCCGTCTACTCAAATATCCCAAAATTCTCATTCGTACACCTTTTTTGTAATCGATTTAGATACGTTTTTTTCCATATATCACTTTCAGAATCGAATAGGGAATTTTCTCATTCTCTCACCTTGGAGTTAAACTTTACTACACTCGGTTGCCCCACGTATTCGATTTTGTCTTCTGGAATTTTTATCCAAGTGCTTAAACAGCTACCCTACTCTTTCCGACCTACGGATGACGTTGTACTTATTCGGTATGGTAATGTTCTTATCGATGGATCATCTAAGATTTGCTCTTTGGAAGCCGCAAGGTGGCTCCTTTGACATTTGGCTTTTTGCTGTTTCAAACTATCGCATGTGAAAATTACAATGCGCACTGCCTTTATATTTTCGGGGAGACTGAACACATCAGAAGGTACAGCGATGCCGGTTTCTTTTGTGCAGCCTGGTGTACAATACAATACAATACAATACATGCTGATTCATATAGCAATTTACTTAGAGGTTTCTGAAAAAGAAGGTTCTGTTTCTGTAGTTCTTTTTCAGAAAAGAGAGGGGAATGTGACTGGCAGGAACGTGAACAACAGGGAAGTAAAAGACTAATTTTGATGAATTTTGACATACGTCAGCATGCAATTGGACCCAATTGAACAAAAACATTCAGCATGCATCAGATATGCGGCAGCATGAGGCAAATATTTACAATAAAAAATTTAAAAAACTGCACAGGGCGGCCCGGTAGTCCAGTGGTTAGCACGTCGGCTTCACAGTGCAGAGGTACCGGGTTCGATTCCGGCTCCGGCCTCCCTGCGTGGAGTTTGCATGTTCTCCCAGGGCCTGCGTGGGTTTTCTCCGGGTGCTCCGGTTTCCTCCCACAATCCAAAAACATGCGTGGCAGGCTGATTGAACACTCTAAATTGTCCCTAGGTGTGAGTGTGAGCGTGGATGGTTGTACGTCTCTGTGTGCCCTGTGATTGGCTGGCAACCAATTCAGGGTGTCCCCCGCCTACTGCCCGAAGACAGCTGGGATAGGCTCCAGCACCCCCCGTGACCCTAGTGAGGATCAAGCGGCTCGGAAGATGAATGAATGAATGAATGCCACAGGAACATCGATGCAACATTGCGTGAAGAAAAAACAAAGAAACAAAAACTTAGAGAGGCTCTGCTAAAACCAAAAGAAGTAGTTATTAAATGCAGGACACATATTAGAAGGACTTTTCCCACGTAAAAGTAGGGAATGACAAAGCAGACTAGATGACTAAAGAGACAGTAGAAGACGACTTGATCTTTAGTGATGGAAGTGGAATCAAAAATGGGAAATTGTATATTTTCCAAACTAACAACCTTATTTCAGACCAAGAGAGGGTATCCCGGAGGAGAAGAACTAACTGGGTGGCCAGGGATGAGACTGGTTTGTATCGGCATGAAATTGATGGACGTCCAGTCCTGTCGGCAACTAAATTGAAGACTCCAATTCGGGAGGCATGGGTTTTTTATCTGCAATTCAAGGTAAGCTCGAACCAACGAATCAGAGGCTTGTATCAAACACTCCGATGGTGATGACCTCAGAGAAATCGGATTGGGATGAGACGCTACCACTTGCGCTTTCACCATGAGGTCCACCGTTAAGTCCACCACGGGTCTCACACCTTTTAAGATGGGACGTGACCAGGAGTTCCCCGCTCCATGGCAATCCATGGACCGGGGGCTCTTCAACAAACGATTCCCCATGAAGCAGACTAGGAGTCATTGAGTGTTCTCGTCTCCTATTTTCAGGAGCGGACGAGACTCCAGGGTGAACACCCCATGAAACCACAGACGTATCCCGAGCATGTGTATCTGGGGGTCCTACAGCGGAAGTGGCACCAGCCGAGATGAATGGGACCACGCAGAGTGACACAAAGGACCCATCATGCTGTCTACCGGGAAGGAATGCGTCAGCCCCAAGAAGCGTCTCCAACTTCAAAAGTGACCTTCGGAAGGACGACTGGACGTGAAACCAAGACAAAGTTCTCAGGGGGCCCAGAACTAATAACATATCTTCCTGATTATACTGGTTATTTTGGTCTCTATTTCTCTACTAATGTGGGCGCTGGTGGCAGGCTTCACTGAGACTGTTATTTCCGGCTGTAGTTTATTTGATGATGCTTTGCACAAGATTGGGTTGGTTGTCCCGCTTTGACGACGGAGTTTGACACCGAAGTTTTGTGATCACAATATTAATTGTGATCAAGAGAGGGATTTGTTAAGGAATTATTCCGCCAGAAGTAGTAGTAGAACATTGTTGATGAATTTCATCTTGCTATGAGAACTATTGACACTAGTCTCTGTCCTGAACATCTGCTTGTACTTAAAACAAAGAGTGGAGGGTGAAGTTGGGGCCCTAATTGCCCTTGAGTGATTAACCGCCCCCTCGCCGTCTTCTGCGTCCCCCACATCGTAAAAGTCCCTGAAGGCTGTCAAGTGCCTTCGAAGAGGAAACCTAATATCAAGTTTTGTGGACCAGCAGATATTCTCTGTACTTTGTCAAAATGCCAAGATCGAACTTTGCTTGACTTTCTTTGTTTCAGATTTTTACATAAGGGGAAGGACTGCCCGCAGCTAATTAACATAATTAACATACCATGCCTATATGTACGTGTGACTGAAGTTGCTCGGGGCTTTCCGATGAAATCTGAGACTCACAGGAGCCCGAATCGATTCGTGTTGCGTTGCGATAAACTGAAGAAAAGACAACGTGGTGTTGGGTCTTCTTCCACATTATAGAGAGATAAAAGAATCTGTAACCAAGGAAGGGCCAAGAGCAAATTGACAGCTCCCATTCCTCAACACAAATCAACGTGAAGGAAACGATTTCAAACCACAGGATAAGTGAAAGTTGAATGACGAATGAAAGCCAAAATTTTTGGAAAGAGAAGTGCTTCATGTCCAAGTGCTATCATTATCGATCCACGTGCAGACGGCTCCCTCTGTTGGACATTAATTTTATTCCAAAGAGACGTTGATCTGTCAAATCAACGTGGAGGAAACGATTTCAAACCACAGGATAAGTGAAAGTTGAATGACGAATGAATGCCAAAATTTTTGGAAAGAGCAGTGAATCGTGTTGTGAATTGGAGGTGGGTGCAAAAGCTTACAGCACCTGGTATTCCCAGGCGGTCTCCCATCCAAGTACTTACCAGGCCCGACCCTGCTTAGCTTCCGAGATCGGACGAGATCGGGCGTTCTCAGGGTAGTATGGCCGTAAGCGAGGGAAAACGTGAAAATTGTCCCCTTTATAGCAGACAGGGCACTTGCGGGTCGGGGATGGAGAAGTGGGGTGATTTTTTTTTCATTTAATGACCTCCTCCCGAGAGCACGAAGGAGGGGCCCGCTCCCGTGGTGGTTTGAGCGCGCAGCCTGTCAGGCTCGCATATGGTCCTCTGCGAGCACGCAGATGCGGTATTTGATGTTTGTTGCAAAAGTGGGCTTTTCCAGTGGAGGTGCAAAGGCATCCAGCAGGCGGAAATCCCAAGTTGCTTCATGTCCAAGTGCTATCATGACCGATCCCCGTGCAGACGGCTCCCTCTGTTGGACATTAATTTTATTCCAAAGAGACATTGATCTGTCAAATCAACGTGAAGGAAACGATTTCAAACCACAGGATAAGTGAAAGTTGAATGACTAATGAAAGCCAAAATTTTTGGAAAGAGCAGTGAATCGTGTTGAGAATTGGAGGTGGGTGCAAAAGCTTACGGCACCTGGTATTCCCAGGCGGTCTCCCATCCAAGTACTAACCAGGCCCGACCCTGCTTAGCTTCTGAGATCGGACGAGATCGGGCGTTCTCAGGGTAGTATGGCCTTAAGCGAGGGAAAACGTGAAAATTGTCCCCTTTATAGCAGACAGGGCACTTGCGGGTCGGGGATGGAGGAGTGGGGTGATTTTTTTTTTTTCATTTAATGACCTCCTCCCGAGAGCACGAAGGAGGGGCCCGCTCCCGTGGTGGTTTGAGCGCGCAGCCTGTCAGGCTCGCATACGGTCCTCTGCGAGCACGCAGATGCGGTATTTGATGTTTGTTGCAAAAGTGGGCTTTTCCAGTGGAGGTGCAAAGGCATCCAGCAGGCGGAAATCCCAAGCTGCTTCATGTCCAAGTGCTATCATGACCGATCCCCGTGCAGACGGCTCCCTCTGTTGGACATTAATTTTATTCCAAAGAGACGTTGATCTGTCAAATCAACGTGAAGGAAACGATTTCAAACCACAGGATAAGTGAAAGTTGAATGACGAATGAATGCCAAAATTTTTGGAAAGAGCAGTGAATCGTGTTGAGAATTGGAGGTGGGTGCAAAAGCTTACAGCACCTGGTATTCCCAGGCGGTCTCCCATCCAAGTACTAACCAGGCCCGACCCTGCTTAGCTTCCGAGATCGGACGAGATCGGGCGTTCTCAGGGTAGTATGGCCGTAAGCGAGGGAAAACGCGAAAATTGTCCTCTTTATAGCAGACAGGGCACTTCTGGGTCGGGGATGGAGTAGTGGGGTGATTTTTTTTCATTTAATAAACCTCCTCCGGAGTGCACAAAGGAGGGGCCCGCTCCCGTGGTGGTTTGAGCGCGCAGCCTGTCAGGCTCGCATACGGTCCTCTGCGAGCGCGCAGAGGCTGTACTTGATGTCTGTTGCAAAAGTGGGCTTTTCCAGTGGAGGTGCAAAGGCATCCAGCAGGCGGAAATCCCAAGCTGTTTCATGTCCAAGTGCTATCATTACCGATTCCCGTGCAGACGGCTCCCTCTGTTGGACATTAATTTTATTCCAAAGAGACGTTGATCTGTCAAATCAACGTGAAGGAAACGATTTCAAACCACAGGATAAGTGAAAGTTGAATGACGAATGAATGCCAAAATTTTTGGAAAGAGCAGTGAATCGTGTTGTGAATTGGAGGTGGGTGCAAAAGCTTACAGCACCTGGTATTCCCAGGCGGTCTCCCATCCAAGTACTAACCAGGCCCTACCCTGCTTAGCTTCCGAGATCAGACGAGATCGGGCGTTCTCAGGGTAGTATGGCCGAAAGCGAGGGAAAACGTGAAAATTGTCCCCTTTATAGCAGACACGGCACTTGCGGGTCGGGGATGGAGTCGTGGGGTGATTTTTTTTTCATTTAATGACCTCCTCCCGAGAGCACGAAGGAGGGGCCCGCTCCCGTGGTGGTTTGAGCGCGCAGCCTGTCAGGCTCGCATACGGTCCTCTGCGAGCACGCAGATGCAGTATTTGATGTTTGTTGCAAAAGTGGGCTTTTCCAGTGGAGGTGCAAAGGCATCCAGCAGGCGGAAATCCCAAGCTGTTTCATGTCCAAGTGCTATCATGAACGACCCCGTGCAGACGGCTCCCTCTGTTGGACATTAATTTTATTCCAAAGAGAACTTGATCTGTCAAATCAACGTGAAGGAAACGATTTCAAACCACAGGATAAGTGAAAGTTGAATGACTAATGAAAGCCAAAATTTTTGGAAAGAGCAGTGAATCGTGTTGAGAATTGGAGGTGGGTGCAAAAGCTTACAGCACCTGGTATTCCCAGGCGGTCTCCCATCCAAGTACTAACCAGGCCCGACCCTGCTTAGCTTCCGAGATCGGACGAGATCGGGCGTTCTCAGGGTAGTATGGCCGTAAGCGAGGGAAAGCGTGAAAATTGTCCCCTTTATAGCAGACACGGCACTTGCGGGTCGGGGATGGAGTAGTGGGGTGATTTTTTTTTCATTTCATGACCTCCTCCCGAGAGCACGAAGGAGGGGCCCGCTCCCGTGGTGGTTTGAGCGCGCAGCCTGTCAGGCTCGCATACGGTCCTCTGCGAGCACGCAGATGCAGTATTTGATGTTTGTTGCAAAAGTAGGCTTTTCCAGTGGAGGTGCAAAGGCATCCAGCAGGCGGAAATCCCAAGCTGTTTCATGTCCAAGTGCTATCATGAACGACCCCGTGCAGACGGCTCCCTCTGTTGGACATTAATTTTATTCCAAAGAGAACTTGATCTGTCAAATCAACGTGAAGGAAACGATTTCAAACCACAGGATAAGTGAAAGTTGAATGACTAATGAAAGCCAAAATTTTTGGAAAGAGCAGTGAATCGTGTTGAGAATTGGAGGTGGGTGCAAAAGCTTACAGCACCTGGTATTCCCAGGCGGTCTCCCATCCAAGTACTAACCAGGCCCGACCCTGCTTAGCTTCCGAGATCGGACGAGATCGGGCGTTCTCAGGGTAGTATGGCCGTAAGCGAGGGAAAACGTGAAAATTGTCCCCTTTATAGCAGACACGGCACTTGCGGGTCGGGGATGGAGTCGTGGGGTGATTTTTTTTTCATTTAATGACCTCCTCCCGAGAGCACGAAGGAGGGGCCCGCTCCCGTGGTGGTTTGAGCGCGCAGCCTGTCAGGCTCGCATACGGTCCTCTGCGAGCACGCAGATGCAGTATTTGATGTTTGTTGCAAAAGTGGGCTTTTCCAGTGGAGGTGCAAAGGCATCCAGCAGGCGGAAATCCCAAGCTGTTTCATGTCCAAGTGCTATCATTACCGATTCCCGTGCAGACGGCTCCCTCTGTTGGACATTAATTTTATTCCAAAGAGACGTTGATCTGTCAAATCAACGTGAAGGAAACGATTTCAAACCACAGGATAAGTGAAAGTTGAATGACGAATGAATGCCAAAATTTTTGGAAAGAGCAGTGAATCGTGTTGTGAATTGGAGGTGGGTGCAAAAGCTTACAGCACCTGGTATTCCCAGGCGGTCTCCCATCCAAGTACTAACCAGGCCCTACCCTGCTTAGCTTCCGAGATCAGACGAGATCGGGTGTTCTCAGGGTAGTATGGCCGTAAGCGAGGGAAAACGCGAAAATTATCCTCTTTATAGCAGACAGGGCACTTCTGGGTCGGGGATGGAGTAGTGGGGTGATTTTTTTTTTCATTTAATGACCTCCTCCCGAGAGCACGAAGGAGGGGCCTGCTCCCGTGGTGGTTTGAGCGCGCAGCCTGTCAGGCTCGCATACGGTCCTCTGCGAGCGCGCAGATGCGGTATTTGATGTTTGTTGCAAAAGTGGGCTTTTCCAGTGGAGGTGCAAACGCATCCAGCAGGCGGAAATCCCAAGCTGTTTCATGTCCAAGTGCTATCATGACCGATCCCCGTGCAGACGGCTCCCTCTGTTGGACATTAATTTTATTCCAAAGAGACGTTGATCTGTCAAATCAACGTGAAGGAAACGATTTTAAACCACAGGATAAGTGAAAGTTGAATGACGAATGAATGCCAAAATTTTTGGAAAGAGCAGTGAATCGTGTTGAGAATTGGAGGTGGGTGCAAAAGCTTACAGCACCTGGTATTCCCAGGCGGTCTCCCATCCAAGTACTAACCAGGCCCGACCCTGCTTAGCTTCCGAGATCGGACGAGATCGGGCGTTCTCAGGGTAGTATGGCCATAAGCGAGGGAAAACGTGAAAATTGTCCCCTTTATAGCAGACAAGGCACTTGCGGGTCGGGGATGGAGTAGTGGGGTGATTTTTTTTTCATTTAATGACCTCCTCCCGAGAGCACGAAGGAGGGGCCCGCTCCCGTGGTGGTTTGAGCGCGCAGCCTGTCAGGCTCGCATACGGTCCTCTGCGAGCACGCAGATGCAGTATTTGATGTTTGTTGCAAAAGTGGGCTTTTCCAGTGGAGGTGGAAAGGCATCCAGCAGGCGGAAATCCCAAGCTGTTTCATGTCCAAGTGCTATCATGACCGACCCCGTGCAGACGGCTCCCTCTGTTGGACATTAATTTTATTCCAAAGAGACGTTGATCTGTCAAATCAACGTGAAGGAAACGATTTCAAACCACAGGATAAGTGAAAGTTGAATGACGAATGAATGCCAAATTTTTTGGAAAGAGCAGTGAATCGTGTTGAGAATTGGAGGTGGGTGCAAAAGCTTACAGCACCTGGTATTCCCAGGCGGTCTCCCATCCAAGTACTAACCAGGCCCGACCCTGCTTAGCTTCCGAGATCGGACGAGATCGGGCGTTCTCAGGGTAGTATGGCCGTAAGCGAGGGAAAACGTGAAAATTGTCCCCTTTATAGCAGACACGGCACTTGCGGGTCGGGGATGGAGTCGTGGGGTGATTTTTTTTTCATTTAATGACCTCCTCCCGAGAGCACGAAGGAGGGGCCCGCTCCCGTGGTGGTTTGAGCGCGCAGCCTGTCAGGCTCGCATTCGGTCCTCTGCGAGCGCGCAGATGCGGTATTTGATGTTTGTTGCAAAAGTGGGCTTTTCCAGTGGAGGTGCAAAGGCATCCAGCAGGCGGAAATCCCAAGCTGTTTCATGTCCAAGTGCTATCATGACCGATCCCCGTGCAGACGGCTCCCTCTGTTGGACATTAATTTTATTCCAAAGAGACGTTGATCTGTCAAATCAACGTGAAGGAAACGATTTCAAACCACAGGATAAGTGAAAGTTGAATGACGAATGAATGCCAAAATTTTTGGAAAGAGCAGTGAATCGTGTTGAGAATTGGAGGTGGGTGCAAAAGCTTACAGCACCTGGTATTCCCAGGCGGTCTCCCATCCAAGTACTAACCAGGCCCGACCCTGCTTAGCTTCCGAGATCGGACGAGATCGGGCGTTCTCAGGGTAGTATGGCCGTAAGCGAGGGAAAACGCCAAAATTGTCCTCTTTATAGCAGACAGTGCACTTCTGGGTCGGGGGTGGAGTAGTGGGGTGATTTTTTTTCATTTAATAAACCTCCTCCGGAGTGCACAAAGGAGGGGCCCGCTCCCGTGGTGGTTTGAGCGCGCAGCCTGTCAGGCTCGCATACGGTCCTCTGCGAGCGCGCAGAGGCTGTACTTGATGTCTGTTGCAAAAGTGGGCTTTTCCAGTGGAGGTGCAAAGGCATCCAGCAGGCGGAAATCCCAAGCTGTTTCATGTCCAAGTGCTATCATTACCGATTCCCGTGCAGACGGCTCCCTCTGTTGGACATTAATTTTATTCCAAAGAGACGTTGATCTGTCAAATCAACGTGAAGGAAACGATTTCAAACCACAGGATAAGTGAAAGTTGAATGACGAATGAATGCCAAAATTTTTGGAAAGAGCAGTGAATCGTGTTGTGAATTGGAGGTGGGTGCAAAAGCTTACAGCACCTGGTATTCCCAGGCGGTCTCCCATCCAAGTACTAACCAGGCCCTACCCTGCTTAGCTTCCGAGATCAGACGAGATCGGGCGTTCTCAGGGTAGTATGGCCGAAAGCGAGGGAAAACGTGAAAATTGTCCCCTTTATAGCAGACACGGCACTTGCGGGTCGGGGATGGAGTCGTGGGGTGATTTTTTTTTCATTTAATGACCTCCTCCCGAGAGCACGAAGGAGGGGCCCGCTCCCGTGGTGGTTTGAGCGCGCAGCCTGTCAGGCTCGCATACGGTCCTCTGCGAGCACGCAGATGCAGTATTTGATGTTTGTTGCAAAAGTGGGCTTTTCCAGTGGAGGTGCAAAGGCATCCAGCAGGCGGAAATCCCAAGCTGTTTCATGTCCAAGTGCTATCATGAACGACCCCGTGCAGACGGCTCCCTCTGTTGGACATTAATTTTATTCCAAAGAGAACTTGATCTGTCAAATCAACGTGAAGGAAACGATTTCAAACCACAGGATAAGTGAAAGTTGAATGACTAATGAAAGCCAAAATTTTTGGAAAGAGCAGTGAATCGTGTTGAGAATTGGAGGTGGGTGCAAAAGCTTACAGCACCTGGTATTCCCAGGCGGTCTCCCATCCAAGTACTAACCAGGCCCGACCCTGCTTAGCTTCCGAGATCGGACGAGATCGGGCGTTCTCAGGGTAATATGGCCGTAAGCGAGGGAAAACGTGAAAATTGTCCCCTTTATAGCAGACACGGCACTTGCGGGTCGGGGATGGAGTAGTGGGGTGATTTTTTTTTCATTTCATGACCTCCTCCCGAGAGCACGAAGGAGGGGCCCGCTCCCGTGGTGGTTTGAGCGCGCAGCCTGTCAGGCTCGCATACGGTCCTCTGCGAGCACGCAGATGCAGTATTTGATGTTTGTTGCAAAAGTGGGCTTTTCCAGTGGAGGTGCAAAGGCATCCAGCAGGCGGAAATCCCAAGCTGTTTCATGTCCAAGTGCTATCATTACCGATTCCCGTGCAGACGGCTCCCTCTGTTGGACATTAATTTTATTCCAAAGAGACGTTGATCTGTCAAATCAACGTGAAGGAAACGATTTTAAACCACAGGATAAGTGAAAGTTGAATGACGAATGAATGCCAAAATTTTTGGAAAGAGCAGTGAATCGTGTTGAGAATTGGAGGTGGGTGCAAAAGCTTACAGCACCTGGTATTCCCAGGCGGTCTCCCATCCAAGTACTAACCAGGCCCGACCCTGCTTAGCTTCCGAGATCGGACGAGATCGGTCGTTCTCAGGGTAGTATGGCCATAAGCAAGGGAAAACGTGAAAATTGTCCCCTTTATAGCAGACAAGGCACTTGCGGGTCGGGGATGGAGTAGTGGGGTGATTTTTTTTTCATTTAATGACCTCCTCCCGAGAGCACGAAGGAGGGGCCCGCTCCCGTGGTGGTTTGAGCGCGCAGCCTGTCAGGCTCGCATACGGTCCTCTGCGAGCACGCAGATGCAGTATTTGATGTTTGTTGCAAAAGTGGGCTTTTCCAGTGGAGGTGGAAAGGCATCCAGCAGGCGGAAATCCCAAGCTGTTTCATGTCCAAGTGCTATCATGACCGACCCCGTGCAGACGGCTCCCTCTGTTGGACATTAATTTTATTCCAAAGAGACGTTGATCTGTCAAATCAACGTGAAGGAAACGATTTCAAACCACAGGATAAGTGAAAGTTGAATGACGAATGAATGCCAAAATTTTTGGAAAGAGCAGTGAATCGTGTTGAGAATTGGAGGTGGGTGCAAAAGCTTACAGCACCTGGTATTCCCAGGCGGTCTCCCATTCAAGTACTAACCAGGCCCGACCCTGCTTAGCTTCCGAGATCGGACGAGATCGGGCGTTCTCAGGGTAGTATGGCCGTAAGCGAGGGAAAACGTGAAAATTGTCCCCTTTATAGCAGACACGGCACTTGCGGGTCGGGGATGGAGTCGTGGGGTGATTTTTTTTTCATTTAATGACCTCCTCCCGAGAGCACGAAGGAGGGGCCCGCTCCCGTGGTGGTTTGAGCGCGCAGCCTGTCAGGCTCGCATTCGGTCCTCTGCGAGCGCGCAGATGCGGTATTTGATGTTTGTTGCAAAAGTGGGCTTTTCCAGTGGAGGTGCAAAGGCATCCAGCAGGCGGAAATCCCAAGCTGTTTCATGTCCAAGTGCTATCATGACCGATCCCCGTGCAGACGGCTCCCTCTGTTGGACATTAATTTTATTCCAAAGAGACGTTGATCTGTCAAATCAACGTGAAGGAAACGATTTCAAACCACAGGATAAGTGAAAGTTGAATGACGAATGAATGCCAAAATTTTTGGAAAGAGCAGTGAATCGTGTTGAGAATTGGAGGTGGGTGCAAAAGCTTACAGCACCTGGTATTCCCAGGCGGTCTCCCATCCAAGTACTAACCAGGCCCGACCCTGCTTAGCTTCCGAGATCGGACGAGATCGGTCGTTCTCAGGGTAGTATGGCCATAAGCGAGGGAAAACGTGAAAATTGTCCCCTTTATAGCAGACAAGGCACTTGCGGGTCGGGGATGGAGTAGTGGGGTGATTTTTTTTTCATTTAATGACCTCCTCCCGAGAGCACGAAGGAGGGGCCCGCTCCCGTGGTGGTTTGAGCGCGCAGCCTGTCAGGCTCGCATACGGTCCTCTGCGAGCACGCAGATGCAGTATTTGATGTTTGTTGCAAAAGTGGGCTTTTCCAGTGGAGGTGGAAAGGCATCCAGCAGGCGGAAATCCCAAGCTGTTTCATGTCCAAGTGCTATCATGACCGACCCCGTGCAGACGGCTCCCTCTGTTGGACATTAATTTTATTCCAAAGAGACGTTGATCTGTCAAATCAACGTGAAGGAAACGATTTCAAACCACAGGATAAGTGAAAGTTGAATGACGAATGAATGCCAAAATTTTTGGAAAGAGCAGTGAATCGTGTTGAGAATTGGAGGTGGGTGCAAAAGCTTACAGCACCTGGTATTCCCAGGCGGTCTCCCATTCAAGTACTAACCAGGCCCGACCCTGCTTAGCTTCCGAGATCGGACGAGATCGGGCGTTCTCAGGGTAGTATGGCCGTAAGCGAGGGAAAACGTGAAAATTGTCCCCTTTATAGCAGACACGGCACTTGCGGGTCGGGGATGGAGTCGTGGGGTGATTTTTTTTTCATTTAATGACCTCCTCCCGAGAGCACGAAGGAGGGGCCCGCTCCCGTGGTGGTTTGAGCGCGCAGCCTGTCAGGCTCGCATTCGGTCCTCTGCGAGCGCGCAGATGCGGTATTTGATGTTTGTTGCAAAAGTGGGCTTTTCCAGTGGAGGTGCAAAGGCATCCAGCAGGCGGAAATCCCAAGCTGTTTCATGTCCAAGTGCTATCATGACCGATCCCCGTGCAGACGGCTCCCTCTGTTGGACATTAATTTTATTCCAAAGAGACGTTGATCTGTCAAATCAACGTGAAGGAAACGATTTCAAACCACAGGATAAGTGAAAGTTGAATGACGAATGAATGCCAAAATTTTTGGAAAGAGCAGTGAATCGTGTTGAGAATTGGAGGTGGGTGCAAAAGCTTACAGCACCTGGTATTCCCAGGCGGTCTCCCATCCAAGTACTAACCAGGCCCGACCCTGCTTAGCTTCCGAGATCGGACGAGATCGGGCGTTCTCAGGGTAGTATGGCCGTAAGCGAGGGAAAACGCGAAAATTGTCCTCTTTATAGCAGACAGGGCACTTCTGGGTCGGGGTGGAGTAGTGGGGTGATTTTTTTTCATTTAATAAACCTCCTCCGGAGTGCACAAAGGAGGGGCCCGCTCCCGTGGTGGTTTGAGCGCGCAGCCTGTCAGGCTCGCATACGGTCCTCTGCGAGCGCGCAGAGGCTGTACTTGATGTCTGTTGCAAAAGTGGGCTTTTCCAGTGGAGGTGCAAAGGCATCCAGCAGGCGGAAATCCCAAGCTGTTTCATGTCCAAGTGCTATCATTACCGATTCCCGTGCAGACGGCTCCCTCTGTTGGACATTAATTTTATTCCAAAGAGACGTTGATCTGTCAAATCAACGTGAAGGAAACGATTTCAAACCACAGGATAAGTGAAAGTTGAATGACGAATGAATGCCAAAATTTTTGGAAAGAGCAGTGAATCGTGTTGAGAATTGGAGGTGGGTGCAAAAGCTTACAGCACCTGGTATTCCCAGGTGGTCTCCCATCCAAGTACTAACCAGGCCCGACCCTGCTTAGCTTCCGAGATCGGACGAGATCGGGCGTTCTCAGGGTAGTATGGCCGTAAGCGAGGGAAAAGGCGAAAATTGTCCCCTTTATAGCAGACAAGGCACTTGCGGGTCGGGGATGGAGTAGTGGGGTGATTTTTTTTTTCATTTAATGACCTCCTCCCGAGAGCACGAAGGAGGGGCCCGCTCCCGTGGTGGTTGGAGCGCGCAGCCTGTCAGGCTCGCATACGGTCCTCTGCGAGCACGCAGATGCGGTATTTGATGTTTGTTGCAAAAGTGGGCTTTTCCAGTGGAGGTGCAAAGGCATCCAGCAGGCGGAAATCCCAAGCTGTTTCATGTCCAAGTGCTATCATTACCGATTCCCGTGCAGACGGCTCCCTCTGTTGGACATTAATTTTATTCCAAAGAGACGTTGATCTGTCAAATCAACGTGAAGGAAACGATTTCAAACCACAGGATAAGTGAAAGTTGAATGACGAATGAATGCCAAAATTTTTGGAAAGAGCAGTGAATCGTGTTGTGAATTGGAGGTGGGTGCAAAAGCTTACAGCACCTGGTATTCCCAGGCGGTCTCCCATCCAAGTACTAACCAGGCCCGACCCTGCTTAGCTTCCGAGATCAGACGAGATCGGGTGTTCTCAGGGTAGTATGGCCATAAGCGAGGGAAAACGTGAAAATTGTCCCCTTTATAGCAGACACGGCACTTGCGGGTCGGGGATGGAGTCGTGGGGTGATTTTTTTTTCATTTAATGACCTCCTCCCGAGAGCACGAAGGAGGGGCCCGCTCCCGTGGTGGTTTGAGCGCGCAGCCTGTCAGGCTCGCATTCGGTCCTCTGCGAGCGCGCAGATGCGGTATTTGATGTTTGTTGCAAAAGTGGGCTTTTCCAGTGGAGGTGCAAAGGCATCCAGCAGGCGGAAATCCCAAGCTGTTTCATGTCCAAGTGCTATCATGACCGATCCCCGTGCAGACGGCTCCCTCTGTTGGACATTAATTTTATTCCAAAGAGACGTTGATCTGTCAAATCAACGTGAAGGAAACGATTTCAAACCACAGGATAAGTGAAAGTTGAATGACGAATGAATGCCAAAATTTTTGGAAAGAGCAGTGAATCGTGTTGAGAATTGGAGGTGGGTGCAAAAGCTTACAGCACCTGGTATTCCCAGGCGGTCTCCCATCCAAGTACTAACCAGGCCCGACCCTGCTTAGCTTCCGAGATCAGACGAGATCGGGCGTTCTCAGGGTAGTATGGCCGTAAGCGAGGGAAAACGCGAAAATTGTCCTCTTTATAGCAGACAGGGCACTTCTGGGTCGGGGGTGGAGTAGTGGGGTGATTTTTTTTCATTTAATAAACCTCCTCCGGAGTGCACAAAGGAGGGGCCCGCTCCCGTGGTTGTTTGAGCGCGCAGCCTGTCAGGCTCGCATACGGTCCTCTGCGAGCGCGCAGATGCGGTATTTGATGTTTGTTGCAAAAGTGGGCTTTTCCAGTGGAGGTGCAAAGGCATCCAGCAGGCGGAAATCCCAAGCTGTTTCATGTCCAAGTGCTATCATGACCGATCCCCGTGCAGACGGCTCCCTCTGTTGGACATTAATTTTATTCCAAAGAGACGTTGATCTGTCAAATCAACGTGAAGGAAACGATTTCAAACCACAGGATAAGTGAAAGTTGAATGACGAATGAATGCCAAAATTTTTGGAAAGAGCAGTGAATCGTGTTGTGAATTGGAGGTGGGTGCAAAAGCTTACAGCACCTGGTATTCCCAGGCGGTCTCCCATCCAAGTACTAACCAGGCCCGACCCTGCTTAGCTTCCGAGATCGGACGAGATCGGGCGTTCTCAGGGTAGTATGGCCGTAAGCGAGGGAAAACGCGAAAATTGTCCTCTTTATAGCAGACAGGGCACTTCTGGGTCGGGGGTGGAGTCGTGGGGTGATTTTTTTTTCATTTAATAAACCTCCTCCGGAGTGCACAAAGGAGGGGCCCGCTCCCGTGGTGGTTTGAGCGCGCAGCCTGTCAGGCTCGCATACGGTCCTCTGCGAGCGCGCAGAGGCTGTACTTGATGTCTGTTGCAAAAGTGGGCTTTTCCAGTGGAGGTGCAAAGGCATCCAGCAGGCGGAAATCCCAAGCTGTTTCATGTCCAAGTGCTATCATTACCGATTCCCGTGCAGACGGCTCCCTCTGTTGGACATTAATTTTATTCCAAAGAGACGTTGATCTGTCAAATCAACGTGAAGGAAACGATTTCAAACCACAGGATAAGTGAAAGTTGAATGACGAATGAATGCCAAAATTTTTGGAAAGAGCAGTGAATCGTGTTGTGAATTGGAGGTGGGTGCAAAAGCTTACAGCACCTGGTATTCCCAGGCGGTCTCCCATCCAAGTGCTAACCAGGCCCTACCCTGCTTAGCTTCCGAGATCAGACGAGATCGGGCGTTCTCAGGGTAGTATGGCCGTAAGCGAGGGAAAACGCGAAAATTGTCCTCTTTATAGCAGACAGGGCACTTCTGGGTCGGTGATGGAGTAGTGGGGTGATTTTTTTTTCATTTAATGACCTCCTCCCGAGAGCACGAAGGAGGGGCCTGCTCCCGTGGTGGTTTGAGCGCGCAGCCTGTCAGGCTCGCATACGGTCCTCTGCGAGCGCGCAGATGCGGTATTTGATGTTTGTTGCAAAAGTGGGCTTTTCCAGTGGAGGTGCAAAGGCATCCAGCAGGCGGAAATCCCAAGCTGTTTCATGTCCAAGTGCTATCATGACCGATCCCCGTGCAGACGGCTCCCTCTGTTGGACATTAATTTTATTCCAAAGAGACGTTGATCTGTCAAATCAACGTGAAGGAAACGATTTTAAACCACAGGATAAGTGAAAGTTGAATGACGAATGAATGCCAAAATTTTTGGAAAGAGCAGTGAATCGTGTTGAGAATTGGAGGTGGGTGCAAAAGCTCACAGCACCTGGTATTCCCAGGCGGTCTCCCATCCAAGTACTAACCAGGCCCGACCCTGCTTAGCTTCCGAGATCGGACGAGATCGGGCGTTCTCAGGGTAGTATGGCCGTAAGCGAGGGAAAACGTGAAAATTGTCCCCTTTATAGCAGACAAGGCACTTGCGGGTCGGGGATGGAGTAGTGTGGTGATTTTTTTTTCATTTAATGACCTCCTCCCGAGAACACGAAGGAGGGGCCCGCTCCCGTGGTGGTTTGAGCGCGCAGCCTGTCAGGCTCGCATACGGTCCTCTGCGAGCACGCAGATGCAGTATTTGATGTTTGTTGCAAAAGTGGGCTTTTCCAGTGGAGGTGCAAAGGCATCCAGCAGGCGGAAATCCCAAGCTGTTTCATGTCCAAGTGCTATCATGACCGACCCCGTGCAGACGGCTCCCTCTGTTGGACATTAATTTTATTCCAAAGAGACGTTGATCTGTCAAATCAACGTGAAGGAAACGATTTCAAACCACAGGATAAGTGAAAGTTGAATGACGAATGAATGCCAAAATTTTTGGAAAGAGCAGTGAATCGTGTTGTGAATTGGAGGTGGGTGCAAAAGCTTACAGCACCTGGTATTCCCAGGCGGTCTCCCATCCAAGTACTAACCAGGCCCTACCCTGCTTAGCTTCCGAGATCAGACGAGATCGGGCGTTCTCAGGGTAGTATGGCCGTAAGCGAGGGAAAACGCGAAAATTATCCTCTTTATAGCAGACAGGGCACTTCTGGGTCGGGGATGGAGTAGTGGGGTGATTTTTTTTTCATTTAATGACCTCCTCCCGAGAGCACGAAGGAGGGGCCTGCTCCCGTGGTGGTTTGAGCGCGCAGCCTGTCAGGCTCGCATACGGTCCTCTGCGAGCGCGCAGATGTGGTATTTGATGTTTGTTGCAAAAGTGGGCTTTTCCAGTGGAGGTGCAAAGGCATCCAGCAGGCGGAAATCCCAAGCTGTTTCATGTCCAAGTGCTATCATGACCGATCCCCGTGCAGACGGCTCCCTCTGTTGGACATTAATTTTATTCCAAAGAGACGTTGATCTGTCAAATCAACGTGAAGGAAACGATTTCAAACCACAGGATAAGTGAAAGTTGAATGACGAATGAATGCCAAAATTTTTGGAAAGAGCAGTGAATCGTGTTGAGAATTGGAGGTGGGTGCAAAAGCTTACAGCACCTGGTATTCCCAGGCGGTCTCCCATCCAAGTACTAACCAGGCCCGACCCTGCTTAGCTTCCGAGATCGGACGAGATCGGGCGTTCTCAGGGTAGTATGGCCGTAAGCGAGGGAAAACGTGAAAATTGTCCCCTTTATAGCAGACAAGGCACTTGCGGGTCGGGGATGGAGTAGTGGGGTGATTTTTTTTTTCATTTAATGACCTCCTCCCGAGAGCACGAAGGAGGGGCCCGCTCCCGTGGTGGTTTGAGCGCGCAGCCTGTCAGGCTCGCATACGGTCCTCTGCGAGCACGCAGATGCAGTATTTGATGTTTGTTGCAAAAGTAGGCTTTTCCAGTGGAGGTGCAAAGGCATCCAGCAGGCGGAAATCCCAAGCTGTTTCATGTCCAAGTGCTATCATGACCGACCCCGTGCAGACGGCTCCCTCTGTTGGACATTAATTTTATTCCAAAGAGACGTTGATCTGTCAAATCAACGTGAAGGAAACGATTTCAAACCACAGGTAAGTGAAAGTTGAATGACTAATGAAAGCCAAAATTTTTGGAAAGAGCAGTGAATCGTGTTGAGAATTGGAGGTGGGTGCAAAAGCTTACAGCACCTGGTATTCCCAGGCGGTCTCCCATCCAAGTACTAACCAGGCCCGACCCTGCTTAGCTTCCGAGATCGGACGAGATGGGTCGTTCTCAGGGTAGTATGGCCGTAAGCGAGGGAAAACGTGAAAATTGTCCCCTTTATAGCAGACACGGCACTTGCGGGTCGGGGATGGAGTCCTGGGGTGATTTTTTTTTTTCATTTAATGACCTCCTCCCGAGAGCACGAAGGAGGGGCCCGCTCCCGTGGTGGTTTGAGCGCGCAGCCTGTCAGGCTCGCATACGGTCCTCTGCGAGCACGCAGATGCAGTATTTGATGTTTGTTGCAAAAGTGGGCTTTTCCAGTGGAGGTGCAAAGGCATCCAGCAGGCGGAAATCCCAAGCTGTTTCATGTCCAAGTGCTATCATGACCGACCCCGTGCAGACGGCTCCCTCTGTTGGACATTAATTTTATTCCAAAGAGACGTTGATCTGTCAAATCAACGTGAAGGAAACGATTTCAAACCACAGGTAAGTGAAAGTTGAATGACTAATGAAAGCCAAAATTTTTGGAAAGAGCAGTGAATCGTGTTGAGAATTGGAGGTGGGTGCAAAAGCTTACAGCACCTGGTATTCCCAGGCGGTCTCCCATCCAAGTACTAACCAGGCCCGACCCTGCTTAGCTTCCGAGATCGGACGAGATGGGTCGTTCTCAGGGTAGTATGGCCGTAAGCGAGGGAAAACGTGAAAATTGTCCCCTTTATAGCAGACACGGCACTTGCGGGTCGGGGATGGAGTCCTGGGGTGATTTTTTTTTTTCATTTAATGACCTCCTCCCGAGAGCACGAAGGAGGGGCCCGCTCCCGTGGTGGTTTGAGCGCGCAGCCTGTCAGGCTCGCATACGGTCCTCTGCGAGCACGCAGATGCAGTATTTGATGTTTGTTGCAAAAGTGGGCTTTTCCAGTGGAGGTGCAAAGGCATCCAGCAGGCGGAAATCCCAAGCTGTTTCATGTCCAAGTGCTATCATGACCGACCCCGTGCAGACGGCTCCCTCTGTTGGACATTAATTTTATTCCAAAGAGACGTTGATCTGTCAAATCAACGTGAAGGAAACGATTTCAAACCACAGGATAAGTGAAAGTTGAATGACTATTCATTTTCATTCATCTTCCGTACCGCTTGATCCTCACTAGGGTCGCGGGGGGTGCTGGAGCCCATCCCAGCCGTCTCCGGGCAGTAGGCGGGGGACACCCTGAATCGGTTGCCAGCCAATCGCAGGGCACACATAGACGAACAACCATCCACGCTCACACTCTTTGGAATGTGGGAGGAAACCGGAGCACCCGGAGAAAACCCATGCAGGCCCGGGGAGAACATGCAAACTCCACACAGGGAGGCCGGAGCTGGAATCGAACCCGGTACCTCTGCACTGTGAAGCCGACGTGCTAACCACTGGACTACCGGGCCGCCCGTTGAATGACTAATGAAAGCCAAAATTTTTGGAAAGAGCAGTGAATCGTGTTGAGAATTGGAGGTGGGTGCAAAAGCTTACAGCACCTGGTATTCCCAGGCGGTCTCCCATCCAAGTACTAACCAGGCCCGACCCTGCTTAGCTTCCGAGATCGGACGAGATGGGGCGTTCTCAGGGTAGTATGCCCGTAAGCGAGGGAAAACGTGAAAATTGTCCCCTTTATAGCAGACACGGCACTTGCGGGTCGGGGATGGAGTCCTGGGGTGATTTTTTTTTTCATTTAATGACCTCCTCCCGAGAGCACGAAGGAGGGGCCCGCTCCCGTGGTTGTTTGAGCGCGCAGCCTGTCAGGCTCGCATACGGTCCTCTGCGAGCGCGCAGATGCGGTATTTGATGTTTGTTGCAAAAGTGGGCTTTTCCAGTGGAGGTGCAAAGGCATCCAGCAGGCGGAAATCCCAAGCTGTTTCATGTCCAAGTGCTATCATGACCGATCCCCGTGCAGACGGCTCCCTCTGTTGGACATTAATTTTATTCCAAAGAGACGTTGATCTGTCAAATCAACGTGAAGGAAACGATTTCAAACCACAGGATAAGTGAAAGTTGAATGACGAATGAATGCCAAAATTTTTGGAAAGAGCAGTGAATCGTGTTGTGAATTGGAGGTGGGTGCAAAAGCTTACAGCACCTGGTATTCCCAGGCGGTCTCCCATCCAAGTACTAACCAGGCCCGACCCTGCTTAGCTTCCGAGATCGGACGAGATCGGGCGTTCTCAGGGTAGTATGGCCGTAAGCGAGGGAAAACGCGAAAATTGTCCTCTTTATAGCAGACAGGGCACTTCTGGGTCGGGGGTGGAGTCGTGGGGTGATTTTTTTTTTCATTTAATAAACCTCCTCCGGAGTGCACAAAGGAGGGGCCCGCTCCCGTGGTGGTTTGAGCGCGCAGCCTGTCAGGCTCGCATACGGTCCTCTGCGAGCGCGCAGAGGCTGTACTTGATGTCTGTTGCAAAAGTGGGCTTTTCCAGTGGAGGTGCAAAGGCATCCAGCAGGCGGAAATCCCAAGCTGTTTCATGTCCAAGTGCTATCATTACCGATTCCCGTGCAGACGGCTCCCTCTGTTGGGCATTAATTTTATTCCAAAGAGACGTTGATCTGTCAAATCAACGTGAAGGAAACGATTTCAAACCACAGGATAAGTGAAAGTTGAATGACGAATGAATGCCAAAATTTTTGGAAAGAGCAGTGAATCGTGTTGTGAATTGGAGGTGGGTGCAAAAGCTTACAGCACCTGGTATTCCCAGGCGGTCTCCCATCCAAGTGCTAACCAGGCCCTACCCTGCTTAGCTTCCGAGATCAGACGAGATCGGGCGTTCTCAGGGTAGTATGGCCGTAAGCGAGGGAAAACGCGAAAATTGTCCTCTTTATAGCAGACAGGGCACTTCTGGGTCGGTGATGGAGTAGTGGGGTGATTTTTTTTTCATTTAATGACCTCCTCCCGAGAGCACGAAGGAGGGGCCTGCTCCCGTGGTGGTTTGAGCGCGCAGCCTGTCAGGCTCGCATACGGTCCTCTGCGAGCGCGCAGATGCGGTATTTGATGTTTGTTGCAAAAGTGGGCTTTTCCAGTGGAGGTGCAAAGGCATCCAGCAGGCGGAAATCCCAAGCTGTTTCATGTCCAAGTGCTATCATGACCGATCCCCGTGCAGACGGCTCCCTCTGTTGGACATTAATTTTATTCCAAAGAGACGTTGATCTGTCAAATCAACGTGAAGGAAACGATTTCAAACCACAGGATAAGTGAAAGTTGAATGACTAATGAAAGCCAAAATTTTTGGAAAGAGCAGTGAATCGTGTTGAGAATTGGAGGTGGGTGCAAAAGCTTACAGCACCTGGTATTCCCAGGCGGTCTCCCATCCAAGTACTAACCAGGCCCGACCCTGCTTAGCTTCCGAGATCGGACGAGATGGGGCGTTCTCAGGGTAGTATGGCCGTAAGCGAGGGAAAACGTGAAAATTGTCCCCTTTATAGCAGACACGGCACTTGCGGGTCGGGGATGGAGTCCTGGGGTGATTTTTTTTTTTCATTTAATGACCTCCTCCCGAGAGCACGAAGGAGGGGCCCGCTCCCGTGGTGGTTTGAGCGCGCAGCCTGTCAGGCTCGCATACGGTCCTCTGCGAGCACGCAGATGCAGTATTTGATGTTTGTTGCAAAAGTGGGCTTTTCCAGTGGAGGTGCAAAGGCATCCAGCAGGCGGAAATCCCAAGCTGTTTCATGTCCAAGTGCTATCATGACCGACCCCGTGCAGACGGCTCCCTCTGTTGGACATTAATTTTATTCCAAAGAGACGTTGATCTGTCAAATCAACGTGAAGGAAACGATTTCAAACCACAGGTAAGTGAAAGTTGAATGACTAATGAAAGCCAAAATTTTTGGAAAGAGCAGTGAATCGTGTTGAGAATTGGAGGTGGGTGCAAAAGCTTACAGCACCTGGTATTCCCAGGCGGTCTCCCATCCAAGTACTAACCAGGCCCGACCCTGCTTAGCTTCCGAGATCGGACGAGATGGGTCGTTCTCAGGGTAGTATGGCCGTAAGCGAGGGAAAACGTGAAAATTGTCCCCTTTATAGCAGACACGGCACTTGCGGGTCGGGGATGGAGTCCTGGGGTGATTTTTTTTTTTCATTTAATGACCTCCTCCCGAGAGCACGAAGGAGGGGCCCGCTCCCGTGGTGGTTTGAGCGCGCAGCCTGTCAGGCTCGCATACGGTCCTCTGCGAGCACGCAGATGCAGTATTTGATGTTTGTTGCAAAAGTGGGCTTTTCCAGTGGAGGTGCAAAGGCATCCAGCAGGCGGAAATCCCAAGCTGTTTCATGTCCAAGTGCTATCATGACCGACCCCGTGCAGACGGCTCCCTCTGTTGGACATTAATTTTATTCCAAAGAGACGTTGATCTGTCAAATCAACGTGAAGGAAACGATTTCAAACCACAGGATAAGTGAAAGTTGAATGACTATTCATTTTCATTCATCTTCCGTACCGCTTGATCCTCACTAGGGTCGCGGGGGGTGCTGGAGCCCATCCCAGCCGTCTCCGGGCAGTAGGCGGGGGACACCCTGAATCGGTTGCCAGCCAATCGCAGGGCACACATAGACGAACAACCATCCACGCTCACACTCTTTGGAATGTGGGAGGAAACCGGAGCACCCGGAGAAAACCCATGCAGGCCCGGGGAGAACATGCAAACTCCACACAGGGAGGCCGGAGCTGGAATCGAACCCGGTACCTCTGCACTGTGAAGCCGACGTGCTAACCACTGGACTACCGGGCCGCCCGTTGAATGACTAATGAAAGCCAAAATTTTTGGAAAGAGCAGTGAATCGTGTTGAGAATTGGAGGTGGGTGCAAAAGCTTACAGCACCTGGTATTCCCAGGCGGTCTCCCATCCAAGTACTAACCAGGCCCGACCCTGCTTAGCTTCCGAGATCGGACGAGATGGGGCGTTCTCAGGGTAGTATGCCCGTAAGCGAGGGAAAACGTGAAAATTGTCCCCTTTATAGCAGACACGGCACTTGCGGGTCGGGGATGGAGTCCTGGGGTGATTTTTTTTTTCATTTAATGACCTCCTCCCGAGAGCACGAAGGAGGGGCCCGCTCCCGTGGTTGTTTGAGCGCGCAGCCTGTCAGGCTCGCATACGGTCCTCTGCGAGCGCGCAGATGCGGTATTTGATGTTTGTTGCAAAAGTGGGCTTTTCCAGTGGAGGTGCAAAGGCATCCAGCAGGCGGAAATCCCAAGCTGTTTCATGTCCAAGTGCTATCATGACCGATCCCCGTGCAGACGGCTCCCTCTGTTGGACATTAATTTTATTCCAAAGAGACGTTGATCTGTCAAATCAACGTGAAGGAAACGATTTCAAACCACAGGATAAGTGAAAGTTGAATGACGAATGAATGCCAAAATTTTTGGAAAGAGCAGTGAATCGTGTTGTGAATTGGAGGTGGGTGCAAAAGCTTACAGCACCTGGTATTCCCAGGCGGTCTCCCATCCAAGTACTAACCAGGCCCGACCCTGCTTAGCTTCCGAGATCGGACGAGATCGGGCGTTCTCAGGGTAGTATGGCCGTAAGCGAGGGAAAACGCGAAAATTGTCCTCTTTATAGCAGACAGGGCACTTCTGGGTCGGGGGTGGAGTCGTGGGGTGATTTTTTTTTTCATTTAATAAACCTCCTCCGGAGTGCACAAAGGAGGGGCCCGCTCCCGTGGTGGTTTGAGCGCGCAGCCTGTCAGGCTCGCATACGGTCCTCTGCGAGCGCGCAGAGGCTGTACTTGATGTCTGTTGCAAAAGTGGGCTTTTCCAGTGGAGGTGCAAAGGCATCCAGCAGGCGGAAATCCCAAGCTGTTTCATGTCCAAGTGCTATCATTACCGATTCCCGTGCAGACGGCTCCCTCTGTTGGGCATTAATTTTATTCCAAAGAGACGTTGATCTGTCAAATCAACGTGAAGGAAACGATTTCAAACCACAGGATAAGTGAAAGTTGAATGACGAATGAATGCCAAAATTTTTGGAAAGAGCAGTGAATCGTGTTGTGAATTGGAGGTGGGTGCAAAAGCTTACAGCACCTGGTATTCCCAGGCGGTCTCCCATCCAAGTGCTAACCAGGCCCTACCCTGCTTAGCTTCCGAGATCAGACGAGATCGGGCGTTCTCAGGGTAGTATGGCCGTAAGCGAGGGAAAACGCGAAAATTGTCCTCTTTATAGCAGACAGGGCACTTCTGGGTCGGTGATGGAGTAGTGGGGTGATTTTTTTTTCATTTAATGACCTCCTCCCGAGAGCACGAAGGAGGGGCCTGCTCCCGTGGTGGTTTGAGCGCGCAGCCTGTCAGGCTCGCATACGGTCCTCTGCGAGCGCGCAGATGCGGTATTTGATGTTTGTTGCAAAAGTGGGCTTTTCCAGTGGAGGTGCAAAGGCATCCAGCAGGCGGAAATCCCAAGCTGTTTCATGTCCAAGTGCTATCATGACCGATCCCCGTGCAGACGGCTCCCTCTGTTGGACATTAATTTTATTCCAAAGAGACGTTGATCTGTCAAATCAACGTGAAGGAAACGATTTCAAACCACAGGATAAGTGAAAGTTGAATGACTAATGAAAGCCAAAATTTTTGGAAAGAGCAGTGAATCGTGTTGAGAATTGGAGGTGGGTGCAAAAGCTTACAGCACCTGGTATTCCCAGGCGGTCTCCCATCCAAGTACTAACCAGGCCCGACCCTGCTTAGCTTCCGAGATCGGACGAGATGGGGCGTTCTCAGGGTAGTATGGCCGTAAGCGAGGGAAAACGTGAAAATTGTCCCCTTTATAGCAGACACGGCACTTGCGGGTCGGGGATGGAGTCCTGGGGTGATTTCTTTTTTCATTTAATGACCTCCTCCCGAGAGCACGAAGGAGGGGCCCGCTCCCGTGGTGGTTTGAGCGCGCAGCCTGTCAGGCTCGCATACGGTCCTCTGCGAGCACGCAGATGCAGTATTTGATGTTTGTTGCAAAAGTGGGCTTTTCCAGTGGAGGTGCAAAGGCATCCAGCAGGCGGAAATCCCAAGCTGTTTCATGTCCAAGTGCTATCATGACCGACCCCGTGCAGACGGCTCCCTCTGTTGGACATTAATTTTATTCCAAAGAGACGTTGATCTGTCAAATCAACGTGAAGGAAACGATTTCAAACCACAGGATAAGTGAAAGTTGAATGACGAATGAATGCCAAAATTTTTGGAAAGAGCAGTGAATCGTGTTGAGAATTGGAGGTGGGTGCAAAAGCTCACAGCACCTGGTATTCCCAGGCGGTCTCCCATCCAAGTACTAACCAGGCCCGACCCTGCTTAGCTTCCGAGATCGGACGAGATCGGGCGTTCTCAGGGTAGTATAGACGTAAGCGAGGGAAAACGTGAAAATTGTCCCCTTTATAGCAGACAAGGCACTTGCGGGTCGGGGATGGAGTAGTGGGGTGATTTTTTTTTTCATTTAATGACCTCCTCCCGAGAGCACGAAGGAGGGGCCCGCTCCCGTGGTGGTTTGAGCGCGCAGCCTGTCAGGCTCGCATACGGTCCTCTGCGAGCACGCAGATGCAGTATTTGATGTTTGTTGCAAAAGTAGGCTTTTCCAGTGGAGGTGCAAAGGCATCCAGCAGGCGGAAATCCCAAGCTGTTTCATGTCCAAGTGCTATCATGACCGACCCCGTGCAGACGGCTCCCTCTGTTGGACATTAATTTTATTCCAAAGAGACGTTGATCTGTCAAATCAACGTGAAGGAAACGATTTCAAACCACAGGATAAGTGAAAGTTGAATGACTAATGAAAGCCAAAATTTTTGGAAAGAGCAGTGAATCGTGTTGAGAATTGGAGGTGGGTGCAAAAGCTTACAGCACCTGGTATTCCCAGGCGGTCTCCCATCCAAGTACTAACCAGGCCCGACCCTGCTTAGCTTCCGAGATCGGACGAGATGGGGCGTTCTCAGGGTAGTATGGCCGTAAGCGAGGGAAAACGTGAAAATTGTCCCCTTTATAGCAGACACGGCACTTGCGGGTCGGGGATGGAGTCCTGGGGTGATTTTTTTTTTTCATTTAATGACCTCCTCCCGAGAGCACGAAGGAGGGGCCTGCTCCCGTGGTGGTTTGAGCGCGCAGCCTGTCAGGCTCGCATACGGTCCTCTGCGAGCGCGCAGATGCGGTATTTGATGTTTGTTGCAAAAGTGGGCTTTTCCAGTGGAGGTGCAAAGGCATCCAGCAGGCGGAAATCCCAAGCTGTTTCATGTCCAAGTGCTATCATGACCGATCCCCGTGCAGACGGCTCCCTCTGTTGGACATTAATTTTATTCCAAAGAGACGTTGATCTGTCAAATCAACGTGAAGGAAACGATTTCAAACCACAGGATAAGTGAAAGTTGAATGACGAATGAATGCCAAAATTTTTGGAAAGAGCAGTGAATCGTGTTGAGAATTGGAGGTGGGTGCAAAAGCTTACAGCACCTGGTATTCCCAGGCGGTCTCCCATCCAAGTACTAACCAGGCCCGACCCTGCTTAGCTTCCGAGATCGGACGAGATCGGGCGTTCTCAGGGTAGTATGGCCGTAAGCGAGGGAAAACGCGAAAATTGTCCTGTTTATAGCAGACAGGGCACTTCTGGGTCGGGGGTGGAGTAGTGGGGTGATTTTTTTTCATTTAATAAACCTCCTCCGGAGTGCACAAAGGAGGGGCCCGCTCCCGTGGTGGTTTGAGCGCGCAGCCTGTCAGGCTCGCGTCGGGGGTGGAGTAGTGGGGTGATTTTTTTTCATTTAATAAACCTCCTCCGGAGTGCACAAAGGAGGGGCCCGCTCCCGTGGTGGTTTGAGCGCGCAGCCTGTCAGGCTCGCATACGGTCCTCTGCGAGCGCGCAGAGGCTGTACTTGATGTCTGTTGCAAAAGTGGGCTTTTCCAGTGGAGGTGCAAAGGCATCCAGCAGGCGGAAATCCCAAGCTGTTTCATGTCCAAGTGCTATCATGACCGATCCCCGTGCAGACGGCTCCCTCTGTTGGACATTAATTTTATTCCAAAGAGACGTTGATCTGTCAAATCAACGTGAAGGAAACGATTTCAAACCACAGGATAAGTGAAAGTTGAATGACTAATGAAAGCCAAAATTTTTGGAAAGAGCAGTGAATCGTGTTGAGAATTGGAGGTGGGTGCAAAAGCTTACAGCACCTGGTATTCCCAGGCGGTCTCCCATCCAAGTACTAACCAGGCCCGACCCTGCTTAGCTTCCGAGATCGGACGAGATCGGGCGTTCTCAGGGTAGTATGGCCGTAAGCGAGGGAAAACGTGAAAATTGTCCCCTTTATAGCAGACACGGCACTTGCGGGTCGGGGATGGAGTCGTGGGGTGATTTTTTTTTCATTTAATGACCTCCTCCCGAGAGCACGAAGGAGGGGCCCGCTCCCGTGGTGGTTTGAGCGCGCAGCCTGTCAGGCTCGCATTCGGTCCTCTGCGAGCGCGCAGATGCGGTATTTGATGTTTGTTGCAAAAGTGGGCTTTTCCAGTGGAGGTGCAAAGGCATCCAGCAGGCGGAAATCCCAAGCTGTTTCATGTCCAAGTGCTATCATGACCGATCCCCGTGCAGACGGCTCCCTCTGTTGGACATTAATTTTATTCCAAAGAGACGTTGATCTGTCAAATCAACGTGAAGGAAACGATTTCAAACCACAGGATAAGTGAAAGTTGAATGACGAATGAATGCCAAAATTTTTGGAAAGAGCAGTGAATCGTGTTGAGAATTGGAGGTGGGTGCAAAAGCTTACAGCACCTGGTATTCCCAGGCGGTCTCCCATCCAAGTACTAACCAGGCCCGACCCTGCTTAGCTTCCGAGATCGGACGAGATCGGGCGTTCTCAGGGTAGTATGGCCGTAAGCGAGGGAAAACGCGAAAATTGTCCTCTTTATAGCAGACAGGGCACTTCTGGGTCGGGGGTGGAGTAGTGGGGTGATTTTTTTTCATTTAATAAACCTCCTCCGGAGTGCACAAAGGAGGGGCCCGCTCCCGTGGTGGTTTGAGCGCGCAGCCTGTCAGGCTCGCATACGGTCCTCTGCGAGCGCGCAGAGGCTGTACTTGATGTCTGTTGCAAAAGTGGGCTTTTCCAGTGGAGGTGCAAAGGCATCCAGCAGGCGGAAATCCCAAGCTGTTTCATGTCCAAGTGCTATCATTACCGATTCCCGTGCAGACGGCTCCCTCTGTTGGACATTAATTTTATTCCAAAGAGACGTTGATCTGTCAAATCAACGTGAAGGAAACGATTTCAAACCACAGGATAAGTGAAAGTTGAATGACGAATGAATGCCAAAATTTTTGGAAAGAGCAGTGAATCTTGTTGTGAATTGGAGGTGGGTGCAAAAGCTTACAGCACCTGGTATTCCCAGGCGGTCTCCCATCCAAGTACTAACCAGGCCCTACCCTGCTTAGCTTCCGAGATCAGACGAGATCAGGCGTTCTCAGGGTAGTATGGCCGTAAGCGAGGGAAAACGCGAAAATTATCCTCTTTATAGTAGACAGGGCACTTCTGGGTCGGGGATGGAGTAGTGGGGTGATTTTTTTTTCATTTAATGACCTCCTCCCGAGAGCACGAAGGAGGGGCCTGCTCCCGTGGTGGTTTGAGCGCGCAGCCTGTCAGGCTCGCATTCGGTCCTCTGCGAGCGCGCAGATGCAGTATTTGATGTTTGTTGCAAAAGTGGGCTTTTCCAGTGGAGGTGCAAAGGCATCCAGCAGGCGGAAATCCCAAGCTGTTTCATGTCCAAGTGCTATCATGAACGACCCCGTGCAGACGGCTCCCTCTGTTGGACATTAATTTTATTCCAAAGAGAACTTGATCTGTCAAATCAACGTGAAGGAAACGATTTCAAACCACAGGATAAGTGAAAGTTGAATGACTAATGAAAGCCAAAATTTTTGGAAAGAGCAGTGAATCGTGTTGAGAATTGGAGGTGGGTGCAAAAGCTTACAGCACCTGGTATTCCCAGGCGGTCTCCCATCCAAGTACTAACCAGGCCCGACCCTGCTTAGCTTCCGAGATCGGACGAGATCGGGCGTTCTCAGGGTAGTATGGCCGTAAGCGAGGGAAAATGTGAAAATTGTCCCCTTTATAGCAGACACGGCACTTGCGGGTCGGGGATGGAGTCGTGGGGTGATTTTTTTTTTCATTTAATGACCTCCTCCCGAGAGCACGAAGGAGGGGCCCGCTCCCGTGGTGGTTTGAGCGCGCAGCCTGTCAGGCTCGCATTCGGTCCTCTGCGAGCGCGCAGATGCGGTATTTGATGTTTGTTGCAAAAGTGGGCTTTTCCAGTGGAGGTGCAAAGGCATCCAGCAGGCGGAAATCCCAAGCTGTTTCATGTCCAAGTGCTATCATGACCGATCCCCGTGCAGACGGCTCCCTCTGTTGGACATTAATTTTATTCCAAAGAGACGTTGATCTGTCAAATCAACGTGAAGGAAACGATTTCAAACCACAGGATAAGTGAAAGTTGAATGACGAATGAATGCCAAAATTTTTGGAAAGAGCAGTGAATCGTGTTGTGAATTGGAGGTGGGTGCAAAAGCTTACAGCACCTGGTATTCCCAGGCGGTCTCCCATCCAAGTGCTAACCAGGCCCTACCCTGCTTAGCTTCCGAGATCAGACGAGATCGGGCGTTCTCAGGGTAGTATGGCCGTAAGCGAGGGAAAACGCGAAAATTGTCCTCTTTATAGCAGACAGGGCACTTCTGGGTCGGTGATGGAGTAGTGGGGTGATTTTTTTTTCATTTAATGACCTCCTCCCGAGAGCACGAAGGAGGGGCCTGCTCCCGTGGTGGTTTGAGCGCGCAGCCTGTCAGGCTCGCATACGGTCCTCTGCGAGCGCGCAGATGCGGTATTTGATGTTTGTTGCAAAAGTGGGCTTTTCCAGTGGAGGTGCAAAGGCATCCAGCAGGCGGAAATCCCAAGCTGTTTCATGTCCAAGTGCTATCATGACCGATCCCCGTGCAGACGGCTCCCTCTGTTGGACATTAATTTTATTCCAAAGAGACGTTGATCTGTCAAATCAACGTGAAGGAAACGATTTTAAACCACAGGATAAGTGAAAGTTGAATGACGAATGAATGCCAAAATTTTTGGAAAGAGCAGTGAATCGTGTTGAGAATTGGAGGTGGGTGCAAAAGCTCACAGCACCTGGTATTCCCAGGCGGTCTCCCATCCAAGTACTAACCAGGCCCGACCCTGCTTAGCTTCCGAGATCGGACGAGATCGGGCGTTCTCAGGGTAGTATGGCCGTAAGCGAGGGAAAACGTGAAAATTGTCCCCTTTATAGCAGACAAGGCACTTGCGGGTCGGGGATGGAGTAGTGTGGTGATTTTTTTTTCATTTAATGACCTCCTCCCGAGAGCACGAAGGAGGGGCCCGCTCCCGTGGTGGTTTGAGCGCGCAGCCTGTCAGGCTCGCATACGGTCCTCTGCGAGCACGCAGATGCAGTATTTGATGTTTGTTGCAAAAGTGGGCTTTTCCAGTGGAGGTGCAAAGGCATCCAGCAGGCGGAAATCCCAAGCTGTTTCATGTCCAAGTGCTATCATGACCGACCCCGTGCAGACGGCTCCCTCTGTTGGACATTAATTTTATTCCAAAGAGACGTTGATCTGTCAAATCAACGTGAAGGAAACGATTTCAAACCACAGGATAAGTGAAAGTTGAATGACGAATGAATGCCAAAATTTTTGGAAAGAGCAGTGAATCGTGTTGTGAATTGGAGGTGGGTGCAAAAGCTTACAGCACCTGGTATTCCCAGGCGGTCTCCCATCCAAGTACTAACCAGGCCCTACCCGGCTTAGCTTCCGAGATCAGACGAGATCGGGCGTTCTCAGGGTAGTATGGCCGTAAGCGAGGGAAAACGCGAAAATTATCCTCTTTATAGCAGACAGGGCACTTCTGGGTCGGGGATGGAGTAGTGGTGTGATTTTTTTTTTCATTTAATGACCTCCTCCCGAGAGCACGAAGGAGGGGCCCGCTCCCGTGGTTGTTTGAGCGCGCAGCCTGTCAGGCTCGCATACGGTCCTCTGCGAGCGCGCAGATGCGGTATTTGATGTTTGTTGCAAAAGTGGGCTTTTCCAGTGGAGGTGCAAAGGCATCCAGCAGGCGGAAATCCCAAGCTGTTTCATGTCCAAGTGCTATCATGACCGATCCCCGTGCAGACGGCTCCCTCTGTTGGACATTAATTTTATTCCAAAGAGACGTTGATCTGTCAAATCAACGTGAAGGAAACGATTTCAAACCACAGGATAAGTGAAAGTTGAATGACGAATGAATGCCAAAATTTTTGGAAAGAGCAGTGAATCGTGTTGTGAATTGGAGGTGGGTGCAAAAGCTTACAGCACCTGGTATTCCCAGGCGGTCTCCCATCCAAGTACTAACCAGGCCCGACCCTGCTTAGCTTCCGAGATCGGACGAGATCGGGCGTTCTCAGGGTAGTATGGCCGTAAGCGAGGGAAAACGCGAAAATTGTCCTCTTTATAGCAGACAGGGCACTTCTGGGTCGGGGGTGGAGTCGTGGGGTGATTTTTTTTTCATTTAATAAACCTCCTCCGGAGTGCACAAAGGAGGGGCCCGCTCCCGTGGTGGTTTGAGCGCGCAGCCTGTCAGGCTCGCATACGGTCCTCTGCGAGCGCGCAGAGGCTGTACTTGATGTCTGTTGCAAAAGTGGGCTTTTCCAGTGGAGGTGCAAAGGCATCCAGCAGGCGGAAATCCCAAGCTGTTTCATGTCCAAGTGCTATCATTACCGATTCCCGTGCAGACGGCTCCCTCTGTTGGACATTAATTTTATTCCAAAGAGACGTTGATCTGTCAAATCAACGTGAAGGAAACGATTTCAAACCACAGGATAAGTGAAAGTTGAATGACGAATGAATGCCAAAATTTTTGGAAAGAGCAGTGAATCGTGTTGTGAATTGGAGGTGGGTGCAAAAGCTTACAGCACCTGGTATTCCCAGGCGGTCTCCCATCCAAGTGCTAACCAGGCCCTACCCTGCTTAGCTTCCGAGATCAGACGAGATCGGGCGTTCTCAGGGTAGTATGGCCGTAAGCGAGGGAAAACGCGAAAATTGTCCTCTTTATAGCAGACAGGGCACTTCTGGGTCGGTGATGGAGTAGTGGGGTGATTTTTTTTTCATTTAATGACCTCCTCCCGAGAGCACGAAGGAGGGGCCTGCTCCCGTGGTGGTTTGAGCGCGCAGCCTGTCAGGCTCGCATACGGTCCTCTGCGAGCGCGCAGATGCGGTATTTGATGTTTGTTGCAAAAGTGGGCTTTTCCAGTGGAGGTGCAAAGGCATCCAGCAGGCGGAAATCCCAAGCTGTTTCATGTCCAAGTGCTATCATGACCGATCCCCGTGCAGACGGCTCCCTCTGTTGGACATTAATTTTATTCCAAAGAGACGTTGATCTGTCAAATCAACGTGAAGGAAACGATTTTAAACCACAGGATAAGTGAAAGTTGAATGACGAATGAATGCCAAAATTTTTGGAAAGAGCAGTGAATCGTGTTGAGAATTGGAGGTGGGTGCAAAAGCTCACAGCACCTGGTATTCCCAGGCGGTCTCCCATCCAAGTACTAACCAGGCCCGACCCTGCTTAGCTTCCGAGATCGGACGAGATCGGGCGTTCTCAGGGTAGTATGGCCGTAAGCGAGGGAAAACGTGAAAATTGTCCCCTTTATAGCAGACAAGGCACTTGCGGGTCGGGGATGGAGTAGTGTGGTGATTTTTTTTTCATTTAATGACCTCCTCCCGAGAGCACGAAGGAGGGGCCCGCTCCCGTGGTGGTTTGAGCGCGCAGCCTGTCAGGCTCGCATACGGTCCTCTGCGAGCACGCAGATGCAGTATTTGATGTTTGTTGCAAAAGTGGGCTTTTCCAGTGGAGGTGCAAAGGCATCCAGCAGGCGGAAATCCCAAGCTGTTTCATGTCCAAGTGCTATCATGACCGACCCCGTGCAGACGGCTCCCTCTGTTGGACATTAATTTTATTCCAAAGAGACGTTGATCTGTCAAATCAACGTGAAGGAAACGATTTCAAACCACAGGATAAGTGAAAGTTGAATGACGAATGAATGCCAAAATTTTTGGAAAGAGCAGTGAATCGTGTTGTGAATTGGAGGTGGGTGCAAAAGCTTACAGCACCTGGTATTCCCAGGCGGTCTCCCATCCAAGTACTAACCAGGCCCTACCCGGCTTAGCTTCCGAGATCAGACGAGATCGGGCGTTCTCAGGGTAGTATGGCCGTAAGCGAGGGAAAACGCGAAAATTATCCTCTTTATAGCAGACAGGGCACTTCTGGGTCGGGGATGGAGTAGTGGTGTGATTTTTTTTTTCATTTAATGACCTCCTCCCGAGAGCACGAAGGAGGGGCCCGCTCCCGTGGTTGTTTGAGCGCGCAGCCTGTCAGGCTCGCATACGGTCCTCTGCGAGCGCGCAGATGCGGTATTTGATGTTTGTTGCAAAAGTGGGCTTTTCCAGTGGAGGTGCAAAGGCATCCAGCAGGCGGAAATCCCAAGCTGTTTCATGTCCAAGTGCTATCATGACCGATCCCCGTGCAGACGGCTCCCTCTGTTGGACATTAATTTTATTCCAAAGAGACGTTGATCTGTCAAATCAACGTGAAGGAAACGATTTCAAACCACAGGATAAGTGAAAGTTGAATGACGAATGAATGCCAAAATTTTTGGAAAGAGCAGTGAATCGTGTTGAGAATTGGAGGTGGGTGCAAAAGCTTACAGCACCTGGTATTCCCAGGCGGTCTCCCATCCAAGTACTAACCAGGCCCGACCCTGCTTAGCTTCCGAGATCGGACGAGATCGGGCGTTCTCAGGGTAGTATGGCCGTAAGCGAGGGAAAACGTGAAAATTGTCCCCTTTATAGCAGACAAGGCACTTGCGGGTCGGGGATGGAGTAGTGGGGTGATTTTTTTTTTCATTTAATGACCTCCTCCCGAGAGCACGAAGGAGGGGCCCGCTCCCGTGGTGGTTTGAGCGCGCAGCCTGTCAGGCTCGCATACGGTCCTCTGCGAGCACGCAGATGCAGTATTTGATGTTTGTTGCAAAAGTAGGCTTTTCCAGTGGAGGTGCAAAGGCATCCAGCAGGCGGAAATCCCAAGCTGTTTCATGTCCAAGTGCTATCATGACCGACCCCGTGCAGACGGCTCCCTCTGTTGGACATTAATTTTATTCCAAAGAGACGTTGATCTGTCAAATCAACGTGAAGGAAACGATTTCAAACCACAGGTAAGTGAAAGTTGAATGACTAATGAAAGCCAAAATTTTTGGAAAGAGCAGTGAATCGTGTTGAGAATTGGAGGTGGGTGCAAAAGCTTACAGCACCTGGTATTCCCAGGCGGTCTCCCATCCAAGTACTAACCAGGCCCGACCCTGCTTAGCTTCCGAGATCGGACGAGATGGGTCGTTCTCAGGGTAGTATGGCCGTAAGCGAGGGAAAACGTGAAAATTGTCCCCTTTATAGCAGACACGGCACTTGCGGGTCGGGGATGGAGTCCTGGGGTGATTTTTTTTTTTCATTTAATGACCTCCTCCCGAGAGCACGAAGGAGGGGCCCGCTCCCGTGGTGGTTTGAGCGCGCAGCCTGTCAGGCTCGCATACGGTCCTCTGCGAGCACGCAGATGCAGTATTTGATGTTTGTTGCAAAAGTGGGCTTTTCCAGTGGAGGTGCAAAGGCATCCAGCAGGCGGAAATCCCAAGCTGTTTCATGTCCAAGTGCTATCATGACCGACCCCGTGCAGACGGCTCCCTCTGTTGGACATTAATTTTATTCCAAAGAGACGTTGATCTGTCAAATCAACGTGAAGGAAACGATTTCAAACCACAGGATAAGTGAAAGTTGAATGACTATTCATTTTCATTCATCTTCCGTACCGCTTGATCCTCACTAGGGTCGCGGGGGGTGCTGGAGCCCATCCCAGCCGTCTCCGGGCAGTAGGCGGGGGACACCCTGAATCGGTTGCCAGCCAATCGCAGGGCACACATAGACGAACAACCATCCACGCTCACACTCTTTGGAATGTGGGAGGAAACCGGAGCACCCGGAGAAAACCCATGCAGGCCCGGGGAGAACATGCAAACTCCACACAGGGAGGCCGGAGCTGGAATCGAACCCGGTACCTCTGCACTGTGAAGCCGACGTGCTAACCACTGGACTACCGGGCCGCCCGTTGAATGACTAATGAAAGCCAAAATTTTTGGAAAGAGCAGTGAATCGTGTTGAGAATTGGAGGTGGGTGCAAAAGCTTACAGCACCTGGTATTCCCAGGCGGTCTCCCATCCAAGTACTAACCAGGCCCGACCCTGCTTAGCTTCCGAGATCGGACGAGATGGGGCGTTCTCAGGGTAGTATGCCCGTAAGCGAGGGAAAACGTGAAAATTGTCCCCTTTATAGCAGACACGGCACTTGCGGGTCGGGGATGGAGTCCTGGGGTGATTTTTTTTTTCATTTAATGACCTCCTCCCGAGAGCACGAAGGAGGGGCCCGCTCCCGTGGTTGTTTGAGCGCGCAGCCTGTCAGGCTCGCATACGGTCCTCTGCGAGCGCGCAGATGCGGTATTTGATGTTTGTTGCAAAAGTGGGCTTTTCCAGTGGAGGTGCAAAGGCATCCAGCAGGCGGAAATCCCAAGCTGTTTCATGTCCAAGTGCTATCATGACCGATCCCCGTGCAGACGGCTCCCTCTGTTGGACATTAATTTTATTCCAAAGAGACGTTGATCTGTCAAATCAACGTGAAGGAAACGATTTCAAACCACAGGATAAGTGAAAGTTGAATGACGAATGAATGCCAAAATTTTTGGAAAGAGCAGTGAATCGTGTTGTGAATTGGAGGTGGGTGCAAAAGCTTACAGCACCTGGTATTCCCAGGCGGTCTCCCATCCAAGTACTAACCAGGCCCGACCCTGCTTAGCTTCCGAGATCGGACGAGATCGGGCGTTCTCAGGGTAGTATGGCCGTAAGCGAGGGAAAACGCGAAAATTGTCCTCTTTATAGCAGACAGGGCACTTCTGGGTCGGGGGTGGAGTCGTGGGGTGATTTTTTTTTTCATTTAATAAACCTCCTCCGGAGTGCACAAAGGAGGGGCCCGCTCCCGTGGTGGTTTGAGCGCGCAGCCTGTCAGGCTCGCATACGGTCCTCTGCGAGCGCGCAGAGGCTGTACTTGATGTCTGTTGCAAAAGTGGGCTTTTCCAGTGGAGGTGCAAAGGCATCCAGCAGGCGGAAATCCCAAGCTGTTTCATGTCCAAGTGCTATCATTACCGATTCCCGTGCAGACGGCTCCCTCTGTTGGGCATTAATTTTATTCCAAAGAGACGTTGATCTGTCAAATCAACGTGAAGGAAACGATTTCAAACCACAGGATAAGTGAAAGTTGAATGACGAATGAATGCCAAAATTTTTGGAAAGAGCAGTGAATCGTGTTGTGAATTGGAGGTGGGTGCAAAAGCTTACAGCACCTGGTATTCCCAGGCGGTCTCCCATCCAAGTGCTAACCAGGCCCTACCCTGCTTAGCTTCCGAGATCAGACGAGATCGGGCGTTCTCAGGGTAGTATGGCCGTAAGCGAGGGAAAACGCGAAAATTGTCCTCTTTATAGCAGACAGGGCACTTCTGGGTCGGTGATGGAGTAGTGGGGTGATTTTTTTTTCATTTAATGACCTCCTCCCGAGAGCACGAAGGAGGGGCCTGCTCCCGTGGTGGTTTGAGCGCGCAGCCTGTCAGGCTCGCATACGGTCCTCTGCGAGCGCGCAGATGCGGTATTTGATGTTTGTTGCAAAAGTGGGCTTTTCCAGTGGAGGTGCAAAGGCATCCAGCAGGCGGAAATCCCAAGCTGTTTCATGTCCAAGTGCTATCATGACCGATCCCCGTGCAGACGGCTCCCTCTGTTGGACATTAATTTTATTCCAAAGAGACGTTGATCTGTCAAATCAACGTGAAGGAAACGATTTCAAACCACAGGATAAGTGAAAGTTGAATGACTAATGAAAGCCAAAATTTTTGGAAAGAGCAGTGAATCGTGTTGAGAATTGGAGGTGGGTGCAAAAGCTTACAGCACCTGGTATTCCCAGGCGGTCTCCCATCCAAGTACTAACCAGGCCCGACCCTGCTTAGCTTCCGAGATCGGACGAGATGGGGCGTTCTCAGGGTAGTATGGCCGTAAGCGAGGGAAAACGTGAAAATTGTCCCCTTTATAGCAGACACGGCACTTGCGGGTCGGGGATGGAGTCCTGGGGTGATTTTTTTTTTCATTTAATGACCTCCTCCCGAGAGCACGAAGGAGGGGCCCGCTCCCGTGGTGGTTTGAGCGCGCAGCCTGTCAGGCTCGCATACGGTCCTCTGCGAGCACGCAGATGCAGTATTTGATGTTTGTTGCAAAAGTGGGCTTTTCCAGTGGAGGTGCAAAGGCATCCAGCAGGCGGAAATCCCAAGCTGTTTCATGTCCAAGTGCTATCATGACCGACCCCGTGCAGACGGCTCCCTCTGTTGGACATTAATTTTATTCCAAAGAGACGTTGATCTGTCAAATCAACGTGAAGGAAACGATTTCAAACCACAGGATAAGTGAAAGTTGAATGACGAATGAATGCCAAAATTTTTGGAAAGAGCAGTGAATCGTGTTGAGAATTGGAGGTGGGTGCAAAAGCTCACAGCACCTGGTATTCCCAGGCGGTCTCCCATCCAAGTACTAACCAGGCCCGACCCTGCTTAGCTTCCGAGATCGGACGAGATCGGGCGTTCTCAGGGTAGTATAGACGTAAGCGAGGGAAAACGTGAAAATTGTCCCCTTTATAGCAGACAAGGCACTTGCGGGTCGGGGATGGAGTAGTGGGGTGATTTTTTTTTTCATTTAATGACCTCCTCCCGAGAGCACGAAGGAGGGGCCCGCTCCCGTGGTGGTTTGAGCGCGCAGCCTGTCAGGCTCGCATACGGTCCTCTGCGAGCACGCAGATGCAGTATTTGATGTTTGTTGCAAAAGTAGGCTTTTCCAGTGGAGGTGCAAAGGCATCCAGCAGGCGGAAATCCCAAGCTGTTTCATGTCCAAGTGCTATCATGACCGACCCCGTGCAGACGGCTCCCTCTGTTGGACATTAATTTTATTCCAAAGAGACGTTGATCTGTCAAATCAACGTGAAGGAAACGATTTCAAACCACAGGATAAGTGAAAGTTGAATGACTAATGAAAGCCAAAATTTTTGGAAAGAGCAGTGAATCGTGTTGAGAATTGGAGGTGGGTGCAAAAGCTTACAGCACCTGGTATTCCCAGGCGGTCTCCCATCCAAGTACTAACCAGGCCCGACCCTGCTTAGCTTCCGAGATCGGACGAGATGGGGCGTTCTCAGGGTAGTATGGCCGTAAGCGAGGGAAAACGTGAAAATTGTCCCCTTTATAGCAGACACGGCACTTGCGGGTCGGGGATGGAGTCCTGGGGTGATTTTTTTTTTTCATTTAATGACCTCCTCCCGAGAGCACGAAGGAGGGGCCTGCTCCCGTGGTGGTTTGAGCGCGCAGCCTGTCAGGCTCGCATACGGTCCTCTGCGAGCGCGCAGATGCGGTATTTGATGTTTGTTGCAAAAGTGGGCTTTTCCAGTGGAGGTGCAAAGGCATCCAGCAGGCGGAAATCCCAAGCTGTTTCATGTCCAAGTGCTATCATGACCGATCCCCGTGCAGACGGCTCCCTCTGTTGGACATTAATTTTATTCCAAAGAGACGTTGATCTGTCAAATCAACGTGAAGGAAACGATTTCAAACCACAGGATAAGTGAAAGTTGAATGACGAATGAATGCCAAAATTTTTGGAAAGAGCAGTGAATCGTGTTGAGAATTGGAGGTGGGTGCAAAAGCTTACAGCACCTGGTATTCCCAGGCGGTCTCCCATCCAAGTACTAACCAGGCCCGACCCTGCTTAGCTTCCGAGATCGGACGAGATCGGGCGTTCTCAGGGTAGTATGGCCGTAAGCGAGGGAAAACGCGAAAATTGTCCTGTTTATAGCAGACAGGGCACTTCTGGGTCGGGGGTGGAGTAGTGGGGTGATTTTTTTTCATTTAATAAACCTCCTCCGGAGTGCACAAAGGAGGGGCCCGCTCCCGTGGTGGTTTGAGCGCGCAGCCTGTCAGGCTCGCGTCGGGGGTGGAGTAGTGGGGTGATTTTTTTTCATTTAATAAACCTCCTCCGGAGTGCACAAAGGAGGGGCCCGCTCCCGTGGTGGTTTGAGCGCGCAGCCTGTCAGGCTCGCATACGGTCCTCTGCGAGCGCGCAGAGGCTGTACTTGATGTCTGTTGCAAAAGTGGGCTTTTCCAGTGGAGGTGCAAAGGCATCCAGCAGGCGGAAATCCCAAGCTGTTTCATGTCCAAGTGCTATCATGACCGATCCCCGTGCAGACGGCTCCCTCTGTTGGACATTAATTTTATTCCAAAGAGACGTTGATCTGTCAAATCAACGTGAAGGAAACGATTTTAAACCACAGGATAAGTGAAAGTTGAATGACGAATGAATGCCAAAATTTTTGGAAAGAGCAGTGAATCGTGTTGAGAATTGGAGGTGGGTGCAAAAGCTCACAGCACCTGGTATTCCCAGGCGGTCTCCCATCCAAGTACTAACCAGGCCCGACCCTGCTTAGCTTCCGAGATCGGACGAGATCGGGCGTTCTCAGGGTAGTATGGCCGTAAGCGAGGGAAAACGTGAAAATTGTCCCCTTTATAGCAGACAAGGCACTTGCGGGTCGGGGATGGAGTAGTGTGGTGATTTTTTTTTCATTTAATGACCTCCTCCCGAGAGCACGAAGGAGGGGCCCGCTCCCGTGGTGGTTTGAGCGCGCAGCCTGTCAGGCTCGCATACGGTCCTCTGCGAGCACGCAGATGCAGTATTTGATGTTTGTTGCAAAAGTGGGCTTTTCCAGTGGAGGTGCAAAGGCATCCAGCAGGCGGAAATCCCAAGCTGTTTCATGTCCAAGTGCTATCATGACCGACCCCGTGCAGACGGCTCCCTCTGTTGGACATTAATTTTATTCCAAAGAGACGTTGATCTGTCAAATCAACGTGAAGGAAACGATTTCAAACCACAGGATAAGTGAAAGTTGAATGACGAATGAATGCCAAAATTTTTGGAAAGAGCAGTGAATCGTGTTGTGAATTGGAGGTGGGTGCAAAAGCTTACAGCACCTGGTATTCCCAGGCGGTCTCCCATCCAAGTACTAACCAGGCCCTACCCTGCTTAGCTTCCGAGATCAGACGAGATCGGGCGTTCTCAGGGTAGTATGGCCGTAAGCGAGGGAAAACGCGAAAATTATCCTCTTTATAGCAGACAGGGCACTTCTGGGTCGGGGATGGAGTAGTGGGGTGATTTTTTTTTCATTTAATGACCTCCTCCCGAGAGCACGAAGGAGGGGCCTGCTCCCGTGGTGGTTTGAGCGTGCAGCCTGTCAGGCTCGCATACGGTCCTCTGCGAGCGCGCAGATGCGGTATTTGATGTTTGTTGCAAAAGTGGGCTTTTCCAGTGGAGGTGCAAAGGCATCCAGCAGGCGGAAATCCCAAGCTGTTTCATGTCCAAGTGCTATCATGACCGATCCCCGTGCAGACGGCTCCCTCTGTTGGACATTAATTTTATTCCAAAGAGACGTTGATCTGTCAAATCAACGTGAAGGAAACGATTTCAAACCACAGGATAAGTGAAAGTTGAATGACGAATGAATGCCAAAATTTTTGGAAAGAGCAGTGAATCGTGTTGTGAATTGGAGGTGGGTGCAAAAGCTTACAGCACCTGGTATCCCCAGGCGTCTCCCATCCAAGTACTAACCAGGCCCTACCCTGCTTAGCTTCCGAGATCAGACGAGATCGGGCGTTCTCAGGGTAGTATGGCCGTAAGCGAGGGAAAACGCGAAAATTGTCCTCTTTATAGCAGACAGGGCACTTCTGGGTCGGGGATGGAGTAGTGGGGTGATTTTTTTTTTTTTTCATTTAATGACCTCCTCCCGAGAGCACGAAGGAGGGGCCTGCTCCCGTGGTGGTTTGAGCGCGCAGCCTGTCAGGCTCGCATACGGTCCTCTGCGAGCGCGCAGATGCGGTATTTGATGTTTGTTGCAAAAGTGGGCTTTTCCAGTGGAGGTGCAAAGGCATCCAGCAGGCGGAAATCCCAAGCTGTTTCATGTCCAAGTGCTATCATGACCGATCCCCGTGCAGACGGCTCCCTCTGTTGGACATTAATTTTATTCCAAAGAGACGTTGATCTGTCAAATCAACGTGAAGGAAACGATTTCAAACCACAGGATAAGTGAAAGTTGAATGACGAATGAATGCCAAAATTTTTGGAAAGAGCAGTGAATCGTGTTGAGAATTGGAGGTGCGTGCAAAAGCTTACAGCACCTGGTATTCCCAGGCGGTCTCCCATCCAAGTACTAACCAGGCCCGACCCTGCTTAGCTTCCGAGATCGGACGAGATCGGGCGTTCTCAGGGTAGTATGGCCGTAAGCGAGGGAAAAAGTGAAAATTGTCCCCTTTATAGCAGACAAGGCACTTGTGGGTCGGGGATGGAGTCGTGGGGTGATTTTTTTTTTCATTTAATGGCCTCCTCCCGAGAGCACGAAGGAGGGGCCCGCTCCCGTGGTGGTTTGAGCGCGCAGCCTGTCAGGCTCGCATACGGTCCTCTGCGAGCGCGCAGAGGCTGTACTTGATGTCTGTTGCAAAAGTGGGCTTTTCCAGTGGAGGTGCAAAGGCATCCAGCAGTCGGAAATCCCAAGCTGTTTCATGTCCAAGTGCTATCATGACCGATCCCCGTGCAGACGGCTCCCTCTGTTGGACATTAATTTTATTCCAAAGAGACGTTGATCTGTCAAATCAACGTGAAGGAAACGATTTCAAACCACAGGATAAGTGAAAGTTGAATGACGAATGAATGCCAAAATTTTTGGAAAAAGCAGTGAATCGTGTTGAGAATTGGAGGTGGGTGCAAAAGCAGAATTGGAGGTGGGTGCAAAAGCTTACAGCACCTGGTATTGCCAGGCGGTCTCCCATCCAAGTACTAACCAGGCCCGACCCTGCTTAGCTTCCGAGATCGGACGAGATGGGGCGTTCTCAGGGTAGTATGGCCGTAAGCGAGGGAAAACGTGAAAATTGTCCCCTTTATAGCAGACAGGGCACTTCTGGGTCGGGGGTGGAGTCGTGGGGTGATTTTTTTTTTCATTTAATGACCTCCTCCCGAGAGCACGAAGGAGGGGCCTGCTCCCGTGGTGGTTTGAGCGCGCAGCCTGTCAGGCTCGCATACGGTCCTCTGCGAGCGCGCAGATGTGGTATTTGATGTTTGTTGCAAAAGTGGGCTTTTCCAGTGGAGGTGCAAAGGCATCCAGCAGGCGGAAATCCCAAGCTGTTTCATGTCCAAGTGCTATCATGACCGATCCCCGTGCAGACGGCTCCCTCTGTTGGACATTAATTTTATTCCAAAGAGACGTTGATCTGTCAAATCAACGTGAAGGAAACGATTTCAAACCACAGGATAAGTGAAAGTTGAATGACGAATGAATGCCAAAATTTTTGGAAAAAGCAGTGAATCGTGTTGAGAATTGGAGGTGGGTGCAAAAGCAGAATTGGAGGTGGGTGCAAAAGCTTACAGCACCTGGTATTGCCAGGCGGTCTCCCATCCAAGTACTAACCAGGCCCGACCCTGCTTAGCTTCCGAGATCGGACGAGATGGGGCGTTCTCAGGGTAGTATGGCCGTAAGCGAGGGAAAACGTGAAAATTGTCCCCTTTATAGCAGACAGGGCACTTCTGGGTCGGGGGTGGAGTCGTGGGGTGATTTTTTTTTTCATTTAATGACCTCCTCCCGAGAGCACGAAGGAGGGGCCTGCTCCCGTGGTGGTTTGAGCGCGCAGCCTGTCAGGCTCGCATACGGTCCTCTGCGAGCGCGCAGATGTGGTATTTGATGTTTGTTGCAAAAGTGGGCTTTTCCAGTGGAGGTGCAAAGGCATCCAGCAGGCGGAAATCCCAAGCTGTTTCATGTCCAAGTGCTATCATGACCGACCCCGTGCAGACGGCTCCCTCTGTTGGACATTAATTTTATTCCAAAGAGACGTTGATCTGTCAAATCAACGTGAAGGAAACGATTTCAAACCACAGGATAAGTGAAAGTTGAATGACGAATGAATGCCAAAATTTTTGGAAAGAGCAGTGAATCGTGTTGTGAATTGGAGGTGGGTGCAAAAGCTTACAGCACCTGGTATTCCCAGGCGGTCTCCCATCCAAGTACTAACCAGGCCCTACCCTGCTTAGCTTCCGAGATCAGACGAGATCGGGCGTTCTCAGGGTAGTATGGCCGTAAGCGAGGGAAAACGCGAAAATTATCCTCTTTATAGCAGACAGGGCACTTCTGGGTCGGGGATGGAGTAGTGGGGTGATTTTTTTTTCATTTAATGACCTCCTCCCGAGAGCACGAAGGAGGGGCCTGCTCCCGTGGTGGTTTGAGCGTGCAGCCTGTCAGGCTCGCATACGGTCCTCTGCGAGCGCGCAGATGCGGTATTTGATGTTTGTTGCAAAAGTGGGCTTTTCCAGTGGAGGTGCAAAGGCATCCAGCAGGCGGAAATCCCAAGCTGTTTCATGTCCAAGTGCTATCATGACCGATCCCCGTGCAGACGGCTCCCTCTGTTGGACATTAATTTTATTCCAAAGAGACGTTGATCTGTCAAATCAACGTGAAGGAAACGATTTCAAACCACAGGATAAGTGAAAGTTGAATGACGAATGAATGCCAAAATTTTTGGAAAGAGCAGTGAATCGTGTTGTGAATTGGAGGTGGGTGCAAAAGCTTACAGCACCTGGTATCCCCAGGCGTCTCCCATCCAAGTACTAACCAGGCCCTACCCTGCTTAGCTTCCGAGATCAGACGAGATCGGGCGTTCTCAGGGTAGTATGGCCGTAAGCGAGGGAAAACGCGAAAATTGTCCTCTTTATAGCAGACAGGGCACTTCTGGGTCGGGGATGGAGTAGTGGGGTGATTTTTTTTTTTTTTCATTTAATGACCTCCTCCCGAGAGCACGAAGGAGGGGCCTGCTCCCGTGGTGGTTTGAGCGCGCAGCCTGTCAGGCTCGCATACGGTCCTCTGCGAGCGCGCAGATGCGGTATTTGATGTTTGTTGCAAAAGTGGGCTTTTCCAGTGGAGGTGCAAAGGCATCCAGCAGGCGGAAATCCCAAGCTGTTTCATGTCCAAGTGCTATCATGACCGATCCCCGTGCAGACGGCTCCCTCTGTTGGACATTAATTTTATTCCAAAGAGACGTTGATCTGTCAAATCAACGTGAAGGAAACGATTTCAAACCACAGGATAAGTGAAAGTTGAATGACGAATGAATGCCAAAATTTTTGGAAAGAGCAGTGAATCGTGTTGAGAATTGGAGGTGCGTGCAAAAGCTTACAGCACCTGGTATTCCCAGGCGGTCTCCCATCCAAGTACTAACCAGGCCCGACCCTGCTTAGCTTCCGAGATCGGACGAGATCGGGCGTTCTCAGGGTAGTATGGCCGTAAGCGAGGGAAAAAGTGAAAATTGTCCCCTTTATAGCAGACAAGGCACTTGTGGGTCGGGGATGGAGTCGTGGGGTGATTTTTTTTTTCATTTAATGGCCTCCTCCCGAGAGCACGAAGGAGGGGCCCGCTCCCGTGGTGGTTTGAGCGCGCAGCCTGTCAGGCTCGCATACGGTCCTCTGCGAGCGCGCAGAGGCTGTACTTGATGTCTGTTGCAAAAGTGGGCTTTTCCAGTGGAGGTGCAAAGGCATCCAGCAGTCGGAAATCCCAAGCTGTTTCATGTCCAAGTGCTATCATGACCGATCCCCGTGCAGACGGCTCCCTCTGTTGGACATTAATTTTATTCCAAAGAGACGTTGATCTGTCAAATCAACGTGAAGGAAACGATTTCAAACCACAGGATAAGTGAAAGTTGAATGACGAATGAATGCCAAAATTTTTGGAAAAAGCAGTGAATCGTGTTGAGAATTGGAGGTGGGTGCAAAAGCAGAATTGGAGGTGGGTGCAAAAGCTTACAGCACCTGGTATTGCCAGGCGGTCTCCCATCCAAGTACTAACCAGGCCCGACCCTGCTTAGCTTCCGAGATCGGACGAGATGGGGCGTTCTCAGGGTAGTATGGCCGTAAGCGAGGGAAAACGTGAAAATTGTCCCCTTTATAGCAGACAGGGCACTTCTGGGTCGGGGGTGGAGTCGTGGGGTGATTTTTTTTTTCATTTAATGACCTCCTCCCGAGAGCACGAAGGAGGGGCCTGCTCCCGTGGTGGTTTGAGCGCGCAGCCTGTCAGGCTCGCATACGGTCCTCTGCGAGCGCGCAGATGTGGTATTTGATGTTTGTTGCAAAAGTGGGCTTTTCCAGTGGAGGTGCAAAGGCATCCAGCAGGCGGAAATCCCAAGCTGTTTCATGTCCAAGTGCTATCATGACCGATCCCCGTGCAGACGGCTCCCTCTGTTGGACATTAATTTTATTCCAAAGAGACGTTGATCTGTCAAATCAACGTGAAGGAAACGATTTCAAACCACAGGATAAGTGAAAGTTGAATGACGAATGAATGCCAAAATTTTTGGAAAGAGCAGTGAATCGTGTTGTGAATTGGAGGTGGGTGCAAAAGCTTACAGCACCTGGTATTCCCAGGCGGTCTCCCATCCAAGTACTAACCAGGCCCGACCCTGCTTAGCTTCCGAGATCGGACGAGATCGGGCGTTCTCAGGGTAGTATGGCCGTAAGCGAGGGAAAACGCGAAAATTGTCCTCTTTATAGCAGACAGGGCACTTCTGGGTCGGGGGTGGAGTCGTGGGGTGATTTTTTTTTTCATTTAATAAACCTCCTCCGGAGTGCACAAAGGAGGGGCCCGCTCCCGTGGTGGTTTGAGCGCGCAGCCTGTCAGGCTCGCATACGGTCCTCTGCGAGCGCGCAGAGGCTGTACTTGATGTCTGTTGCAAAAGTGGGCTTTTCCAGTGGAGGTGCAAAGGCATCCAGCAGGCGGAAATCCCAAGCTGTTTCATGTCCAAGTGCTATCATTACCGATTCCCGTGCAGACGGCTCCCTCTGTTGGACATTAATTTTATTCCAAAGAGACGTTGATCTGTCAAATCAACGTGAAGGAAACGATTTCAAACCACAGGATAAGTGAAAGTTGAATGACGAATGAATGCCAAAATTTTTGGAAAGAGCAGTGAATCGTGTTGTGAATTGGAGGTGGGTGCAAAAGCTTACAGCACCTGGTATTCCCAGGCGGTCTCCCATCCAAGTGCTAACCAGGCCCTACCCTGCTTAGCTTCCGAGATCAGACGAGATCGGGCGTTCTCAGGGTAGTATGGCCGTAAGCGAGGGAAAACGCGAAAATTGTCCTCTTTATAGCAGACAGGGCACTTCTGGGTCGGTGATGGAGTAGTGGGGTGATTTTTTTTTTCATTTAATGACCTCCTCCCGAGAGCACGAAGGAGGGGCCTGCTCCCGTGGTGGTTTGAGCGCGCAGCCTGTCAGGCTCGCATACGGTCCTCTGCGAGCGCGCAGATGCGGTATTTGATGTTTGTTGCAAAAGTGGGCTTTTCCAGTGGAGGTGCAAAGGCATCCAGCAGGCGGAAATCCCAAGCTGTTTCATGTCCAAGTGCTATCATGACCGATCCCCGTGCAGACGGCTCCCTCTGTTGGACATTAATTTTATTCCAAAGAGACGTTGATCTGTCAAATCAACGTGAAGGAAACGATTTTAAACCACAGGATAAGTGAAAGTTGAATGACGAATGAATGCCAAAATTTTTGGAAAGAGCAGTGAATCGTGTTGAGAATTGGAGGTGGGTGCAAAAGCTCACAGCACCTGGTATTCCCAGGCGGTCTCCCATCCAAGTACTAACCAGGCCCGACCCTGCTTAGCTTCCGAGATCGGACGAGATCGGGCGTTCTCAGGGTAGTATGGCCGTAAGCGAGGGAAAACGTGAAAATTGTCCCCTTTATAGCAGACAAGGCACTTGCGGGTCGGGGATGGAGTAGTGTGGTGATTTTTTTTTCATTTAATGACCTCCTCCCGAGAGCACGAAGGAGGGGCCCGCTCCCGTGGTGGTTTGAGCGCGCAGCCTGTCAGGCTCGCATACGGTCCTCTGCGAGCACGCAGATGCAGTATTTGATGTTTGTTGCAAAAGTGGGCTTTTCCAGTGGAGGTGCAAAGGCATCCAGCAGGCGGAAATCCCAAGCTGTTTCATGTCCAAGTGCTATCATGACCGACCCCGTGCAGACGGCTCCCTCTGTTGGACATTAATTTTATTCCAAAGAGACGTTGATCTGTCAAATCAACGTGAAGGAAACGATTTCAAACCACAGGATAAGTGAAAGTTGAATGACGAATGAATGCCAAAATTTTTGGAAAGAGCAGTGAATCGTGTTGTGAATTGGAGGTGGGTGCAAAAGCTTACAGCACCTGGTATTCCCAGGCGGTCTCCCATCCAAGTACTAACCAGGCCCTACCCTGCTTAGCTTCCGAGATCAGACGAGATCGGGCGTTCTCAGGGTAGTATGGCCGTAAGCGAGGGAAAACGCGAAAATTATCCTCTTTATAGCAGACAGGGCACTTCTGGGTCGGGGATGGAGTAGTGGGGTGATTTTTTTTTCATTTAATGACCTCCTCCCGAGAGCACGAAGGAGGGGCCTGCTCCCGTGGTGGTTTGAGCGCGCAGCCTGTCAGGCTCGCATACGGTCCTCTGCGAGCGCGCAGATGTGGTATTTGATGTTTGTTGCAAAAGTGGGCTTTTCCAGTGGAGGTGCAAAGGCATCCAGCAGGCGGAAATCCCAAGCTGTTTCATGTCCAAGTGCTATCATGACCGATCCCCGTGCAGACGGCTCCCTCTGTTGGACATTAATTTTATTCCAAAGAGACGTTGATCTGTCAAATCAACGTGAAGGAAACGATTTCAAACCACAGGATAAGTGAAAGTTGAATGACGAATGAATGCCAAAATTTTTGGAAAGAGCAGTGAATCGTGTTGAGAATTGGAGGTGGGTGCAAAAGCTTACAGCACCTGGTATTCCCAGGCGGTCTCCCATCCAAGTACTAACCAGGCCCGACCCTGCTTAGCTTCCGAGATCGGACGAGATCGGGCGTTCTCAGGGTAGTATGGCCGTAAGCGAGGGAAAACGCGAAAATTGTCCTCTTTATAGCAGACAGGGCACTTCTGGGTCGGGGGTGGAGTCGTGGGGTGATTTTTTTTTTCATTTAATAAACCTCCTCCGGAGTGCACAAAGGAGGGGCCCGCTCCCGTGGTGGTTTGAGCGCGCAGCCTGTCAGGCTCGCATACGGTCCTCTGCGAGCGCGCAGAGGCTGTACTTGATGTCTGTTGCAAAAGTGGGCTTTTCCAGTGGAGGTGCAAAGGCATCCAGCAGGCGGAAATCCCAAGCTGTTTCATGTCCAAGTGCTATCATGACCGACCCCGTGCAGACGGCTCCCTCTGTTGGACATTAATTTTATTCCAAAGAGACGTTGATCTGTCAAATCAACGTGAAGGAAACGATTTCAAACCACAGGATAAGTGAAAGTTGAATGACGAATGAATGCCAAAATTTTTGGAAAGAGCAGTGAATCGTGTTGTGAATTGGAGGTGGGTGCAAAAGCTTACAGCACCTGGTATCCCCAGGCGTCTCCCATCCAAGTACTAACCAGGCCCTACCCTGCTTAGCTTCCGAGATCAGACGAGATCGGGCGTTCTCAGGGTAGTATGGCCGTAAGCGAGGGAAAACGCGAAAATTGTCCTCTTTATAGCAGACAGGGCACTTCTGGGTCGGGGATGGAGTAGTGGGGTGATTTTTTTTTTTTTTCATTTAATGACCTCCTCCCGAGAGCACGAAGGAGGGGCCTGCTCCCGTGGTGGTTTGAGCGCGCAGCCTGTCAGGCTCGCATACGGTCCTCTGCGAGCGCGCAGATGCGGTATTTGATGTTTGTTGCAAAAGTGGGCTTTTCCAGTGGAGGTGCAAAGGCATCCAGCAGGCGGAAATCCCAAGCTGTTTCATGTCCAAGTGCTATCATGACCGATCCCCGTGCAGACGGCTCCCTCTGTTGGACATTAATTTTATTCCAAAGAGACGTTGATCTGTCAAATCAACGTGAAGGAAACGATTTCAAACCACAGGATAAGTGAAAGTTGAATGACGAATGAATGCCAAAATTTTTGGAAAGAGCAGTGAATCGTGTTGAGAATTGGAGGTGCGTGCAAAAGCTTACAGCACCTGGTATTCCCAGGCGGTCTCCCATCCAAGTACTAACCAGGCCCGACCCTGCTTAGCTTCCGAGATCGGACGAGATCGGGCGTTCTCAGGGTAGTATGGCCGTAAGCGAGGGAAAAAGTGAAAATTGTCCCCTTTATAGCAGACAAGGCACTTGTGGGTCGGGGATGGAGTCGTGGGGTGATTTTTTTTTTCATTTAATGGCCTCCTCCCGAGAGCACGAAGGAGGGGCCCGCTCCCGTGGTGGTTTGAGCGCGCAGCCTGTCAGGCTCGCATACGGTCCTCTGCGAGCGCGCAGAGGCTGTACTTGATGTCTGTTGCAAAAGTGGGCTTTTCCAGTGGAGGTGCAAAGGCATCCAGCAGTCGGAAATCCCAAGCTGTTTCATGTCCAAGTGCTATCATGACCGATCCCCGTGCAGACGGCTCCCTCTGTTGGACATTAATTTTATTCCAAAGAGACGTTGATCTGTCAAATCAACGTGAAGGAAACGATTTCAAACCACAGGATAAGTGAAAGTTGAATGACGAATGAATGCCAAAATTTTTGGAAAAAGCAGTGAATCGTGTTGAGAATTGGAGGTGGGTGCAAAAGCAGAATTGGAGGTGGGTGCAAAAGCTTACAGCACCTGGTATTGCCAGGCGGTCTCCCATCCAAGTACTAACCAGGCCCGACCCTGCTTAGCTTCCGAGATCGGACGAGATGGGGCGTTCTCAGGGTAGTATGGCCGTAAGCGAGGGAAAACGTGAAAATTGTCCCCTTTATAGCAGACAGGGCACTTCTGGGTCGGGGGTGGAGTCGTGGGGTGATTTTTTTTTTCATTTAATGACCTCCTCCCGAGAGCACGAAGGAGGGGCCTGCTCCCGTGGTGGTTTGAGCGCGCAGCCTGTCAGGCTCGCATACGGTCCTCTGCGAGCGCGCAGATGTGGTATTTGATGTTTGTTGCAAAAGTGGGCTTTTCCAGTGGAGGTGCAAAGGCATCCAGCAGGCGGAAATCCCAAGCTGTTTCATGTCCAAGTGCTATCATGACCGATCCCCGTGCAGACGGCTCCCTCTGTTGGACATTAATTTTATTCCAAAGAGACGTTGATCTGTCAAATCAACGTGAAGGAAACGATTTCAAACCACAGGATAAGTGAAAGTTGAATGACGAATGAATGCCAAAATTTTTGGAAAGAGCAGTGAATCGTGTTGTGAATTGGAGGTGGGTGCAAAAGCTTACAGCACCTGGTATTCCCAGGCGGTCTCCCATCCAAGTACTAACCAGGCCCGACCCTGCTTAGCTTCCGAGATCGGACGAGATCGGGCGTTCTCAGGGTAGTATGGCCGTAAGCGAGGGAAAACGCGAAAATTGTCCTCTTTATAGCAGACAGGGCACTTCTGGGTCGGGGGTGGAGTCGTGGGGTGATTTTTTTTTTCATTTAATGACCTCCTCCCGAGAGCACGAAGGAGGGGCCTGCTCCCGTGGTGGTTTGAGCGCGCAGCCTGTCAGGCTCGCATACGGTCCTCTGCGAGCGCGCAGATGCGGTATTTGATGTTTGTTGCAAAAGTGGGCTTTTCCAGTGGAGGTGCAAAGGCATCCAGCAGGCGGAAATCCCAAGCTGTTTCATGTCCAAGTGCTATCATGACCGATCCCCGTGCAGACGGCTCCCTCTGTTGGACATTAATTTTATTCCAAAGAGACGTTGATCTGTCAAATCAACGTGAAGGAAACGATTTTAAACCACAGGATAAGTGAAAGTTGAATGACGAATGAATGCCAAAATTTTTGGAAAGAGCAGTGAATCGTGTTGAGAATTGGAGGTGGGTGCAAAAGCTCACAGCACCTGGTATTCCCAGGCGGTCTCCCATCCAAGTACTAACCAGGCCCGACCCTGCTTAGCTTCCGAGATCGGACGAGATCGGGCGTTCTCAGGGTAGTATGGCCGTAAGCGAGGGAAAACGTGAAAATTGTCCCCTTTATAGCAGACAAGGCACTTGCGGGTCGGGGATGGAGTAGTGTGGTGATTTTTTTTTCATTTAATGACCTCCTCCCGAGAGCACGAAGGAGGGGCCCGCTCCCGTGGTGGTTTGAGCGCGCAGCCTGTCAGGCTCGCATACGGTCCTCTGCGAGCACGCAGATGCAGTATTTGATGTTTGTTGCAAAAGTGGGCTTTTCCAGTGGAGGTGCAAAGGCATCCAGCAGGCGGAAATCCCAAGCTGTTTCATGTCCAAGTGCTATCATGACCGACCCCGTGCAGACGGCTCCCTCTGTTGGACATTAATTTTATTCCAAAGAGACGTTGATCTGTCAAATCAACGTGAAGGAAACGATTTCAAACCACAGGATAAGTGAAAGTTGAATGACGAATGAATGCCAAAATTTTTGGAAAGAGCAGTGAATCGTGTTGTGAATTGGAGGTGGGTGCAAAAGCTTACAGCACCTGGTATTCCCAGGCGGTCTCCCATCCAAGTACTAACCAGGCCCTACCCTGCTTAGCTTCCGAGATCAGACGAGATCGGGCGTTCTCAGGGTAGTATGGCCGTAAGCGAGGGAAAACGCGAAAATTATCCTCTTTATAGCAGACAGGGCACTTCTGGGTCGGGGATGGAGTAGTGGGGTGATTTTTTTTTCATTTAATGACCTCCTCCCGAGAGCACGAAGGAGGGGCCTGCTCCCGTGGTGGTTTGAGCGCGCAGCCTGTCAGGCTCGCATACGGTCCTCTGCGAGCGCGCAGATGTGGTATTTGATGTTTGTTGCAAAAGTGGGCTTTTCCAGTGGAGGTGCAAAGGCATCCAGCAGGCGGAAATCCCAAGCTGTTTCATGTCCAAGTGCTATCATGACCGATCCCCGTGCAGACGGCTCCCTCTGTTGGACATTAATTTTATTCCAAAGAGACGTTGATCTGTCAAATCAACGTGAAGGAAACGATTTCAAACCACAGGATAAGTGAAAGTTGAATGACGAATGAATGCCAAAATTTTTGGAAAGAGCAGTGAATCGTGTTGAGAATTGGAGGTGGGTGCAAAAGCTTACAGCACCTGGTATTCCCAGGCGGTCTCCCATCCAAGTACTAACCAGGCCCGACCCTGCTTAGCTTCCGAGATCGGACGAGATCGGGCGTTCTCAGGGTAGTATGGCCGTAAGCGAGGGAAAACGTGAAAATTGTCCCCTTTATAGCAGACAAGGCACTTGCGGGTCGGGGATGGAGTAGTGGGGTGATTTTTTTTTTCATTTAATGACCTCCTCCCGAGAGCACGAAGGAGGGGCCCGCTCCCGTGGTGGTTTGAGCGCGCAGCCTGTCAGGCTCGCATACGGTCCTCTGCGAGCACGCAGATGCAGTATTTGATGTTTGTTGCAAAAGTAGGCTTTTCCAGTGGAGGTGCAAAGGCATCCAGCAGGCGGAAATCCCAAGCTGTTTCATGTCCAAGTGCTATCATGACCGACCCCGTGCAGACGGCTCCCTCTGTTGGACATTAATTTTATTCCAAAGAGACGTTGATCTGTCAAATCAACGTGAAGGAAACGATTTCAAACCACAGGATAAGTGAAAGTTGAATGACTAATGAAAGCCAAAATTTTTGGAAAGAGCAGTGAATCGTGTTGAGAATTGGAGGTGGGTGCAAAAGCTTACAGCACCTGGTATTCCCAGGCGGTCTCCCATCCAAGTACTAACCAGGCCCGACCCTGCTTAGCTTCCGAGATCGGACGAGATGGGGCGTTCTCAGGGTAGTATGGCCGTAAGCGAGGGAAAACGTGAAAATTGTCCCCTTTATAGCAGACACGGCACTTGCGGGTCGGGGATGGAGTCCTGGGGTGATTTTTTTTTTCATTTAATGACCTCCTCCCGAGAGCACGAAGGAGGGGCCCGCTCCCGTGGTGGTTTGAGCGCGCAGCCTGTCAGGCTCGCATACGGTCCTCTGCGAGCACGCAGATGCAGTATTTGATGTTTGTTGCAAAAGTGGGCTTTTCCAGTGGAGGTGCAAAGGCATCCAGCAGGCGGAAATCCCAAGCTGTTTCATGTCCAAGTGCTATCATGACCGACCCCGTGCAGACGGCTCCCTCTGTTGGACATTAATTTTATTCCAAAGAGACGTTGATCTGTCAAATCAACGTGAAGGAAACGATTTCAAACCACAGGATAAGTGAAAGTTGAATGACGAATGAATGCCAAAATTTTTGGAAAGAGCAGTGAATCGTGTTGAGAATTGGAGGTGGGTGCAAAAGCTTACAGCACCTGGTATTCCCAGGCGGTCTCCCATCCAAGTACTAACCAGGCCCGACCCTGCTTAGCTTCCGAGATCGGACGAGATCGGGCGTTCTCAGGGTAGTATGGCCGTAAGCGAGGGAAAACGTGAAAATTGTCCCCTTTATAGCAGACAAGGCACTTGCGGGTCGGGGATGGAGTAGTGGGGTGATTTTTTTTTTCATTTAATGACCTCCTCCCGAGAGCACGAAGGAGGGGCCCGCTCCCGTGGTGGTTTGAGCGCGCAGCCTGTCAGGCTCGCATACGGTCCTCTGCGAGCACGCAGATGCAGTATTTGATGTTTGTTGCAAAAGTAGGCTTTTCCAGTGGAGGTGCAAAGGCATCCAGCAGGCGGAAATCCCAAGCTGTTTCATGTCCAAGTGCTATCATGACCGACCCCGTGCAGACGGCTCCCTCTGTTGGACATTAATTTTATTCCAAAGAGACGTTGATCTGTCAAATCAACGTGAAGGAAACGATTTCAAACCACAGGATAAGTGAAAGTTGAATGACTAATGAAAGCCAAAATTTTTGGAAAGAGCAGTGAATCGTATTGAGAATTGGAGGTGGGTGCAAAAGCTTACAGCACCTGGTATTCCCAGGCGGTCTCCCATCCAAGTACTAACCAGGCCCGACCCTGCTTAGCTTCCGAGATCGGACGAGATGGGGCGTTCTCAGGGTAGTATGGCCGTAAGCGAGGGAAAACGTGAAAATTGTCCCCTTTATAGCAGACAGGGCACTTCTGGGTCGGGGGTGGAGTCGTGGGGTGATTTTTTTTTTCATTTAATGACCTCCTCCCGAGAGCACGAAGGAGGGGCCTGCTCCCGTGGTGGTTTGAGCGCGCAGCCTGTCAGGCTCGCATACGGTCCTCTGCGAGCGCGCAGATGTGGTATTTGATGTTTGTTGCAAAAGTGGGCTTTTCCAGTGGAGGTGCAAAGGCATCCAGCAGGCGGAAATCCCAAGCTGTTTCATGTCCAAGTGCTATCATGACCGACCCCGTGCAGACGGCTCCCTCTGTTGGACATTAATTTTATTCCAAAGAGACGTTGATCTGTCAAATCAACGTGAAGGAAACGATTTCAAACCACAGGATAAGTGAAAGTTGAATGACGAATGAATGCCAAAATTTTTGGAAAGAGCAGTGAATCGTGTTGTGAATTGGAGGTGGGTGCAAAAGCTTACAGCACCTGGTATTCCCAGGCGGTCTCCCATCCAAGTACTAACCAGGCCCTACCCTGCTTAGCTTCCGAGATCAGACGAGATCGGGCGTTCTCAGGGTAGTATGGCCGTAAGCGAGGGAAAACGCGAAAATTATCCTCTTTATAGCAGACAGGGCACTTCTGGGTCGGGGATGGAGTAGTGGGGTGATTTTTTTTTCATTTAATGACCTCCTCCCGAGAGCACGAAGGAGGGGCCTGCTCCCGTGGTGGTTTGAGCGTGCAGCCTGTCAGGCTCGCATACGGTCCTCTGCGAGCGCGCAGATGCGGTATTTGATGTTTGTTGCAAAAGTGGGCTTTTCCAGTGGAGGTGCAAAGGCATCCAGCAGGCGGAAATCCCAAGCTGTTTCATGTCCAAGTGCTATCATGACCGATCCCCGTGCAGACGGCTCCCTCTGTTGGACATTAATTTTATTCCAAAGAGACGTTGATCTGTCAAATCAACGTGAAGGAAACGATTTCAAACCACAGGATAAGTGAAAGTTGAATGACGAATGAATGCCAAAATTTTTGGAAAGAGCAGTGAATCGTGTTGTGAATTGGAGGTGGGTGCAAAAGCTTACAGCACCTGGTATCCCCAGGCGTCTCCCATCCAAGTACTAACCAGGCCCTACCCTGCTTAGCTTCCGAGATCAGACGAGATCGGGCGTTCTCAGGGTAGTATGGCCGTAAGCGAGGGAAAACGCGAAAATTGTCCTCTTTATAGCAGACAGGGCACTTCTGGGTCGGGGATGGAGTAGTGGGGTGATTTTTTTTTTTTTTCATTTAATGACCTCCTCCCGAGAGCACGAAGGAGGGGCCTGCTCCCGTGGTGGTTTGAGCGCGCAGCCTGTCAGGCTCGCATACGGTCCTCTGCGAGCGCGCAGATGCGGTATTTGATGTTTGTTGCAAAAGTGGGCTTTTCCAGTGGAGGTGCAAAGGCATCCAGCAGGCGGAAATCCCAAGCTGTTTCATGTCCAAGTGCTATCATGACCGATCCCCGTGCAGACGGCTCCCTCTGTTGGACATTAATTTTATTCCAAAGAGACGTTGATCTGTCAAATCAACGTGAAGGAAACGATTTCAAACCACAGGATAAGTGAAAGTTGAATGACGAATGAATGCCAAAATTTTTGGAAAGAGCAGTGAATCGTGTTGAGAATTGGAGGTGCGTGCAAAAGCTTACAGCACCTGGTATTCCCAGGCGGTCTCCCATCCAAGTACTAACCAGGCCCGACCCTGCTTAGCTTCCGAGATCGGACGAGATCGGGCGTTCTCAGGGTAGTATGGCCGTAAGCGAGGGAAAAAGTGAAAATTGTCCCCTTTATAGCAGACAAGGCACTTGTGGGTCGGGGATGGAGTCGTGGGGTGATTTTTTTTTTCATTTAATGGCCTCCTCCCGAGAGCACGAAGGAGGGGCCCGCTCCCGTGGTGGTTTGAGCGCGCAGCCTGTCAGGCTCGCATACGGTCCTCTGCGAGCGCGCAGAGGCTGTACTTGATGTCTGTTGCAAAAGTGGGCTTTTCCAGTGGAGGTGCAAAGGCATCCAGCAGTCGGAAATCCCAAGCTGTTTCATGTCCAAGTGCTATCATGACCGATCCCCGTGCAGACGGCTCCCTCTGTTGGACATTAATTTTATTCCAAAGAGACGTTGATCTGTCAAATCAACGTGAAGGAAACGATTTCAAACCACAGGATAAGTGAAAGTTGAATGACGAATGAATGCCAAAATTTTTGGAAAAAGCAGTGAATCGTGTTGAGAATTGGAGGTGGGTGCAAAAGCAGAATTGGAGGTGGGTGCAAAAGCTTACAGCACCTGGTATTGCCAGGCGGTCTCCCATCCAAGTACTAACCAGGCCCGACCCTGCTTAGCTTCCGAGATCGGACGAGATGGGGCGTTCTCAGGGTAGTATGGCCGTAAGCGAGGGAAAACGTGAAAATTGTCCCCTTTATAGCAGACAGGGCACTTCTGGGTCGGGGGTGGAGTCGTGGGGTGATTTTTTTTTTCATTTAATGACCTCCTCCCGAGAGCACGAAGGAGGGGCCTGCTCCCGTGGTGGTTTGAGCGCGCAGCCTGTCAGGCTCGCATACGGTCCTCTGCGAGCGCGCAGATGTGGTATTTGATGTTTGTTGCAAAAGTGGGCTTTTCCAGTGGAGGTGCAAAGGCATCCAGCAGGCGGAAATCCCAAGCTGTTTCATGTCCAAGTGCTATCATGACCGATCCCCGTGCAGACGGCTCCCTCTGTTGGACATTAATTTTATTCCAAAGAGACGTTGATCTGTCAAATCAACGTGAAGGAAACGATTTCAAACCACAGGATAAGTGAAAGTTGAATGACGAATGAATGCCAAAATTTTTGGAAAGAGCAGTGAATCGTGTTGTGAATTGGAGGTGGGTGCAAAAGCTTACAGCACCTGGTATTCCCAGGCGGTCTCCCATCCAAGTACTAACCAGGCCCGACCCTGCTTAGCTTCCGAGATCGGACGAGATCGGGCGTTCTCAGGGTAGTATGGCCGTAAGCGAGGGAAAACGCGAAAATTGTCCTCTTTATAGCAGACAGGGCACTTCTGGGTCGGGGGTGGAGTCGTGGGGTGATTTTTTTTTTCATTTAATAAACCTCCTCCGGAGTGCACAAAGGAGGGGCCCGCTCCCGTGGTGGTTTGAGCGCGCAGCCTGTCAGGCTCGCATACGGTCCTCTGCGAGCGCGCAGAGGCTGTACTTGATGTCTGTTGCAAAAGTGGGCTTTTCCAGTGGAGGTGCAAAGGCATCCAGCAGGCGGAAATCCCAAGCTGTTTCATGTCCAAGTGCTATCATTACCGATTCCCGTGCAGACGGCTCCCTCTGTTGGACATTAATTTTATTCCAAAGAGACGTTGATCTGTCAAATCAACGTGAAGGAAACGATTTCAAACCACAGGATAAGTGAAAGTTGAATGACGAATGAATGCCAAAATTTTTGGAAAGAGCAGTGAATCGTGTTGTGAATTGGAGGTGGGTGCAAAAGCTTACAGCACCTGGTATTCCCAGGCGGTCTCCCATCCAAGTGCTAACCAGGCCCTACCCTGCTTAGCTTCCGAGATCAGACGAGATCGGGCGTTCTCAGGGTAGTATGGCCGTAAGCGAGGGAAAACGCGAAAATTGTCCTCTTTATAGCAGACAGGGCACTTCTGGGTCGGTGATGGAGTAGTGGGGTGATTTTTTTTTTCATTTAATGACCTCCTCCCGAGAGCACGAAGGAGGGGCCTGCTCCCGTGGTGGTTTGAGCGCGCAGCCTGTCAGGCTCGCATACGGTCCTCTGCGAGCGCGCAGATGCGGTATTTGATGTTTGTTGCAAAAGTGGGCTTTTCCAGTGGAGGTGCAAAGGCATCCAGCAGGCGGAAATCCCAAGCTGTTTCATGTCCAAGTGCTATCATGACCGATCCCCGTGCAGACGGCTCCCTCTGTTGGACATTAATTTTATTCCAAAGAGACGTTGATCTGTCAAATCAACGTGAAGGAAACGATTTTAAACCACAGGATAAGTGAAAGTTGAATGACGAATGAATGCCAAAATTTTTGGAAAGAGCAGTGAATCGTGTTGAGAATTGGAGGTGGGTGCAAAAGCTCACAGCACCTGGTATTCCCAGGCGGTCTCCCATCCAAGTACTAACCAGGCCCGACCCTGCTTAGCTTCCGAGATCGGACGAGATCGGGCGTTCTCAGGGTAGTATGGCCGTAAGCGAGGGAAAACGTGAAAATTGTCCCCTTTATAGCAGACAAGGCACTTGCGGGTCGGGGATGGAGTAGTGTGGTGATTTTTTTTTCATTTAATGACCTCCTCCCGAGAGCACGAAGGAGGGGCCCGCTCCCGTGGTGGTTTGAGCGCGCAGCCTGTCAGGCTCGCATACGGTCCTCTGCGAGCACGCAGATGCAGTATTTGATGTTTGTTGCAAAAGTGGGCTTTTCCAGTGGAGGTGCAAAGGCATCCAGCAGGCGGAAATCCCAAGCTGTTTCATGTCCAAGTGCTATCATGACCGACCCCGTGCAGACGGCTCCCTCTGTTGGACATTAATTTTATTCCAAAGAGACGTTGATCTGTCAAATCAACGTGAAGGAAACGATTTCAAACCACAGGATAAGTGAAAGTTGAATGACGAATGAATGCCAAAATTTTTGGAAAGAGCAGTGAATCGTGTTGTGAATTGGAGGTGGGTGCAAAAGCTTACAGCACCTGGTATTCCCAGGCGGTCTCCCATCCAAGTACTAACCAGGCCCTACCCTGCTTAGCTTCCGAGATCAGACGAGATCGGGCGTTCTCAGGGTAGTATGGCCGTAAGCGAGGGAAAACGCGAAAATTATCCTCTTTATAGCAGACAGGGCACTTCTGGGTCGGGGATGGAGTAGTGGGGTGATTTTTTTTTCATTTAATGACCTCCTCCCGAGAGCACGAAGGAGGGGCCTGCTCCCGTGGTGGTTTGAGCGCGCAGCCTGTCAGGCTCGCATACGGTCCTCTGCGAGCGCGCAGATGTGGTATTTGATGTTTGTTGCAAAAGTGGGCTTTTCCAGTGGAGGTGCAAAGGCATCCAGCAGGCGGAAATCCCAAGCTGTTTCATGTCCAAGTGCTATCATGACCGATCCCCGTGCAGACGGCTCCCTCTGTTGGACATTAATTTTATTCCAAAGAGACGTTGATCTGTCAAATCAACGTGAAGGAAACGATTTCAAACCACAGGATAAGTGAAAGTTGAATGACGAATGAATGCCAAAATTTTTGGAAAGAGCAGTGAATCGTGTTGAGAATTGGAGGTGGGTGCAAAAGCTTACAGCACCTGGTATTCCCAGGCGGTCTCCCATCCAAGTACTAACCAGGCCCGACCCTGCTTAGCTTCCGAGATCGGACGAGATCGGGCGTTCTCAGGGTAGTATGGCCGTAAGCGAGGGAAAACGCGAAAATTGTCCTCTTTATAGCAGACAGGGCACTTCTGGGTCGGGGGTGGAGTCGTGGGGTGATTTTTTTTTTCATTTAATAAACCTCCTCCGGAGTGCACAAAGGAGGGGCCCGCTCCCGTGGTGGTTTGAGCGCGCAGCCTGTCAGGCTCGCATACGGTCCTCTGCGAGCGCGCAGAGGCTGTACTTGATGTCTGTTGCAAAAGTGGGCTTTTCCAGTGGAGGTGCAAAGGCATCCAGCAGGCGGAAATCCCAAGCTGTTTCATGTCCAAGTGCTATCATGACCGACCCCGTGCAGACGGCTCCCTCTGTTGGACATTAATTTTATTCCAAAGAGACGTTGATCTGTCAAATCAACGTGAAGGAAACGATTTCAAACCACAGGATAAGTGAAAGTTGAATGACGAATGAATGCCAAAATTTTTGGAAAGAGCAGTGAATCGTGTTGTGAATTGGAGGTGGGTGCAAAAGCTTACAGCACCTGGTATCCCCAGGCGTCTCCCATCCAAGTACTAACCAGGCCCTACCCTGCTTAGCTTCCGAGATCAGACGAGATCGGGCGTTCTCAGGGTAGTATGGCCGTAAGCGAGGGAAAACGCGAAAATTGTCCTCTTTATAGCAGACAGGGCACTTCTGGGTCGGGGATGGAGTAGTGGGGTGATTTTTTTTTTTTTTCATTTAATGACCTCCTCCCGAGAGCACGAAGGAGGGGCCTGCTCCCGTGGTGGTTTGAGCGCGCAGCCTGTCAGGCTCGCATACGGTCCTCTGCGAGCGCGCAGATGCGGTATTTGATGTTTGTTGCAAAAGTGGGCTTTTCCAGTGGAGGTGCAAAGGCATCCAGCAGGCGGAAATCCCAAGCTGTTTCATGTCCAAGTGCTATCATGACCGATCCCCGTGCAGACGGCTCCCTCTGTTGGACATTAATTTTATTCCAAAGAGACGTTGATCTGTCAAATCAACGTGAAGGAAACGATTTCAAACCACAGGATAAGTGAAAGTTGAATGACGAATGAATGCCAAAATTTTTGGAAAGAGCAGTGAATCGTGTTGAGAATTGGAGGTGCGTGCAAAAGCTTACAGCACCTGGTATTCCCAGGCGGTCTCCCATCCAAGTACTAACCAGGCCCGACCCTGCTTAGCTTCCGAGATCGGACGAGATCGGGCGTTCTCAGGGTAGTATGGCCGTAAGCGAGGGAAAAAGTGAAAATTGTCCCCTTTATAGCAGACAAGGCACTTGTGGGTCGGGGATGGAGTCGTGGGGTGATTTTTTTTTTCATTTAATGGCCTCCTCCCGAGAGCACGAAGGAGGGGCCCGCTCCCGTGGTGGTTTGAGCGCGCAGCCTGTCAGGCTCGCATACGGTCCTCTGCGAGCGCGCAGAGGCTGTACTTGATGTCTGTTGCAAAAGTGGGCTTTTCCAGTGGAGGTGCAAAGGCATCCAGCAGTCGGAAATCCCAAGCTGTTTCATGTCCAAGTGCTATCATGACCGATCCCCGTGCAGACGGCTCCCTCTGTTGGACATTAATTTTATTCCAAAGAGACGTTGATCTGTCAAATCAACGTGAAGGAAACGATTTCAAACCACAGGATAAGTGAAAGTTGAATGACGAATGAATGCCAAAATTTTTGGAAAAAGCAGTGAATCGTGTTGAGAATTGGAGGTGGGTGCAAAAGCAGAATTGGAGGTGGGTGCAAAAGCTTACAGCACCTGGTATTGCCAGGCGGTCTCCCATCCAAGTACTAACCAGGCCCGACCCTGCTTAGCTTCCGAGATCGGACGAGATGGGGCGTTCTCAGGGTAGTATGGCCGTAAGCGAGGGAAAACGTGAAAATTGTCCCCTTTATAGCAGACAGGGCACTTCTGGGTCGGGGGTGGAGTCGTGGGGTGATTTTTTTTTTCATTTAATGACCTCCTCCCGAGAGCACGAAGGAGGGGCCTGCTCCCGTGGTGGTTTGAGCGCGCAGCCTGTCAGGCTCGCATACGGTCCTCTGCGAGCGCGCAGATGTGGTATTTGATGTTTGTTGCAAAAGTGGGCTTTTCCAGTGGAGGTGCAAAGGCATCCAGCAGGCGGAAATCCCAAGCTGTTTCATGTCCAAGTGCTATCATGACCGATCCCCGTGCAGACGGCTCCCTCTGTTGGACATTAATTTTATTCCAAAGAGACGTTGATCTGTCAAATCAACGTGAAGGAAACGATTTCAAACCACAGGATAAGTGAAAGTTGAATGACGAATGAATGCCAAAATTTTTGGAAAGAGCAGTGAATCGTGTTGTGAATTGGAGGTGGGTGCAAAAGCTTACAGCACCTGGTATTCCCAGGCGGTCTCCCATCCAAGTACTAACCAGGCCCGACCCTGCTTAGCTTCCGAGATCGGACGAGATCGGGCGTTCTCAGGGTAGTATGGCCGTAAGCGAGGGAAAACGCGAAAATTGTCCTCTTTATAGCAGACAGGGCACTTCTGGGTCGGGGGTGGAGTCGTGGGGTGATTTTTTTTTTCATTTAATAAACCTCCTCCGGAGTGCACAAAGGAGGGGCCCGCTCCCGTGGTGGTTTGAGCGCGCAGCCTGTCAGGCTCGCATACGGTCCTCTGCGAGCGCGCAGAGGCTGTACTTGATGTCTGTTGCAAAAGTGGGCTTTTCCAGTGGAGGTGCAAAGGCATCCAGCAGGCGGAAATCCCAAGCTGTTTCATGTCCAAGTGCTATCATTACCGATTCCCGTGCAGACGGCTCCCTCTGTTGGACATTAATTTTATTCCAAAGAGACGTTGATCTGTCAAATCAACGTGAAGGAAACGATTTCAAACCACAGGATAAGTGAAAGTTGAATGACGAATGAATGCCAAAATTTTTGGAAAGAGCAGTGAATCGTGTTGTGAATTGGAGGTGGGTGCAAAAGCTTACAGCACCTGGTATTCCCAGGCGGTCTCCCATCCAAGTGCTAACCAGGCCCTACCCTGCTTAGCTTCCGAGATCAGACGAGATCGGGCGTTCTCAGGGTAGTATGGCCGTAAGCGAGGGAAAACGCGAAAATTGTCCTCTTTATAGCAGACAGGGCACTTCTGGGTCGGTGATGGAGTAGTGGGGTGATTTTTTTTTTCATTTAATGACCTCCTCCCGAGAGCACGAAGGAGGGGCCTGCTCCCGTGGTGGTTTGAGCGCGCAGCCTGTCAGGCTCGCATACGGTCCTCTGCGAGCGCGCAGATGCGGTATTTGATGTTTGTTGCAAAAGTGGGCTTTTCCAGTGGAGGTGCAAAGGCATCCAGCAGGCGGAAATCCCAAGCTGTTTCATGTCCAAGTGCTATCATGACCGATCCCCGTGCAGACGGCTCCCTCTGTTGGACATTAATTTTATTCCAAAGAGACGTTGATCTGTCAAATCAACGTGAAGGAAACGATTTTAAACCACAGGATAAGTGAAAGTTGAATGACGAATGAATGCCAAAATTTTTGGAAAGAGCAGTGAATCGTGTTGAGAATTGGAGGTGGGTGCAAAAGCTCACAGCACCTGGTATTCCCAGGCGGTCTCCCATCCAAGTACTAACCAGGCCCGACCCTGCTTAGCTTCCGAGATCGGACGAGATCGGGCGTTCTCAGGGTAGTATGGCCGTAAGCGAGGGAAAACGTGAAAATTGTCCCCTTTATAGCAGACAAGGCACTTGCGGGTCGGGGATGGAGTAGTGTGGTGATTTTTTTTTCATTTAATGACCTCCTCCCGAGAGCACGAAGGAGGGGCCCGCTCCCGTGGTGGTTTGAGCGCGCAGCCTGTCAGGCTCGCATACGGTCCTCTGCGAGCACGCAGATGCAGTATTTGATGTTTGTTGCAAAAGTGGGCTTTTCCAGTGGAGGTGCAAAGGCATCCAGCAGGCGGAAATCCCAAGCTGTTTCATGTCCAAGTGCTATCATGACCGACCCCGTGCAGACGGCTCCCTCTGTTGGACATTAATTTTATTCCAAAGAGACGTTGATCTGTCAAATCAACGTGAAGGAAACGATTTCAAACCACAGGATAAGTGAAAGTTGAATGACGAATGAATGCCAAAATTTTTGGAAAGAGCAGTGAATCGTGTTGTGAATTGGAGGTGGGTGCAAAAGCTTACAGCACCTGGTATTCCCAGGCGGTCTCCCATCCAAGTACTAACCAGGCCCTACCCTGCTTAGCTTCCGAGATCAGACGAGATCGGGCGTTCTCAGGGTAGTATGGCCGTAAGCGAGGGAAAACGCGAAAATTATCCTCTTTATAGCAGACAGGGCACTTCTGGGTCGGGGATGGAGTAGTGGGGTGATTTTTTTTTCATTTAATGACCTCCTCCCGAGAGCACGAAGGAGGGGCCTGCTCCCGTGGTGGTTTGAGCGCGCAGCCTGTCAGGCTCGCATACGGTCCTCTGCGAGCGCGCAGATGTGGTATTTGATGTTTGTTGCAAAAGTGGGCTTTTCCAGTGGAGGTGCAAAGGCATCCAGCAGGCGGAAATCCCAAGCTGTTTCATGTCCAAGTGCTATCATGACCGATCCCCGTGCAGACGGCTCCCTCTGTTGGACATTAATTTTATTCCAAAGAGACGTTGATCTGTCAAATCAACGTGAAGGAAACGATTTCAAACCACAGGATAAGTGAAAGTTGAATGACTAATGAAAGCCAAAATTTTTGGAAAGAGCAGTGAATCGTGTTGAGAATTGGAGGTGGGTGCAAAAGCTTACAGCACCTGGTATTCCCAGGCGGTCTCCCATCCAAGTACTAACCAGGCCCGACCCTGCTTAGCTTCCGAGATCGGACGAGATGGGGCGTTCTCAGGGTAGTATGGCCGTAAGCGAGGGAAAACGTGAAAATTGTCCCCTTTATAGCAGACACGGCACTTGCGGGTCGGGGATGGAGTCCTGGGGTGATTTTTTTTTTCATTTAATGACCTCCTCCCGAGAGCACGAAGGAGGGGCCCGCTCCCGTGGTGGTTTGAGCGCGCAGCCTGTCAGGCTCGCATACGGTCCTCTGCGAGCACGCAGATGCAGTATTTGATGTTTGTTGCAAAAGTGGGCTTTTCCAGTGGAGGTGCAAAGGCATCCAGCAGGCGGAAATCCCAAGCTGTTTCATGTCCAAGTGCTATCATGACCGACCCCGTGCAGACGGCTCCCTCTGTTGGACATTAATTTTATTCCAAAGAGACGTTGATCTGTCAAATCAACGTGAAGGAAACGATTTCAAACCACAGGATAAGTGAAAGTTGAATGACGAATGAATGCCAAAATTTTTGGAAAGAGCAGTGAATCGTGTTGAGAATTGGAGGTGGGTGCAAAAGCTTACAGCACCTGGTATTCCCAGGCGGTCTCCCATCCAAGTACTAACCAGGCCCGACCCTGCTTAGCTTCCGAGATCGGACGAGATCGGGCGTTCTCAGGGTAGTATGGCCGTAAGCGAGGGAAAACGTGAAAATTGTCCCCTTTATAGCAGACAAGGCACTTGCGGGTCGGGGATGGAGTAGTGGGGTGATTTTTTTTTTCATTTAATGACCTCCTCCCGAGAGCACGAAGGAGGGGCCCGCTCCCGTGGTGGTTTGAGCGCGCAGCCTGTCAGGCTCGCATACGGTCCTCTGCGAGCACGCAGATGCAGTATTTGATGTTTGTTGCAAAAGTAGGCTTTTCCAGTGGAGGTGCAAAGGCATCCAGCAGGCGGAAATCCCAAGCTGTTTCATGTCCAAGTGCTATCATGACCGACCCCGTGCAGACGGCTCCCTCTGTTGGACATTAATTTTATTCCAAAGAGACGTTGATCTGTCAAATCAACGTGAAGGAAACGATTTCAAACCACAGGATAAGTGAAAGTTGAATGACTAATGAAAGCCAAAATTTTTGGAAAGAGCAGTGAATCGTATTGAGAATTGGAGGTGGGTGCAAAAGCTTACAGCACCTGGTATTCCCAGGCGGTCTCCCATCCAAGTACTAACCAGGCCCGACCCTGCTTAGCTTCCGAGATCGGACGAGATGGGGCGTTCTCAGGGTAGTATGGCCGTAAGCGAGGGAAAACGTGAAAATTGTCCCCTTTATAGCAGACACGGCACTTGCGGGTCGGGGATGGAGTCCTGGGGTGATTTTTTTTTTCATTTAATGACCTCCTCCCGAGAGCACGAAGGAGGGGCCCGCTCCCGTGGTGGTTTGAGCGCGCAGCCTGTCAGGCTCGCATACGGTCCTCTGCGAGCACGCAGATGCAGTATTTGATGTTTGTTGCAAAAGTGGGCTTTTCCAGTGGAGGTGCAAAGGCATCCAGCAGGCGGAAATCCCAAGCTGTTTCATGTCCAAGTGCTATCATGACCGACCCCGTGCAGACGGCTCCCTCTGTTGGACATTAATTTTATTCCAAAGAGACGTTGATCCGTCAAATCAACGTGAAGGAAACGATTTCAAACCACAGGATAAGTGAAAGTTGAATGACGAATGAATGCCAAAATTTTTGGAAAGAGCAGTGAATCGTGTTGAGAATTGGAGGTGGGTGCAAAAGCTCACAGCACCTGGTATTCCCAGGCGGTCTCCCATCCAAGTACTAACCAGGCCCGACCCTGCTTAGCTTCCGAGATCGGACGAGATCGGGCGTTCTCAGGGTAGTATAGACGTAAGCGAGGGAAAACGTGAAAATTGTCCCCTTTATAGCAGACAAGGCACTTGCGGGTCGGGGATGGAGTAGTGGGGTGATTTTTTTTTTCATTTAATGACCTCCTCCCGAGAGCACGAAGGAGGGGCCCGCTCCCGTGGTGGTTTGAGCGCGCAGCCTGTCAGGCTCGCATACGGTCCTCTGCGAGCACGCAGATGCAGTATTTGATGTTTGTTGCAAAAGTAGGCTTTTCCAGTGGAGGTGCAAAGGCATCCAGCAGGCGGAAATCCCAAGCTGTTTCATGTCCAAGTGCTATCATGACCGACCCCGTGCAGACGGCTCCCTCTGTTGGACATTAATTTTATTCCAAAGAGACGTTGATCTGTCAAATCAACGTGAAGGAAACGATTTCAAACCACAGGATAAGTGAAAGTTGAATGACTAATGAAAGCCAAAATTTTTGGAAAGAGCAGTGAATCGTGTTGAGAATTGGAGGTGGGTGCAAAACTTACAGCACCTGGTATTCCCAGGCGGTCTCCCATCCAAGTACTAACCAGGCCCGACCCTGCTTAGCTTCCGAGATCGGACGAGATGGGGCGTTCTCAGGGTAGTATGGCCGTAAGCGAGGGAAAACGTGAAAATTGTCCCCTTTATAGCAGACACGGCACTTGCGGGTCGGGGATGGAGTCCTGGGGTGATTTTTTTTTTCATTTAATGACCTCCTCCCGAGAGCACGAAGGAGGGGCCCGCTCCCGTGGTTGTTTGAGCGCGCAGCCTGTCAGGCTCGCATACGGTCCTCTGCGAGCGCGCAGAGGCTGTACTTGATGTCTGTTGCAAAAGTGGGCTTTTCCAGTGGAGGTGCAAAGGCATCCAGCAGGCGGAAATCCCAAGCTGTTTCATGTCCAAGTGCTATCATTACCGATTCCCGTGCAGACGGCTCCCTCTGTTGGGCATTAATTTTATTCCAAAGAGACGTTGATCTGTCAAATCAACGTGAAGGAAACGATTTCAAACCACAGGATAAGTGAAAGTTGAATGACGAATGAATGCCAAAATTTTTGGAAAGAGCAGTGAATCGTGTTGTGAATTGGAGGTGGGTGCAAAAGCTTACAGCACCTGGTATTCCCAGGCGGTCTCCCATCCAAGTGCTAACCAGGCCCTACCCTGCTTAGCTTCCGAGATCAGACGAGATCGGGCGTTCTCAGGGTAGTATGGCCGTAAGCGAGGGAAAACGCGAAAATTGTCCTCTTTATAGCAGACAGGGCACTTCTGGGTCGGTGATGGAGTAGTGGGGTGATTTTTTTTTCATTTAATGACCTCCTCCCGAGAGCACGAAGGAGGGGCCCGCTCCCGTGGTGGTTTGAGCGCGCAGCCTGTCAGGCTCGCATACGGTCCTCTGCGAGCACGCAGATGCAGTATTTGATGTTTGTTGCAAAAGTAGGCTTTTCCAGTGGAGGTGCAAAGGCATCCAGCAGGCGGAAATCCCAAGCTGTTTCATGTCCAAGTGCTATCATGACCGACCCCGTGCAGACGGCTCCCTCTGTTGGACATTAATTTTATTCCAAAGAGACGTTGATCTGTCAAATCAACGTGAAGGAAACGATTTCAAACCACAGGATAAGTGAAAGTTGAATGACTAATGAAAGCCAAAATTTTTGGAAAGAGCAGTGAATCGTGTTGAGAATTGGAGGTGGGTGCAAAAGCTTACAGCACCTGGTATTCCCAGGCGGTCTCCCATCCAAGTACTAACCAGGCCCGACCCTGCTTAGCTTCCGAGATCGGACGAGATGGGGCGTTCTCAGGGTAGTATGGCCGTAAGCGAGGGAAAACGTGAAAATTGTCCCCTTTATAGCAGACACGGCACTTGCGGGTCGGGGATGGAGTCCTGGGGTGATTTTTTTTTTCATTTAATGACCTCCTCCCGAGAGCACGAAGGAGGGGCCCGCTCCCGTGGTGGTTTGAGCGCGCAGCCTGTCAGGCTCGCATACGGTCCTCTGCGAGCACGCAGATGCAGTATTTGATGTTTGTTGCAAAAGTGGGCTTTTCCAGTGGAGGTGCAAAGGCATCCAGCAGGCGGAAATCCCAAGCTGTTTCATGTCCAAGTGCTATCATGACCGACCCCGTGCAGACGGCTCCCTCTGTTGGACATTAATTTTATTCCAAAGAGACGTTGATCTGTCAAATCAACGTGAAGGAAACGATTTCAAACCACAGGATAAGTGAAAGTTGAATGACGAATGAATGCCAAAATTTTTGGAAAGAGCAGTGAATCGTGTTGAGAATTGGAGGTGGGTGCAAAAGCTTACAGCACCTGGTATTCCCAGGCGGTCTCCCATCCAAGTACTAACCAGGCCCGACCCTGCTTAGCTTCCGAGATCGGACGAGATCGGGCGTTCTCAGGGTAGTATGGCCGTAAGCGAGGGAAAACGTGAAAATTGTCCCCTTTATAGCAGACAAGGCACTTGCGGGTCGGGGATGGAGTAGTGGGGTGATTTTTTTTTTCATTTAATGACCTCCTCCCGAGAGCACGAAGGAGGGGCCCGCTCCCGTGGTGGTTTGAGCGCGCAGCCTGTCAGGCTCGCATACGGTCCTCTGCGAGCACGCAGATGCAGTATTTGATGTTTGTTGCAAAAGTAGGCTTTTCCAGTGGAGGTGCAAAGGCATCCAGCAGGCGGAAATCCCAAGCTGTTTCATGTCCAAGTGCTATCATGACCGACCCCGTGCAGACGGCTCCCTCTGTTGGACATTAATTTTATTCCAAAGAGACGTTGATCTGTCAAATCAACGTGAAGGAAACGATTTCAAACCACAGGATAAGTGAAAGTTGAATGACTAATGAAAGCCAAAATTTTTGGAAAGAGCAGTGAATCGTATTGAGAATTGGAGGTGGGTGCAAAAGCTTACAGCACCTGGTATTCCCAGGCGGTCTCCCATCCAAGTACTAACCAGGCCCGACCCTGCTTAGCTTCCGAGATCGGACGAGATGGGGCGTTCTCAGGGTAGTATGGCCGTAAGCGAGGGAAAACGTGAAAATTGTCCCCTTTATAGCAGACACGGCACTTGCGGGTCGGGGATGGAGTCCTGGGGTGATTTTTTTTTTCATTTAATGACCTCCTCCCGAGAGCACGAAGGAGGGGCCCGCTCCCGTGGTGGTTTGAGCGCGCAGCCTGTCAGGCTCGCATACGGTCCTCTGCGAGCACGCAGATGCAGTATTTGATGTTTGTTGCAAAAGTGGGCTTTTCCAGTGGAGGTGCAAAGGCATCCAGCAGGCGGAAATCCCAAGCTGTTTCATGTCCAAGTGCTATCATGACCGACCCCGTGCAGACGGCTCCCTCTGTTGGACATTAATTTTATTCCAAAGAGACGTTGATCCGTCAAATCAACGTGAAGGAAACGATTTCAAACCACAGGATAAGTGAAAGTTGAATGACGAATGAATGCCAAAATTTTTGGAAAGAGCAGTGAATCGTGTTGAGAATTGGAGGTGGGTGCAAAAGCTCACAGCACCTGGTATTCCCAGGCGGTCTCCCATCCAAGTACTAACCAGGCCCGACCCTGCTTAGCTTCCGAGATCGGACGAGATCGGGCGTTCTCAGGGTAGTATAGACGTAAGCGAGGGAAAACGTGAAAATTGTCCCCTTTATAGCAGACAAGGCACTTGCGGGTCGGGGATGGAGTAGTGGGGTGATTTTTTTTTTCATTTAATGACCTCCTCCCGAGAGCACGAAGGAGGGGCCCGCTCCCGTGGTGGTTTGAGCGCGCAGCCTGTCAGGCTCGCATACGGTCCTCTGCGAGCACGCAGATGCAGTATTTGATGTTTGTTGCAAAAGTAGGCTTTTCCAGTGGAGGTGCAAAGGCATCCAGCAGGCGGAAATCCCAAGCTGTTTCATGTCCAAGTGCTATCATGACCGACCCCGTGCAGACGGCTCCCTCTGTTGGACATTAATTTTATTCCAAAGAGACGTTGATCTGTCAAATCAACGTGAAGGAAACGATTTCAAACCACAGGATAAGTGAAAGTTGAATGACTAATGAAAGCCAAAATTTTTGGAAAGAGCAGTGAATCGTGTTGAGAATTGGAGGTGGGTGCAAAAGCTTACAGCACCTGGTATTCCCAGGCGGTCTCCCATCCAAGTACTAACCAGGCCCGACCCTGCTTAGCTTCCGAGATCGGACGAGATGGGGCGTTCTCAGGGTAGTATGGCCGTAAGCGAGGGAAAACGTGAAAATTGTCCCCTTTATAGCAGACACGGCACTTGCGGGTCGGGGATGGAGTCCTGGGGTGATTTTTTTTTTCATTTAATGACCTCCTCCCGAGAGCACGAAGGAGGGGCCCGCTCCCGTGGTTGTTTGAGCGCGCAGCCTGTCAGGCTCGCATACGGTCCTCTGCGAGCGCGCAGAGGCTGTACTTGATGTCTGTTGCAAAAGTGGGCTTTTCCAGTGGAGGTGCAAAGGCATCCAGCAGGCGGAAATCCCAAGCTGTTTCATGTCCAAGTGCTATCATTACCGATTCCCGTGCAGACGGCTCCCTCTGTTGGGCATTAATTTTATTCCAAAGAGACGTTGATCTGTCAAATCAACGTGAAGGAAACGATTTCAAACCACAGGATAAGTGAAAGTTGAATGACGAATGAATGCCAAAATTTTTGGAAAGAGCAGTGAATCGTGTTGTGAATTGGAGGTGGGTGCAAAAGCTTACAGCACCTGGTATTCCCAGGCGGTCTCCCATCCAAGTGCTAACCAGGCCCTACCCTGCTTAGCTTCCGAGATCAGACGAGATCGGGCGTTCTCAGGGTAGTATGGCCGTAAGCGAGGGAAAACGCGAAAATTGTCCTCTTTATAGCAGACAGGGCACTTCTGGGTCGGTGATGGAGTAGTGGGGTGATTTTTTTTTCATTTAATGACCTCCTCCCGAGAGCACGAAGGAGGGGCCTGCTCCCGTGGTGGTTTGAGCGCGCAGCCTGTCAGGCTCGCATACGGTCCTCTGCGAGCGCGCAGATGCGGTATTTGATGTTTGTTGCAAAAGTGGGCTTTTCCAGTGGAGGTGCAAAGGCATCCAGCAGGCGGAAATCCCAAGCTGTTTCATGTCCAAGTGCTATCATGACCGATCCCCGTGCAGACGGCTCCCTCTGTTGGACATTAATTTTATTCCAAAGAGACGTTGATCTGTCAAATCAACGTGAAGGAAACGATTTTAAACCACAGGATAAGTGAAAGTTGAATGACGAATGAATGCCAAAATTTTTGGAAAGAGCAGTGAATCGTGTTGAGAATTGGAGGTGGGTGCAAAAGCTCACAGCACCTGGTATTCCCAGGCGGTCTCCCATCCAAGTACTAACCAGGCCCGACCCTGCTTAGCTTCCGAGATCGGACGAGATCGGGCGTTCTCAGGGTAGTATGGCCGTAAGCGAGGGAAAACGTGAAAATTGTCCCCTTTATAGCAGACAAGGCACTTGCGGGTCGGGGATGGAGTAGTGTGGTGATTTTTTTTTCATTTAATGACCTCCTCCCGAGAGCACGAAGGAGGGGCCCGCTCCCGTGGTGGTTTGAGCGCGCAGCCTGTCAGGCTCGCATACGGTCCTCTGCGAGCACGCAGATGCAGTATTTGATGTTTGTTGCAAAAGTGGGCTTTTCCAGTGGAGGTGCAAAGGCATCCAGCAGGCGGAAATCCCAAGCTGTTTCATGTCCAAGTGCTATCATGACCGACCCCGTGCAGACGGCTCCCTCTGTTGGACATGAATTTTATTCCAAAGAGACGTTGATCTGTCAAATCAACGTGAAGGAAACGATTTCAAACCACAGGATAAGTGAAAGTTGAATGACGAATGAATGCCAAAATTTTTGGAAAGAGCAGTGAATCGTGTTGTGAATTGGAGGTGGGTGCAAAAGCTTACAGCACCTGGTATTCCCAGGCGGTCTCCCATCCAAGTACTAACCAGGCCCTACCCTGCTTAGCTTCCGAGATCAGACGAGATCGGGCGTTCTCAGGGTAGTATGGCCGTAAGCGAGGGAAAACGCGAAAATTATCCTCTTTATAGCAGACAGGGCACTTCTGGGTCGGGGATGGAGTAGTGGGGTGATTTTTTTTTCATTTAATGACCTCCTCCCGAGAGCACGAAGGAGGGGCCTGCTCCCGTGGTGGTTTGAGCGCGCAGCCTGTCAGGCTCGCATACGGTCCTCTGCGAGCGCGCAGATGCGGTATTTGATGTTTGTTGCAAAAGTGGGCTTTTCCAGTGGAGGTGCAAAGGCATCCAGCAGGCGGAAATCCCAAGCTGTTTCATGTCCAAGTGCTATCATGACCGATCCCCGTGCAGACGGCTCCCTCTGTTGGACATTAATTTTATTCCAAAGAGACGTTGATCTGTCAAATCAACGTGAAGGAAACGATTTCAAACCACAGGATAAGTGAAAGTTGAATGACGAATGAATGCCAAAATTTTTGGAAAGAGCAGTGAATCGTGTTGAGAATTGGAGGTGGGTGCAAAAGCTTACAGCACCTGGTATTCCCAGGCGGTCTCCCATCCAAGTACTAACCAGGCCCGACCCTGCTTAGCTTCCGAGATCGGACGAGATCGGGCGTTCTCAGGGTAGTATGGCCGTAAGCGAGGGAAAACGCGAAAATTGTCCTGTTTATAGCAGACAGGGCACTTCTGGGTCGGGGGTGGAGTAGTGGGGTGATTTTTTTTCATTTAATAAACCTCCTCCGGAGTGCACAAAGGAGGGGCCCGCTCCCGTGGTGGTTTGAGCGCGCAGCCTGTCAGGCTCGCGTCGGGGGTGGAGTAGTGGGGTGATTTTTTTTCATTTAATAAACCTCCTCCGGAGTGCACAAAGGAGGGGCCCGCTCCCGTGGTGGTTTGAGCGCGCAGCCTGTCAGGCTCGCATACGGTCCTCTGCGAGCGCGCAGAGGCTGTACTTGATGTCTGTTGCAAAAGTGGGCTTTTCCAGTGGAGGTGCAAAGGCATCCAGCAGGCGGAAATCCCAAGCTGTTTCATGTCCAAGTGCTATCATGACCGATCCCCGTGCAGACGGCTCCCTCTGTTGGACATTAATTTTATTCCAAAGAGACGTTGATCTGTCAAATCAACGTGAAGGAAACGATTTCAAACCACAGGATAAGTGAAAGTTGAATGACGAATGAATGCCAAAATTTTTGGAAAGAGCAGTGAATCGTGTTGTGAATTGGAGGTGGGTGCAAAAGCTTACAGCACCTGGTATCCCCAGGCGTCTCCCATCCAAGTACTAACCAGGCCCTACCCTGCTTAGCTTCCGAGATCAGACGAGATCGGGCGTTCTCAGGGTAGTATGGCCGTAAGCGAGGGAAAACGCGAAAATTGTCCTCTTTATAGCAGAAAGGGCACTTCTGGGTCGGGGATGGAGTAGTGGGGTGATTTTTTTTTTTTCATTTAATGACCTCCTCCCGAGAGCACGAAGGAGGGGCCTGCTCCCGTGGTGGTTTGAGCGCGCAGCCTGTCAGGCTCGCATACGGTCCTCTGCGAGCGCGCAGATGCGGTATTTGATGTTTGTTGCAAAAGTGGGCTTTTCCAGTGGAGGTGCAAAGGCATCCAGCAGGCGGAAATCCCAAGCTGTTTCATGTCCAAGTGCTATCATGACCGATCCCCGTGCAGACGGCTCCCTCTGTTGGACATTAATTTTATTCCAAAGAGACGTTGATCTGTCAAATCAACGTGAAGGAAACGATTTCAAACCACAGGATAAGTGAAAGTTGAATGACGAATGAATGCCAAAATTTTTGGAAAGAGCAGTGAATCGTGTTGTGAATTGGAGGTGGGTGCAAAAGCTTACAGCACCTGGTATCCCCAGGCGTCTCCCATCCAAGTACTAACCAGGCCCTACCCTGCTTAGCTTCCGAGATCAGACGAGATCGGGCGTTCTCAGGGTAGTATGGCCGTAAGCGAGGGAAAACGCGAAAATTGTCCTCTTTATAGCAGACAGGGCACTTCTGGGTCGGGGATGGAGTAGTGGGGTGATTTTTTTTTTTTTCATTTAATGACCTCCTCCCGAGAGCACGAAGGAGGGGCCTGCTCCCGTGGTGGTTTGAGCGCGCAGCCTGTCAGGCTCGCATACGGTCCTCTGCGAGCGCGCAGATGCGGTATTTGATGTTTGTTGCAAAAGTGGGCTTTTCCAGTGGAGGTGCAAAGGCATCCAGCAGGCGGAAATCCCAAGCTGTTTCATGTCCAAGTGCTATCATGACCGATCCCCGTGCAGACGGCTCCCTCTGTTGGACATTAATTTTATTCCAAAGAGACGTTGATCTGTCAAATCAACGTGAAGGAAACGATTTCAAACCACAGGATAAGTGAAAGTTGAATGACGAATGAATGCCAAAATTTTTGGAAAGAGCAGTGAATCGTGTTGAGAATTGGAGGTGCGTGCAAAAGCTTACAGCACCTGGTATTCCCAGGCGGTCTCCCATCCAAGTACTAACCAGGCCCGACCCTGCTTAGCTTCCGAGATCGGACGAGATCGGGCGTTCTCAGGGTAGTATGGCCGTAAGCGAGGGAAAACGTGAAAATTGTCCCCTTTATAGCAGACAAGGCACTTGTGGGTCGGGGATGGAGTAGTGGGGTGATTTTTTTTTCATTTAATGGCCTCCTCCCGAGAGCACGAAGGAGGGGCCCGCTCCCGTGGTGGTTTGAGCGCACAGCCTGTCAGGCTCGCATACGGTCCTCTGCGAGCGCGCAGAGGCTGTACTTGATGTTTGTTGCAAAAGTGGGCTTTTCCAGTGGAGGTGCAAAGGCATCCAGCAGGCGGAAATCCCAAGCTGTTTCATGTCCAAGTGCTATCATGACCGATCCCCGTGCAGACGGCTCCCTCTGTTGGACATTAATTTTATTCCAAAGAGACGTTGATCTGTCAAATCAACGTGAAGGAAACGATTTCAAACCACAGGATAAGTGAAAGTTGAATGACGAATGAATGCCAAAATTTTTGGAAAGAGCAGTGAATCGTGTTGTGAATTGGAGGTGGGTGCAAAAGCTTACAGCACCTGGTATTCCCAGGCGGTCTCCCATCCAAGTACTAACCAGGCCCTACCCTGCTTAGCTTCCGAGATCAGACGAGATCGGGCGTTCTCAGGGTAGTATGGCCGTAAGCGAGGGAAAACGCGAAAATTATCCTCTTTATAGCAGACAGGGCACTTCTGGGTCGGGGATGGAGTAGTGGGGTGATTTTTTTTTCATTTAATGACCTCCTCCCGAGAGCACGAAGGAGGGGCCTGCTCCCGTGGTGGTTTGAGCGCGCAGCCTGTCAGGCTCGCATACGGTCCTCTGCGAGCGCGCAGATGTGGTATTTGATGTTTGTTGCAAAAGTGGGCTTTTCCAGTGGAGGTGCAAAGGCATCCAGCAGGCGGAAATCCCAAGCTGTTTCATGTCCAAGTGCTATCATGACCGATCCCCGTGCAGACGGCTCCCTCTGTTGGACATTAATTTTATTCCAAAGAGACGTTGATCTGTCAAATCAACGTGAAGGAAACGATTTCAAACCACAGGATAAGTGAAAGTTGAATGACGAATGAATGCCAAAATTTTTGGAAAGAGCAGTGAATCGTGTTGAGAATTGGAGGTGGGTGCAAAAGCTTACAGCACCTGTTATTCCCAGGCGGTCTCCCATCCAAGTACTAACCAGGCCCGACCCTGCTTAGCTTCCGAGATCGGACGAGATCGGGCGTTCTCAGGGTAGTATGGCCGTAAGCGAGGGAAAACGTGAAAATTGTCCCCTTTATAGCAGACAAGGCACTTGCGGGTCGGGGATGGAGTAGTGGGGTGATTTTTTTTTTCATTTAATGACCTCCTCCCGAGAGCACGAAGGAGGGGCCCGCTCCCGTGGTGGTTTGAGCGCGCAGCCTGTCAGGCTCGCATACGGTCCTCTGCGAGCACGCAGATGCAGTATTTGATGTTTGTTGCAAAAGTAGGCTTTTCCAGTGGAGGTGCAAAGGCATCCAGCAGGCGGAAATCCCAAGCTGTTTCATGTCCAAGTGCTATCATGACCGACCCCGTGCAGACGGCTCCCTCTGTTGGACATTAATTTTATTCCAAAGAGACGTTGATCTGTCAAATCAACGTGAAGGAAACGATTTCAAACCACAGGATAAGTGAAAGTTGAATGACTAATGAAAGCCAAAATTTTTGGAAAGAGCAGTGAATCGTGTTGAGAATTGGAGGTGGGTGCAAAAGCTTACAGCACCTGGTATTCCCAGGCGGTCTCCCATCCAAGTACTAACCAGGCCCGACCCTGCTTAGCTTCCGAGATCGGACGAGATGGGGCGTTCTCAGGGTAGTATGGCCGTAAGCGAGGGAATTCGTGAAAATTGTCCCCTTTATAGCAGACACGGCACTTGCGGGTCGGGGATGGAGTCGTGGGGTGATTTTTTTTTTCATTTAATGACCTCCTCCCGAGAGCACGAAGGAGGGGCCCGCTCCCGTGGTGGTTTGAGCGCGCAGCCTGTCAGGCTCGCATACGGTCCTCTGCGAGCGCGCAGATGCGGTATTTGATGTTTGTTGCAAAAGTGGGCTTTTCCAGTGGAGGTGCAAAGGCATCCAGCAGGCGGAAATCCCAAGCTGTTTCATGTCCAAGTGCTATCATGACCGATCCCCGTGCAGACGGCTCCCTCTGTTGGACATTAATTTTATTCCAAAGAGACGTTGATCTGTCAAATCAACGTGAAGGAAACGATTTCAAACCACAGGATAAGTGAAAGTTGAATGACGAATGAATGCCAAAATTTTTGGAAAGAGCAGTGAATCGTGTTGTGAATTGGAGGTGGGTGCAAAAGCTTACAGCACCTGGTATTCCCAGGCGGTCTCCCATCCAAGTACTAACCAGGCCCGACCCTGCTTAGCTTCCGAGATCGGACGAGATCGGGCGTTCTCAGGGTAGTATGGCCGTAAGCGAGGGAAAACGCGAAAATTGTCCTCTTTATAGCAGACAGGGCACTTCTGGGTCGGGGGTGGAGTCGTGGGGTGATTTTTTTTTTCATTTAATAAACCTCCTCCGGAGTGCACAAAGGAGGGGCCCGCTCCCGTGGTGGTTTGAGCGCGCAGCCTGTCAGGCTCGCATACGGTCCTCTGCGAGCGCGCAGAGGCTGTACTTGATGTCTGTTGCAAAAGTGGGCTTTTCCAGTGGAGGTGCAAAGGCATCCAGCAGGCGGAAATCCCAAGCTGTTTCATGTCCAAGTGCTATCATTACCGATTCCCGTGCAGACGGCTTCCTCTGTTGGACATTAATTTTATTCCAAAGAGACGTTGATCTGTCAAATCAACGTGAAGGAAACGATTTCAAACCACAGGATAAGTGAAAGTTGAATGACGAATGAATGCCAAAATTTTTGGAAAGAGCAGTGAATCGTGTTGTGAATTGGAGGTGGGTGCAAAAGCTTACAGCACCTGGTATTCCCAGGCGGTCTCCCATTCAAGTACTAACCAGGCCCGACCCTGCTTAGCTTCCGAGATCGGACGAGATCGGGCGTTCTCAGGGTAGTATGGCCATAAGCGAGGGAAAACGTGAAAATTGTCCCCTTTATAGCAGACAAGGCACTTGCGGGTCGGGGATGGAGTAGTGGGGTGATTTTTTTTTCATTTAATGACCTCCTCCCGAGAGCACGAAGGAGGGGCCCGCTCCCGTGGTGGTTTGAGCGTTCAGCCTGTCAGGCTCGCATACGGTCCTCTGCGAGCACGCAGATGCAGTATTTGATGTTTGTTGCAAAAGTGGGCTTTTCCAGTGGAGGTGCAAAGGCATCCAGCAGGCGGAAATCCCAAGCTGTTTCATGTCCAAGTGCTATCATGACCGATCCCCGTGCAGACGGCTCCCTCTGTTGGACATTAATTTTATTCCAAAGAGACGTTGATCTGTCAAATCAACGTGAAGGAAACGATTTTAAACCACAGGATAAGTGAAAGTTGAATGACGAATGAATGCCAAAATTTTTGGAAAGAGCAGTGAATCGTGTTGAGAATTGGAGGTGGGTGCAAAAGCTCACAGCACCTGGTATTCCCAGGCGGTCTCCCACACAAGTACTAACCAGGCCCGACCCTGCTTAGCTTCCGAGATCGGACGAGATCGGGCGTTCTCAGGGTAGTATGGCCGTAAGCGAGGGAAAACGTGAAAATTGTCCCCTTTATAGCAGACAAGGCACTTGCGGGTCGGGGATGGAGTAGTGTGGTGATTTTTTTTTCATTTAATGACCTCCTCCCGAGAGCACGAAGGAGGGGCCCGCTCCCGTGGTGGTTTGAGCGCGCAGCCTGTCAGGCTCGCATACGGTCCTCTGCGAGCACGCAGATGCAGTATTTGATGTTTGTTGCAAAAGTGGGCTTTTCCAGTGGAGGTGCAAAGGCATCCAGCAGGCGGAAATCCCAAGCTGTTTCATGTCCAAGTGCTATCATGACCGACCCCGTGCAGACGGCTCCCTCTGTTGGACATTAATTTTATTCCAAAGAGACGTTGATCTGTCAAATCAACGTGAAGGAAACGATTTCAAACCACAGGATAAGTGAAAGTTGAATGACTAATGAAAGCCAAAATTTTTGGAAAGAGCAGTGAATCGTGTTGAGAATTGGAGGTGGGTGCAAAAGCTTACAGCACCTGGTATTCCCAGGCGGTCTCCCATCCAAGTACTAACCAGGCCCGACCCTGCTTAGCTTCCGAGATCGGACGAGATGGGGCGTTCTCAGGGTAGTATGGCCGTAAGCGAGGGAATTCGTGAAAATTGTCCCCTTTATAGCAGACACGGCACTTGCGGGTCGGGGATGGAGTCGTGGGGTGATTTTTTTTTTCATTTAATGACCTCCTCCCGAGAGCACGAAGGAGGGGCCCGCTCCCGTGGTGGTTTGAGCCCGCAGCCTGTCAGGCTCGCATACGGTCCTCTGCGAGCGCGCAGATGCGGTATTTGATGTTTGTTGCAAAAGTGGGCTTTTCCAGTGGAGGTGCAAAGGCATCCAGCAGGCGGAAATCCCAAGCTGTTTCATGTCCAAGTGCTATCATGACCGATCCCCGTGCAGACGGCTCCCTCTGTTGGACATTAATTTTATTCCAAAGAGACGTTGATCTGTCAAATCAACGTGAAGGAAACGATTTCAAACCACAGGATAAGTGAAAGTTGAATGACGAATGAATGCCAAAATTTTTGGAAAGAGCAGTGAATCGTGTTGTGAATTGGAGGTGGGTGCAAAAGCTTACAGCACCTGGTATTCCCAGGCGGTCTCCCATCCAAGTACTAACCAGGCCCGACCCTGCTTAGCTTCCGAGATCGGACGAGATCGGGCGTTCTCAGGGTAGTATGGCCGTAAGCGAGGGAAAACGCGAAAATTGTCCTCTTTATAGCAGACAGGGCACTTCTGGGTCGGGGGTGGAGTCGTGGGGTTGTATCTACCCCGGTCAAGGATGACGCCTCGTACTGATGTCCAAAACGTTTATTCATGGAACACCGTGAAAACTAAAAAACATTTCGAACAACAATCAAAATTATAATATCTTGAACAGGACATTAAATAACACAAATGACATACCGTGTGCACCTTGGTAAACCGAAAGTAGATCAAATAACGATAAATCACGTAGATCACACGGTATCGTAGTTCTCTGACTCTCTCTCTCTCTCTCTCTGTCTCCCGTTGTATTCTCGATCTTTCTCTCATTCCTCGCTATACACGGCACTTGACCCGGAAGTGATTATTAACAAACATTCCGAATAACATATTCAGAGGATTTAAGGAAAAACAAATATGAAAGTTCACATAGAAATATGAAATACTTTAGCTAAACAACAAGCCTAAAATAAATTATTTTTTTTGTTGTCATGGCAACCAACAACTCGGTCTTGGCGCCAGTTACAGGGGTGATTTTTTTTCATTTAATAAACCTCCTCCGGAGTGCACAAAGGAGGGGCCCGCTCCCGTGGTGGTTTGAGCGCGCAGCCTGTCAGGCTCGCATACGGTCCTCTGCGAGCGCGCAGAGGCTGTACTTGATGTCTGTTGCAAAAGTGGGCTTTTCCAGTGGAGGTGCAAAGGCATCCAGCAGGCGGAAATCCCAAGCTGTTTCATGTCCAAGTGCTATCATTACCGATTCCCGTGCAGACGGCTCCCTCTGTTGGACATTAATTTTATTCCAAAGAGACGTTGATCTGTCAAATCAACGTGAAGGAAACGATTTCAAACCACAGGATAAGTGAAAGTTGAATGACGAATGAATGCCAAAATTTTTGGAAAGAGCAGTGAATCGTGTTGAGAATTGGAGGTGGGTGCAAAAGCTTACAGCACCTGGTATTCCCAGGCGGTCTCCCATTCAAGTACTAACCAGGCCCGACCCTGCTTAGCTTCCGAGATCGGACGAGATCGGGCGTTCTCAGGGTAGTATGGCCGTAAGCGAGGGAAAACGTGAAAATTGTCCCCTTTATAGCAGACAAGGCACTTGCGGGTCGGGGATGGAGTAGTGGGGTGATTTTTTTTTCATTTAATGACCTCCTCCCGAGAGCACGAAGGAGGGGCCCGCTCCCGTGGTGGTTTGAGCGTTCAGCCTGTCAGGCTCGCATACGGTCCTCTGCGAGCACGCAGATGCAGTATTTGATGTTTGTTGCAAAAGTGGGCTTTTCCAGTGGAGGTGCAAAGGCATCCAGCAGGCGGAAATCCCAAACTGCTTCATGTCCAAGTGCTATCATGACCGACCCCGTGCAGACGGCTCCCTCTGTTGGACATTAATTTTATTCCAAAGAGACGTTGATCTGTCAAATCAACGTGAAGGAAACGATTTCAAACCACAGGATAAGTGAAAGTTGAAGGACGAATGAAAGCCAAAATTTTTGGAAAGAGCAGTGAATCGTGTTGAGAATTGGAGGTGGGTGCAAAAGCTTACAGCACCTGGTATTCCCAGGCGGTCTCCCATCCAAGTACTAACCAGGCCCGACGCTGCTTAGCTTCCGAGATCGGACGAGATCGGGCATTCTCAGGGTAGTATGGCCGTAAGCGAGGGAAAACGTGAAAATTGTCCCCTTTATAGCAGACAAGGCACTTGCGGGTCGGGGATGGAGTAGTGGGGTGATTTTTTTTTCATTTAATGACCTCCTCCCGAGAGCACGAAGGAGGGGCCCGCTCCCGTGGTGGTTGGAGCGCGCAGCCTGTCAGGCTCGCATACGGTCCTCTGCGAGCGCGCAGATGCGGTATTTGATGTTTGTTGCAAAAGTGGGCTTTTCCAGTGGAGGTGCAAAGGCATCCAGCAGGCGGAAATCCCAAGCTGTTTCATGTCCAAGTGCTATCATGACCGATCCCCGTGCAGACGGCTCCCTCTGTTGGACATTAATTTTATTCCAAAGAGACGTTGATCTGTCAAATCAACGTGAAGGAAACGATTTCAAACCACAGGATAAGTGAAAGTTGAATGACGAATGAATGCCAAAATTTTTGGAAAGAGCAGTGAATCGTGTTGAGAATTGGAGGTGGGTGCAAAAGCTTACAGCACCTGGTATTCCCAGGCGGTCTCCCATCCAAGTACTAACCAGGCCCGACCCTGCTTAGCTTCCGAGATCGGACGAGATCGGGCGTTCTCAGGGTAGTATGGCCGTAAGCGAGGGAAAACGCGAAAATTGTCCTCTTTATAGCAGACAGGGCACTTCTGGGTCGGGGGTGGAGTAGTGGGGTGATTTTTTTTCATTTAATAAACCTCCTCCGGAGTGCACAAAGGAGGGGCCCGCTCCCGTGGTGGTTTGAGCGCGCAGCCTGTCAGGCTCGCATACGGTCCTCTGCGAACACGCAGAGGCTGTACTTGATGTCTGTTGCAAAATTTGGCTTTTCCAGTGGAGGTGCAAAAGCATCCAGCAGGCGGAAATCCCAAGCTGCTTCATGTCCAAGTGCTATCATTACCGATCCCCGTGCAGACGGCTCCCTCTGTTGGACATTAATTTTATTCCAAAGAGACGTTGATCTGTCAAATCAACGTGAAGGAAACGATTTCAAACCACAGGATAAGTGAAAGTTGAATGACTAATGAAAGCCAAAATTTTTGGAAAGAGCAGTGAATCGTGTTGAGAATTGGAGGTGGGTGCAAAAGCTTACAGTACCTGGTATTCCCAGGCGGTCTCCCATCCAAGTACTAACCAGGCCCGACCCTGCTTAGCTTCCGAGATCGGACGAGATCGGGCGTTCTCAGGGTAGTATGGCCGTAAGCGAGGGAAAACGTGAAAATTGTCCCCTTTATAGCAGACAAGGCACTTGCGGGTCGGGGATGGAGTAGTGGGGTGATTTTTTTTTCATTTAATGACCTCCTCCCGAGAGCACGAAGGAGGGGCCCGCTCCCGTGGTGGTTGGAGCGCGCAGCCTGTCAGGCTCGCATACGGTCCTCTGCGAGCACGCAGAGGCTGTATTTGATGTCTGTTGCAAAAGTTGGCTTTTCCAGTGGAGGTGCAAAGGCATCCAGCAGGCGGAAATCCCAAGCTGTTCCATGTCCAAGTGCTATCATTACCGATTCCCGTGCAGACGGCTCCCTCTGTTGGACATTAATTTTATTCCAAAGTGACGTTGATCTGTCAAATCAACGTGAAGGAAACGATTTCAAACCACAGGATAAGTGAAAGTTGAATGACGAATGAATGCCAAAATTTTTGGAAAGAGCAGTGAATCGTGTTGTGAATTGGAGGTGGGTGCAAAAGCTTACAGCACCTGGTATTCCCAGGCGTTCTCCCATCCAAGTACTAACCAGGCCCTACCCTGCTTAGCTTCCGAGATCGGACGAGATCGGGCGTTCTCAGGGTAGTATGGCCGTAAGCGAGGGAAAAAGTGAAAATTGTCCCCTTTATAGCAGACAAGGCACTTGCGGGTCGGGGATGGAGTCGTGGGGTGATTTTTTTTTCATTTAATGGCCTCCTCCCGAGAGCACGAAGGAGGGGCCCGCTCCCGTGGTGGTTTGAGCGCGCAGCCTGTCAGGCTCGCATACGGTCCTCTGCGAGCGCGCAGAGGCTGTACTTGATGTCTGTTGCAAAAGTGGGCTTTTCCAGTGGAGGTGCAAAGGCATCCAGCAGGCGGAAATCCCAAGCTGTTTCATGTCCAAGTGCTATCATTACCGATTCCCGTGCAGACGGCTCCCTCTGTTGGACATTAATTTTATTCCAAAGAGACGTTGATCTGTCAAATCAACGTGAAGGAAACGATTTCAAACCACAGGATAAGTGAAAGTTGAATGACGAATGAAAGCCAAAATTTTTGGAAAGAGGAGTGAATCGTGTTGAGAATTGGAGGTGGGTGCAAAAGCTTATAGCACCTGGTATTCCCAGGCGATCTCCCATCCAAGTACTAACCAGGCCCGACCCTGCTTAGCTTCCAAGATTGGACGAGATCGGGCGTTCTCAGGGTAGTATGGCCGTAAGCAAGGGAAAACGTGAAAATTGTCCCCTTTATAGCAGACAAGGCACTTGCGGGTCGGGGATGGAGCAGTGGGGTGATTTTTTTTTATTTAATGACCTCCTCCCGAGAGCACGAAGGAGGGGCCCGCTCCCGTGGTGGTTTGAGCGCGCAGCCTGTCAGGCTCGCATACGGTCCTCTGCGAGCACGCAGATGCGGTATTTGATGTTTGTTGCAAAAGTGGGCTTTTCCAGTGGAGGTGCAAAGGCATCCAGCAGGCAGAAATCCCAAGCTGCTTCATGTCCAAGTGCTATCATGACCGATCCCCGTGCAGACGGCTCCCTCTGTTGGACATTAATTTTATTCCAAAGAGACGTTGATCTGTCAAATCAACGTGAAGGAAACGATTTCAAACCACAGGATAAGTAAAAGTTGAATGACGAATGAATGCCAAAATTTTTGGAAAGAGCAGTGAATCGTGTTGAGAATTGGAGGTGGGTGCAAAAGCTTACAGCACCTGGTATTCCCAGGCGGTCTCCCATCCAAGTACTAACCAGGCCCGACCCTGCTTAGCTTCCGAGATCGGACGAGATCGGGCGTTCTCAGGGTAGTATGGCCGTAAGCGAGGGAAAACGTGAAAATTGTCCCCTTTATAGCAGACAGGGCACTTGCGGGTCGGGGGTGGAGTAGTGGGGTGATTTTTTTTTCATTTAATGACCTCCTCCCGAGAGCACGAAGGAGGGGCCCGCTCCCGTGGTGGTTTGAGCGCGCAGCCTGTCAGGCTCGCATACGGTCCTCTGCGAGCGCGCAGATGCGGTATTTGATGTTTGTTGCAAAAGTGGGCTTTTCCAGTGGAGGTGCAAAGGCATCCAGCAGGCGGAAATCCCAAGCTGTTTCATGTCCAAGTGCTATCATGACCGATCCCCGTGCAGACGGCTCCCTCTTTTGGACATTAATTTTATTCCAAAGAGACGTTGATCTGTCAAATCAACGTGAAGGAAACGATTTCAAACCACAGGATAAGTGAAAGTTGAATGACGAATGAATGCCAAAATTTTTGGAAAGAGCAGTGAATCGTGTTGAGAATTGGAGGTGGGTGCAAAAGCTTACAGCACCTGGTATTCCCAGGCGGTCTCCCATCCAAGTACTTAGCAGGCCCGACGCTGCTTAGCTTCCGAGATCGGACGAGATCGGGCGTTCTCAGGGTAGTATGGCCGTAAGCGAGGGAAAACGTGAAAATTGTCCCCTTTATAGCAGACAAGGCACTTGCGGGTCGGGGATGGAGTAGTGGGGTGATTTTTTTTTTCATTTAATGACCTCCTCACGAGAGCACGAAGGAGGGGCCCGCTCCCGTGGTGGTTGGAGCGCGCAGCCTGTCAGGCTCGCATACGGTCCTCTGCGAGCACGCAGATGCGGTATTTGATGTTTGTTGCAAAAGTGGGCTTTTCCAGTGGAGGTGCAAAGGCATCCAGCAGGCGGAAATCCCAAGCTGCTTCATGTCCAAGTGCTATCATGACCGATCCCCGTGCAGACGGCTCCCTCTGTTGGACATTAATTTTATTCCAAAGAGACGTTGATCTGTCAAATCAACGTGACCTGCTGCCCGCCGCAATCGCCGCCGGGCCGGCCCGCACCCCGCCATTGAGACTGAACGGGGATTATTATTTTTTTAACTCGGCCGCCGGGCCGGGGCGGGCATCGCCCCCGGTACCTCCAGCCGCTACTATTTCCGCGGGCCGCGTTCCAACACTATTAACCCCGGCCAAGAGGCCTCTTCCCCGGCCACACTCGGCCACCGGGCCGGCCTGCACCCTGCCATTGAGACTGAACGGGGATTATTTATTTTTTTAACTTGGCCGCCGGGCCGGGGCGGGCATCGCCCCCGGTACCTCCAGCCGCTACTATTTCCGCGGTCCGCGTTCCAACACTATACACCCCGGCCAAGAGGCCTCTTCCCCGGCCACACTCGTCCGCCGGGCCGGCCCGCACCCCGCCATTGTGACTGCACGGGAATTATTATTTTTTTAATCTCTCAAACTGTCCAAGAGGCCTGCTGCCCGCTGCACTCGCCGCCGGGCCGGCCCGCACATCGCCATTGAGACTGCATGGGAATTATTATTTTTTTATCTCTCAACCTGTCCAAGAGGCCTGCTGCCCGCCGCAATCGCCGCAGGGCCGGCCCGCACCCTGCCATTGAGAATGAACGGGGATTATTTATTTTTTTTAACTTGGCCGCCGGGCCGGGGCGGGCATCGCCCCCGGTACCTCCAGCCGCTACTATTTCCGCGGGCCGCGTTCCAACACTATTCACCCCGGCCAAGAGGCCTATTCCCCGGCCAGCACCCCGCCATTGAGACTGCACGGGAATTATTATTTTTTTATCTCTCAACCTGTCCAAGAGGCCGGCTGCCCGCCGCACTCGCCGCCGGGCAGGCCCGCACCCCGCCATTGAGACTGCATGGGAATTATTATTTTTTTATCTCTCAACCTGTCCAAGAGGCCTGCTGCCCGCCGCACTCGCCGCCGGGCCGGCCCGCACCCCGCCATTGAGACTGAACGGGGATTATTTATTTTTTTAACTTGGCCGCCGGCCCGGGGCGGGCATCGCCCCCGGTACTTCCAGCCGCTACTATTTCCGCGGGCCGTGTTCCAACACTATTCACCCCGGCCAAGAGGCCTTCTCCCCGGCCCGCACCCCGCCATTGAGACTGCATGGGAATTATTATTTTTTTATCTCTCAACCTGTCCAAGAGGCCTGCTGCCCGCCGCAATCGCCGCCGGGCCGGCCCGCACTCTGCCATTGAGACTGAACGGGAATTATTATTTTTTTATCTCTCAACCTGTCCAAGAGGCCTGCTGCCCGCCGCACTCGCCGCCGGGCCGGCCCGCACCCCGCCATTGAGACTGAACGGGGATTATTATTTTTTTTAACTCGGCCTCCGGGCCGGGGCGGGCTTCGCCCCCGGTACCTCCAGCCGCTTCTATTTACGCGCGCCGCGTTCCAACATATTCACCCCGGCCAAGAGGCCTCTTCCCCGGCCACACTCGTCCGCCGGGCCGGCCCGCACCCCGCCATTGAGACTGCACGGGAATTATTATTTTTTTATCTCTCAACCTGTCCAAGAGGCCTGCTGCCCGCCGCACTCGCCGCCGGGCCGGCCCGCACCCCGCCAGTGAGACTGAACGGGGATTATTATTTTTTTTAACTCGGCCTCCGGGCTGGGGCGGGCTTCGCCCCCGGTACCTCCAGCCGCTTCTATTTACGCGCGCCGCGTTCCAACATATTCACCCCGGCCAAGAGGCCTCTTCCCCGGCCACACTCGTCCGCCGGGCCGGCCCGCACCCCGCCATTGAGACTGCACGGGAATTATTATTTTTTTATCTCTCAACCTGTCCAAGAGGCCTGCTGCCCGCCGCACTCGCCGCCGGGCCGGCCCGCACCCCGCCATTGAGACTGAACGGGGATTATTATTTTTTTTAACTCGGCCTCCGGGCCGGGGCGGGCTTCGCCCCCGGTACCTCCAGCCGCTTCTATTTACGCGCGCCGCGTTCCAACATATTCACCCCGGCCAAGAGGCCTATTCCCCGGCCCGCACCCCGCCATTGAGACTGCACGGGAATTATTATTTTTTTATCTCTCAACCTGTCCAAGAGGCCTGCTGCCCGCCGCACTCGCCGCCGGGCCGGCCCGCACCCCGCCATTGAGACTGAACGGGGATTATTATTTTTTTTAACTCGGCCTCCGGGCCGGGGCGGGCATCGCCCCCGGTACCTCCAGCCGCTACTATTTCCGCGGGCCGTGTTCCAACACTATTCACCCCGGCCAAGAGGCCTATTCCCCGGCCCGCACCCCGCCATTGAGACTGCACGGGAATTATTATTTTTTTATCTCTCAACCTGTCCAAGAGGCCTGCTGCCCGCCGCACTCGCCGCCGGGCCGGCCCGCACCCCGCCATTGAGACTGAACGGGGATTATTATTTTTTTTAACTCGGCCTCCGGGCCGGGGCGGGCTTCGCCCCCGGTACCTCCAGCCGCTTCTATTTACGCGCGCCGCGTTCCAACATATTCACCCCGGCCAAGAGGTCTCTTCCCCGGCCACACTCGTCCGCCGGGCCGGCCCGCACCCCGCCATTGAGACTGCACGGGAATTATTATTGTTTTATCTCTCAACCTGTCCAAGAGGCCTGCTGCCCGCCGCACTCGCCGCCGGGCCGGCCCGCACCCCGCCATTGAGACTGAACGGGGATTATTATTTTTTTTAACTCGGCCTCCGGGCCGGGGCGGGCTTCGCCCCCGGTACCTCCAGCCGCTTCTATTTACGCGCGCCGCGTTCCAACACTATTCACCCCGGCCAAGAGGCCTATTCCCCGGCCCGCACCCCGCCATTGAGACTGCAAGGGAATTATTATTTTTTTATCTCTCAACCTGTCCAAGAAGCCTGCTGCCCGCCGCACTCGCCGCCGGGCCGGCCCGCACCCCGCCAGTGAGACTGAACGGGGATTATTATTTTTTTTAACTCGGCCTCCGGGCCGGGGCGGGCTTCGCCCCCGGTACCTCCAGCCGCTTCTATTTACGCGCGCCGCGTTCCAACATATTCACCCCGGCCAAGAGGCCTCTTCCCCGGCCACACTCGTCCGCCGGGCCGGCCCGCACCCCGCCATTGAGACTGCACGGGAATTATTATTTTTTTATCTCTCAACCTGTCCAAGAGGCCTGCTGCCCGCCGCACTCGCCGCCGGGCCGGCCCGCACCCCGCCATTGAGACTGAACGGGGATTATTATTTTTTTTAACTCGGCCTCCGGGCCGGGGCGGGCTTCGCCCCCGGTACCTCCAGCCGCTTCTATTTACGCGCGCCGCGTTCCAACATATTCACCCCGGCCAAGAGGCCTATTCCCCGGCCCGCACCCCGCCATTGAGACTGCACGGGAATTATTATTTTTTTATCTCTCAACCTGTCCAAGAGGCCTGCTGCCCGCCGCACTCGCCGCCGGGCCGGCCCGCACCCCGCCATTGAGACTGAACGGGGATTATTATTTTTTTTAACTCGGCCTCCGGGCCGGGGCGGGCATCGCCCCCGGTACCTCCAGCCGCTACTATTTCCGCGGGCCGTGTTCCAACACTATTCACCCCGGCCAAGAGGCCTATTCCCCGGCCCGCACCCCGCCATTGAGACTGCACGGGAATTATTATTTTTTTATCTCTCAACCTGTCCAAGAGGCCTGCTGCCCGCCGCACTCGCCGCCGGGCCGGCCCGCACCCCGCCATTGAGACTGAACGGGGATTATTATTTTTTTTAACTCGGCCTCCGGGCCGGGGCGGGCTTCGCCCCCGGTACCTCCAGCCGCTTCTATTTACGCGCGCCGCGTTCCAACATATTCACCCCGGCCAAGAGGTCTCTTCCCCGGCCACACTCGTCCGCCGGTCCGGCCCGCACCCCGCCATTGAGACTGCACGGGAATTATTATTGTTTTATCTCTCAACCTGTCCAAGAGGCCTGCTGCCCGCCGCACTCGCCGCCGGGCCGGCCCGCACCCCGCCATTGAGACTGAACGGGGATTATTATTTTTTTTAACTCGGCCTCCGGGCCGGGGCGGGCTTCGCCCCCGGTACCTCCAGCCGCTTCTATTTACGCGCGCCGCGTTCCAACATATTCACCCCGGCCATTAGGCCTCTTCCCCGGCCACACTCGTCCGCCGGGCCGGCCCGCACCCCGCCATTGAGACTGCACGGGAATTATTATTTTTTTATCTCTCAACCTGTCCAAGAGGCCTGCTGCCCGCCGCACTCGCCGCCGGGCCGGCCCGCACCCCGCCATTGAGACTGAACGGGGATTATTATTTTTTTTAACTCGGCCTCCGGGCCGGGGCGGGCTTCGCCCCCGGTACCTCCAGCCGCTTCTATTTACGCGCGCCGCGTTCCAACACTATTCACACCGGCCAAGAGGCCTATTCCCCGGCCCGCACCCCGCCATTGAGACTGCACGGGAATTATTATTTTTTTATCTCTCAACCTGTCCAACAGGCCTGCTGCCCGCCGCACTCGCCGCCGGGCCGGCCCGCACCCCGCCATTGAGACTGAACGGGGATTATTATTTTTTTTAACTCGGCCGCCGGGCCGGGGCGGGCATCGCCCCCGGTACCTCCAGCCGCTACTATTTCCGCGGGCCGTGTTCCAACACTATTCACCCCGGCCAAGAGGCCTATTCCCCGGCCCGCACCCCGCCATTGAGACTGCACGGGAATTATTATTTTTTTATCTCTCAACCTGTCCAAGAGGCCTGCTGCCCGCCGCACTCGCCGCCGGGCCGGCCCGAACCCCGCCATTGAGACTGAACGGGGATTATTATTTTTTTTAACTCGGCCTCCGGGCCGGGGCGGGCTTCGCCCCCGGTACCTCCAGCCGCTACTATTTCCGCGGGCCGCGTTCCAACACTATTCACCCCGGCCAAGAGGCCTATTCCCCGGCCCGCACCCCGCCATTGAGACTGCATGGGAATTATTATTTTTTTATCTCTCAACCTGTCCAAGAGGCCTGCTGCCCGCCGCAATCGCCGCCGGGCCGGCCCGCACCCTGCCATTGAGACTGAACGGGGATTATTTATTTTTTTAACTTGGCCACCGGGCCGGGGCGGGCATCGCCCCCGGTACCTCCAGCCGCTACTATTTCCGCGGGCCGTGTTCCAACACTATTCACCCCGGCCAAGAGGCCTATTCCCCGGCCCGCACCCCGCCATTGAGACTGCACGGGAATTATTATTTTTTTATCTCTCAACCTGTCCAAGAGGCCTGCTGCCCGCCGCACTCGCCGCCGGGCCGGCCCGAACCCCGCCATTGAGACTGAACGGGGATTATTATTTTTTTTAACTCGGCCTCCGGGCCGGGGCGGGCTTCGCCCCCGGTACCTCCAGCCGCTTCTATTTACGCGCGCCGCGTTCCAACATATTCACCCCGGCCAAGAGGCCTATTCCCCGGCCCGCACCCCGCCATTGAGACTGCATGGGAATTATTATTTTTTTATCTCTCAACCTGTCCAAGAGGCCTGCTGCCCGCCGCAATCGCCGCCGGGCCGGCCCCCTCCCTGCCATTGAGACTGAACGGGGATTATTTATTTTTTTAACTTGGCCGCCGGGCCGGGGCGGGCATCGCCCCCGGTACCTCCAGCCGCTACTATTTCCGCGGGCCGTGTTCCAACACTATTCACCCCGGCCAAGAGGCCTATTCCCCGGCCCGCACCCCGCCATTGAGACTGCACGGGAATTATTATTTTTTTATCTCTCAACCTGTCCAAGAGGCCTGCTGCCCGCCGCACTCGCCGCCGGGCCGGCCCGCACCCCGCCATTGAGACTGAACGGGGATTATTATTTTTTTTAACTCGGCCTCCGGGCCGGGGCGGGCTTCGCCCCCGGTACCTCCAGCCGCTTCTATTTACGCACGCCGCGTTCCAACATATTCACCCCGGCCAAGAGGCCTCTTCCCCGGCCACACTCGTCCGCCGGGCCGGCCCGCACCCCGCCATTGAGACTGCACGGGAATTATTATTTTTTTATCTCTCAACCTGTCCAAGAGGCCTGCTGCCCGCCACTCGCCGCCGGGCCGGCCCGCACCCCGCCATTGAGACTGAACGGGGATTATTATTTTTTTTAACTCGGCCTCCGGGCCGGGGCGGGCTTCGCCCCCGGTACCTCCAGCCGCTTCTATTTACGCGCGCCGCGTTCCAACATATTCACCCCGGCCAAGAGGTCTATTCCCCGGCCCGCACCCCGCCATTGAGACTGCATGGGAATTATTATTTTTTTTATCTCTCAACCTGTCCAAGAGGCCTGCTGCCCGCCGCAATCGCCGCCGGGCCGGCCCGCACCCTGCCATTGAGACTGAACGGGATTATTTATTTTTTTAACTTGGCCGCCGGGCAGGGGCGGGCATCGCCCCCGGTACCTCCAGCCGCTACTATTTCCGCGGGCCGTGTTCCAACACTATTCACCCGGGCCAAGAGGCCTATTCCCCGGCCCGCACCCCGCCATTGAGACTGCATGGGAATTATTATTTTTTTATCTCTCAACCTGTCCAAGAGGCCTGCTGCCCGCCGCAATCGCCGCCGGGCCGGCCCGCACCCTGCCATTGAGACTGAACGGGGATTATTTATTTTTTTAACTTGGCCGCCGGGCCGGGGCGGGCATCGCCCCCGGTACCTCCAGCCGCTACTATTTCCGCGGGCCGTGTTCCAACACTATTCACCCCGGCCAAGAGGCCTATTCCCCGGCCCGCACCCCGCCATTGAGACTGCACGGGAATTATTATTTTTTTATCTCTCAACCTGTCCAAGAGGCCTGCTGCCCGCCGCACTCGCCGCCGGGCCGGCCCGCACCCCGCCATTGAGACTGAACGGGGATTATTATTTTTTTTAACTCGGCCTCCGGGCCGGGGCGGGCTACGCCCCCGGTACCTCCAGCCGCTTCTATTTACGCGCGCCGCGTTCCAACATATTCACCCCGGCCAAGAGGCCTATTCCCCGGCCCGCACCCCGCCATTGAGACTGCATGGGAATTATTATTTTTTTTATCTCTCAACCTGTCCAAGAGGCCTGCTGCCCGCCGCAATCGCCGCCGGGCCGGCCCGCACCCTGCCATTGAGACTGAACGGGAATTATTATTTTTTTATCTCTCAACCTGTCCAAGAGGCCTGCTGCCCGCCGCAATCGCCGCCGGGCCGGCCCGCACCCTGCCATTGAGACTGAACGGGGATTATTTATTTTTTTAACTTGGCCGCCGGGCCGGGGCGGGCATCGCCCCCGGTACCTCCAGCCGCTACTATTTCCGCGGGCCGTGTTCCAACACTATTCACCCCGGCCAAGAGGCCTATTCCCCGGCCCGCACCCCGCCATTGAGACTGCACGGGAATTATTATTTTTTTATCTCTCAACCTGTCCAAGAGGCCTGCTGCCCGCCGCAATCGCCGCCGGGCCGGCCCGCACCCTGCCATTGAGACTGAACGGGAATTATTATTTTTTTTATCTCTCAACCTGTCCAAGAGGCCTGCTGCCCGCCGCACTCGCCGCCGGGCCGGCCCGCACCCGGCCATTGAGACTGAACGGGGATTATTATTTTTTTTAACTCGGCCTCCGGGCCGGGGCGGGCTTCGCCCCCGGTACCTCCAGCCGCTTCTATTTACGCGCGCCGCGTTCCAACATATTCACCCCGGCCAAGAGGCCTCTTCCCCGGCCACACTCGTCCGCCGGGCCGGCCCGCACCCCGCCATTGAGACTGCACGGGAATTATTATTTTTTTATCTCTCAACCTGTCCAAGAGGCCTGCTGCCCTCCGCACTCGCCGCCGGGCCGGCCCGCACCCCGCCATTGAGACTGAACCGGGATTATTATTTTTTTTAACTCGGCCTCCGGGCCGGGGCGGGCTTCGCCCCCGGTACCTCCAGCCGCTTCTATTTACGCGCGCCGCGTTCCAACACTATTCACCCCGGCCAAGACGCCGATTCCACGGCCCGCACCCCGCCATTGAGACTGCACGGGAATTATTATTTTTTTATCTCTCAACCTGTCCAAGAGGCCTGCTGCCCGCCGCACTCGCCGCCGGGCCGGCCCGCACCCCGCCATTGAGACTGAACGGGGATTATTATTTTTTTTAACTCGGCCGCCGGGCCGGGGCGGGCATCGCCCCCGGTACCTCCAGCCGCTACTATTTCCGCGGGCCGTGTTCCAACACTATTCACCCCGGCCAAGAGGCCTATTCCCCGGCCCGCACCCCGCCATTGAGACTGCACGGGAATTATTATTTTTTTATCTCTCAACCTGTCCAAGAGGCCTGCTGCCCGCCGCACTCGCCGCCGGGCCGGCCCGCACCCCGCCATTGAGACTGAACGGGGATTATTATTTTTTTTAACTCGGCCTCCGGGCCGGGGCGGGCTTCGCCCCCGGTACCTCCAGCCGCTTCTATTTACGCGCGCCGCGTTCCAACATATTCACCCCGGCCAAGAGGCCTATTCCCCGGCCCGCACCCCGCCATTGAGACTGCATGGGAATTATTATTTTTTTATCTCTCAACCTGTCCAAGAGGCCTGCTGCCCGCCGCAATCGCCGCCGGGCCGGCCCGCACCCTGCCATTGAGACTGAACGGGGATTATTTATTTTTTTAACTTGGCCGCCGGGCCGGGGCGGGCATCGCCCCCGGTACCTCCAGCCGCTACTATTTCCGCGGGCCGTGTTCCAACACTATTCACCCCGGCCAAGAGGCCTATTCCCCGGCCCGCACCCCGCCATTGAGACTGCACGGGAATTATTATTTTTTTATCTCTCAACCTGTCCAAGAGGCCTGCTGCCCGCCGCACTCGCCGCCGGGCCGGCCCGCACCCCGCCATTGAGACTAAACGGGGATTATTATTTTTTTTAACTCGGCCTCCGGGCCGGGGCGGGCATCGCCCCCGGTACCTCCAGCCGCTACTATTTCCGCGGGCCGTGTTCCAACACTATTCACCCCGGCCAAGAGGCCTATTCCCCGGCCCGCACCCCGCCATTGAGACTGCACGGGAATTATTATTTTTTTATCTCTCAACCTGTCCAAGAGGCCTGCTGCCCGCCGCACTCGCCGCCGGGCCGGCCCGCACCCCGCCAGTGAGACTGAACGGGGATTATTATTTTTTTTAACTCGGCCTCCGGGCCGGGGCGGGCTTCGCCCCCGGTACCTCCAGCCGCTTCTATTTACGCGCGCCGCGTTCCAACATATTCACCCCGGCCAAGAGGCCTCTTCCCCGGCCACACTCGTCCGCCGGGCCGGCCCGCACCCCGCCATTGAGACTGCACGGGAATTATTATTTTTTTATCTCTCAACCTGTCCAAGAGGCCTGCTGCCCGCCGCACTCGCCGCCGGGCCGGCCCGCACCCCGCCATTGAGACTGAACGGGGATTATTATTTTTTTTAACTCGGCCTCCGGGCCGGGGCGGGCTTCGCCCCCGGTACCTCCAGCCGCTTCTATTTACGCGCGCCGCGTTCCAACATATTCACCCCGGCCAAGAGGCCTATTCCCCGGCCCGCACCCCGCCATTGAGACTGCACGGGAATTATTATTTTTTTATCTCTCAACCTGTCCAAGAGGCCTGCTGCCCGCCGCACTCGCCGCCGGGCCGGCCCGCACCCCGCCATTGAGACTGAACGGGGATTATTATTTTTTTTAACTCGGCCTCCGGGCCGGGGCGGGCATCGCCCCCGGTACCTCCAGCCGCTACTATTTCCGCGGGCCGTGTTCCAACACTATTCACCCCGGCCAAGAGGCCTATTCCCCGGCCCGCACCCCGCCATTGAGACTGCACGGGAATTATTATTTTTTTATCTCTCAACCTGTCCAAGAGGCCTGCTGCCCGCCGCACTCGCCGCCGGGCCGGCCCGCACCCCGCCATTGAGACTGAACGGGGATTATTATTTTTTTTAACTCGGCCTCCGGGCCGGGGCGGGCTTCGCCCCCGGTACCTCCAGCCGCTTCTATTTACGCGCGCCGCGTTCCAACATATTCACCCCGGCCAAGAGGCCTCTTCCCCGGCCACACTCGTCCGCCGGGCCGGCCCGCACCCCGCCATTGAGACTGCACGGGAATTATTATTTTTTTATCTCTCAACCTGTCCAAGAGGCCTGCTGCCCGCCGCACTCGCCGCCGGGCCGGCCCGCACCCCGCCATTGAGACTGAACCGGGATTATTATTTTTTTTAACTCGGCCTCCGGGCCGGGGCGGGCTTCGCCCCAGGTACCTCCAGCCGCTTCTATTTACGCGCGCCGCGTTCCAACACTATTCACCCCGGCCAAGACGCCGATTCCACGGCCCGCACCCCGCCATTGAGACTGCACGGGAATTATTATTTTTTTATCTCTCAACCTGTCCAAGAGGCCTGCTGCCCGCCGCACTCGCCGCCGGGCCGGCCCGCACCCCGCCATTGAGACTGAACGGGGATTATTATTTTTTTTAACTCGGCCGCCGGGCCGGGGCGGGCATCGCCCCCGGTACCTCCAGCCGCTACTATTTCCGCGGGCCGTGTTCCAACACTATTCACCCCGGCCAAGAGGCCTATTCCCCGGCCCGCACCCCGCCATTGAGACTGCACGGGAATTATTATTTTTTTATCTCTCAACCTGTCCAAGAGGCCTGCTGCCCGCCGCACTCGCCGCCGGGCCGGCCCGCACCCCGCCATTGAGACTGAACGGGGATTATTATTTTTTTTAACTCGGCCTCCGGGCCGGGGCGGGCTTCGCCCCCGGTACCTCCAGCCGCTTCTATTTACGCGCGCCGCGTTCCAACATATTCACCCCGGCCAAGAGGTCTCTTCCCCGGCCACACTCGTCCGCCGGGCCGGCCCGCACCCCGCCATTGAGACTGCACGGGAATTATTATTGTTTTATCTCTCAACCTGTCCAAGAGGCCTGCTGCCCGCCGCACTCGCCGCCGGGCCGGCCCGCACCCCGCCATTGAGACTGAACGGGGATTATTATTTTTTTTAACTCGGCCTCCGGGCCGGGGCGGGCTTCGCCCCCGGTACCTCCAGCCGCTTCTATTTACGCGCGCCGCGTTCCAACACTATTCACCCCGGCCAAGAGGCCTATTCCCCGGCCCGCACCCCGCCATTGAGACTGCAAGGGAATTATTATTTTTTTATCTCTCAACCTGTCCAAGAAGCCTGCTGCCCGCCGCACTCGCCGCCGGGCCGGCCCGCACCCCGCCAGTGAGACTGAACGGGGATTATTATTTTTTTTAACTCGGCCTCCGGGCCGGGGCGGGCTTCGCCCCCGGTACCTCCAGCCGCTTCTATTTACGCGCGCCGCGTTCCAACATATTCACCCCGGCCAAGAGGCCTCTTCCCCGGCCACACTCGTCCGCCGGGCCGGCCCGCACCCCGCCATTGAGACTGCACGGGAATTATTATTTTTTTATCTCTCAACCTGTCCAAGAGGCCTGCTGCCCGCCGCACTCGCCGCCGGGCCGGCCCGCACCCCGCCATTGAGACTGAACGGGGATTATTATTTTTTTTAACTCGGCCTCCGGGCCGGGGCGGGCTTCGCCCCCGGTACCTCCAGCCGCTTCTATTTACGCGCGCCGCGTTCCAACATATTCACCCCGGCCAAGAGGCCTATTCCCCGGCCCGCACCCCGCCATTGAGACTGCACGGGAATTATTATTTTTTTATCTCTCAACCTGTCCAAGAGGCCTGCTGCCCGCCGCACTCGCCGCCGGGCCGGCCCGCACCCCGCCATTGAGACTGAACGGGGATTATTATTTTTTTTAACTCGGCCTCCGGGCCGGGGCGGGCATCGCCCCCGGTACCTCCAGCCGCTACTATTTCCGCGGGCCGTGTTCCAACACTATTCACCCCGGCCAAGAGGCCTATTCCCCGGCCCGCACCCCGCCATTGAGACTGCACGGGAATTATTATTTTTTTATCTCTCAACCTGTCCAAGAGGCCTGCTGCCCGCCGCACTCGCCGCCGGGCCGGCCCGCACCCCGCCATTGAGACTGAACGGGGATTATTATTTTTTTTAACTCGGCCTCCGGGCCGGGGCGGGCTTCGCCCCCGGTACCTCCAGCCGCTTCTATTTACGCGCGCCGCGTTCCAACATATTCACCCCGGCCAAGAGGTCTCTTCCCCGGCCACACTCGTCCGCCGGTCCGGCCCGCACCCCGCCATTGAGACTGCACGGGAATTATTATTGTTTTATCTCTCAACCTGTCCAAGAGGCCTGCTGCCCGCCGCACTCGCCGCCGGGCCGGCCCGCACCCCGCCATTGAGACTGAACGGGGATTATTATTTTTTTTAACTCGGCCTCCGGGCCGGGGCGGGCTTCGCCCCCGGTACCTCCAGCCGCTTCTATTTACGCGCGCCGCGTTCCAACATATTCACCCCGGCCATTAGGCCTCTTCCCCGGCCACACTCGTCCGCCGGGCCGGCCCGCACCCCGCCATTGAGACTGCACGGGAATTATTATTTTTTTATCTCTCAACCTGTCCAAGAGGCCTGCTGCCCGCCGCACTCGCCGCCGGGCCGGCCCGCACCCCGCCATTGAGACTGAACGGGGATTATTATTTTTTTTAACTCGGCCTCCGGGCCGGGGCGGGCTTCGCCCCCGGTACCTCCAGCCGCTTCTATTTACGCGCGCCGCGTTCCAACACTATTCACACCGGCCAAGAGGCCTATTCCCCGGCCCGCACCCCGCCATTGAGACTGCACGGGAATTATTATTTTTTTATCTCTCAACCTGTCCAACAGGCCTGCTGCCCGCCGCACTCGCCGCCGGGCCGGCCCGCACCCCGCCATTGAGACTGAACGGGGATTATTATTTTTTTTAACTCGGCCGCCGGGCCGGGGCGGGCATCGCCCCCGGTACCTCCAGCCGCTACTATTTCCGCGGGCCGTGTTCCAACACTATTCACCCCGGCCAAGAGGCCTATTCCCCGGCCCGCACCCCGCCATTGAGACTGCACGGGAATTATTATTTTTTTATCTCTCAACCTGTCCAAGAGGCCTGCTGCCCGCCGCACTCGCCGCCGGGCCGGCCCGAACCCCGCCATTGAGACTGAACGGGGATTATTATTTTTTTTAACTCGGCCTCCGGGCCGGGGCGGGCTTCGCCCCCGGTACCTCCAGCCGCTACTATTTCCGCGGGCCGCGTTCCAACACTATTCACCCCGGCCAAGAGGCCTATTCCCCGGCCCGCACCCCGCCATTGAGACTGCATGGGAATTATTATTTTTTTATCTCTCAACCTGTCCAAGAGGCCTGCTGCCCGCCGCAATCGCCGCCGGGCCGGCCCGCACCCTGCCATTGAGACTGAACGGGGATTATTTATTTTTTTAACTTGGCCACCGGGCCGGGGCGGGCATCGCCCCCGGTACCTCCAGCCGCTACTATTTCCGCGGGCCGTGTTCCAACACTATTCACCCCGGCCAAGAGGCCTATTCCCCGGCCCGCACCCCGCCATTGAGACTGCACGGGAATTATTATTTTTTTATCTCTCAACCTGTCCAAGAGGCCTGCTGCCCGCCGCACTCGCCGCCGGGCCGGCCCGAACCCCGCCATTGAGACTGAACGGGGATTATTATTTTTTTTAACTCGGCCTCCGGGCCGGGGCGGGCTTCGCCCCCGGTACCTCCAGCCGCTTCTATTTACGCGCGCCGCGTTCCAACATATTCACCCCGGCCAAGAGGCCTATTCCCCGGCCCGCACCCCGCCATTGAGACTGCATGGGAATTATTATTTTTTTATCTCTCAACCTGTCCAAGAGGCCTGCTGCCCGCCGCAATCGCCGCCGGGCCGGCCCCCTCCCTGCCATTGAGACTGAACGGGGATTATTTATTTTTTTAACTTGGCCGCCGGGCCGGGGCGGGCATCGCCCCCGGTACCTCCAGCCGCTACTATTTCCGCGGGCCGTGTTCCAACACTATTCACCCCGGCCAAGAGGCCTATTCCCCGGCCCGCACCCCGCCATTGAGACTGCACGGGAATTATTATTTTTTTATCTCTCAACCTGTCCAAGAGGCCTGCTGCCCGCCGCACTCGCCGCCGGGCCGGCCCGCACCCCGCCATTGAGACTGAACGGGGATTATTATTTTTTTTAACTCGGCCTCCGGGCCGGGGCGGGCTTCGCCCCCGGTACCTCCAGCCGCTTCTATTTACGCACGCCGCGTTCCAACATATTCACCCCGGCCAAGAGGCCTCTTCCCCGGCCACACTCGTCCGCCGGGCCGGCCCGCACCCCGCCATTGAGACTGCACGGGAATTATTATTTTTTTATCTCTCAACCTGTCCAAGAGGCCTGCTGCCCGCCACTCGCCGCCGGGCCGGCCCGCACCCCGCCATTGAGACTGAACGGGGATTATTATTTTTTTTAACTCGGCCTCCGGGCCGGGGCGGGCTTCGCCCCCGGTACCTCCAGCCGCTTCTATTTACGCGCGCCGCGTTCCAACATATTCACCCCGGCCAAGAGGTCTATTCCCCGGCCCGCACCCCGCCATTGAGACTGCATGGGAATTATTATTTTTTTTATCTCTCAACCTGTCCAAGAGGCCTGCTGCCCGCCGCAATCGCCGCCGGGCCGGCCCGCACCCTGCCATTGAGACTGAACGGGATTATTTATTTTTTTAACTTGGCCGCCGGGCAGGGGCGGGCATCGCCCCCGGTACCTCCAGCCGCTACTATTTCCGCGGGCCGTGTTCCAACACTATTCACCCGGGCCAAGAGGCCTATTCCCCGGCCCGCACCCCGCCATTGAGACTGCATGGGAATTATTATTTTTTTATCTCTCAACCTGTCCAAGAGGCCTGCTGCCCGCCGCAATCGCCGCCGGGCCGGCCCGCACCCTGCCATTGAGACTGAACGGGGATTATTTATTTTTTTAACTTGGCCGCCGGGCCGGGGCGGGCATCGCCCCCGGTACCTCCAGCCGCTACTATTTCCGCGGGCCGTGTTCCAACACTATTCACCCCGGCCAAGAGGCCTATTCCCCGGCCCGCACCCCGCCATTGAGACTGCACGGGAATTATTATTTTTTTATCTCTCAACCTGTCCAAGAGGCCTGCTGCCCGCCGCACTCGCCGCCGGGCCGGCCCGCACCCCGCCATTGAGACTGAACGGGGATTATTATTTTTTTTAACTCGGCCTCCGGGCCGGGGCGGGCTACGCCCCCGGTACCTCCAGCCGCTTCTATTTACGCGCGCCGCGTTCCAACATATTCACCCCGGCCAAGAGGCCTATTCCCCGGCCCGCACCCCGCCATTGAGACTGCATGGGAATTATTATTTTTTTTATCTCTCAACCTGTCCAAGAGGCCTGCTGCCCGCCGCAATCGCCGCCGGGCCGGCCCGCACCCTGCCATTGAGACTGAACGGGAATTATTATTTTTTTATCTCTCAACCTGTCCAAGAGGCCTGCTGCCCGCCGCAATCGCCGCCGGGCCGGCCCGCACCCTGCCATTGAGACTGAACGGGGATTATTTATTTTTTTAACTTGGCCGCCGGGCCGGGGCGGGCATCGCCCCCGGTACCTCCAGCCGCTACTATTTCCGCGGGCCGTGTTCCAACACTATTCACCCCGGCCAAGAGGCCTATTCCCCGGCCCGCACCCCGCCATTGAGACTGCACGGGAATTATTATTTTTTTATCTCTCAACCTGTCCAAGAGGCCTGCTGCCCGCCGCAATCGCCGCCGGGCCGGCCCGCACCCTGCCATTGAGACTGAACGGGAATTATTATTTTTTTTATCTCTCAACCTGTCCAAGAGGCCTGCTGCCCGCCGCACTCGCCGCCGGGCCGGCCCGCACCCGGCCATTGAGACTGAACGGGGATTATTATTTTTTTTAACTCGGCCTCCGGGCCGGGGCGGGCTTCGCCCCCGGTACCTCCAGCCGCTTCTATTTACGCGCGCCGCGTTCCAACATATTCACCCCGGCCAAGAGGCCTCTTCCCCGGCCACACTCGTCCGCCGGGCCGGCCCGCACCCCGCCATTGAGACTGCACGGGAATTATTATTTTTTTATCTCTCAACCTGTCCAAGAGGCCTGCTGCCCTCCGCACTCGCCGCCGGGCCGGCCCGCACCCCGCCATTGAGACTGAACCGGGATTATTATTTTTTTTAACTCGGCCTCCGGGCCGGGGCGGGCTTCGCCCCCGGTACCTCCAGCCGCTTCTATTTACGCGCGCCGCGTTCCAACACTATTCACCCCGGCCAAGACGCCGATTCCACGGCCCGCACCCCGCCATTGAGACTGCACGGGAATTATTATTTTTTTATCTCTCAACCTGTCCAAGAGGCCTGCTGCCCGCCGCACTCGCCGCCGGGCCGGCCCGCACCCCGCCATTGAGACTGAACGGGGATTATTATTTTTTTTAACTCGGCCGCCGGGCCGGGGCGGGCATCGCCCCCGGTACCTCCAGCCGCTACTATTTCCGCGGGCCGTGTTCCAACACTATTCACCCCGGCCAAGAGGCCTATTCCCCGGCCCGCACCCCGCCATTGAGACTGCACGGGAATTATTATTTTTTTATCTCTCAACCTGTCCAAGAGGCCTGCTGCCCGCCGCACTCGCCGCCGGGCCGGCCCGCACCCCGCCATTGAGACTGAACGGGGATTATTATTTTTTTTAACTCGGCCTCCGGGCCGGGGCGGGCTTCGCCCCCGGTACCTCCAGCCGCTTCTATTTACGCGCGCCGCGTTCCAACATATTCACCCCGGCCAAGAGGCCTATTCCCCGGCCCGCACCCCGCCATTGAGACTGCATGGGAATTATTATTTTTTTATCTCTCAACCTGTCCAAGAGGCCTGCTGCCCGCCGCAATCGCCGCCGGGCCGGCCCGCACCCTGCCATTGAGACTGAACGGGGATTATTTATTTTTTTAACTTGGCCGCCGGGCCGGGGCGGGCATCGCCCCCGGTACCTCCAGCCGCTACTATTTCCGCGGGCCGTGTTCCAACACTATTCACCCCGGCCAAGAGGCCTATTCCCCGGCCCGCACCCCGCCATTGAGACTGCACGGGAATTATTATTTTTTTATCTCTCAACCTGTCCAAGAGGCCTGCTGCCCGCCGCACTCGCCGCCGGGCCGGCCCGCACCCCGCCATTGAGACTAAACGGGGATTATTATTTTTTTTAACTCGGCCTCCGGGCCGGGGCGGGCATCGCCCCCGGTACCTCCAGCCGCTACTATTTCCGCGGGCCGTGTTCCAACACTATTCACCCCGGCCAAGAGGCCTATTCCCCGGCCCGCACCCCGCCATTGAGACTGCACGGGAATTATTATTTTTTTATCTCTCAACCTGTCCAAGAGGCCTGCTGCCCGCCGCACTCGCCGCCGGGCCGGCCCGCACCCCGCCAGTGAGACTGAACGGGGATTATTATTTTTTTTAACTCGGCCTCCGGGCCGGGGCGGGCTTCGCCCCCGGTACCTCCAGCCGCTTCTATTTACGCGCGCCGCGTTCCAACATATTCACCCCGGCCAAGAGGCCTCTTCCCCGGCCACACTCGTCCGCCGGGCCGGCCCGCACCCCGCCATTGAGACTGCACGGGAATTATTATTTTTTTATCTCTCAACCTGTCCAAGAGGCCTGCTGCCCGCCGCACTCGCCGCCGGGCCGGCCCGCACCCCGCCATTGAGACTGAACGGGGATTATTATTTTTTTTAACTCGGCCTCCGGGCCGGGGCGGGCTTCGCCCCCGGTACCTCCAGCCGCTTCTATTTACGCGCGCCGCGTTCCAACATATTCACCCCGGCCAAGAGGCCTATTCCCCGGCCCGCACCCCGCCATTGAGACTGCACGGGAATTATTATTTTTTTATCTCTCAACCTGTCCAAGAGGCCTGCTGCCCGCCGCACTCGCCGCCGGGCCGGCCCGCACCCCGCCATTGAGACTGAACGGGGATTATTATTTTTTTTAACTCGGCCTCCGGGCCGGGGCGGGCATCGCCCCCGGTACCTCCAGCCGCTACTATTTCCGCGGGCCGTGTTCCAACACTATTCACCCCGGCCAAGAGGCCTATTCCCCGGCCCGCACCCCGCCATTGAGACTGCACGGGAATTATTATTTTTTTATCTCTCAACCTGTCCAAGAGGCCTGCTGCCCGCCGCACTCGCCGCCGGGCCGGCCCGCACCCCGCCATTGAGACTGAACGGGGATTATTATTTTTTTTAACTCGGCCTCCGGGCCGGGGCGGGCTTCGCCCCCGGTACCTCCAGCCGCTTCTATTTACGCGCGCCGCGTTCCAACATATTCACCCCGGCCAAGAGGCCTCTTCCCCGGCCACACTCGTCCGCCGGGCCGGCCCGCACCCCGCCATTGAGACTGCACGGGAATTATTATTTTTTTATCTCTCAACCTGTCCAAGAGGCCTGCTGCCCGCCGCACTCGCCGCCGGGCCGGCCCGCACCCCGCCATTGAGACTGAACCGGGATTATTATTTTTTTTAACTCGGCCTCCGGGCCGGGGCGGGCTTCGCCCCAGGTACCTCCAGCCGCTTCTATTTACGCGCGCCGCGTTCCAACACTATTCACCCCGGCCAAGACGCCGATTCCACGGCCCGCACCCCGCCATTGAGACTGCACGGGAATTATTATTTTTTTATCTCTCAACCTGTCCAAGAGGCCTGCTGCCCGCCGCACTCGCCGCCGGGCCGGCCCGCACCCCGCCATTGAGACTGAACGGGGATTATTATTTTTTTTAACTCGGCCGCCGGGCCGGGGCGGGCATCGCCCCCGGTACCTCCAGCCGCTACTATTTCCGCGGGCCGTGTTCCAACACTATTCACCCCGGCCAAGAGGCCTATTCCCCGGCCCGCACCCCGCCATTGAGACTGCACGGGAATTATTATTTTTTTATCTCTCAACCTGTCCAAGAGGCCTGCTGCCCGCCGCACTCGCCGCCGGGCCGGCCCGCACCCCGCCATTGAGACTGAACGGGGATTATTATTTTTTTTAACTCGGCCTCCGGGCCGGGGCGGGCTTCGCCCCCGGTACCTCCAGCCGCTTCTATTTACGCGCGCCGCGTTCCAACATATTCACCCCGGCCAAGAGGCCTATTCCCCGGCCCGCACCCCGCCATTGAGACTGCATGGGAATTATTATTTTTTTATCTCTCAACCTGTCCAAGAGGCCTGCTGCCCGCCGCAATCGCCGCCGGGCCGGCCCGCACCCTGCCATTGAGACTGAACGGGGATTATTTATTTTTTTAACTTGGCCGCCGGGCCGGGGCGGGCATCGCCCCCGGTACCTCCAGCCGCTACTATTTCCGCGGGCCGTGTTCCAACACTATTCACCCCGGCCAAGAGGCCTATTCCCCGGCCCGCACCCCGCCATTGAGACTGCACGGGAATTATTATTTTTTTATCTCTCAACCTGTCCAAGAGGCCTGCTGCCCGCCGCACTCGCCGCCGGGCCGGCCCGCACCCCGCCATTGAGACTAAACGGGGATTATTATTTTTTTTAACTCGGCCTCCGGGCCGGGGCGGGCATCGCCCCCGGTACCTCCAGCCGCTACTATTTCCGCGGGCCGTGTTCCAACACTATTCACCCCGGCCAAGAGGCCTATTCCCCGGCCCGCACCCCGCCATTGAGACTGCACGGGAATTATTATTTTTTTATCTCTCAACCTGTCCAAGAGGCCTGCTGCCCGCCGCACTCGCCGCCGGGCCGGCCCGCACCCCGCCAGTGAGACTGAACGGGGATTATTATTTTTTTTAACTCGGCCTCCGGGCCGGGGCGGGCTTCGCCCCCGGTACCTCCAGCCGCTTCTATTTACGCGCGCCGCGTTCCAACATATTCACCCCGGCCAAGAGGCCTCTTCCCCGGCCACACTCGTCCGCCGGGCCGGCCCGCACCCCGCCATTGAGACTGCACGGGAATTATTATTTTTTTATCTCTCAACCTGTCCAAGAGGCCTGCTGCCCGCCGCACTCGCCGCCGGGCCGGCCCGCACCCCGCCATTGAGACTGAACGGGGATTATTATTTTTTTTAACTCGGCCTCCGGGCCGGGGCGGGCTTCGCCCCCGGTACCTCCAGCCGCTTCTATTTACGCGCGCCGCGTTCCAACATATTCACCCCGGCCAAGAGGCCTATTCCCCGGCCCGCACCCCGCCATTGAGACTGCACGGGAATTATTATTTTTTTATCTCTCAACCTGTCCAAGAGGCCTGCTGCCCGCCGCACTCGCCGCCGGGCCGGCCCGCACCCCGCCATTGAGACTGAACGGGGATTATTATTTTTTTTAACTCGGCCTCCGGGCCGGGGCGGGCATCGCCCCCGGTACCTCCAGCCGCTACTATTTCCGCGGGCCGTGTTCCAACACTATTCACCCCGGCCAAGAGGCCTATTCCCCGGCCCGCACCCCGCCATTGAGACTGCACGGGAATTATTATTTTTTTATCTCTCAACCTGTCCAAGAGGCCTGCTGCCCGCCGCACTCGCCGCCGGGCCGGCCCGCACCCCGCCATTGAGACTGAACGGGGATTATTATTTTTTTTAACTCGGCCTCCGGGCCGGGGCGGGCTTCGCCCCCGGTACCTCCAGCCGCTTCTATTTACACGCGCCGCGTTCCAACATATTCACCCCGGCCAAGAGGTCTCTTCCCCGGCCACACTCGTCCGCCGGTCCGGCCCGCACCCCGCCATTGAGACTGCACGGGAATTATTATTGTTTTATCTCTCAACCTGTCCAAGAGGCCTGCTGCCCGCCGCACTCGCCGCCGGGCCGGCCCGCACCCCGCCATTGAGACTGAACGGGGATTATTATTTTTTTTAACTCGGCCTCCGGGCCGGGGCGGGCTTCGCCCCCGGTACCTCCAGCCGCTTCTATTTACGCGCGCCGCGTTCCAACATATTCACCCCGGCCAAGAGGCCTCTTCCCCGGCCACACTCGTCCGCCGGGCCGGCCCGCACCCCGCCATTGAGACTGCACGGGAATTATTATTTTTTTATCTCTCAACCTGTCCAAGAGGCCTGCTGCCCGCCGCACTCGCCGCCGGGCCGGCCCGCACCCCGCCATTGAGACTGAACGGGGATTATTATTTTTTTTAACTCGGCCTCCAGGCCGGGGCGGGCTTCGCCCCCGGTACCTCCAGCCGCTTCTATTTACGCGCGCCGCGTTCCAACACTATTCACCCCGGCCAAGAGGCCTATTCCCCGGCCCGCACCCCGCCATTGAGACTGCACGGGAATTATTATTTTTTTATCTCTCAACCTGTCCAAGAGGCCTGCTGCCCGCCGCACTCGCCGCCGGGCCGGCCCGAACCCCGCCATTGAGACTGAACGGGGATTATTATTTTTTTTAACTCGGCCTCCGGGCCGGGGCGGGCTTCGCCCCCGGTACCTCCAGCCGCTACTATTTCCGCGGGCCGCGTTCCAACACTATTCACCCCGGCCAAGAGGCCTATTCCCCGGCCCGCACCCCGCCATTGAGACTGCATGGGAATTATTATTTTTTTATCTCTCAACCTGTCCAAGAGGCCTGCTGCCCGCCGCAATCGCCGCCGGGCCGGCCCGCACCCTGCCATTGAGACTGAACGGGGATTATTTATTTTTTTAACTTGGCCGCCGGGCCGGGGCGGGCATCGCCCCCGGTACCTCCAGCCGCTACTATTTCCGCGGGCCGTGTTCCAACACTATTCACCCCGGCCAAGAGGCCTATTCCCCGGCCCGCACCCCGCCATTGAGACTGCACGGGAATTATTATTTTTTTATCTCTCAACCTGTCCAAGAGGCCTGCTGCCCGCCGCACTCGCCGCCGGGCCGGCCCGCACCCCGCCATTGAGACTGAACGGGGATTATTATTTTTTTTAACTCGGCCTCCGGGCCGGGGCGGGCTTCGCCCCCGGTACCTCCAGCCGCTTCTATTTACGCGCGCCGCGTTCCAACATATTCACCCCGGCCAAGAGGCCTCTTCCCCGGCCACACTCGTCCGCCGGGCCGGCCCGCACCCCGCCATTGAGACTGCACGGGAATTATTATTTTTTTATCTCTCAACCTGTCCAAGAGGCCTGCTGCCCGCCGCACTCGCCGCCGGGCCGGCCCGCACCCCGCCATTGAGACTGAACGGGGATTATTATTTTTTTTAACTCGGCCTCCGGGCCGGGGCGGGCTTCGCCCCCGGTACCTCCAGCCGCTTCTATTTACGCGCGCCGCGTTCCAACATATTCACCCCGGCCAAGAGGCCTATTCCCCGGCCCGCACCCCGCCATTGAGACTGCATGGGAATTATTATTTTTTTTATCTCTCAACCTGTCCAAGAGGCCTGCTGCCCGCCGCAATCGCCGCCGGGCCGGCCCGCACCCTGCCATTGAGACTGAACGGGAATTATTATTTTTTTATCTCTCAACCTGTCCAAGAGGCCTGCTGCCCGCCGCAATCGCCGCCGGGCCGGCCCGCACCCTGCCATTGAGACTGAACGGGGATTATTTATTTTTTTAACTTGGCCGCCGGGCCGGGGCGGGCATCGCCCCCGGTACCTCCAGCCGCTACTATTTCCGCGGGCCGTGTTCCAACACTATTCACCCCGGCCAAGAGGCCTATTCCCCGGCCCGCACCCCGCCATTGAGACTGCACGGGAATTATTATTTTTTTATCTCTCAACCTGTCCAAGAGGCCTGCTGCCCGCCGCAATCGCCGCCGGGCCGGCCCGCACCCTGCCATTGAGACTGAACGGGAATTATTATTTTTTTTATCTCTCAACCTGTCCAAGAGGCCTGCTGCCCGCCGCACTCGCCGCCGGGCCGGCCCGCACCCGGCCATTGAGACTGAACGGGGATTATTATTTTTTTTTAACTCGGCCTCCGGGCCGGGGCGGGCTTCGCCCCCGGTACCTCCAGCCGCTTCTATTTACGCGCGCCGCGTTCCAACATATTCACCCCGGCCAAGAGGCCTCTTCCCCGGCCACACTCGTCCGCCGGGCCGGCCCGCACCCCGCCATTGAGACTGCACGGGAATTATTATTTTTTTATCTCTCAACCTGTCCAAGAGGCCTGCTGCCCGCCGCACTCGCCGCCGGGCCGGCCCGCACCCCGCCATTGAGACTGAACGGGGATTATTATTTTTTTTAACTCGGCCTCCGGGCCGGGGCGGGCTTCGCCCCCGGTACCTCCAGCCGCTTCTATTTACGCGCGCCGCGTTCCAACACTATTCACCCCGGCCAAGACGCCGATTCCACGGCCCGCACCCCGCCATTGAGACTGCACGGGAATTATTATTTTTTTATCTCTCAACCTGTCCAAGAGGCCTGCTGCCCGCCGCACTCGCCGCCGGGCCGGCCCGCACCCCGCCATTGAGACTGAACGGGATTATTATTTTTTTTAACTCGGCCGCCGGGCCGGGGCGGGCATCGCCCCCGGTACCTCCAGCCGCTACTATTTCCGCGGGCCGTGTTCCAACACTATTCACCCCGGCCAAGAGGCCTATTCCCCGGCCCGCACCCCGCCATTGAGACTGCACGGGAATTATTATTTTTTTATCTCTCAACCTGTCCAAGAGGCCTGCTGCCCGCCGCACTCGCCGCCGGGCCGGCCCGCACCCCGCCATTGAGACTGAACGGGGATTATTATTTTTTTTAACTCGGCCTCCGGGCCGGGGCGGGCTTCGCCCCCGGTACCTCCAGCCGCTTCTATTTACGCGCGCCGCGTTCCAACATATTCACCCCGGCCAAGAGGCCTATTCCCCGGCCCGCACCCCGCCATTGAGACTGCATGGGAATTATTATTTTTTTATCTCTCAACCTGTCCAAGAGGCCTGCTGCCCGCCGCAATCGCCGCCGGGCCGGCCCGCACCCTGCCATTGAGACTGAACGGGAATTATTATTTTTTTATCTCTCAACCTGTCCAAGAGGCCTGCTGCCCGCCGCAATCGCCGCCGGGCCGGCCCGCACCCTGCCATTGAGACTGAACGGGGATTATTTACTTTTTTAACTTGGCCGCCGGGCCGGGGCGGGCATCGCCCCCGGTACCTCCAGCCGCTACTATTTCCGCGGGCCGTGTTCCAACACTATTCACCCCGGCCAAGAGGCCTATTCCCCGGCCCGCACCCCGCCATTGAGACTGCACGGGAATTATTATTTTTTTATCTCTCAACCTGTCCAAGAGGCCTGCTGCCCGCCGCACTCGCCGCCGGGCCGGGCCGCACCCCGCCATTGAGACTGAACGGGGATTATTATTTTTTTTAACTCGGCCTCCGGGCCGGGGCGGGCTTCGCCCCCGGTACCTCCAGCCGCTTCTATTTACGCGCGCCGCGTTCCAACATATTCACCCCGGCCAAGAGGCCTCTTCCCCGGCCACACTCGTCCGCCGGGCCGGCCCGCACCCCGCCATTGAGACTGCACGGGAATTATTATTTTTTTATCTCTCAACCTGTCCAAGAGGCCAGCTGCCCGCCGCACTCGCCGCCGGGCCGGCCCGCACCCCGCCATTGAGACTGAACGGGGATTATTATTTTTTTTAACTCGGCCTCCGGGCCGGGGCGGGCTTCGCCCCCGGTACCTCCAGCCGCTTCTATTTACGCGCGCCGCGTTCCAACATATTCACCCCGGCCAAGAGGCCTATTCCCCGGCCCGCACCCCGCCATTGAGACTGCATGGGAATTATTATTTTTTTTATCTCTCAACCTGTCCAAGAGGCCTGCTGCCCGCCGCAATCGCCGCCGGGCCGGCCCGCACCCTGCCATTGAGACTGAACGGGATTATTTATTTTTTTAACTTGGCCGCCGGGCCGGGGCGGGCATCGCCCCCGGTACCTCCAGCCGCTACTATTTCCGCGGGCCGTGTTCCAACACTATTCACCCCGGCCAAGAGGCCTATTCCCCGGCCCGCACCCCGCCATTGAGACTGCATGGGAATTATTATTTTTTTATCTCTCAACCTGTCCAAGAGGCCTGCTGCCCGCCGCAATCGCCGCCGGGCCGGCCCGCACCCTGCCATTGAGACTGAACGGGGATTATTTATTTTTTTAACTTGGCCGCCGGGCCGGGGCGGGCATCGCCCCCGGTACCTCCAGCCGCTACTATTTCCGCGGGCCGTGTTCCAACACTATTCACCCCGGCCAAGAGGCCTATTCCCCGGCCCGCACCCCGCCATTGAGACTGCACGGGAATTATTATTTTTTTATCTCTCAACCTGTCCAAGAGGCCTGCTGCCCGCCGCACTCGCCGCCGGGCCGGCCCGCACCCCGCCATTGAGACTGAACGGGGATTATTATTTTTTTTAACTCGGCCTCCGGGCCGGGGCGGGCTACGCCCCCGGTACCTCCAGCCGCTTCTATTTACGCGCGCCGCGTTCCAACATATTCACCCCGGCCAAGAGGCCTATTCCCCGGCCCGCACCCCGCCATTGAGACTGCATGGGAATTATTATTTTTTTTATCTCTCAACCTGTCCAAGAGGCCTGCTGCCCGCCGCAATCGCCGCCGGGCCGGCCCGCACCCTGCCATTGAGACTGAACGGGAATTATTATTTTTTTATCTCTCAACCTGTCCAAGAGGCCTGCTGCCCGCCGCAATCGCCGCCGGGCCGGCCCGCACCCTGCCATTGAGACTGAACGGGGATTATTTATTTTTTTAACTTGGCCGCCGGGCCGGGGCGGGCATCGCCCCCGGTACCTCCAGCCGCTACTATTTCCGCGGGCCGTGTTCCAACACTATTCACCCCGGCCAAGAGGCCTATTCCCCGGCCCGCACCCCGCCATTGAGACTGCACGGGAATTATTATTTTTTTATCTCTCAACCTGTCCAAGAGGCCTGCTGCCCGCCGCAATCGCCGCCGGGCCGGCCCGCACCCTGCCATTGAGACTGAACGGGAATTATTATTTTTTTTATCTCTCAACCTGTCCAAGAGGCCTGCTGCCCGCCGCACTCGCCGCCGGGCCGGCCCGCACCCGGCCATTGAGACTGAACGGGGATTATTATTTTTTTTAACTCGGCCTCCGGGCCGGGGCGGGCTTCGCCCCCGGTACCTCCAGCCGCTTCTATTTACGCGCGCCGCGTTCCAACATATTCACCCCGGCCAAGAGGCCTCTTCCCTGGCCACACTCGTCCGCCGGGCCGGCCCGCACCCCGCCATTGAGACTGCACGGGAATTATTATTTTTTTATCTCTCAACCTGTCCAAGAGGCCTGCTGCCCGCCGCACTCGCCGCCGGGCCGGCCCGCACCCCGCCATTGAGACTGAACGGGGATTATTATTTTTTTTAACTCGGCCTCTGGGCCGGGGCGGGCTTCGCCCCCGGTACCTCCAGCCGCTTCTATTTACGCGCGCCGCGTTCCAACACTATTCACCCCGGCCAAGACGCCGATTCCACGGCCCGCACCCCGCCATTGAGACTGCACGGGAATTAATATTTTTTTATCTCTCAACCTGTCCAAGAGGCCTGCTGCCCGCCGCACTCGCCGCCGGGCCGGCCCGCACCCCGCCATTGAGACTGAACGGGGATTATTATTTTTTTTAACTCGGCCGCCGGGCCGGGGCGGGCATCGCCCCCGGTACCTCCAGCCGCTACTATTTCCGCGGGCCGTGTTCCAACACTATTCACCCCGGCCAAGAGGCCTATTCCCCGGCCCGCACCCCGCCATTGAGACTGCACGGGAATTATTATTTTTTTATCTCTCAACCTGTCCAAGAGGCCTGCTGCCCGCCGCACTCGCCGCCGGGCCGGCCCGCACCCCGCCATTGAGACTGAACGGGGATTATTATTTTTTTTTACTCGGCCTCCGGGCCGGGGCGGGCTTCGCCCCCGGTACCTCCAGCCGCTTCTATTTACGCGCGCCGCGTTCCAACATATTCACCCCGGCCAAGAGGCCTATTCCCCGGCCCGCACCCCGCCATTGAGACTGCATGGGAATTATTATTTTTTTATCTCTCAACCTGTCCAAGAGGCCTGCTGCCCGCCGCAATCGCCGCCGGGCCGGCCCGCACCCTGCCATTGAGACTGAACGGGAATTATTATTTTTTTATCTCTCAACCTGTCCAAGAGGCCTGCTGCCCGCCGCACTCGCCGTCGGGCCGGCCCGCACCCTGCCATTGAGACTGAACGGGGATTATTTATTTTTTTAACTTGGCCGCCGGCCCGGGGCGGGCATCGCCCCCGGTACCTCCAGCCGCTACTATTTCCGCGGGCCGTGTTCCAACACTATTCACCCCGGCCAAGAGGCCTATTCCCCGGCCCGCACCCCGCCATTGAGACTGCACGGGAATTATTATTTTTTTATCTCTCAACCTGTCCAAGAGGCCTGCTGCCCGCCGCAATCGCCGCCGGGCCGGCCCGCACCCTGCCATTGAGACTGAACGGGGATTATTTACTTTTTTAACTTGGCCGCCGGGCCGGGGCGGGCATCGCCCCCGGTACCTCCAGCCGCTACTATTTCCGCGGGCCGTGTTCCAACACTATTCACCCCGGCCAAGAGGCCTATTCCCCGGCCCGCACCCCGCCATTGAGACTGCACGGGAATTATTATTTTTTTATCTCTCAACCTGTCCAAGAGGCCTGCTGCCCGCCGCACTCGCCGCCGGGCCGGGCCGCACCCCGCCATTAAGACTGAACGGGGATTATTATTTTTTTTAACTCGGCCTCCGGGCCGGGGCGGGCTTCGCCCCCGGTACCTCCAGCCGCTTCTATTTACGCGCGCCGCGTTCCAACATATTCACCCCGGCCAAGAGGCCTCTTCCCCGGCCACACTCGTCCGCCGGGCCGGCCCGCACCCCGCCATTGAGACTGCACGGGAATTATTATTTTTTTATCTCTCAACCTGTCCAAGAGGCCTGCTGCCCGCCGCACTCGCCGCCGGGCCGGCCCGCACCCCGCCATTGAGACTGAACGGGGATTATTATTTTTTTTAACTCGGCCTCCGGGCCGGGGCGGGCTTCGCCCCCGGTACCTCCAGCCGCTTCTATTTACGCGCGCCGCGTTCCAACATATTCACCCCGGCCAAGAGGCCTATTCCCCGGCCCGCACCCCGCCATTGAGACTGCATGGGAATTATTATTTTTTTTATCTCTCAACCTGTCCAAGAGGCCTGCTGCCCGCCGCAATCGCCGCCGGGCCGGCCCGCACCCTGCCATTGAGACTGAACGGGATTATTTATTTTTTTAACTTGGCCGCCGGGCCGGGGCGGGCATCGCCCCCGGTACCTCCAGCCGCTACTATTTCCGCGGGCCGTGTTCCAACACTATTCACCCGGGCCAAGAGGCCTATTCCCCGGCCCGCACCCCGCCATTGAGACTGCATGGGAATTATTATTTTTTTATCTCTCAACCTGTCCAAGAGGCCTGCTGCCCGCCGCAATCGCCGCCGGGCCGGCCCGCACCCTGCCATTGAGACTGAACGGGGATTATTTATTTTTTTAACTTGGCCGCCGGGCCGGGGCGGGCATCGCCCCCGGTACCTCCAGCCGCTACTATTTCCGCGGGCCGTGTTCCAACACTATTCACCCCGGCCAAGAGGCCTATTCCCCGGCCCGCACCCCGCCATTGAGACTGCACGGGAATTATTATTTTTTTATCTCTCAACCTGTCCAAGAGGCCTGCTGCCCGCCGCACTCGCCGCCGGGCCGGCCCGCACCCCGCCATTGAGACTGAACGGGGATTATTATTTTTTTTAACTCGGCCTCCGGGCCGGGGCGGGCTACGCCCCCGGTACCTCCAGCCGCTTCTATTTACGCGCGCCGCGTTCCAACATATTCACCCCGGCCAAGAGGCCTATTCCCCGGCCCGCACCCCGCCATTGAGACTGCATGGGAATTATTATTTTTTTTATCTCTCAACCTGTCCAAGAGGCCTGCTGCCCGCCGCAATCGCCGCCGGGCCGGCCCGCACCCTGCCATTGAGACTGAACGGGAATTATTATTTTTTTATCTCTCAACCTGTCCAAGAGGCCTGCTGCCCGCCGCAATCGCCGCCGGGCCGGCCCGCACCCTGCCATTGAGACTGAACGGGGATTATTTATTTTTTTAACTTGGCCGCCGGGCCGGGGCGGGCATCGCCCCCGGTACCTCCAGCCGCTACTATTTCCGCGGGCCGTGTTCCAACACTATTCACCCCGGCCAAGAGGCCTATTCCCCGGCCCGCACCCCGCCATTGAGACTGCACGGGAATTATTATTTTTTTATCTCTCAACCTGTCCAAGAGGCCTGCTGCCCGCCGCAATCGCCGCCGGGCCGGCCCGCACCCTGCCATTGAGACTGAACGGGAATTATTATTTTTTTTATCTCTCAACCTGTCCAAGAGGCCTGCTGCCCGCCGCACTCGCCGCCGGGCCGGCCCGCACCCGGCCATTGAGACTGAACGGGGATTATTATTTTTTTTAACTCGGCCTCCGGGCCGGGGCGGGCTTCGCCCCCGGTACCTCCAGCCGCTTCTATTTACGCGCGCCGCGTTCCAACATATTCACCCCGGCCAAGAGGCCTCTTCCCCGGCCACACTCGTCCGCCGGGCCGGCCCGCACCCCGCCATTGAGACTGCACGGGAATTATTATTTTTTTATCTCTCAACCTGTCCAAGAGGCCTGCTGCCCGCCGCACTCGCTGCCGGGCCGGCCCGCACCCCGCCATTGAGACTGAACGGGATTATTATTTTTTTTAACTCGGCCGCCGGGCCGGGGCGGGCATCGCCCCCGGTACCTCCAGCCGCTACTATTTCCGCGGGCCGTGTTCCAACACTATTCACCCCGGCCAAGAGGCCTATTCCCCGGCCCGCACCCCGCCATTGAGACTGCACGGGAATTATTATTTTTTTATCTCTCAACCTGTCCAAGAGGCCTGCTGCCCGCCGCACTCGCCGCCGGGCCGGCCCGCACCCCGCCATTGAGACTGAACGGGGATTATTATTTTTTTTAACTCGGCCTCCGGGCCGGGGCGGGCTTCGCCCCCGGTACCTCCAGCCGCTTCTATTTACGCGCGCCGCGTTCCAACATATTCACCCCGGCCAAGAGGCCTATTCCCCGGCCCGCACCCCGCCATTGAGACTGCATGGGAATTATTATTTTTTTATCTCTCAACCTGTCCAAGAGGCCTGCTGCCCGCCGCAATCGCCGCCGGGCCGGCCCGCACCCTGCCATTGAGACTGAACGGGAATTATTATTTTTTTATCTCTCAACCTGTCCAAGAGGCCTGCTGCCCGCCGCACTCGCCGCCGGGCCGGCCCGCACCCTGCCATTGAGACTGAACGGGGATTATTTATTTTTTTAACTTGGCCGCCGGCCCGGGGCGGGCATCGCCCCCGGTACCTCCAGCCGCTACTATTTCCGCGGGCCGTGTTCCAACACTATTCACCCCGGCCAAGAGGCCTATTCCCCGGCCCGCACCCCGCCATTGAGACTGCACGGGAATTATTATTTTTTTATCTCTCAACCTGTCCAAGAGGCCTGCTGCCCGCCGCAATCGCCGCCGGGCCGGCCCGCACCCTGCCATTGAGACTGAACGGGGATTATTTACTTTTTTAACTTGGCCGCCGGGCCGGGGCGGGCATCGCCCCCGGTACCTCCAGCCGCTACTATTTCCGCGGGCCGTGTTCCAACACTATTCACCCCGGCCAAGAGGCCTATTCCCCGGCCCGCACCCCGCCATTGAGACTGCACGGGAATTATTATTTTTTTATCTCTCAACCTGTCCAAGAGGCCTGCTGCCCGCCGCACTCGCCGCCGGGCCGGGCCGCACCCCGCCATTAAGACTGAACGGGGATTATTATTTTTTTTAACTCGGCCTCCGGGCCGGGGCGGGCTTCGCCCCCGGTACCTCCAGCTGCTTCTATTTACGCGCGCCGCGTTCCAACATATTCACCCCGGCCAAGAGGCCTCTTCCCCGGCCACACTCGTCCGCCGGGCCGGCCCGCACCCCGCCATTGAGACTGCACGGGAATTATTATTTTTTTATCTCTCAACCTGTCCAAGAGGCCTGCTGCCCGCCGCACTCGCCGCCGGGCCGGCCCGCACCCCGCCATTGAGACTGAACGGGGATTATTATTTTTTTTAACTCGGCCTCCGGGCCGGGGCGGGCTTCGCCCCCGGTACCTCCAGCCGCTTCTATTTACGCGCGCCGCGTTCCAACATATTCACCCCGGCCAAGAGGCCTATTCCCCGGCCCGCACCCCGCCATTGAGACTGCATGGGAATTATTATTTTTTTTATCTCTCAACCTGTCCAAGAGGCCTGCTGCCCGCCGCAATCGCCGCCGGGCCGGCCCGCACCCTGCCATTGAGACTGAACGGGATTATTTATTTTTTTAACTTGGCCGCCGGGCCGGGGCGGGCATCGCCCCCGGTACCTCCAGCCGCTACTATTTCCGCGGGCCGTGTTCCAACACTATTCACCCCGGCCAAGAGGCCTATTCCCCGGCCCGCACCCCGCCATTGAGACTGCATGGGAATTATTATTTTTTTATCTCTCAACCTGTCCAAGAGGCCTGCTGCCCGCCGCAATCGCCGCCGGGCCGGCCCGCACCCTGCCATTGAGACTGAACGGGAATTATTATTTTTTTATCTCTCAACCTGTCCAAGAGGCCTGCTGCCCGCCGCAATCGCCGCCGGGCCGGCCCGCACCCTGCCATTGAGACTGAACGGGGATTATTTATTTTTTTAACTTGGCCGCCGGGCCGGGGCGGGCATCGCCCCCGGTACCTCCAGCCGCTACTATTTCCGCGGGCCGTGTTCCAACACTATTCACCCCGGCCAAGAGGCCTATTCCCCGGCCCGCACCCCGCCATTGAGACTGCACGGGAATTATTATTTTTTTATCTCTCAACCTGTCCAAGAGGCCTGCTGCCCGCCGCAATCGCCGCCGGGCCGGCCCGCACCCTGCCATTGAGACTGAACGGGAATTATTATTTTTTTATCTCTCAACCTGTCCAAGAGGCCTGCTGCCCGCCGCACTCGCCGCCGGGCCGGCCCGCACCCGGCCATTGAGACTGAACGGGGATTATTATTTTTTTTAACTCGGCCTCCGGGCCGGGGCGGGCTTCGCCCCCGGTACCTCCAGCCGCTTCTATTTACGCGCGCCGCGTTCCAACATATTCACCCCGGCCAAGAGGCCTCTTCCCCGGCCACACTCGTCCGCCGGGCCGGCCCGCACCCCGCCATTGAGACTGCACGGGAATTATTATTTTTTTATCTCTCAACCTGTCCAAGAGGCCTGCTGCCCGCCGCACTCGCCGCCGGGCCGGCCCGCACCCCGCCATTGAGACTGAACGGGATTATTATTTTTTTTAACTCGGCCTCCGGGCCGGGGCGGGCTTCGCCCCCGGTACCTCCAGCCGCTTCTATTTACGCGCGCCGCGTTCCAACACTATTCACCCCGGCCAAGACGCCGATTCCACGGCCCGCACCCCGCCATTGAGACTGCACGGGAATTATTATATTTTTATCTCTCAACCTGTCCAAGAGGCCTGCTGCCCGCCGCACTCGCCGCCGGGCCGGCCCGCACCCCGCCATTGAGACTGAACGGGGATTATTATTTTTTTTAACTCGGCCTCCGGGCCGGGGCGGGCTTCGCCCCCGGTACCTCCAGCCGCTTCTATTTACGCGCGCCGCGTTCCAACATATTCACCCCGGCCAAGAGGCCTATTCCCCGGCCCGCACCCCGCCATTGAGACTGCATGGGAATTATTATTTTTTTATCTCTCAACCTGTCCAAGAGGCCTGCTGCCCGCCGCAATCGCCGCCGGGCCGGCCCGCACCCTGCCATTGAGACTGAACGGGAATTATTATTTTTTTATCTCTCAACCTGTCCAAGAGGCCTGCTGCCCGCCGCACTCGCCGCCGGGCCGGCCCGCACCCTGCCATTGAGACTGAACGGGGATTATTTATTTTTTTAACTTGGCCGCCGGCCCGGGGCGGGCATCGCCCCCGGTACCTCCAGCCGCTACTATTTCCGCGGGCCGTGTTCCAACACTATTCACCCCGGCCAAGAGGCCTATTCCCCGGCCCGCACCCCGCCATTGAGACTGCACGGGAATTATTATTTTTTTATCTCTCAACCTGTCCAAGAGGCCTGCTGCCCGCCGCAATCGCCGCCGGGCCGGCCCGCACCCTGCCATTGAGACTGAACGGGGATTATTTATTTTTTTAATTTGGCCGCCGGGCCGGGGCGGGCATCGCCCCCGGTACCTCCAGCCGCTACTATTTCCGCGGGCCGTGTTCCAACACTATTCACCCCGGCCAAGAGGCGTATTCCCCGGCCCGCACCCCGCCATTGAGACTGCACGGGAATTATTATTTTTTTATCTCTCAACCTGTCCAAGAGGCCTGCTGCCCGCCGCACTCGCCGCCGGGCCGGCCCGCACCCTGCCATTGAGACTGAACGGGGATTATTTATTTTTTTAACTTGGCCGCCGGGCCGGGGCGGGCATCGCCCCCGGTACCTCCAGCCGCTACTATTTCCGCGGGCCGTGTTCCAACACTATTCACCCCGGCCAAGAGGCCTATTCCCCGGCCCGCACCCGCCATTGAGACTGCATGGGAATTATTATTTTTTTATCTCTCAACCTGTCCAAGAGGCCTGCTGCCCGCCGCAATCGCCGCCGGGCCGGCCCGCACCCTGCCATTGAGACTGAACGGGGATTATTTATTTTTTTAACTTGGCCGCCGGGCCGGGGCGGGCATCGCCCCCGGTACCTCCAGCCGCTACTATTTCCGCGGGCCGTGTTCCAACACTATTCACCCCGGCCAAGAGGCCTATTCCCCGGCCCGCACCCCGCCATTGAGACTACACGGGAATTATTATTTTTTTATCTCTCAACCTGTCCAAGAGGCCTGCTGCCCGCCGCACTCGCCGCCGGGCCGGCCCGCACCCCGCCATTGAGACTGAACGGGGATTATTATTTTTTTTTACTCGGCCTCCGGGCCGGGGCGGGCTTCGCCCCCGGTACCTCCAGCCGCTTCTATTTACGCGCGCCGCGTTCCAACATATTCACCCCGGCCAAGAGGCCTATTCCCCGGCCCGCACCCCGCCATTGAGACTGCATGGGAATTATTATTTTTTTATCTCTCAACCTGTCCAAGAGGCCTGCTGCCCGCCGCACTCGCCGCCGGGCCGGCCCGCACCCTGCCATTGAGACTGAACGGGGATTATTTATTTTTTTAACTTGGCCGCCGGCCCGGGGCGGGCATCGCCCCCGGTACCTCCAGCCGCTACTATTTCCGCGGGCCGTGTTCCAACACTATTCACCCCGGCCAAGAGGCCTATTCCCCGGCCCGCACCCCGCCATTGAGACTGCACGGGAATTATTATTTTTTTATCTCTCAACCTGTCCAAGAGGCCTGCTGCCCGCCGCAATCGCCGCCGGGCCGGCCCGCACCCTGCCATTGAGACTGAACGGGGATTATTTATTTTTTTAACTTGGCCGCCGGGCAGGGGCGGGCATCGCCCCCGGTACCTCCAGCCGCTACTATTTCCGCGGGCCGTGTTCCAACACTATTCACCCCGGCCAAGAGGCCTATTCCCCGGCCCGCACCCCGCCATTGAGACTGCACGGGAATTATTATTTTTTTTATCTCTCAACCTGTCCAAGAGGCCTGCTGCCCGCCGCACTCGCCGCCGGGCCGGCCCGCACCCCGCCATTGAGACTGAACGGGGATTATTATTTTTTTTAACTCGGCCTCCGGGCCGGGGCGGGCTTCGCCCCCGGTACCTCCAGCCGCTTCTATTTAGGCGCGCCGCGTTCCAACATATTCACCCCGGCCAAGAGGCCTATTCCCCGGCCCGCACCCCGCCATTGAGACTGCAAGGGAATTATTATTTTTTTATCTCTCAACCTGTCCAAGAGGCCTGCTGCCCGCCGCAATCGCCGCCGGGCCGGCCCGCACCCTGCCATTGAGACTGAACGGGAATTATTATTTTTTTATCTCTCAACCTGTCCAAGAGGCCTGCTGCCCGCCGCACTCGCCGCCGGGCCGGCCCGCACCCTGCCATTGAGACTCAACGGGGATTATTTATTTTTTTAACTTGGCCGCCGGGCCGGGGCGGGCATCGCCCCCGGTACCTCCAGCCGCTACTATTTCCGCGGGCCGTGTTCCAACACTATTCACCCCGGCCAAGAGGCCTATTCCCCGGCCCGCACCCCGCCATTGAGACTGCACGGGAATTATTATTTTTTTATCTCTCAACCTGTCCAAGAGGCCTGCTGCCCGCCGCAATCGCTGCCGGGCCGGCCCGCAACCTGCCATTGAGACTGAACGGGGATTATTTATTTTTTTAACTTGGCCGCCGGGCCGGGGCGGGCATCGCCCCCGGTACCTCCAGCCGCTACTATTTCCGCGGGCCGTGTTCCAACACTATTCACCCCGGCCAAGAGGCCTATTCCCCGGCCCGCACCCCGCCATTGAGACTGCACGGGAATTATTATTTTTTTATCTCTCAACCTGTCCAAGAGGCCTGCTGCCCGCCGCACTCGCCGCCGGGCCGGCCCGCACCCCGCCATTGAGACTGAACGGGGATTATTATTTTTTTTAACTCAGCCTCCGGGCCGGGGCGGGCTTCGCCCCCGGTACCTCCAGCCGCTTCTATTTACGCGCGCCGTGTTCCAACACTATTCACCCCGGCCAAGAGGCCTATTCCCCGGCCCGCACCCCGCCATTGAGACTGCATGGGAATTATTATTTTTTTATCTCTCAACCTGTCCAAGAGGCCTGCTGCCCGCCGCAATCGCCGCCGGGCCGGCCCGCACCCTGCCATTGAGACTGAACGGGAATTATTATTTTTTTATCTCTCAACCTGTCCAAGAGGCCTGCTGCCCGCCGCACTCGCCGCCGGGCCGGCCCGCACCCTGCCATTGAGACTGAACGGGGATTATTTATTTTTTTAACTTGGCCGCCGGGCCGGGGCGGGCATCGCCCCCGGTACCTCCAGCCGCTACTATTTCCGCGGGCCGTGTTCCAACACTATTCACCCCGGCCAAGAGGCCTATTCCCCGGCCCGCACCCCGCCATTGAGACTGCACGGGAATTATTATTTTTTTATCTCTCAACCTGTCCAAGAGGCCTGCTGCCCGCCGCAATCGCCGCCGGGCCGGCCCACACCCTGCCATTGAGACTGAACGGGGATTATTTATTTTTTTAACTTGGCCGCCGGGCCGGGGCGGGCATCGCCCCCGGTACCTCCAGCCGCTACTATTTCCGCGGGCCGTGTTCCAACACTATTCACCCCGGCCAAGAGGCCTATTCCCCGGCCCGCACCCCGCCATTGAGACTGCACGGGAATTATTATTTTTTTATCTCTCAACCTGTCCAAGAGGCCTGCTGCCCGCCGCACTCGCCGCCGGGCCGGCCCGCACCCCGCCATTGAGACTGAACGGGGATTATTATTTTTTTTAACTCGGCCTCCGGGCCGGGGCGGGCTTCGCCCCCGGTACCTCCAGCCGCTTCTATTTACGCGCGCCGCGTTCCAAAATATTCACCCCGGCCAAGAGGCCTATTCCCCGGCCCGCACCCCGCCATTGAGACTGCATGGGAATTATTATTTTTTTATCTCTCAACCTGTCCAAGAGGCCTGCTGCCCGCCGCAATCGCCGCCGGGCCGGCCCGCACCCTGCCATTGAGACTGAACGGGAATTATTATTTTTTTATTTCTCAACCTGTCCAAGAGGCCTGCTGCCCGCCGCACTCGCCGCCGGGCCGGCCCGCACCCCGCCATTGAGACTGAACGGGGATTATTATTTTTTTTAACTCGGCCTCCGGGCCGGGGCGGGCTTCGCCCCCGGTACCTCCAGCCGCTTCTATTTACGCGCGCCGCGTTCCAACATATTCACCCCGGCCAAGAGGCCTCTTCCCCGGCCACACTCGTCCGCCGGGCCGGCCCGCACCCCGCCATTGAGACTGCACGGGAATTATTATTTTTTTATCTCTCAACCTGTCCAAGAGGCCTGCTGCCCGCCGCACTCGCCGCCGGGCCGGCCCGCACCCCGCCATTGAGACTGAAAGGGGATTATTATTTTTTTTTAACTCGGCCTCCGGGCCGGGGCGGGCTTCGCCCCCGGTACCTCCAGCCGCTTCTATTTACGCGCGCCGCGTTCCAACATATTCACCCCGGCCAAGAGGCCTCTTCCCCGGCCACACTCGTCCGCTGGGCCGGCCCGCACCCCGCCATTGAGACTGCACGGGAATTATTATTTTTTTATCTCTCAACCTGTCCAAGAGGCCTGCTGCCCGCCGCACTCGCCGCCGGGCCGGCCCGCACCCCGCCATTGAGACTGAACGGGGATTATTATTTTTTTTAACTCGGCCTCCGGGCCGGGGCGGGCTTCGCCCCCGGTACCTCCAGCCGCTTCTATTTATGCGCGCTGCGTTCCAATATATTCACCCCGGCCAAGAGGCCTCTTCCCCGGCCACACTCGTCCGCCGGGCCGGCCCGCACCCCGCCATTGAGACTGCACGGGAATTATTATTTTTATATCTCTCAACCTGTCCAAGAGGCCTGCTGCCCGCCGCAATCGCCGCCGGGCCGGCCCGCACCCTGCCATTGAGACTGAACGGGGATTATTTATTTTTTTAGCTTGGCCGCCGGCCCGGGGCGGGCATCGCCCCCGGTACCTCCAGCCGCTACTATTTCCGCGGGCCGTGTTCCAACACTATTCACCCCGGCCAAGAGGCCTATTCCCCGGCCCGCACCCCGCCATTGAGACTGCATGGGAATTATTATTTTTTTATCTCTCAACCTGTCCAAGAGGCCTGCTGCCCGCCGCAATCGCCGCCGGGCCGGCCCGCACCCTGCCATTGAGACTGAACGGGGATTATTTATTTTTTTAACTTGGCCGCCGGGCCGGGGCGGGCATCGCCCCCGGTACCTCCAGCCGCTACTATTTCCGCGGGCCGTGTTCCAACACTATTCACCCCGGCCAAGAGGCCTATTCCCCGGCCCGCACCCCGCCATTGAGACTGCACGGGAATTATTATTTTTTTATCTCTCAACCTGTCCAAGACGCCTGCTGCCCGCCGCACTCGCCGCCGGGCCGGCCCGCACCCCGCCATTGAGACTGAACGGGGATTATTATTTTTTTTAACTCGGCCTCCGGGCCGGGGCGGGCATCGCCCCCGGTACCTCCAGCCGCTTCTATTTACGCGCGCCGCGTTCCAACATATTCACCCCGGCCAAGAGGCCTATTCCCCGGCCCGCACCCCGCCATTGAGACTGCACGGGAATTATTTTTTTTTTTATCTCTCAACCTGTCCAAGAGGCCTGCTGCCCGCCGCAATCGCCGCGGGGCCGGCCCGCACCCTGCCATTGAACCTGAACGGGAATTATTATTTTTTTTATCTCTCAACCTGTCCAAGAGGCCTGCTGCCCGCCGCACTCGCCGCCGGGCCGGCCCGCACCCTGCCATTGAGACTGAACGGGGATTATTTATTTTTTTAACTTGGCCGCCGGGCCGGGGCGGGCATCGCCCCCGGTACCTCCAGCCGCTACTATTTCCGCGGGCCGTGTTCCAACACTATTCACCCCGGCCAAGAGGCCTATTCCCCGGCCCGCACCCCGCCATTGAGACTGCATGGGAATTATTATTTTTTTATCTCTCAACCTGTCCAAGAGGCCTGCTGCCCGCCGCACTCGCCGCCGGGCCGGCCCGCACCCTGCCATTGAGACTGAACGGGAATTATTATTTTTTTATCTCTCAACCTGTCCAAGAGGCCTGCTGCCCGCCGCACTCGCCGCCGGGCCGGCCCGCACCCCGCCATTGAGACTGAACGGGGATTATTATTTTTTTTAACTCGGCCTCCGGGCCGGGGCGGGCTTCGCCCCCGGTACCTCCAGCCGCTTCTATTTACGCGCGCCGCGTTCCAACATATTCACCCCGGCCAAGAGGCCTATTCCCCGGCCCGCACCCCGCCATTGAGACTGCACGGGGATTATTTTTTTTTTTAACTCGGCCGCCGGGCCGGGGCGGGCTTCGCCCCCGGTACCTCCAGCTGCTTCTATTCACGCGCGCCGCGTTCCAACATATTCACCCCGGCCAAGAGGCCTATTCCCCGGCCCGCACCCCGCCATTGAGACTGCATGGGAATTATTATTTTTTTATCTCTCAACCTGTCCAAGAGGCCTGCTGCCCGCCGCACTCGCCGCCGGGCCGGCCCGCACCCTGCCATTGAGACTGAACGGGGATTATTTATTTTTTTAACTTGGCCTCCGGGCCGGGGCGGGCTTCGCCCCCGGTACCTCCAGCCGCTTCTATTTACGCGCGCCGCGTTCCAACATATTCACCCCGGCCACACTCGTCCGCCGGGCCGGCCCGCACCCCGCCATTGAGACTGCACGGGAATTATTATTTTTTTATCTCTCAACCTGTCCAAGAGGCCTGCTGCCCGCCGCACTCGCCACCGGGCCGGCCCGCACCCCGCCATTGAGACTGAACGGGGATTATTATTTTTTTTAACTCGGCCTCCGGGCCGGGGCGGGCTTCGCCCCCGGTACCTCCAGCCGCTTCTATTTACGCGCGCCGCGTTCCAACATATTCACCCCGGCCAAGAGGCCTCTTCCCCGGCCACACTCGTCCGCCGGGCCGGCCCGCACCCCGCCATTGAGACTGCACGGGAATTATTATTTTTATATCTCTCAACCTGTCCAAGAGGCCTGCTGCCCGCCGCAATCGCCGCCGGGCCGGCCCGCACCCTGCCATTGAGACTGAACGGGGATTATTTATTTTTTTAACTTGGCCGCCGGCCCGGGGCGGGCATCGCCCCCGGTACCTCCAGCCGCTACTATTTCCGCGGGCCGTGTTCCAACACTATTCACCCCGGCCAAGAGGCCTATTCCCCGGCCCGCACCCCGCCATTGAGACTGCATGGGAATTATTATTTTTTTATCTCTCAACCTGTCCAAGAGGCCTGCTGCCCGCCGCAATCGCCGCCGGGCCGGCCCGCACCCTGCCATTGAGACTGAACGGGGATTATTTATTTTTTTAACTTGGCCGCCGGGCCGGGGCGGGCATCGCCCCCGGTACCTGAAGCCGCTACTATTTCCGCGGGCCGTGTTCCAACACTATTCACCCCGGCCAAGAGGCCTATTCCCCGGCCCGCACCCCGCCATTGAGACTGCATGGGAATTATTATTTTTTTATCTCTCAACCTGTCCAAGAGGCCTGCTGCCCGCCGCAATCGCCGCCGGGCCGGCCCGCACCCTGCCATTGAGACTGAACGGGGATTATTTATTTTTTTAACTTGGCCGCCGGGCCGGGGCGGGCATCGCCCCCGGTACCTCCAGCCGCTACTATTTCCGCGGGCCGTGTTCCAACACTATTCACCCCGGCCAAGAGGCCTATTCCCCGGCCCGCACCCCGCCATTGAGACTGCACGGGAATTATTATTTTTTTTATCTCTCAACCTGTCCAAGAGGCCTGCTGCCCGCCGCACTCGCCGCCGGGCCGGCCCGCACCCCGCCATTGAGACTGAACGGGGATTATTATTTTTTTTAACTCGGCCTCCGGGCCGGGGCGGGCTTCGCCCCCGGTACCTCCAGCCGCTTCTATTTACGCGCGCCGCGTTCCAACATATTCACCCCGGCCAAGAGGCCTATTCCCCGGCCCGCACCCCGCCATTGAGACTGCATGGGAATTATTATTTTTTTATCTCTCAACCTGTCCAAGAGGCCTGCTGCCCGCCGCAATCGCCGCCGGGCCGGCCCGCACCCTGCCATTGAGACTGAACGGGAATTATTATTTTTTTATCTCTCAACCTGTCCAAGAGGCCTGCTGCCCGCCGCACTCGCCGCCGGGCCGGCCCGCACCCTGCCATTGAGACTGAACGAGGATTATTTATTTTTTTAACTTGGCCGCCGGGCCGGGGCGGGCATCGCCCCCGGTACCTCCAGCCGCTACTATTTCCGCGGGCCGTGTTCCAACACTATTCACCCCGGCCAAGAGGCCTATTCCCCGGCCCGCACCCCGCCATTGAGACTGCATGGGAATTATTATTTTTTTATCTCTCAACCTGTCCAAGAGGCCTGCTGCCCGCCGCAATCGCCGCCGGGCCGGCCCGCACCCTGCCATTGAGACTGAACGGGGATTATTTATTTTTTTAACTTGGCCGCCGGGCCGGGGCGGGCATCGCCCCCGGTACCTCCAGCCGCTACTATTTCCGCGGGCCGTGTTCCAACACTATTCACCCCGGCCAAGAGGCCTATTCCCCGGCCCGCACCCCGCCATTGAGACTGCACGGGAATTATTATTTTTTTATCTCTCAACCTGTCCAAGAGGCCTGCTGCCCGCCGCACTCGCCGCCGGGCCGGCCCGCACCCCGCCATTGAGACTGTACGGGGATTATTATTTTTTTTAACTCGGCCTCCGGGCCGGGGCGGGCTACGCCCCCGGTACCTCCAGCCGCTTCTATTTACGCGCGCCGCGTTCCAACATATTCACCCCGGCCAAGACGCCTATTCCCCGGCCCGCACCCCGCCATTGAGACTGCATGGGAATTATTATTTTTTTTATCTCTCAACCTGTCCAAGAGGCCTGCTGCCCGCCGCAATCGCCGCCGGGCCGGCCCGCACCCTGCCATTGAGACTGAACGGGAATTATTATTTTTTTATCTCTCAACCTGTCCAAGAGGCCTGCTGCCCGCCGCAATCGCCGCCGGGCCGGCCCGCACCCTGCCATTGAGACTGAACGGGGATTATTTATTTTTTTAACTTGGCCGCCGGGCCGGGGCGGGCATCGCCCCCGGTACCTCCAGCCGCTACTATTTCCGCGGGCCGTGTTCCAACACTATTCACCCCGGCCAAGAGGCCTATTCCCCGGCCCGCACCCCGCCATTGAGACTGCACGGGAATTATTATTTTTTTATCTCTCAACCTGTCCAAGAGGCCTGCTGCCCGCCGCAATCGCCGCCGGGCCGGCCCGCACCCTGCCATTGAGACTGAACGGGAATTATTATTTTTTTATCTCTCAACCTGTCCAAGAGGCCTGCTGCCCGCCGCACTCGCCGCCGGGCCGGCCCGCACCCTGCCATTGAGACTGAACGAGGATTATTTATTTTTTTAACTTGGCCGCCGGGCCGGGGCGGGCATCGCCCCCGGTACCTCCAGCCGCTACTATTTCCGCGGGCCGTGTTCCAACACTATTCACCCCGGCCAAGAGGCCTATTCCCCGGCCCGCACCCCGCCATTGAGACTGCATGGGAATTATTATTTTTTTATCTCTCAACCTGTCCAAGAGGCCTGCTGCCCGCCGCAATCGCCGCCGGGCCGGCCCGCACCCTGCCATTGAGACTGAACGGGGATTATTTATTTTTTTAACTTGGCCGCCGGGCCGGGGCGGGCATCGCCCCCGGTACCTCCAGCCGCTACTATTTCCGCGGGCCGTGTTCCAACACTATTCACCCCGGCCAAGAGGCCTATTCCCCGGCCCGCACCCCGCCATTGAGACTGCACGGGAATTATTATTTTTTTATCTCTCAACCTGTCCAAGAGGCCTGCTGCCCGCCGCACTCGCCGCCGGGCCGGCCCGCACCCCGCCATTGAGACTGTACGGGGATTATTATTTTTTTTAACTCGGCCTCCGGGCCGGGGCGGGCTACGCCCCCGGTACCTCCAGCCGCTTCTATTTACGCGCGCCGCGTTCCAACATATTCACCCCGGCCAAGAGGCCTATTCCCCGGCCCGCACCCCGCCATTGAGACTGCATGGGAATTATTATTTTTTTTATCTCTCAACCTGTCCAAGAGGCCTGCTGCCCGCCGCAATCGCCGCCGGGCCGGCCCGCACCCTGCCATTGAGACTGAACGGGAATTATTATTTTTTTATCTCTCAACCTGTCCAAGAGGCCTGCTGCCCGCCGCAATCGCCGCCGGGCCGGCCCGCACCCTGCCATTGAGACTGAACGGGGATTATTTATTTTTTTAACTTGGCCGCCGGGCCGGGGCGGGCATCGCCCCCGGTACCTCCAGCCGCTACTATTTCCGCGGGCCGTGTTCCAACACTATTCACCCCGGCCAAGAGGCCTATTCCCCGGCCCGCACCCCGCCATTGAGACTGCACGGGAATTATTATTTTTTTATCTCTCAACCTGTCCAAGAGGCCTGCTGCCCGCCGCAATCGCCGCCGGGCCGGCCCGCACCCTGCCATTGAGACTGAACGGGAATTATTATTTTTTTTATCTCTCAACCTGTCCAAGAGGCCTGCTGCCCGCCGCACTCGCCGCCGGGCCGGCCCGCACCCGGCCATTGAGACTGAACGGGGATTATTATTTTTTTTAACTCGGCCTCCGGGCCGGGGCGGGCTTCGCCCCCGGTACCTCCAGCCGCTTCTATTTACGCGCGCCGCGTTCCAACATATTCACCCCGGCCAAGAGGCCTCTTCCCCGGCCACACTCGTCCGCCGGGCCGGCCCGCACCCCGCCATTGAGACTGCACGGGAATTATTATTTTTTTATCTCTCAACCTGTCCAAGAGGCCTGCTGCCCGCCGCACTCGCCGCCGGGCCGGCCCGCACCCCGCCATTGAGACTGAACGGGGATTATTATTTTTTTTAACTCGGCCTCTGGGCCGGGGCGGGCTTCGCCCCCGGTACCTCCAGCCGCTTCTATTTACGCGCGCCGCGTTCCAACACTATTCACCCCGGCCAAGACGCCGATTCCACGGCCCGCACCCCGCCATTGAGACTGCACGGGAATTAATATTTTTTTATCTCTCAACCTGTCCAAGAGGCCTGCTGCCCGCCGCACTCGCCGCCGGGCCGGCCCGCACCCCGCCATTGAGACTGAACGGGGATTATTATTTTTTTTAACTCGGCCGCCGGGCCGGGGCGGGCATCGCCCCCGGTACCTCCAGCCGCTACTATTTCCGCGGGCCGTGTTCCAACACTATTCACCCCGGCCAAGAGGCCTATTCCCCGGCCCGCACCCCGCCATTGAGACTGCACGGGAATTATTATTTTTTTATCTCTCAACCTGTCCAAGAGGCCTGCTGCCCGCCGCACTCGCCGCCGGGCCGGCCCGCACCCCGCCATTGAGACTGAACGGGGATTATTATTTTTTTTTACTCGGCCTCCGGGCCGGGGCGGGCTTCGCCCCCGGTACCTCCAGCCGCTTCTATTTACGCGCGCCGCGTTCCAACATATTCACCCCGGCCAAGAGGCCTATTCCCCGGCCCGCACCCCGCCATTGAGACTGCATGGGAATTATTATTTTTTTATCTCTCAACCTGTCCAAGAGGCCTGCTGCCCGCCGCAATCGCCGCCGGGCCGGCCCGCACCCTGCCATTGAGACTGAACGGGAATTATTATTTTTTTATCTCTCAACCTGTCCAAGAGGCCTGCTGCCCGCCGCACTCGCCGTCGGGCCGGCCCGCACCCTGCCATTGAGACTGAACGGGGATTATTTATTTTTTTAACTTGGCCGCCGGCCCGGGGCGGGCATCGCCCCCGGTACCTCCAGCCGCTACTATTTCCGCGGGCCGTGTTCCAACACTATTCACCCCGGCCAAGAGGCCTATTCCCCGGCCCGCACCCCGCCATTGAGACTGCACGGGAATTATTATTTTTTTATCTCTCAACCTGTCCAAGAGGCCTGCTGCCCGCCGCAATCGCCGCCGGGCCGGCCCGCACCCTGCCATTGAGACTGAACGGGGATTATTTACTTTTTTAACTTGGCCGCCGGGCCGGGGCGGGCATCGCCCCCGGTACCTCCAGCCGCTACTATTTCCGCGGGCCGTGTTCCAACACTATTCACCCCGGCCAAGAGGCCTATTCCCCGGCCCGCACCCCGCCATTGAGACTGCACGGGAATTATTATTTTTTTATCTCTCAACCTGTCCAAGAGGCCTGCTGCCCGCCGCACTCGCCGCCGGGCCGGGCCGCACCCCGCCATTAAGACTGAACGGGGATTATTATTTTTTTTAACTCGGCCTCCGGGCCGGGGCGGGCTTCGCCCCCGGTACCTCCAGCCGCTTCTATTTACGCGCGCCGCGTTCCAACATATTCACCCCGGCCAAGAGGCCTCTTCCCCGGCCACACTCGTCCGCCGGGCCGGCCCGCACCCCGCCATTGAGACTGCACGGGAATTATTATTTTTTTATCTCTCAACCTGTCCAAGAGGCCTGCTGCCCGCCGCACTCGCCGCCGGGCCGGCCCGCACCCCGCCATTGAGACTGAACGGGGATTATTATTTTTTTTAACTCGGCCTCCGGGCCGGGGCGGGCTTCGCCCCCGGTACCTCCAGCCGCTTCTATTTACGCGCGCCGCGTTCCAACATATTCACCCCGGCCAAGAGGCCTATTCCCCGGCCCGCACCCCGCCATTGAGACTGCATGGGAATTATTATTTTTTTTATCTCTCAACCTGTCCAAGAGGCCTGCTGCCCGCCGCAATCGCCGCCGGGCCGGCCCGCACCCTGCCATTGAGACTGAACGGGATTATTTATTTTTTTAACTTGGCCGCCGGGCCGGGGCGGGCATCGCCCCCGGTACCTCCAGCCGCTACTATTTCCGCGGGCCGTGTTCCAACACTATTCACCCGGGCCAAGAGGCCTATTCCCCGGCCCGCACCCCGCCATTGAGACTGCATGGGAATTATTATTTTTTTATCTCTCAACCTGTCCAAGAGGCCTGCTGCCCGCCGCAATCGCCGCCGGGCCGGCCCGCACCCTGCCATTGAGACTGAACGGGGATTATTTATTTTTTTAACTTGGCCGCCGGGCCGGGGCGGGCATCGCCCCCGGTACCTCCAGCCGCTACTATTTCCGCGGGCCGTGTTCCAACACTATTCACCCCGGCCAAGAGGCCTATTCCCCGGCCCGCACCCCGCCATTGAGACTGCACGGGAATTATTATTTTTTTATCTCTCAACCTGTCCAAGAGGCCTGCTGCCCGCCGCACTCGCCGCCGGGCCGGCCCGCACCCCGCCATTGAGACTGAACGGGGATTATTATTTTTTTTAACTCGGCCTCCGGGCCGGGGCGGGCTACGCCCCCGGTACCTCCAGCCGCTTCTATTTACGCGCGCCGCGTTCCAACATATTCACCCCGGCCAAGAGGCCTATTCCCCGGCCCGCACCCCGCCATTGAGACTGCATGGGAATTATTATTTTTTTTATCTCTCAACCTGTCCAAGAGGCCTGCTGCCCGCCGCAATCGCCGCCGGGCCGGCCCGCACCCTGCCATTGAGACTGAACGGGAATTATTATTTTTTTATCTCTCAACCTGTCCAAGAGGCCTGCTGCCCGCCGCAATCGCCGCCGGGCCGGCCCGCACCCTGCCATTGAGACTGAACGGGGATTATTTATTTTTTTAACTTGGCCGCCGGGCCGGGGCGGGCATCGCCCCCGGTACCTCCAGCCGCTACTATTTCCGCGGGCCGTGTTCCAACACTATTCACCCCGGCCAAGAGGCCTATTCCCCGGCCCGCACCCCGCCATTGAGACTGCACGGGAATTATTATTTTTTTATCTCTCAACCTGTCCAAGAGGCCTGCTGCCCGCCGCAATCGCCGCCGGGCCGGCCCGCACCCTGCCATTGAGACTGAACGGGAATTATTATTTTTTTTATCTCTCAACCTGTCCAAGAGGCCTGCTGCCCGCCGCACTCGCCGCCGGGCCGGCCCGCACCCGGCCATTGAGACTGAACGGGGATTATTATTTTTTTTAACTCGGCCTCCGGGCCGGGGCGGGCTTCGCCCCCGGTACCTCCAGCCGCTTCTATTTACGCGCGCCGCGTTCCAACATATTCACCCCGGCCAAGAGGCCTCTTCCCCGGCCACACTCGTCCGCCGGGCCGGCCCGCACCCCGCCATTGAGACTGCACGGGAATTATTATTTTTTTATCTCTCAACCTGTCCAAGAGGCCTGCTGCCCGCCGCACTCGCCGCCGGGCCGGCCCGCACCCCGCCATTGAGACTGAACGGGGATTATTATTTTTTTTAACTCGGCCTCCGGGCCGGGGCGGGCTTCGCCCCCGGTACCTCCAGCCGCTTCTATTTACGCACGCCGCGTTCCAACACTATTCACCCCGGCCAAGACGCCGATTCCACGGCCCGCACCCCGCCATTGAGACTGCACGGGAATTATTATTTTTTTATCTCTCAACCTGTCCAAGAGGCCTGCTGCCCGCCGCACTCGCTGCCGGGCCGGCCCGCACCCCGCCATTGAGACTGAACGGGATTATTATTTTTTTTAACTCGGCCGCCGGGCCGGGGCGGGCATCGCCCCCGGTACCTCCAGCCGCTACTATTTCCGCGGGCCGTGTTCCAACACTATTCACCCCGGCCAAGAGGCCTATTCCCCGGCCCGCACCCCGCCATTGAGACTGCACGGGAATTATTATTTTTTTATCTCTCAACCTGTCCAAGAGGCCTGCTGCCCGCCGCACTCGCCGCCGGGCCGGCCCGCACCCCGCCATTGAGACTGAACGGGGATTATTATTTTTTTTAACTCGGCCTCCGGGCCGGGGCGGGCTTCGCCCCCGGTACCTCCAGCCGCTTCTATTTACGCGCGCCGCGTTCCAACATATTCACCCCGGCCAAGAGGCCTATTCCCCGGCCCGCACCCCGCCATTGAGACTGCATGGGAATTATTATTTTTTTATCTCTCAACCTGTCCAAGAGGCCTGCTGCCCGCCGCAATCGCCGCCGGGCCGGCCCGCACCCTGCCATTGAGACTGAACGGGAATTATTATTTTTTTATCTCTCAACCTGTCCAAGAGGCCTGCTGCCCGCCGCACTCGCCGCCGGGCCGGCCCGCACCCTGCCATTGAGACTGAACGGGGATTATTTATTTTTTTAACTTGGCCGCCGGCCCGGGGCGGGCATCGCCCCCGGTACCTCCAGCCGCTACTATTTCCGCGGGCCGTGTTCCAACACTATTCACCCCGGCCAAGAGGCCTATTCCCCGGCCCGCACCCCGCCATTGAGACTGCACGGGAATTATTATTTTTTTATCTCTCAACCTGTCCAAGAGGCCTGCTGCCCGCCGCAATCGCCGCCGGGCCGGCCCGCACCCTGCCATTGAGACTGAACGGGGATTATTTACTTTTTTAACTTGGCCGCCGGGCCGGGGCGGGCATCGCCCCCGGTACCTCCAGCCGCTACTATTTCCGCGGGCCGTGTTCCAACACTATTCACCCCGGCCAAGAGGCCTATTCCCCGGCCCGCACCCCGCCATTGAGACTGCACGGGAATTATTATTTTTTTATCTCTCAACCTGTCCAAGAGGCCTGCTGCCCGCCGCACTCGCCGCCGGGCCGGGCCGCACCCCGCCATTAAGACTGAACGGGGATTATTATTTTTTTTAACTCGGCCTCCGGGCCGGGGCGGGCTTCGCCCCCGGTACCTCCAGCTGCTTCTATTTACGCGCGCCGCGTTCCAACATATTCACCCCGGCCAAGAGGCCTCTTCCCCGGCCACACTCGTCCGCCGGGCCGGCCCGCACCCCGCCATTGAGACTGCACGGGAATTATTATTTTTTTATCTCTCAACCTGTCCAAGAGGCCTGCTGCCCGCCGCACTCGCCGCCGGGCCGGCCCGCACCCCGCCATTGAGACTGAACGGGGATTATTATTTTTTTTAACTCGGCCTCCGGGCCGGGGCGGGCTTCGCCCCCGGTACCTCCAGCCGCTTCTATTTACGCGCGCCGCGTTCCAACATATTCACCCCGGCCAAGAGGCCTATTCCCCGGCCCGCACCCCGCCATTGAGACTGCATGGGAATTATTATTTTTTTTATCTCTCAACCTGTCCAAGAGGCCTGCTGCCCGCCGCAATCGCCGCCGGGCCGGCCCGCACCCTGCCATTGAGACTGAACGGGATTATTTATTTTTTTAACTTGGCCGCCGGGCCGGGGCGGGCATCGCCCCCGGTACCTCCAGCCGCTACTATTTCCGCGGGCCGTGTTCCAACACTATTCACCCCGGCCAAGAGGCCTATTCCCCGGCCCGCACCCCGCCATTGAGACTGCATGGGAATTATTATTTTTTTATCTCTCAACCTGTCCAAGAGGCCTGCTGCCCGCCGCAATCGCCGCCGGGCCGGCCCGCACCCTGCCATTGAGACTGAACGGGGATTATTTATTTTTTTAACTTGGCCGCCGGGCCGGGGCGGGCATCGCCCCCGGTACCTCCAGCCGCTACTATTTCCGCGGGCCGTGTTCCAACACTATTCACCCCGGCCAAGAGGCCTATTCCCCGGCCCGCACCCCGCCATTGAGACTGCACGGGAATTATTATTTTTTTATCTCTCAACCTGTCCAAGAGGCCTGCTGCCCGCCGCACTCGCCGCCGGGCCGGCCCGCACCCCGCCATTGAGACTGAACGGGGATTATTATTTTTTTTAACTCGGCCTCCGGGCCGGGGCGGGCTACGCCCCCGGTACCTCCAGCCGCTTCTATTTACGCGCGCCGCGTTCCAACATATTCACCCCGGCCAAGAGGCCTATTCCCCGGCCCGCACCCCGCCATTGAGACTGCATGGGAATTATTATTTTTTTTATCTCTCAACCTGTCCAAGAGGCCTGCTGCCCGCCGCAATCGCCGCCGGGCCGGCCCGCACCCTGCCATTGAGACTGAACGGGAATTATTATTTTTTTATCTCTCAACCTGTCCAAGAGGCCTGCTGCCCGCCGCAATCGCCGCCGGGCCGGCCCGCACCCTGCCATTGAGACTGAACGGGGATTATTTATTTTTTTAACTTGGCCGCCGGGCCGGGGCGGGCATCGCCCCCGGTACCTCCAGCCGCTACTATTTCCGCGGGCCGTGTTCCAACACTATTCACCCCGGCCAAGAGGCCTATTCCCCGGCCCGCACCCCGCCATTGAGACTGCACGGGAATTATTATTTTTTTATCTCTCAACCTGTCCAAGAGGCCTGCTGCCCGCCGCAATCGCCGCCGGGCCGGCCCGCACCCTGCCATTGAGACTGAACGGGAATTATTATTTTTTTATCTCTCAACCTGTCCAAGAGGCCTGCTGCCCGCCGCACTCGCCGCCGGGCCGGCCCGCACCCGGCCATTGAGACTGAACGGGGATTATTATTTTTTTTAACTCGGCCTCCGGGCCGGGGCGGGCTTCGCCCCCGGTACCTCCAGCCGCTTCTATTTACGCGCGCCGCGTTCCAACATATTCACCCCGGCCAAGAGGCCTCTTCCCCGGCCACACTCGTCCGCCGGGCCGGCCCGCACCCCGCCATTGAGACTGCACGGGAATTATTATTTTTTTATCTCTCAACCTGTCCAAGAGGCCTGCTGCCCGCCGCACTCGCCGCCGGGCCGGCCCGCACCCCGCCATTGAGACTGAACGGGATTATTATTTTTTTTAACTCGGCCTCCGGGCCGGGGCGGGCTTCGCCCCCGGTACCTCCAGCCGCTTCTATTTACGCGCGCCGCGTTCCAACACTATTCACCCCGGCCAAGACGCCGATTCCACGGCCCGCACCCCGCCATTGAGACTGCACGGGAATTATTATATTTTTATCTCTCAACCTGTCCAAGAGGCCTGCTGCCCGCCGCACTCGCCGCCGGGCCGGCCCGCACCCCGCCATTGAGACTGAACGGGGATTATTATTTTTTTTAACTCGGCCTCCGGGCCGGGGCGGGCTTCGCCCCCGGTACCTCCAGCCGCTTCTATTTACGCGCGCCGCGTTCCAACATATTCACCCCGGCCAAGAGGCCTATTCCCCGGCCCGCACCCCGCCATTGAGACTGCAAGGGAATTATTATTTTTTTATCTCTCAACCTGTCCAAGAGGCCTGCTGCCCGCCGCAATCGCCGCCGGGCCGGCCCGCACCCTGCCATTGAGACTGAACGGGAATTATTATTTTTTTATCTCTCAACCTGTCCAAGAGGCCTGCTGCCCGCCGCACTCGCCGCCGGGCCGGCCCGCACCCTGCCATTGAGACTCAACGGGGATTATTTATTTTTTTAACTTGGCCGCCGGGCCGGGGCGGGCATCGCCCCCGGTACCTCCAGCCGCTACTATTTCCGCGGGCCGTGTTCCAACACTATTCACCCCGGCCAAGAGGCCTATTCCCCGGCCCGCACCCCGCCATTGAGACTGCACGGGAATTATTATTTTTTTATCTCTCAACCTGTCCAAGAGGCCTGCTGCCCGCCGCAATCGCTGCCGGGCCGGCCCGCAACCTGCCATTGAGACTGAACGGGGATTATTTATTTTTTTAACTTGGCCGCCGGGCCGGGGCGGGCATCGCCCCCGGTACCTCCAGCCGCTACTATTTCCGCGGGCCGTGTTCCAACACTATTCACCCCGGCCAAGAGGCCTATTCCCCGGCCCGCACCCCGCCATTGAGACTGCACGGGAATTATTATTTTTTTATCTCTCAACCTGTCCAAGAGGCCTGCTGCCCGCCGCACTCGCCGCCGGGCCGGCCCGCACCCCGCCATTGAGACTGAACGGGGATTATTATTTTTTTTAACTCAGCCTCCGGGCCGGGGCGGGCTTCGCCCCCGGTACCTCCAGCCGCTTCTATTTACGCGCGCCGTGTTCCAACACTATTCACCCCGGCCAAGAGGCCTATTCCCCGGCCCGCACCCCGCCATTGAGACTGCATGGGAATTATTATTTTTTTATCTCTCAACCTGTCCAAGAGGCCTGCTGCCCGCCGCAATCGCCGCCGGGCCGGCCCGCACCCTGCCATTGAGACTGAACGGGAATTATTATTTTTTTATCTCTCAACCTGTCCAAGAGGCCTGCTGCCCGCCGCACTCGCCGCCGGGCCGGCCCGCACCCTGCCATTGAGACTGAACGGGGATTATTTATTTTTTTAACTTGGCCGCCGGGCCGGGGCGGGCATCGCCCCCGGTACCTCCAGCCGCTACTATTTCCGCGGGCCGTGTTCCAACACTATTCACCCCGGCCAAGAGGCCTATTCCCCGGCCCGCACCCCGCCATTGAGACTGCACGGGAATTATTATTTTTTTATCTCTCAACCTGTCCAAGAGGCCTGCTGCCCGCCGCAATCGCCGCCGGGCCGGCCCACACCCTGCCATTGAGACTGAACGGGGATTATTTATTTTTTTAACTTGGCCGCCGGGCCGGGGCGGGCATCGCCCCCGGTACCTCCAGCCGCTACTATTTCCGCGGGCCGTGTTCCAACACTATTCACCCCGGCCAAGAGGCCTATTCCCCGGCCCGCACCCCGCCATTGAGACTGCACGGGAATTATTATTTTTTTATCTCTCAACCTGTCCAAGAGGCCTGCTGCCCGCCGCACTCGCCGCCGGGCCGGCCCGCACCCCGCCATTGAGACTGAACGGGGATTATTATTTTTTTTAACTCGGCCTCCGGGCCGGGGCGGGCTTCGCCCCCGGTACCTCCAGCCGCTTCTATTTACGCGCGCCGCGTTCCAAAATATTCACCCCGGCCAAGAGGCCTATTCCCCGGCCCGCACCCCGCCATTGAGACTGCATGGGAATTATTATTTTTTTATCTCTCAACCTGTCCAAGAGGCCTGCTGCCCGCCGCAATCGCCGCCGGGCCGGCCCGCACCCTGCCATTGAGACTGAACGGGAATTATTATTTTTTTATTTCTCAACCTGTCCAAGAGGCCTGCTGCCCGCCGCACTCGCCGCCGGGCCGGCCCGCACCCCGCCATTGAGACTGAACGGGGATTATTATTTTTTTTAACTCGGCCTCCGGGCCGGGGCGGGCTTCGCCCCCGGTACCTCCAGCCGCTTCTATTTACGCGCGCCGCGTTCCAACATATTCACCCCGGCCAAGAGGCCTCTTCCCCGGCCACACTCGTCCGCCGGGCCGGCCCGCACCCCGCCATTGAGACTGCACGGGAATTATTATTTTTTTATCTCTCAACCTGTCCAAGAGGCCTGCTGCCCGCCGCACTCGCCGCCGGGCCGGCCCGCACCCCGCCATTGAGACTGAAAGGGGATTATTATTTTTTTTTAACTCGGCCTCCGGGCCGGGGCGGGCTTCGCCCCCGGTACCTCCAGCCGCTTCTATTTACGCGCGCCGCGTTCCAACATATTCACCCCGGCCAAGAGGCCTCTTCCCCGGCCACACTCGTCCGCTGGGCCGGCCCGCACCCCGCCATTGAGACTGCACGGGAATTATTATTTTTTTATCTCTCAACCTGTCCAAGAGGCCTGCTGCCCGCCGCACTCGCCGCCGGGCCGGCCCGCACCCCGCCATTGAGACTGAACGGGGATTATTATTTTTTTTAACTCGGCCTCCGGGCCGGGGCGGGCTTCGCCCCCGGTACCTCCAGCCGCTTCTATTTATGCGCGCTGCGTTCCAATATATTCACCCCGGCCAAGAGGCCTCTTCCCCGGCCACACTCGTCCGCCGGGCCGGCCCGCACCCCGCCATTGAGACTGCACGGGAATTATTATTTTTATATCTCTCAACCTGTCCAAGAGGCCTGCTTCCCGCCGCAATCGCCGCCGGGCCGGCCCGCACCCTGCCATTGAGACTGAACGGGGATTATTTATTTTTTTAGCTTGGCCGCCGGCCCGGGGCGGGCATCGCCCCCGGTACCTCCAGCCGCTACTATTTCCGCGGGCCGTGTTCCAACACTATTCACCCCGGCCAAGAGGCCTATTCCCCGGCCCGCACCCCGCCATTGAGACTGCATGGGAATTATTATTTTTTTATCTCTCAACCTGTCCAAGAGGCCTGCTGCCCGCCGCAATCGCCGCCGGGCCGGCCCGCACCCTGCCATTGAGACTGAACGGGGATTATTTATTTTTTTAACTTGGCCGCCGGGCCGGGGCGGGCATCGCCCCCGGTACCTCCAGCCGCTACTATTTCCGCGGGCCGTGTTCCAACACTATTCACCCCGGCCAAGAGGCCTATTCCCCGGCCCGCACCCCGCCATTGAGACTGCACGGGAATTATTATTTTTTTATCTCTCAACCTGTCCAAGACGCCTGCTGCCCGCCGCACTCGCCGCCGGGCCGGCCCGCACCCCGCCATTGAGACTGAACGGGGATTATTATTTTTTTTAACTCGGCCTCCGGGCCGGGGCGGGCATCGCCCCCGGTACCTCCAGCCGCTTCTATTTACGCGCGCCGCGTTCCAACATATTCACCCCGGCCAAGAGGCCTATTCCCCGGCCCGCACCCCGCCATTGAGACTGCACGGGAATTATTATTTTTTTTATCTCTCAACCTGTCCAAGAGGCCTGCTGCCCGCCGCAATCGCCGCGGGGCCGGCCCGCACCCTGCCATTGAACCTGAACGGGAATTATTATTTTTTTTATCTCTCAACCTGTCCAAGAGGCCTGCTGCCCGCCGCACTCGCCGCCGGGCCGGCCCGCACCCTGCCATTGAGACTGAACGGGGATTATTTATTTTTTTAACTTGGCCGCCGGGCCGGGGCGGGCATCGCCCCCGGTACCTCCAGCCGCTACTATTTCCGCGGGCCGTGTTCCAACACTATTCACCCCGGCCAAGAGGCCTATTCCCCGGCCCGCACCCCGCCATTGAGACTGCATGGGAATTATTATTTTTTTATCTCTCAACCTGTCCAAGAGGCCTGCTGCCCGCCGCACTCGCCGCCGGGCCGGCCCGCACCCTGCCATTGAGACTGAACGGGAATTATTATTTTTTTATCTCTCAACCTGTCCAAGAGGCCTGCTGCCCGCCGCACTCGCCGCCGGGCCGGCCCGCACCCCGCCATTGAGACTGAACGGGGATTATTATTTTTTTTAACTCGGCCTCCGGGCCGGGGCGGGCTTCGCCCCCGGTACCTCCAGCCGCTTCTATTTACGCGCGCCGCGTTCCAACATATTCACCCCGGCCAAGAGGCCTATTCCCCGGCCCGCACCCCGCCATTGAGACTGCACGGGGATTATTTTTTTTTTTAACTCGGCCGCCGGGCCGGGGCGGGCTTCGCCCCCGGTACCTCCAGCTGCTTCTATTCACGCGCGCCGCGTTCCAACATATTCACCCCGGCCAAGAGGCCTATTCCCCGGCCCGCACCCCGCCATTGAGACTGCATGGGAATTATTATTTTTTTATCTCTCAACCTGTCCAAGAGGCCTGCTGCCCGCCGCACTCGCCGCCGGGCCGGCCCGCACCCTGCCATTGAGACTGAACGGGGATTATTTATTTTTTTAACTTGGCCTCCGGGCCGGGGCGGGCTTCGCCCCCGGTACCTCCAGCCGCTTCTATTTACGCGCGCCGCGTTCCAACATATTCACCCCGGCCACACTCGTCCGCCGGGCCGGCCCGCACCCCGCCATTGAGACTGCACGGGAATTATTATTTTTTTATCTCTCAACCTGTCCAAGAGGCCTGCTGCCCGCCGCACTCGCCACCGGGCCGGCCCGCACCCCGCCATTGAGACTGAACGGGGATTATTATTTTTTTTAACTCGGCCTCCGGGCCGGGGCGGGCTTCGCCCCCGGTACCTCCAGCCGCTTCTATTTACGCGCGCCGCGTTCCAACATATTCACCCCGGCCAAGAGGCCTCTTCCCCGGCCACACTCGTCCGCCGGGCCGGCCCGCACCCCGCCATTGAGACTGCACGGGAATTATTATTTTTATATCTCTCAACCTGTCCAAGAGGCCTGCTGCCCGCCGCAATCGCCGCCGGGCCGGCCCGCACCCTGCCATTGAGACTGAACGGGGATTATTTATTTTTTTAACTTGGCCGCCGGCCCGGGGCGGGCATCGCCCCCGGTACCTCCAGCCGCTACTATTTCCGCGGGCCGTGTTCCAACACTATTCACCCCGGCCAAGAGGCCTATTCCCCGGCCCGCACCCCGCCATTGAGACTGCATGGGAATTATTATTTTTTTATCTCTCAACCTGTCCAAGAGGCCTGCTGCCCGCCGCAATCGCCGCCGGGCCGGCCCGCACCCTGCCATTGAGACTGAACGGGGATTATTTATTTTTTTAACTTGGCCGCCGGGCCGGGGCGGGCATCGCCCCCGGTACCTGAAGCCGCTACTATTTCCGCGGGCCGTGTTCCAACACTATTCACCCCGGCCAAGAGGCCTATTCCCCGGCCCGCACCCCGCCATTGAGACTGCATGGGAATTATTATTTTTTTATCTCTCAACCTGTCCAAGAGGCCTGCTGCCCGCCGCAATCGCCGCCGGGCCGGCCCGCACCCTGCCATTGAGACTGAACGGGGATTATTTATTTTTTTAACTTGGCCGCCGGGCCGGGGCGGGCATCGCCCCCGGTACCTCCAGCCGCTACTATTTCCGCGGGCCGTGTTCCAACACTATTCACCCCGGCCAAGAGGCCTATTCCCCGGCCCGCACCCCGCCATTGAGACTGCACGGGAATTATTATTTTTTTTATCTCTCAACCTGTCCAAGAGGCCTGCTGCCCGCCGCACTCGCCGCCGGGCCGGCCCGCACCCCGCCATTGAGACTGAACGGGGATTATTATTTTTTTTAACTCGGCCTCCGGGCCGGGGCGGGCTTCGCCCCCGGTACCTCCAGCCGCTTCTATTTACGCGCGCCGCGTTCCAACATATTCACCCCGGCCAAGAGGCCTATTCCCCGGCCCGCACCCCGCCATTGAGACTGCATGGGAATTATTATTTTTTTATCTCTCAACCTGTCCAAGAGGCCTGCTGCCCGCCGCAATCGCCGCCGGGCCGGCCCGCACCCTGCCATTGAGACTGAACGGGAATTATTATTTTTTTATCTCTCAACCTGTCCAAGAGGCCTGCTGCCCGCCGCACTCGCCGCCGGGCCGGCCCGCACCCTGCCATTGAGACTGAACGAGGATTATTTATTTTTTTAACTTGGCCGCCGGGCCGGGGCGGGCATCGCCCCCGGTACCTCCAGCCGCTACTATTTCCGCGGGCCGTGTTCCAACACTATTCACCCCGGCCAAGAGGCCTATTCCCCGGCCCGCACCCCGCCATTGAGACTGCATGGGAATTATTATTTTTTTATCTCTCAACCTGTCCAAGAGGCCTGCTGCCCGCCGCAATCGCCGCCGGGCCGGCCCGCACCCTGCCATTGAGACTGAACGGGGATTATTTATTTTTTTAACTTGGCCGCCGGGCCGGGGCGGGCATCGCCCCCGGTACCTCCAGCCGCTACTATTTCCGCGGGCCGTGTTCCAACACTATTCACCCCGGCCAAGAGGCCTATTCCCCGGCCCGCACCCCGCCATTGAGACTGCACGGGAATTATTATTTTTTTATCTCTCAACCTGTCCAAGAGGCCTGCTGCCCGCCGCACTCGCCGCCGGGCCGGCCCGCACCCCGCCATTGAGACTGTACGGGGATTATTATTTTTTTTAACTCGGCCTCCGGGCCGGGGCGGGCTACGCCCCCGGTACCTCCAGCCGCTTCTATTTACGCGCGCCGCGTTCCAACATATTCACCCCGGCCAAGACGCCTATTCCCCGGCCCGCACCCCGCCATTGAGACTGCATGGGAATTATTATTTTTTTTATCTCTCAACCTGTCCAAGAGGCCTGCTGCCCGCCGCAATCGCCGCCGGGCCGGCCCGCACCCTGCCATTGAGACTGAACGGGAATTATTATTTTTTTATCTCTCAACCTGTCCAAGAGGCCTGCTGCCCGCCGCAATCGCCGCCGGGCCGGCCCGCACCCTGCCATTGAGACTGAACGGGGATTATTTATTTTTTTAACTTGGCCGCCGGGCCGGGGCGGGCATCGCCCCCGGTACCTCCAGCCGCTACTATTTCCGCGGGCCGTGTTCCAACACTATTCACCCCGGCCAAGAGGCCTATTCCCCGGCCCGCACCCCGCCATTGAGACTGCACGGGAATTATTATTTTTTTATCTCTCAACCTGTCCAAGAGGCCTGCTGCCCGCCGCAATCGCCGCCGGGCCGGCCCGCACCCTGCCATTGAGACTGAACGGGAATTATTATTTTTTTATCTCTCAACCTGTCCAAGAGGCCTGCTGCCCGCCGCACTCGCCGCCGGGCCGGCCCGCACCCTGCCATTGAGACTGAACGAGGATTATTTATTTTTTTAACTTGGCCGCCGGGCCGGGGCGGGCATCGCCCCCGGTACCTCCAGCCGCTACTATTTCCGCGGGCCGTGTTCCAACACTATTCACCCCGGCCAAGAGGCCTATTCCCCGGCCCGCACCCCGCCATTGAGACTGCATGGGAATTATTATTTTTTTATCTCTCAACCTGTCCAAGAGGCCTGCTGCCCGCCGCAATCGCCGCCGGGCCGGCCCGCACCCTGCCATTGAGACTGAACGGGGATTATTTATTTTTTTAACTTGGCCGCCGGGCCGGGGCGGGCATCGCCCCCGGTACCTCCAGCCGCTACTATTTCCGCGGGCCGTGTTCCAACACTATTCACCCCGGCCAAGAGGCCTATTCCCCGGCCCGCACCCCGCCATTGAGACTGCACGGGAATTATTATTTTTTTATCTCTCAACCTGTCCAAGAGGCCTGCTGCCCGCCGCACTCGCCGCCGGGCCGGCCCGCACCCCGCCATTGAGACTGTACGGGGATTATTATTTTTTTTAACTCGGCCTCCGGGCCGGGGCGGGCTACGCCCCCGGTACCTCCAGCCGCTTCTATTTACGCGCGCCGCGTTCCAACATATTCACCCCGGCCAAGAGGCCTATTCCCCGGCCCGCACCCCGCCATTGAGACTGCATGGGAATTATTATTTTTTTTATCTCTCAACCTGTCCAAGAGGCCTGCTGCCCGCCGCAATCGCCGCCGGGCCGGCCCGCACCCTGCCATTGAGACTGAACGGGAATTATTATTTTTTTATCTCTCAACCTGTCCAAGAGGCCTGCTGCCCGCCGCAATCGCCGCCGGGCCGGCCCGCACCCTGCCATTGAGACTGAACGGGGATTATTTATTTTTTTAACTTGGCCGCCGGGCCGGGGCGGGCATCGCCCCCGGTACCTCCAGCCGCTACTATTTCCGCGGGCCGTGTTCCAACACTATTCACCCCGGCCAAGAGGCCTATTCCCCGGCCCGCACCCCGCCATTGAGACTGCACGGGAATTATTATTTTTTTATCTCTCAACCTGTCCAAGAGGCCTGCTGCCCGCCGCAATCGCCGCCGGGCCGGCCCGCACCCTGCCATTGAGACTGAACGGGAATTATTATTTTTTTTATCTCTCAACCTGTCCAAGAGGCCTGCTGCCCGCCGCACTCGCCGCCGGGCCGGCCCGCACCCGGCCATTGAGACTGAACGGGGATTATTATTTTTTTTAACTCGGCCTCCGGGCCGGGGCGGGCTTCGCCCCCGGTACCTCCAGCCGCTTCTATTTACGCGCGCCGCGTTCCAACATATTCACCCCGGCCAAGAGGCCTCTTCCCCGGCCACACTCGTCCGCCGGGCCGGCCCGCACCCCGCCATTGAGACTGCACGGGAATTATTATTTTTTTATCTCTCAACCTGTCCAAGAGGCCTGCTGCCCGCCGCACTCGCCGCCGGGCCGGCCCGCACCCCGCCATTGAGACTGAACGGGGATTATTATTTTTTTTAACTCGGCCTCTGGGCCGGGGCGGGCTTCGCCCCCGGTACCTCCAGCCGCTTCTATTTACGCGCGCCGCGTTCCAACACTATTCACCCCGGCCAAGACGCCGATTCCACGGCCCGCACCCCGCCATTGAGACTGCACGGGAATTAATATTTTTTTATCTCTCAACCTGTCCAAGAGGCCTGCTGCCCGCCGCACTCGCCGCCGGGCCGGCCCGCACCCCGCCATTGAGACTGAACGGGGATTATTATTTTTTTTAACTCGGCCGCCGGGCCGGGGCGGGCATCGCCCCCGGTACCTCCAGCCGCTACTATTTCCGCGGGCCGTGTTCCAACACTATTCACCCCGGCCAAGAGGCCTATTCCCCGGCCCGCACCCCGCCATTGAGACTGCACGGGAATTATTATTTTTTTATCTCTCAACCTGTCCAAGAGGCCTGCTGCCCGCCGCACTCGCCGCCGGGCCGGCCCGCACCCCGCCATTGAGACTGAACGGGGATTATTATTTTTTTTTACTCGGCCTCCGGGCCGGGGCGGGCTTCGCCCCCGGTACCTCCAGCCGCTTCTATTTACGCGCGCCGCGTTCCAACATATTCACCCCGGCCAAGAGGCCTATTCCCCGGCCCGCACCCCGCCATTGAGACTGCATGGGAATTATTATTTTTTTATCTCTCAACCTGTCCAAGAGGCCTGCTGCCCGCCGCAATCGCCGCCGGGCCGGCCCGCACCCTGCCATTGAGACTGAACGGGAATTATTATTTTTTTATCTCTCAACCTGTCCAAGAGGCCTGCTGCCCGCCGCACTCGCCGTCGGGCCGGCCCGCACCCTGCCATTGAGACTGAACGGGGATTATTTATTTTTTTAACTTGGCCGCCGGCCCGGGGCGGGCATCGCCCCCGGTACCTCCAGCCGCTACTATTTCCGCGGGCCGTGTTCCAACACTATTCACCCCGGCCAAGAGGCCTATTCCCCGGCCCGCACCCCGCCATTGAGACTGCACGGGAATTATTATTTTTTTATCTCTCAACCTGTCCAAGAGGCCTGCTGCCCGCCGCAATCGCCGCCGGGCCGGCCCGCACCCTGCCATTGAGACTGAACGGGGATTATTTACTTTTTTAACTTGGCCGCCGGGCCGGGGCGGGCATCGCCCCCGGTACCTCCAGCCGCTACTATTTCCGCGGGCCGTGTTCCAACACTATTCACCCCGGCCAAGAGGCCTATTCCCCGGCCCGCACCCCGCCATTGAGACTGCACGGGAATTATTATTTTTTTATCTCTCAACCTGTCCAAGAGGCCTGCTGCCCGCCGCACTCGCCGCCGGGCCGGGCCGCACCCCGCCATTAAGACTGAACGGGGATTATTATTTTTTTTAACTCGGCCTCCGGGCCGGGGCGGGCTTCGCCCCCGGTACCTCCAGCCGCTTCTATTTACGCGCGCCGCGTTCCAACATATTCACCCCGGCCAAGAGGCCTCTTCCCCGGCCACACTCGTCCGCCGGGCCGGCCCGCACCCCGCCATTGAGACTGCACGGGAATTATTATTTTTTTATCTCTCAACCTGTCCAAGAGGCCTGCTGCCCGCCGCACTCGCCGCCGGGCCGGCCCGCACCCCGCCATTGAGACTGAACGGGGATTATTATTTTTTTTAACTCGGCCTCCGGGCCGGGGCGGGCTTCGCCCCCGGTACCTCCAGCCGCTTCTATTTACGCGCGCCGCGTTCCAACATATTCACCCCGGCCAAGAGGCCTCTTCCCCGGCCACACTCGTCCGCCGGGCCGGCCCGCACCCCGCCATTGAGACTGCACGGGAATTATTATTTTTTTATCTCTCAACCTGTCCAAGAGGCCTGCTGCCCGCCGCACTCGCCGCCGGGCCGGCCCGCACCCCGCCATTGAGACTGAACGGGGATTATTATTTTTTTTAACTCGGCCTCCGGGCCGGGGCGGGCTTCGCCCCCGGTACCTCCAGCCGCTTCTATTTACGCGCGCCGCGTTCCAACATATTCACCCCGGCCAAGAGGCCTCTTCCCCGGCCACACTCGTCCGCCGGGCCGGCCCGCACCCCGCCATTGAGACTGCACGGGAATTATTATTTTTTTATCTCTCAACCTGTCCAAGAGGCCTGCTGCCCGCCGCACTCGCCGCCGGGCCGGCCCGCACCCCGCCATTGAGACTGAACGGGGATTATTATTTTTTTTAACTCGGCCTCCGGGCCGGGGCGGGCTTCGCCCCCGGTACCTCCAGCCGCTTCTATTTACGCGCGCCGCGTTCCAACATATTCACCCCGGCCAAGAGGCCTCTTCCCCGGCCACACTCGTCCGCCGGGCCGGCCCGCACCCCGCCATTGAGACTGCACGGGAATTATTATTTTTTTATCTCTCAACCTGTCCAAGAGGCCTGCTGCCCGCCGCACTCGCCGCCGGGCCGGCCCGCACCCCGCCATTGAGACTGAACGGGGATTATTATTTTTTTTAACTCGGCCTCCGGGCCGGGGCGGGCTTCGCCCCCGGTACCTCCAGCCGCTTCTATTTACGCGCGCCGCGTTCCAACATATTCACCCCGGCCAAGAGGCCTCTTCCCCGGCCACACTCGTCCGCCGGGCCGGCCCGCACCCCGCCATTGAGACTGCACGGGAATTATTATTTTTTTATCTCTCAACCTGTCCAAGAGGCCTGCTGCCCGCCGCACTCGCTGCCGGGCCGGCCCGCACCCCGCCATTGAGACTGAACGGGATTATTATTTTTTTTAACTCGGCCGCCGGGCCGGGGCGGGCATCGCCCCCGGTACCTCCAGCCGCTACTATTTCCGCGGGCCGTGTTCCAACACTATTCACCCCGGCCAAGAGGCCTATTCCCCGGCCCGCACCCCGCCATTGAGACTGCACGGGAATTATTATTTTTTTATCTCTCAACCTGTCCAAGAGGCCTGCTGCCCGCCGCACTCGCCGCCGGGCCGGCCCGCACCCCGCCATTGAGACTGAACGGGGATTATTATTTTTTTTAACTCGGCCTCCGGGCCGGGGCGGGCTTCGCCCCCGGTACCTCCAGCCGCTTCTATTTACGCGCGCCGCGTTCCAACATATTCACCCCGGCCAAGAGGCCTATTCCCCGGCCCGCACCCCGCCATTGAGACTGCATGGGAATTATTATTTTTTTATCTCTCAACCTGTCCAAGAGGCCTGCTGCCCGCCGCAATCGCCGCCGGGCCGGCCCGCACCCTGCCATTGAGACTGAACGGGAATTATTATTTTTTTATCTCTCAACCTGTCCAAGAGGCCTGCTGCCCGCCGCACTCGCCGCCGGGCCGGCCCGCACCCTGCCATTGAGACTGAACGGGGATTATTTATTTTTTTAACTTGGCCGCCGGCCCGGGGCGGGCATCGCCCCCGGTACCTCCAGCCGCTACTATTTCCGCGGGCCGTGTTCCAACACTATTCACCCCGGCCAAGAGGCCTATTCCCCGGCCCGCACCCCGCCATTGAGACTGCACGGGAATTATTATTTTTTTATCTCTCAACCTGTCCAAGAGGCCTGCTGCCCGCCGCAATCGCCGCCGGGCCGGCCCGCACCCTGCCATTGAGACTGAACGGGGATTATTTACTTTTTTAACTTGGCCGCCGGGCCGGGGCGGGCATCGCCCCCGGTACCTCCAGCCGCTACTATTTCCGCGGGCCGTGTTCCAACACTATTCACCCCGGCCAAGAGGCCTATTCCCCGGCCCGCACCCCGCCATTGAGACTGCACGGGAATTATTATTTTTTTATCTCTCAACCTGTCCAAGAGGCCTGCTGCCCGCCGCACTCGCCGCCGGGCCGGGCCGCACCCCGCCATTAAGACTGAACGGGGATTATTATTTTTTTTAACTCGGCCTCCGGGCCGGGGCGGGCTTCGCCCCCGGTACCTCCAGCTGCTTCTATTTACGCGCGCCGCGTTCCAACATATTCACCCCGGCCAAGAGGCCTCTTCCCCGGCCACACTCGTCCGCCGGGCCGGCCCGCACCCCGCCATTGAGACTGCACGGGAATTATTATTTTTTTATCTCTCAACCTGTCCAAGAGGCCTGCTGCCCGCCGCACTCGCCGCCGGGCCGGCCCGCACCCCGCCATTGAGACTGAACGGGGATTATTATTTTTTTTAACTCGGCCTCCGGGCCGGGGCGGGCTTCGCCCCCGGTACCTCCAGCCGCTTCTATTTACGCGCGCCGCGTTCCAACATATTCACCCCGGCCAAGAGGCCTATTCCCCGGCCCGCACCCCGCCATTGAGACTGCATGGGAATTATTATTTTTTTTATCTCTCAACCTGTCCAAGAGGCCTGCTGCCCGCCGCAATCGCCGCCGGGCCGGCCCGCACCCTGCCATTGAGACTGAACGGGATTATTTATTTTTTTAACTTGGCCGCCGGGCCGGGGCGGGCATCGCCCCCGGTACCTCCAGCCGCTACTATTTCCGCGGGCCGTGTTCCAACACTATTCACCCCGGCCAAGAGGCCTATTCCCCGGCCCGCACCCCGCCATTGAGACTGCATGGGAATTATTATTTTTTTATCTCTCAACCTGTCCAAGAGGCCTGCTGCCCGCCGCAATCGCCGCCGGGCCGGCCCGCACCCTGCCATTGAGACTGAACGGGGATTATTTATTTTTTTAACTTGGCCGCCGGGCCGGGGCGGGCATCGCCCCCGGTACCTCCAGCCGCTACTATTTCCGCGGGCCGTGTTCCAACACTATTCACCCCGGCCAAGAGGCCTATTCCCCGGCCCGCACCCCGCCATTGAGACTGCACGGGAATTATTATTTTTTTATCTCTCAACCTGTCCAAGAGGCCTGCTGCCCGCCGCACTCGCCGCCGGGCCGGCCCGCACCCCGCCATTGAGACTGAACGGGGATTATTATTTTTTTTAACTCGGCCTCCGGGCCGGGGCGGGCTACGCCCCCGGTACCTCCAGCCGCTTCTATTTACGCGCGCCGCGTTCCAACATATTCACCCCGGCCAAGAGGCCTATTCCCCGGCCCGCACCCCGCCATTGAGACTGCATGGGAATTATTATTTTTTTTATCTCTCAACCTGTCCAAGAGGCCTGCTGCCCGCCGCAATCGCCGCCGGGCCGGCCCGCACCCTGCCATTGAGACTGAACGGGAATTATTATTTTTTTATCTCTCAACCTGTCCAAGAGGCCTGCTGCCCGCCGCAATCGCCGCCGGGCCGGCCCGCACCCTGCCATTGAGACTGAACGGGGATTATTTATTTTTTTAACTTGGCCGCCGGGCCGGGGCGGGCATCGCCCCCGGTACCTCCAGCCGCTACTATTTCCGCGGGCCGTGTTCCAACACTATTCACCCCGGCCAAGAGGCCTATTCCCCGGCCCGCACCCCGCCATTGAGACTGCACGGGAATTATTATTTTTTTATCTCTCAACCTGTCCAAGAGGCCTGCTGCCCGCCGCAATCGCCGCCGGGCCGGCCCGCACCCTGCCATTGAGACTGAACGGGAATTATTATTTTTTTATCTCTCAACCTGTCCAAGAGGCCTGCTGCCCGCCGCACTCGCCGCCGGGCCGGCCCGCACCCGGCCATTGAGACTGAACGGGGATTATTATTTTTTTTAACTCGGCCTCCGGGCCGGGGCGGGCTTCGCCCCCGGTACCTCCAGCCGCTTCTATTTACGCGCGCCGCGTTCCAACATATTCACCCCGGCCAAGAGGCCTCTTCCCCGGCCACACTCGTCCGCCGGGCCGGCCCGCACCCCGCCATTGAGACTGCACGGGAATTATTATTTTTTTATCTCTCAACCTGTCCAAGAGGCCTGCTGCCCGCCGCACTCGCCGCCGGGCCGGCCCGCACCCCGCCATTGAGACTGAACGGGATTATTATTTTTTTTAACTCGGCCTCCGGGCCGGGGCGGGCTTCGCCCCCGGTACCTCCAGCCGCTTCTATTTACGCGCGCCGCGTTCCAACACTATTCACCCCGGCCAAGACGCCGATTCCACGGCCCGCACCCCGCCATTGAGACTGCACGGGAATTATTATATTTTTATCTCTCAACCTGTCCAAGAGGCCTGCTGCCCGCCGCACTCGCCGCCGGGCCGGCCCGCACCCCGCCATTGAGACTGAACGGGGATTATTATTTTTTTTAACTCGGCCTCCGGGCCGGGGCGGGCTTCGCCCCCGGTACCTCCAGCCGCTTCTATTTACGCGCGCCGCGTTCCAACATATTCACCCCGGCCAAGAGGCCTATTCCCCGGCCCGCACCCCGCCATTGAGACTGCATGGGAATTATTATTTTTTTATCTCTCAACCTGTCCAAGAGGCCTGCTGCCCGCCGCAATCGCCGCCGGGCCGGCCCGCACCCTGCCATTGAGACTGAACGGGAATTATTATTTTTTTATCTCTCAACCTGTCCAAGAGGCCTGCTGCCCGCCGCACTCGCCGCCGGGCCGGCCCGCACCCTGCCATTGAGACTGAACGGGGATTATTTATTTTTTTAACTTGGCCGCCGGCCCGGGGCGGGCATCGCCCCCGGTACCTCCAGCCGCTACTATTTCCGCGGGCCGTGTTCCAACACTATTCACCCCGGCCAAGAGGCCTATTCCCCGGCCCGCACCCCGCCATTGAGACTGCACGGGAATTATTATTTTTTTATCTCTCAACCTGTCCAAGAGGCCTGCTGCCCGCCGCAATCGCCGCCGGGCCGGCCCGCACCCTGCCATTGAGACTGAACGGGATTATTTATTTTTTTAATTTGGCCGCCGGGCCGGGGCGGGCATCGCCCCCGGTACCTCCAGCCGCTACTATTTCCGCGGGCCGTGTTCCAACACTATTCACCCCGGCCAAGAGGCGTATTCCCCGGCCCGCACCCCGCCATTGAGACTGCACGGGAATTATTATTTTTTTATCTCTCAACCTGTCCAAGAGGCCTGCTGCCCGCCGCACTCGCCGCCGGGCCGGCCCGCACCCTGCCATTGAGACTGAACGGGGATTATTTATTTTTTTAACTTGGCCGCCGGGCCGGGGCGGGCATCGCCCCCGGTACCTCCAGCCGCTACTATTTCCGCGGGCCGTGTTCCAACACTATTCACCCCGGCCAAGAGGCCTATTCCCCGGCCCGCACCCGCCATTGAGACTGCATGGGAATTATTATTTTTTTATCTCTCAACCTGTCCAAGAGGCCTGCTGCCCGCCGCAATCGCCGCCGGGCCGGCCCGCACCCTGCCATTGAGACTGAACGGGGATTATTTATTTTTTTAACTTGGCCGCCGGGCCGGGGCGGGCATCGCCCCCGGTACCTCCAGCCGCTACTATTTCCGCGGGCCGTGTTCCAACACTATTCACCCCGGCCAAGAGGCCTATTCCCCGGCCCGCACCCCGCCATTGAGACTACACGGGAATTATTATTTTTTTATCTCTCAACCTGTCCAAGAGGCCTGCTGCCCGCCGCACTCGCCGCCGGGCCGGCCCGCACCCCGCCATTGAGACTGAACGGGGATTATTATTTTTTTTTACTCGGCCTCCGGGCCGGGGCGGGCTTCGCCCCCGGTACCTCCAGCCGCTTCTATTTACGCGCGCCGCGTTCCAACATATTCACCCCGGCCAAGAGGCCTATTCCCCGGCCCGCACCCCGCCATTGAGACTGCATGGGAATTATTATTTTTTTATCTCTCAACCTGTCCAAGAGGCCTGCTGCCCGCCGCACTCGCCGCCGGGCCGGCCCGCACCCTGCCATTGAGACTGAACGGGGATTATTTATTTTTTTAACTTGGCCGCCGGCCCGGGGCGGGCATCGCCCCCGGTACCTCCAGCCGCTACTATTTCCGCGGGCCGTGTTCCAACACTATTCACCCCGGCCAAGAGGCCTATTCCCCGGCCCGCACCCCGCCATTGAGACTGCACGGGAATTATTATTTTTTTATCTCTCAACCTGTCCAAGAGGCCTGCTGCCCGCCGCAATCGCCGCCGGGCCGGCCCGCACCCTGCCATTGAGACTGAACGGGGATTATTTATTTTTTTAACTTGGCCGCCGGGCAGGGGCGGGCATCGCCCCCGGTACCTCCAGCCGCTACTATTTCCGCGGGCCGTGTTCCAACACTATTCACCCCGGCCAAGAGGCCTATTCCCCGGCCCGCACCCCGCCATTGAGACTGCACGGGAATTATTATTTTTTTTATCTCTCAACCTGTCCAAGAGGCCTGCTGCCCGCCGCACTCGCCGCCGGGCCGGCCCGCACCCCGCCATTGAGACTGAACGGGGATTATTATTTTTTTTAACTCGGCCTCCGGGCCGGGGCGGGCTTCGCCCCCGGTACCTCCAGCCGCTTCTATTTAGGCGCGCCGCGTTCCAACATATTCACCCCGGCCAAGAGGCCTATTCCCCGGCCCGCACCCCGCCATTGAGACTGCAAGGGAATTATTATTTTTTTATCTCTCAACCTGTCCAAGAGGCCTGCTGCCCGCCGCAATCGCCGCCGGGCCGGCCCGCACCCTGCCATTGAGACTGAACGGGAATTATTATTTTTTTATCTCTCAACCTGTCCAAGAGGCCTGCTGCCCGCCGCACTCGCCGCCGGGCCGGCCCGCACCCTGCCATTGAGACTCAACGGGGATTATTTATTTTTTTAACTTGGCCGCCGGGCCGGGGCGGGCATCGCCCCCGGTACCTCCAGCCGCTACTATTTCCGCGGGCCGTGTTCCAACACTATTCACCCCGGCCAAGAGGCCTATTCCCCGGCCCGCACCCCGCCATTGAGACTGCACGGGAATTATTATTTTTTTATCTCTCAACCTGTCCAAGAGGCCTGCTGCCCGCCGCAATCGCTGCCGGGCCGGCCCGCAACCTGCCATTGAGACTGAACGGGGATTATTTATTTTTTTAACTTGGCCGCCGGGCCGGGGCGGGCTTCGCCCCCGGTACCTCCAGCCGCTTCTATTTACGCGCGCCGTGTTCCAACACTATTCACCCCGGCCAAGAGGCCTATTCCCCGGCCCGCACCCCGCCATTGAGACTGCATGGGAATTATTATTTTTTTATCTCTCAACCTGTCCAAGAGGCCTGCTGCCCGCCGCAATCGCCGCCGGGCCGGCCCGCACCCTGCCATTGAGACTGAACGGGAATTATTATTTTTTTATCTCTCAACCTGTCCAAGAGGCCTGCTGCCCGCCGCACTCGCCGCCGGGCCGGCCCGCACCCTGCCATTGAGACTGAACGGGGATTATTTATTTTTTTAACTTGGCCGCCGGGCCGGGGCGGGCATCGCCCCCGGTACCTCCAGCCGCTACTATTTCCGCGGGCCGTGTTCCAACACTATTCACCCCGGCCAAGAGGCCTATTCCCCGGCCCGCACCCCGCCATTGAGACTGCACGGGAATTATTATTTTTTTATCTCTCAACCTGTCCAAGAGGCCTGCTGCCCGCCGCAATCGCCGCCGGGCCGGCCCACACCCTGCCATTGAGACTGAACGGGGATTATTTATTTTTTTAACTTGGCCGCCGGGCCGGGGCGGGCATCGCCCCCGGTACCTCCAGCCGCTACTATTTCCGCGGGCCGTGTTCCAACACTATTCACCCCGGCCAAGAGGCCTATTCCCCGGCCCGCACCCCGCCATTGAGACTGCACGGGAATTATTATTTTTTTATCTCTCAACCTGTCCAAGAGGCCTGCTGCCCGCCGCACTCGCCGCCGGGCCGGCCCGCACCCCGCCATTGAGACTGAACGGGGATTATTATTTTTTTTAACTCGGCCTCCGGGCCGGGGCGGGCTTCGCCCCCGGTACCTCCAGCCGCTTCTATTTACGCGCGCCGCGTTCCAAAATATTCACCCCGGCCAAGAGGCCTATTCCCCGGCCCGCGCCCCGCCATTGAGACTGCATGGGAATTATTATTTTTTTATCTCTCAACCTGTCCAAGAGGCCTGCTGCCCGCCGCAATCGCCGCCGGGCCGGCCCGCACCCTGCCATTGAGACTGAACGGGAATTATTATTTTTTTATTTCTCAACCTGTCCAAGAGGCCTGCTGCCCGCCGCACTCGCCGCCGGGCCGGCCCGCACCCCGCCATTGAGACTGAACGGGGATTATTATTTTTTTTAACTCGGCCTCCGGGCCGGGGCGGGCTTCGCCCCCGGTACCTCCAGCCGCTTCTATTTACGCGCGCCGCGTTCCAACATATTCACCCCGGCCAAGAGGCCTCTTCCCCGGCCACACTCGTCCGCCGGGCCGGCCCGCACCCCGCCATTGAGACTGCACGGGAATTATTATTTTTTTATCTCTCAACCTGTCCAAGAGGCCTGCTGCCCGCCGCACTCGCCGCCGGGCCGGCCCGCACCCCGCCATTGAGACTGAAAGGGGATTATTATTTTTTTTTAACTCGGCCTCCGGGCCGGGGCGGGCTTCGCCCCCGGTACCTCCAGCCGCTTCTATTTACGCGCGCCGCGTTCCAACATATTCACCCCGGCCAAGAGGCCTCTTCCCCGGCCACACTCGTCCGCTGGGCCGGCCCGCACCCCGCCATTGAGACTGCACGGGAATTATTATTTTTTTATCTCTCAACCTGTCCAAGAGGCCTGCTGCCCGCCGCACTCGCCGCCGGGCCGGCCCGCACCCCGCCATTGAGACTGAACGGGGATTATTATTTTTTTTAACTCGGCCTCCGGGCCGGGGCGGGCTTCGCCCCCGGTACCTCCAGCCGCTTCTATTTATGCGCGCTGCGTTCCAATATATTCACCCCGGCCAAGAGGCCTCTTCCCCGGCCACACTCGTCCGCCGGGCCGGCCCGCACCCCGCCATTGAGACTGCACGGGAATTATTATTTTTATATCTCTCAACCTGTCCAAGAGGCCTGCTGCCCGCCGCAATCGCCGCCGGGCCGGCCCGCACCCTGCCATTGAGACTGAACGGGGATTATTTATTTTTTTAGCTTGGCCGCCGGCCCGGGGCGGGCATCGCCCCCGGTACCTCCAGCCGCTACTATTTCCGCGGGCCGTGTTCCAACACTATTCACCCCGGCCAAGAGGCCTATTCCCCGGCCCGCACCCCGCCATTGAGACTGCATGGGAATTATTATTTTTTTATCTCTCAACCTGTCCAAGAGGCCTGCTGCCCGCCGCAATCGCCGCCGGGCCGGCCCGCACCCTGCCATTGAGACTGAACGGGGATTATTTATTTTTTTAACTTGGCCGCCGGGCCGGGGCGGGCATCGCCCCCGGTACCTCCAGCCGCTACTATTTCCGCGGGCCGTGTTCCAACACTATTCACCCCGGCCAAGAGGCCTATTCCCCGGCCCGCACCCCGCCATTGAGACTGCACGGGAATTATTATTTTTTTATCTCTCAACCTGTCCAAGACGCCTGCTGCCCGCCGCACTCGCCGCCGGGCCGGCCCGCACCCCGCCATTGAGACTGAACGGGGATTATTATTTTTTTTAACTCGGCCTCCGGGCCGGGGCGGGCATCGCCCCCGGTACCTCCAGCCGCTTCTATTTACGCGCGCCGCGTTCCAACATATTCACCCCGGCCAAGAGGCCTATTCCCCGGCCCGCACCCCGCCATTGAGACTGCACGGGAATTATTATTTTTTTTATCTCTCAACCTGTCCAAGAGGCCTGCTGCCCGCCGCAATCGCCGCGGGGCCGGCCCGCACCCTGCCATTGAACCTGAACGGGAATTATTATTTTTTTTATCTCTCAACCTGTCCAAGAGGCCTGCTGCCCGCCGCACTCGCCGCCGGGCCGGCCCGCACCCTGCCATTGAGACTGAACGGGGATTATTTATTTTTTTAACTTGGCCGCCGGGCCGGGGCGGGCATCGCCCCCGGTACCTCCAGCCGCTACTATTTCCGCGGGCCGTGTTCCAACACTATTCACCCCGGCCAAGAGGCCTATTCCCCGGCCCGCACCCCGCCATTGAGACTGCATGGGAATTATTATTTTTTTATCTCTCAACCTGTCCAAGAGGCCTGCTGCCCGCCGCACTCGCCGCCGGGCCGGCCCGCACCCTGCCATTGAGACTGAACGGGAATTATTATTTTTTTATCTCTCAACCTGTCCAAGAGGCCTGCTGCCCGCCGCACTCGCCGCCGGGCCGGCCCGCACCCCGCCATTGAGACTGAACGGGGATTATTATTTTTTTTAACTCGGCCTCCGGGCCGGGGCGGGCTTCGCCCCCGGTACCTCCAGCCGCTTCTATTTACGCGCGCCGCGTTCCAACATATTCACCCCGGCCAAGAGGCCTATTCCCCGGCCCGCACCCCGCCATTGAGACTGCACGGGGATTATTTTTTTTTTTAACTCGGCCGCCGGGCCGGGGCGGGCTTCGCCCCCGGTACCTCCAGCTGCTTCTATTCACGCGCGCCGCGTTCCAACATATTCACCCCGGCCAAGAGGCCTATTCCCCGGCCCGCACCCCGCCATTGAGACTGCATGGGAATTATTATTTTTTTATCTCTCAACCTGTCCAAGAGGCCTGCTGCCCGCCGCACTCGCCGCCGGGCCGGCCCGCACCCTGCCATTGAGACTGAACGGGGATTATTTATTTTTTTAACTTGGCCTCCGGGCCGGGGCGGGCTTCGCCCCCGGTACCTCCAGCCGCTTCTATTTACGCGCGCCGCGTTCCAACATATTCACCCCGGCCACACTCGTCCGCCGGGCCGGCCCGCACCCCGCCATTGAGACTGCACGGGAATTATTATTTTTTTATCTCTCAACCTGTCCAAGAGGCCTGCTGCCCGCCGCACTCGCCACCGGGCCGGCCCGCACCCCGCCATTGAGACTGAACGGGGATTATTATTTTTTTTAACTCGGCCTCCGGGCCGGGGCGGGCTTCGCCCCCGGTACCTCCAGCCGCTTCTATTTACGCGCGCCGCGTTCCAACATATTCACCCCGGCCAAGAGGCCTCTTCCCCGGCCACACTCGTCCGCCGGGCCGGCCCGCACCCCGCCATTGAGACTGCACGGGAATTATTATTTTTATATCTCTCAACCTGTCCAAGAGGCCTGCTGCCCGCCGCAATCGCCGCCGGGCCGGCCCGCACCCTGCCATTGAGACTGAACGGGGATTATTTATTTTTTTAACTTGGCCGCCGGCCCGGGGCGGGCATCGCCCCCGGTACCTCCAGCCGCTACTATTTCCGCGGGCCGTGTTCCAACACTATTCACCCCGGCCAAGAGGCCTATTCCCCGGCCCGCACCCCGCCATTGAGACTGCATGGGAATTATTATTTTTTTATCTCTCAACCTGTCCAAGAGGCCTGCTGCTGTCACGTTGAGCCCGAAGCGATAAAATGATCGCTTCGTGCACAACAAGATAATGAGGTGGATCCCCGAAATAGCAGACAAAGCAAAGGTGGTCCGAGAACAAATGGGTTTTAATACAAAACACAAAATACCCGTCCGGGAGCAACAAACAGAAAACGCTGGTCAAAATCAGGACCAGGAATAAAAGGAAGCAACAGAAAACGCTTGCGAGAAAACGGCAAGGATTATAGTTGGCAACAATAGGAATTAATAAGAGTAGATTTAACGACGCGCAATCACAGCCACAAGGCTACACAGCAATGAATAGATTAAGGCAGTAATCGAGAGAATTGGCTCGGGGTGGATTACTCCGGCAGTAAGTTAACTGCCCGAGCACAAAGATAAACCCTGTGTAATCAGTCCTTAATGGGTGACAGGTGTGTCGGCGGTAGGCAGGAAAAGTCTGCCCCCCTGCTGGCAAACACGGGACGTGACAGTACCCCCCCCTCAACGGACGCCTCCCGGCGGCCTACCCGGCTTGGTCGGATGAGCTGCGTGGAAGTCGCGCAGAAGGGACGGATCAAGGATCCAGGAGCGGGGCACCCATTGACGATCCTCAGGCCCGTAGCCCTCCCAGTCGACCAGATACTGGAATCCCTTACCCCTGCGCCGAGAGTCCAGGATGGCACGAACCGTGTACACCGGGTCACCGTCGACGACCTGCGGAGGGGGGGGCGGAGTGGAAGGCGGAGCCAAGGGACTGGAAACCACTGGTTTGAGCAGGGAAACATGGAACACGGGGTGAACCTTCATGGCGGGCGGCAGCCGGAGCCTGACCGTGACGGGGCTGACGATGGACTCGACCACGAACGGTCCAGTGAATCGGGGCCCCAGTTTCGCGGACGTGCCGGCCAGGCGGAGATCCCTCGTAGCCAACCACACCTCCTGCCCCACCACGTAAGTAGGTGCCGGGCGCCGACGACGGTCCGCGATTTGCTGGTTCCGGGTCGCCGTGCGGGCCAATGCAGCTCGGGCCTCTTTCCATACGCGGTGGGCTCGCTTGAGGTGATGCTGCACAGACGGGACCTCCACCTGTCCTTCCTGGGACGGGAACAGCGGCGGTTGATACCCGTAGGCCGACATGAAGGGGGACCTACCAGTGGCTGAAGAGACGAGGGTGTTGTGTGCGTACTCCACCCACGGTAGGTGGTCGACCCAGGAGGAGGGACTGCGCAGGCATACACAGCGGAGGGCCGCTCCCAGATCCTGGTTGGCACGCTCGGCTTGTCCGTTAGACTGGGGGTGGTATCCCGAGGTCAGACTGACCGTGGCCCCGAGGGATCGGCAGAACCGCTTCCATACGCGGGACACGAACTGGGGCCCCCGATCCGAGACGATGTCCTTCGGGATCCCATGGAGACGGAAGACGTGTTGGACTAGGAGGTCGGCGGTCTCCAGCGCAGACGGCAACTTAGACAGCGGAACAAAATGAACCGCCTTAGAGAACCGGTCCACGATGGTGAGGACGACCGACCGCCCACGGGATGGAGGGAGGCCCGTGACGAAATCCAGGGCGATGTGTGACCAAGGTCGAGGAGGGATGGGCAATGGCTGGAGCAGTCCTGCCGGAGGCCTATGTGAGACCTTGCCGCAGGCGCAGGCGGAGCAGGCATTGATATAGTCCACCACATCCCTCCGGAGCTCCGGCCACCAGAACCGCTGGGTGACGAGATGCACAGTCCGGTTCACCCCAGGATGGCAGGCCACCTTGGACCCGTGCCCCCACTGCAACACCTCCGAGCGCAGAGGTGGGGGTACAAACAACTTCCCTGCGGGGCATCCAGCCGGGACCTGGACACCATCCAGGGCTTCCTGGACCTTCTGTTCGATCTCCCATCTCAACGCCCCCACGATGCACCGGGTTGGGAGGATGGTCTCTGGTGACCGGTCCCTCTCCACGGGGTCGTGGAGACGGGAAAGGGCATCGGGCTTGGTGTTCTTTGAGCCAGGAGAGTATGTGAGGATGAAGTTGAAACGGGTTAAGAATAGCGCCCACCGGGCCTGACGGGGGTTGAGTCTTTTAGCGGAGCGGAGATATTCCAGGTTCTTGTGGTCGGTGTAGACCGTGAACGGTTCCTTAGCCCCCTCGAGCCAGTGGCGCCATTCCTGTAGGGCGACGATTACAGCTAGCAGTTCACGATTGCCCACGTCGTAGTTGGACTCTGCTGTACTGAGTCGACGAGAGAAAAAGGCGCAGGGGTGCAATTTCTGGTCGACTGGGGAACGCTGGGACAGAACGGCCCCGACTCCCGAATCCGAGGCGTCCACCTCTACGACGAACGGGAAGTCCGGGTTAGGATGTTGCAGTACCGGGGGATTTGTGAATGCGGCCTTTAGGCTGGAAAATGCCGACCCCGCAGCCGAATCCCATTTGAATGGGACTTTTGTGGACGTCAGACGGGTCAACGGGAGTACCTTTTGGCTGTAGTTGCGAATAAAACGACGGTAGAAGTTAGCGAACCCCAAGAAGCGTTGCAACTCCTTCCGGTTAGTCGGTGTTGGCCAGTTCGTCACCGCCTCCGTCTTGGTGGGGTCTGCTCTCAGCTTGCCCTGCTCAATTATAAACCCCAGAAAGGAGATGACAGGTACATGGAATTCACACTTCTCTGCCTTGACGAAGAGCTTGTTCTCTAATAAACGCTGCAATACCAGCCTGACGTGTCGCTTGTGTTCTTGAATTGATTGGGAAAAAATTAAAATATCGTCGAGATAGACGAAACAGAAAATGTTCAGCATGTCTCTCAACACGTCGTTGATGAGATTCTGAAAAACGGCGGGGGCATTTGTCAGCCCGAAGGGCATAACCAGATATTCAAAATGGCCGAGCGGGGTCTTAAAAGCAGTCTTCCACTCGTCACCTTTCCGGATGCGAACCAGGTGGTAGGCACTGCGTAAATCTAATTTTGAAAAGACTGTGGCTGACTGTAAAGGGGCGAAGGCGGAGTCTAGCAATGGTAGCGGATACTTATTTTTTACTGTGATGTCGTTCAGACCCCGATAATCCACACACGGTCGCAGGGATTTGTCCTTCTTTCCAACAAAGAAAAACCCCGCACCTAACGGCGATCGCGATGGTCTAATTAGACCTGCAGCGAGCGAGCTGTTGATGTATTCCGTCAGTGCCTCGCGCTCGGGTTTAGACACCTGATACAGCCGGGAGGTTGGCAACGGAGCGCCCGCCCGCAGGTCTATGGCGCAATCGTAGGGTCGGTGCGGGGGCAAAGAGCGTGCGCGATCCTTGCTGAACACTTGACGCAAGTCATGATAGCAGTCTGGCACTCCGTCAAGGCAGATAGTTTCGGGGATGTCGTCACCGGCGCGTTCGTGCTGCCCTACGGCTGATCCTAAACAACGTTCATAACAGTTCCGGCTCCAACTCTCTATTGCCGGACGCTCCCAGGAAATTACGGGGTTGTGAGTCCTGAGCCAGGGCAAGCCGAGAATAACCGGAGCGTTACGGCACTGCAATAAATCGAACCGTAGATGCTCAACATGGTTACCGGATAATTTTAGTTTTAGTGGTTCTGTTCTTTGCGTCACGACCCCCAGGAGGCGTCCATCGAGATCACAAACCCGCTTTTTATCGGCCAACTTCTCGACATAACAGCCCAGGTCGGCGGCAAAGTCGGTATCCATAAAACAACCATCAGCCCCCGAGTCTATCAGAGCCCTAACCCGCCGCGACCGGGGCCCCTCAAATATCTCCCCCTCGAGTTCCAGTCTCCCGGTGTGTCCCGGCCGGGAGTCAGTTCGCCGAGGCGTGGGGGACTCTGCGCGGGGTCGGGACTCACAGTTTTTGGAGGGCGAGGATGGGGAATGTTCCGGTCGGCTGGGAGCAGCATGAGGTCCTCGTTGACAGCTGTCAGACCGAGCCCGATCGTTGAATCGGGGCCGTCTCTGCTCCGGTCCAACGTTTTCGCCACCCAGCTGCATCGGCTCCTCCCCGCAGTACGTGGCACACCGGGACGGAGAACGATCACCTCCCCGCTCCCGGTTTCTCTCTCTCAGGCGGTTGTCCAATCGCAGGGAGAGCTCGATTAACTCCTCCAGGTTGGAGCTGTGGTCGCGAGTCGCCAGCTCATCCTTGAGTTCGGTGTTTAATCCACGGCGAAACAGTCCGCACAGCGCCCGGTCGCCGTAGCCACTCTGGGCGGCCAGAATCTGGAACTCGATGGAGTAGTCCGCCACCGATCGCCTCCCCTGGTGGAGTTCAAGTAGCCGGCCCTCAGCCTCTCTGCCCCGCACGGGATGGTGGAACACCCGGCGAAACGCCGCCACGAAGCCGTGGAATGAAGACCGGAGGCTCGGCTTCGCGTCGCTTGTCGCCATCGCCCATGACGCCGCCGGACCTGTCAACAGGCTCATAATATATGCCACCTTCGCGGCGTCAGTAGCATAGAGGTAAGGTTGCTGGTCGAAAACGAGCGAGCACTGGTGGAGGAAGTACCCACACTGCCCGTGCTCACCCCCGTAACGTGGGGGGTGTGGAAGCGAAGGCTCCCTCATCATTGTGGGAAATGATGCGGGTGCCTCAGGGGTGGCAGGACGAATCACGGAGGGAGGTGCTCTCCGTTCCTCCACCCGTACAAGACGGGGTTCGAAATCATCGAACCTGTGAGCCAGCATGGAAACCGCGCTGCTGATTTCCGAAATGGCTTGGCCCTGCTGACTTAACTGTTGCTCTCGGCAGGACAGAACGGAAAAAATCTTTTCTAAGTCTGCGGGATCCATGGTGGCCGGAGTATTCTGTCACGTTGAGCCCGAAGCGATAAAATGATCGCTTCGTGCACAACAAGATAATGAGGTGGATCCCCGAAATAGCAGACAAAGCAAAGGTGGTCCGAGAACAAATGGGTTTTAATACAAAACACAAAATACCCGTCCGGGAGCAACAAACAGAAAACGCTGGTCAAAATCAGGACCAGGAATAAAAGGAAGCAACAGAAAACGCTTGCGAGAAAACGGCAAGGATTATAGTTGGCAACAATAGGAATTAATAAGAGTAGATTTAACGACGCGCAATCACAGCCACAAGGCTACACAGCAATGAATAGATTAAGGCAGTAATCGAGAGAATTGGCTCGGGGTGGATTACTCCGGCAGTAAGTTAACTGCCCGAGCACAAAGATAAACCCTGTGTAATCAGTCCTTAATGGGTGACAGGTGTGTCGGCGGTAGGCAGGAAAAGTCTGCCCCCCTGCTGGCAAACACGGGACGTGACAGCTGCCCGCCGCAATCGCCGCCGGGCCGGCCCGCACCCTGCCATTGAGACTGAACGGGGATTATTTATTTTTTTAACTTGGCCGCCGGGCCGGGGCGGGCATCGCCCCCGGTACCTGAAGCCGCTACTATTTCCGCGGGCCGTGTTCCAACACTATTCACCCCGGCCAAGAGGCCTATTCCCCGGCCCGCACCCCGCCATTGAGACTGCATGGGAATTATTATTTTTTTATCTCTCAACCTGTCCAAGAGGCCTGCTGCCCGCCGCAATCGCCGCCGGGCCGGCCCGCACCCTGCCATTGAGACTGAACGGGGATTATTTATTTTTTTAACTTGGCCGCCGGGCCGGGGCGGGCATCGCCCCCGGTACCTCCAGCCGCTACTATTTCCGCGGGCCGTGTTCCAACACTATTCACCCCGGCCAAGAGGCCTATTCCCCGGCCCGCACCCCGCCATTGAGACTGCACGGGAATTATTATTTTTTTTATCTCTCAACCTGTCCAAGAGGCCTGCTGCCCGCCGCACTCGCCGCCGGGCCGGCCCGCACCCCGCCATTGAGACTGAACGGGGATTATTATTTTTTTTAACTCGGCCTCCGGGCCGGGGCGGGCTTCGCCCCCGGTACCTCCAGCCGCTTCTATTTACGCGCGCCGCGTTCCAACATATTCACCCCGGCCAAGAGGCCTATTCCCCGGCCCGCACCCCGCCATTGAGACTGCATGGGAATTATTATTTTTTTATCTCTCAACCTGTCCAAGAGGCCTGCTGCCCGCCGCAATCGCCGCCGGGCCGGCCCGCACCCTGCCATTGAGACTGAACGGGAATTATTATTTTTTTATCTCTCAACCTGTCCAAGAGGCCTGCTGCCCGCCGCACTCGCCGCCGGGCCGGCCCGCACCCTGCCATTGAGACTGAACGAGGATTATTTATTTTTTTAACTTGGCCGCCGGGCCGGGGCGGGCATCGCCCCCGGTACCTCCAGCCGCTACTATTTCCGCGGGCCGTGTTCCAACACTATTCACCCCGGCCAAGAGGCCTATTCCTCGGCCCGCACCCCGCCATTGAGACTGCATGGGAATTATTATTTTTTTATCTCTCAACCTGTCCAAGAGGCCTGCTGCCCGCCGCAATCGCCGCCGGGCCGGCCCGCACCCTGCCATTGAGACTGAACGGGGATTATTTATTTTTTTAACTTGGCCGCCGGGCCGGGGCGGGCATCGCCCCCGGTACCTCCAGCCGCTACTATTTCCGCGGGCCGTGTTCCAACACTATTCACCCCGGCCAAGAGGCCTATTCCCCGGCCCGCACCCCGCCATTGAGACTGCACGGGAATTATTATTTTTTTATCTCTCAACCTGTCCAAGAGGCCTGCTGCCCGCCGCACTCGCCGCCGGGCCGGCCCGCACCCCGCCATTGAGACTGTACGGGGATTATTATTTTTTTTAACTCGGCCTCCGGGCCGGGGCGGGCTACGCCCCCGGTACCTCCAGCCGCTTCTATTTACGCGCGCCGCGTTCCAACATATTCACCCCGGCCAAGACGCCTATTCCCCGGCCCGCACCCCGCCATTGAGACTGCATGGGAATTATTATTTTTTTTATCTCTCAACCTGTCCAAGAGGCCTGCTGCCCGCCGCAATCGCCGCCGGGCCGGCCCGCACCCTGCCATTGAGACTGAACGGGAATTATTATTTTTTTATCTCTCAACCTGTCCAAGAGGCCTGCTGCCCGCCGCAATCGCCGCCGGGCCGGCCCGCACCCTGCCATTGAGACTGAACGGGGATTATTTATTTTTTTAACTTGGCCGCCGGGCCGGGGCGGGCATCGCCCCCGGTACCTCCAGCCGCTACTATTTCCGCGGGCCGTGTTCCAACACTATTCACCCCGGCCAAGAGGCCTATTCCCCGGCCCGCACCCCGCCATTGAGACTGCACGGGAATTATTATTTTTTTATCTCTCAACCTGTCCAAGAGGCCTGCTGCCCGCCGCAATCGCCGCCGGGCCGGCCCGCACCCTGCCATTGAGACTGAACGGGAATTATTATTTTTTTATCTCTCAACCTGTCCAAGAGGCCTGCTGCCCGCCGCACTCGCCGCCGGGCCGGCCCGCACCCTGCCATTGAGACTGAACGAGGATTATTTATTTTTTTAACTTGGCCGCCGGGCCGGGGCGGGCATCGCCCCCGGTACCTCCAGCCGCTACTATTTCCGCGGGCCGTGTTCCAACACTATTCACCCCGGCCAAGAGGCCTATTCCCCGGCCCGCACCCCGCCATTGAGACTGCATGGGAATTATTATTTTTTTATCTCTCAACCTGTCCAAGAGGCCTGCTGCCCGCCGCAATCGCCGCCGGGCCGGCCCGCACCCTGCCATTGAGACTGAACGGGGATTATTTATTTTTTTAACTTGGCCGCCGGGCCGGGGCGGGCATCGCCCCCGGTACCTCCAGCCGCTACTATTTCCGCGGGCCGTGTTCCAACACTATTCACCCCGGCCAAGAGGCCTATTCCCCGGCCCGCACCCCGCCATTGAGACTGCACGGGAATTATTATTTTTTTATCTCTCAACCTGTCCAAGAGGCCTGCTGCCCGCCGCACTCGCCGCCGGGCCGGCCCGCACCCCGCCATTGAGACTGTACGGGGATTATTATTTTTTTTAACTCGGCCTCCGGGCCGGGGCGGGCTACGCCCCCGGTACCTCCAGCCGCTTCTATTTACGCGCGCCGCGTTCCAACATATTCACCCCGGCCAAGAGGCCTATTCCCCGGCCCGCACCCCGCCATTGAGACTGCATGGGAATTATTATTTTTTTTATCTCTCAACCTGTCCAAGAGGCCTGCTGCCCGCCGCAATCGCCGCCGGGCCGGCCCGCACCCTGCCATTGAGACTGAACGGGAATTATTATTTTTTTATCTCTCAACCTGTCCAAGAGGCCTGCTGCCCGCCGCAATCGCCGCCGGGCCGGCCCGCACCCTGCCATTGAGACTGAACGGGGATTATTTATTTTTTTAACTTGGCCGCCGGGCCGGGGCGGGCATCGCCCCCGGTACCTCCAGCCGCTACTATTTCCGCGGGCCGTGTTCCAACACTATTCACCCCGGCCAAGAGGCCTATTCCCCGGCCCGCACCCCGCCATTGAGACTGCACGGGAATTATTATTTTTTTATCTCTCAACCTGTCCAAGAGGCCTGCTGCCCGCCGCAATCGCCGCCGGGCCGGCCCGCACCCTGCCATTGAGACTGAACGGGAATTATTATTTTTTTATCTCTCAACCTGTCCAAGAGGCCTGCTGCCCGCCGCACTCGCCGCCGGGCCGGCCCGCACCCGGCCATTGAGACTGAACGGGGATTATTATTTTTTTTAACTCGGCCTCCGGGCCGGGGCGGGCTTCGCCCCCGGTACCTCCAGCCGCTTCTATTTACGCGCGCCGCGTTCCAACATATTCACCCCGGCCAAGAGGCCTCTTCCCCGGCCACACTCGTCCGCCGGGCCGGCCCGCACCCCGCCATTGAGACTGCACGGGAATTATTATTTTTTTATCTCTCAACCTGTCCAAGAGGCCTGCTGCCCGCCGCACTCGCCGCCGGGCCGGCCCGCACCCCGCCATTGAGACTGAACGGGGATTATTATTTTTTTTAACTCGGCCTCCGGGCCGGGGCGGGCTTCGCCCCCGGTACCTCCAGCCGCTTCTATTTACGCGCGCCGCGTTCCAACATATTCACCCCGGCCAAGAGGCCTATTCCCCGGCCCGCACCCCGCCATTGAGACTGCATGGGAATTATTATTTTTTTATCTCTCAACCTGTCCAAGAGGCCTGCTGCCCGCCGCACTCGCCGCCGGGCCGGCCCGCACCCTGCCATTGAGACTGAACGGGGATTATTTATCTTTTTAACTTGGCCGCCGGCCCGGGGCGGGCATCGCCCCCGGTACCTCCAGCCGCTACTATTTCCGCGGGCCGTGTTCCAACACTATTCACCCCGGCCAAGAGGCCTATTCCCCGGCCCGCACCCCGCCATTGAGACTGCACGGGAATTATTATTTTTTTATCTCTCAACCTGTCCAAGAGGCCTGCTGCCCGCCGCACTCGCCGCCGGGCCGGCCCGCACCCTGCCATTGAGACTGAACGGGGATTATTATTTTTTTTAACTCGGCCTCCGGGCCGGGGCGGGCTTCGCCCCCGGTACCTCCAGCCGCTTCTATTTAGGCGCGCCGCGTTCCAACATATTCACCCCGGCCAAGAGGCCTATTCCCCGGCCCGCACCCCGCCATTGAGACTGCAAGGGAATTATTATTTTTTTATCTCTCAACCTGTCCAAGAGGCCTGCTGCCCGCCGCACTCGCCGCCGGGCCGGCCCGCACCCTGCCATTGAGACTCAACGGGGATTATTTATTTTTTTAACTTGGCCGCCGGGCCGGGGCGGGCATCGCCCCCGGTACCTCCAGCCGCTACTATTTCCGCGGGCCGTGTTCCAACACTATTCACCCCGGCCAAGAGGCCTATTCCCCGGCCCGCACCCCGCCATTGAGACTGCACGGGAATTATTATTTTTTTATCTCTCAACCTGTCCAAGAGGCCTGCTGCCCGCCGCAATCGCTGCCGGGCCGGCCCGCACCCTGCCATTGAGACTGAACGGGGATTATTTATTTTTTTAACTTGGCCGCCGGGCCGGGGCGGGCATCGCCCCCGGTACCTCCAGCCGCTACTATTTCCGCGGGCCGTGTTCCAACACTATTCACCCCGGCCAAGAGGCCTATTCCCCGGCCCGCACCCCGCCATTGAGACTGCACGGGAATTATTATTTTTTTATCTCTCAACCTGTCCAAGAGGCCTGCTGCCCGCCGCACTCGCCGCCGGGCCGGCCCGCACCCCGCCATTGAGACTGAACGGGGATTATTATTTTTTTTAACTCGGCCTCCGGGCCGGGGCGGGCTTCGCCCCCGGTACCTCCAGCCGCTTCTATTTACGCGCGCCGTGTTCCAACACTATTCACCCCGGCCAAGAGGCCTATTCCCCGGCCCGCACCCCGCCATTGAGACTGCATGGGAATTATTATTTTTTTATCTCTCAACCTGTCCAAGAGGCCTGCTGCCCGCCGCAATCGCCGCCGGGCCGGCCCGCACCCTGCCATTGAGACTGAACGGGAATTATTATTTTTTTATCTCTCAACCTGTCCAAGAGGCCTGCTGCCCGCCGCACTCGCCGCCGGGCCGGCCCGCACCCTGCCATTGAGACTGAACGGGGATTATTTATTTTTTTAACTTGGCCGCCGGGCCGGGGCGGGCATCGCCCCCGGTACCTCCAGCCGCTACTATTTCCGCGGGCCGTGTTCCAACACTATTCACCCCGGCCAAGAGGCCTATTCCCCGGCCCGCACCCCGCCATTGAGACTGCACGGGAATTATTATTTTTTTATCTCTCAACCTGTCCAAGAGGCCTGCTGCCCGCCGCAATCGCCGCCGGGCCGGCCCGCACCCTGCCATTGAGACTGAACGGGGATTATTTATTTTTTTAACTTGGCCGCCGGGCCGGGGCGGGCATCGCCCCCGGTACCTCCAGCCGCTACTATTTCCGCGGGCCGTGTTCCAACACTATTCACCCCGGCCAAGAGGCCTATTCCCCGGCCCGCACCCCGCCATTGAGACTGCACGGGAATTATTATTTTTTTATCTCTCAACCTGTCCAAGAGGCCTGCTGCCCGCCGCACTCGCCGCCGGGCCGGCCCGCACCCTGCCATTGAGACTGAACGGGGATTATTATTTTTTTTAACTCGGCCTCCGGGCCGGGGCGGGCTTCGCCCCCGGTACCTCCAGCCGCTTCTATTTAGGCGCGCCGCGTTCCAACATATTCACCCCGGCCAAGAGGCCTATTCCCCGGCCCGCACCCCGCCATTGAGACTGCAAGGGAATTATTATTTTTTTATCTCTCAACCTGTCCAAGAGGCCTGCTGCCCGCCGCACTCGCCGCCGGGCCGGCCCGCACCCTGCCATTGAGACTGAACGGGAATTATTATTTTTTTATCTCTCAACCTGTCCAAGAGGCCTGCTGCCCGCCGCACTCGCCGCCGGGCCGGCCCGCACCCCGCCATTGAGACTGAACGGGGATTATTATTTTTTTTAACTCGGCCTCCGGGCCGGGGCGGGCTTCGCCCCCGGTACCTCCAGCCGCTTCTATTTACGCGCGCCGCGTTCCAACATATTCACCCCGGCCAAGAGGCCTATTCCCCGGCCCGCACCCCGCCATTGAGACTGCATGGGAATTATTATTTTTTTATCTCTCAACCTGTCCAAGAGGCCTGCTGCCCGCCGCACTCGCCGCCGGGCCGGCCCGCACCCTGCCATTGAGACTGAACGGGAATTATTATTTTTTTATCTCTCAACCTGTCCAAGAGGCCTGCTGCCCGCCGCACTCGCCGCCGGGCCGGCCCGCACCCCGCCATTGAGACTGAACGGGGATTATTATTTTTTTTAACTCGGCCTCCGGGCCGGGGCGGGCTTCGCCCCCGGTACCTCCAGCTGCTTCTATTTACGCGCGCCGCGTTCCAACATATTCACCCCGGCCAAGAGGCCTATTCCCCGGCCCGCACCCCGCCATTGAGACTGCATGGGAATTATTATTTTTTTATCTCTCAACCTGTCCAAGAGGCCTGCTGCCCGCCGCACTCGCCGCCGGGCCGGCCCGCACCCTGCCATTGAGACTGAACGGGGATTATTTATTTTTTTAACTTGGCCTCCGGGCCGGGGCGGGCTTCGCCCCCGGTACCTCCAGCCGCTTCTATTTACGCGCGCCGCGTTCCAACATATTCACCCCGGCCACACTCGTCCGCCGGGCCGGCCCGCACCCCGCCATTGAGACTGCACGGGAATTATTATTTTTTTATCTCTCAACCTGTCCAAGAGGCCTGCTGCCCGCCGCACTCGCCGCCGGGCCGGCCCGCACCCCGCCATTGAGACTGAACGGGGATTATTATTTTTTTTAACTCGGCCTCCGGGCCGGGGCGGGCTTCGCCCCCGGTACCTCCAGCCGCTTCTATTTACGCGCGCCGCGTTCCAACATATTCACCCCGGCCAAGAGGCCTCTTCCCCGGCCACACTCGTCCGCCGGGCCGGCCCGCACCCCGCCATTGAGACTGCACGGGAATTATTATTTTTATATCTCTCAACCTGTCCAAGAGGCCTGCTGCCCGCCGCAATCGCCGCCGGGCCGGCCCGCACCCTGCCATTGAGACTGAACGGGGATTATTTATTTTTTTAACTTGGCCGCCGGCCCGGGGCGGGCATCGCCCCCGGTACCTCCAGCCGCTACTATTTCCGCGGGCCGTGTTCCAACACTATTCACCCCGGCCAAGAGGCCTATTCCCCGGCCCGCACCCCGCCATTGAGACTGCATGGGAATTATTATTTTTTTATCTCTCAACCTGTCCAAGAGGCCTGCTGCCCGCCGCAATCGCCGCCGGGCCGGCCCGCACCCTGCCATTGAGACTGAACGGGGATTATTTATTTTTTTAACTTGGCCGCCGGGCCGGGGCGGGCATCGCCCCCGGTACCTGAAGCCGCTACTATTTCCGCGGGCCGTGTTCCAACACTATTCACCCCGGCCAAGAGGCCTATTCCCCGGCCCGCACCCCGCCATTGAGACTGCATGGGAATTATTATTTTTTTATCTCTCAACCTGTCCAAGAGGCCTGCTGCCCGCCGCAATCGCCGCCGGGCCGGCCCGCACCCTGCCATTGAGACTGAACGGGGATTATTTATTTTTTTAACTTGGCCGCCGGGCCGGGGCGGGCATCGCCCCCGGTACCTCCAGCCGCTACTATTTCCGCGGGCCGTGTTCCAACACTATTCACCCCGGCCAAGAGGCCTATTCCCCGGCCCGCACCCCGCCATTGAGACTGCACGGGAATTATTATTTTTTTATCTCTCAACCTGTCCAAGAGGCCTGCTGCCCGCCGCACTCGCCGCCGGGCCGGCCCGCACCCCGCCATTGAGACTGTACGGGGATTATTATTTTTTTTAACTCGGCCTCCGGGCCGGGGCGGGCTACGCCCCCGGTACCTCCAGCCGCTTCTATTTACGCGCGCCGCGTTTCAACATATTCACCCCGGCCAAGAGGCCTATTCCCCGGCCCGCACCCTGCCATTGAGACTGAACGGGAATTATTATTTTTTTATCTCTCAACCTGTCCAAGAGGCCTGCTGCCCGCCGCAATCGCCGCCGGGCCGGCCCGCACCCTGCCATTGAGACTGAACGGGGATTATTTATTTTTTTAACTTGGCCGCCGGGCCGGGGCGGGCATCGCCCCCGGTACCTCCAGCCGCTACTATTTCCGCGGGCCGTGTTCCAACACTATTCACCCCGGCCAAGAGGCCTATTCCCCGGCCCGCACCCCGCCATTGAGACTGCACGGGAATTATTATTTTTTTATCTCTCAACCTGTCCAAGAGGCCTGCTGCCCGCCGCAATCGCCGCCGGGCCGGCCCGCACCCTGCCATTGAGACTGAACGGGAATTATTATTTTTTTATCTCTCAACCTGTCCAAGAGGCCTGCTGCCCGCCGCACTCGCCGCCGGGCCGGCCCGCACCCGGCCATTGAGACTGAACGGGGATTATTATTTTTTTTAACTCGGCCTCCGGGCCGGGGCGGGCTTCGCCCCCGGTACCTCCAGCCGCTTCTATTTACGCGCGCCGCGTTCCAACATATTCACCCCGGCCAAGAGGCCTCTTCCCCGGCCACACTCGTCCGCCGGGCCGGCCCGCACCCCGCCATTGAGACTGCACGGGAATTATTATTTTTTTATCTCTCAACCTGTCCAAGAGGCCTGCTGCCCGCCGCACTCGCCGCCGGGCCGGCCCGCACCCCGCCATTGAGACTGAACGGGGATTATTATTTTTTTTAACTCGGCCTCCGGGCCGGGGCGGGCTTCGCCCCCGGTACCTCCAGCCGCTTCTATTTACGCGCGCCGCGTTCCAACACTATTCACCCCGGCCAAGACGCCGATTCCACGGCCCACACCCCGCCATTGAGACTGCACGGGAATTATTATTTTTTTATCTCTCAACCTGTCCAAGAGGCCTGCTGCCCGCCGCACTCGCCGCCGGGCCGGCCCGCACCCCGCCATTGAGACTGAACGGGGATTATTATTTTTTTTAACTCGGCCTCCGGGCCGGGGCGGGCTTCGCCCCCGGTACCTCCAGCCGCTTCTATTTACGCGCGCCGCGTTCCAACATATTCACCCCGGCCAAGAGGCCTATTCCCCGGCCCGCACCCCGCCATTGAGACTGCATGGGAATTATTATTTTTTTATCTCTCAACCTGTCCAAGAGGCCTGCTGCCCGCCGCAATCGCCGCCGGGCCGGCCCGCACCCTGCCATTGAGACTGAACGGGAATTATTATTTTTTTATCTCTCAACCTGTCCAAGAGGCCTGCTGCCCGCCGCACTCGCCGCCGGGCCGGCCCGCACCCTGCCATTGAGACTGAACGGGGATTATTTATTTTTATAACTTGGCCGCCGGCCCGGGGCGGGCATCGCCCCCGGTACCTCCAGCCGCTACTATTTCCGCGGGCCGTGTTCCAACACTATTCACCCCGGCCAAGAGGCCTATTCCCCGGCCCGCACCCCGCCATTGAGACTGCATGGGAATTATTATTTTTTTATCTCTCAACCTGTCCAAGAGGCCTGCTGCCCGCCGCAATCGCCGCCGGGCCGGCCCGCACCCTGCCATTGAGACTGAACGGGGATTATTTATTTTTTTAACTTGGCCGCCGGGCCGGGGCGGGCATCGCCCCCGGTACCTCCAGCCGCTACTATTTCCGCGGGCCGTGTTCCAACACTATTCACCCCGGCCAAGAGGCCTATTCCTCGGCCCGCACCCCGCCATTGAGACTACACGGGAATTATTATTTTTTTATCTCTCAACCTGTCCAAGAGGCCTGCTGCCCGCCGCACTCGCCGCCGGGCCGGCCCGCACCCCGCCATTGAGACTGAACGGGGATTATTATTTTTTTTAACTCGGCCTCCGGGCCGGGGCGGGCTTCGCCCCCGGTACCTCCAGCCGCTTCTATTTACGCGCGCCGCGTTCCAACACTATTCACCCCGGCCAAGACGCCGATTCCACGGCCCGCACCCCGCCATTGAGACTGCACGGGAATTATTATTTTTTTATCTCTCAACCTGTCCAAGAGGCCTGCTGCCCGCCGCACTCGCCGCCGGGCCGGCCCGCACCCCGCCATTGAGACTGAACGGGGATTATTATTTTTTTTAACTCGGCCTCCGGGCCGGGGCGGGCTTCGCCCCCGGTACCTCCAGCCGCTTCTATTTACGCGCGCCGCGTTCCAACATATTCACCCCGGCCAAGAGGCCTATTCCCCGGCCCGCACCCCGCCATTGAGACTGCATGGGAATTATTATTTTTTTATCTCTCAACCTGTCCAAGAGGCCTGCTGCCCGCCGCAATCGCCGCCGGGCCGGCCCGCACCCTGCCATTGAGACTGAACGGGAATTATTATTTTTTTATCTCTCAACCTGTCCAAGAGGCCTGCTGCCCGCCGCACTCGCCGCCGGGCCGGCCCGCACCCTGCCATTGAGACTGAACGGGGATTATTTATTTTTATAACTTGGCCGCCGGCCCGGGGCGGGCATCGCCCCCGGTACCTCCAGCCGCTACTATTTCCGCGGGCCGTGTTCCAACACTATTCACCCCGGCCAAGAGGCCTATTCCCCGGCCCGCACCCCGCCATTGAGACTGAACGGGAATTATTATTTTTTTATCTCTCAACCTGTCCAAGAGGCCTGCTGCCCGCCGCAATCGCCGCCGGGCCGGCCCGCACCCTGCCATTGAGACTGAACGGGGATTATTTATTTTTTTAACTTGGCCGCCGGGCCGGGGCGGGCATCGCCCCCGGTACCTCCAGCCGCTACTATTTCCGCGGGCCGTGTTCCAACACTATTCACCCCGGCCAAGAGGCCTATTCCCCGGCCCGCACCCCGCCATTGAGACTGCATGGAAATTATTTTTTTTTTATCTCTCAACCTGTCCAAGAGGCCTGCTGCCCGCCGCAATCGCCGCCGGGCCGGCCCGCACCCTGCCATTGAGACTGAACGGGATTATTTATTTTTTTAACTTGGCCTCCGGGCCGGGGCGGGCTTCGCCCCCGGTACCTCCAGCCGCTTCTATTTACGCGCGCCGCGTTCCAACATATTCACCCCGGCCAAGAGGCCTCTTCCCCGGCCACACTCGTCCGCCGGGCCGGCCCGCACCCCGCCATTGAGACTGCACGGGAATTATTATTTTTTTATCTCTCAACCTGTCCAAGAGGCCTGCTGCCCGCCGCACTCGCCGCCGGGCCGGCCCGCACCCCGCCATTGAGACTGAACGGGGATTATTATTTTTTTTAACTCGGCCTCCGGGCCGGGGCGGGCTTCGCCCCCGGTACCTCCAGCCGCTTCTATTTACGCGCGCCGCGTTCCAACACTATTCACCCCGGCCAAGACGCCGATTCCACGGCCCGCACCCCGCCATTGAGACTGCACGGGAATTATTATTTTTTTATCTCTCAACCTGTCCAAGAGGCCTGCTGCCCGCCGCACTCGCCGCCGGGCCGGCCCGCACCCCGCCATTGAGACTGAACGGGGATTATTATTTTTTTTAACTCGGCCTCCGGGCCGGGGCGGGCTTCGCCCCCGGTACCTCCAGCCGCTTCTATTTACGCGCGCCGCGTTCCAACATATTCACCCCGGCCAAGAGGCCTATTCCCCGGCCCGCACCCCGCCATTGAGACTGCATGGGAATTATTATTTTTTTATCTCTCAACCTGTCCAAGAGGCCTGCTGCCCGCCGCAATCGCCGCCGGGCCGGCCCGCACCCTGCCATTGAGACTGAACGGGAATTATTATTTTTTTATCTCTCAACCTGTCCAAGAGGCCTGCTGCCCGCCGCACTCGCCGCCGGGCCGGCCCGCACCCTGCCATTGAGACTGAACGGGATTATTTATTTTTATAACTTGGCCGCCGGCCCGGGGCGGGCATCGCCCCCGGTACCTCCAGCCGCTACTATTTCCGCGGGCCGTGTTCCAACACTATTCACCCCGGCCAAGAGGCCTATTCCCCGGCCCGCACCCCGCCATTGAGACTGCATGGGAATTATTATTTTTTTATCTCTCAACCTGTCCAAGAGGCCTGCTGCCCGCCGCAATCGCCGCCGGGCCGGCCCGCACCCTGCCATTGAGACTGAACGGGGATTATTTATTTTTTTAACTTGGCCGCCGGGCCGGGGCGGGCATCGCCCCCGGTACCTCCAGCCGCTACTATTTCCGCGGGCCGTGTTCCAACACTATTCACCCCGGCCAAGAGGCCTATTCCCCGGCCCGCACCCCGCCATTGAGACTACACGGGAATTATTATTTTTTTATCTCTCAACCTGTCCAAGAGGCCTGCTGCCCGCCGCACTCGCCGCCGGGCCGGCCCGCACCCCGCCATTGAGACTGAACGGGGATTATTATTTTTTTTAACTCGGCCTCCGGGCCGGGGCGGGCTTCGCCCCCGGTACCTCCAGCCGCTTCTATTTACGCGCGCCGCGTTCCAACACTATTCACCCCGGCCAAGACGCCGATTCCACGGCCCGCACCCGCCATTGAGACTGCACGGGAATTATTATTTTTTTATCTCTCAACCTGTCCAAGAGGCCTGCTGCCCGCCGCACTCGCCGCCGGGCCGGCCCGCACCCCGCCATTGAGACTGAACGGGGATTATTATTTTTTTTAACTCGGCCTCCGGGCCGGGGCGGGCTTCGCCCCCGGTACCTCCAGCCGCTTCTATTTACGCGCGCCGCGTTCCAACATATTCACCCCGGCCAAGAGGCCTATTCCCCGGCCCGCACCCCGCCATTGAGACTGCATGGGAATTATTATTTTTTTATCTCTCAACCTATCCAAGAGGCCTGCTGCCCGCCGCAATCGCCGCCGGGCCGGCCCGCACCCTGCCATTGAGACTGAACGGGAATTATTATTTTTTTATCTCTCAACCTGTCCAAGAGGCCTGCTGCCCGCCGCACTCGCCGCCGGGCCGGCCCGCACCCTGCCATTGAGACTGAACGGGGATTATTTATTTTTATAACTTGGCCGCCGGCCCGGGGCGGGCATCGCCCCCGGTACCTCCAGCCGCTACTATTTCCGCGGGCCGTGTTCCAACACTATTCACCCCGGCCAAGAGGCCTATTCCCCGGCCCGCACCCCGCCATTGAGACTGCACGGGAATTATTATTTTTTTATCTCTCAACCTGTCCAAGAGGCCTGCTGCCCGCCGCAATCGCCGCCGGGCCGGCCCGCACCCTGCCATTGAGACTGAACGGGGATTATTTATTTTTTTAACTTGGCCGCCGGGCCGGGGCGGGCATCGCCCCCGGTACCTCCAGCCGCTACTATTTCCGCGGGCCGTGTTCCAACACTATTCACCCCGGCCAAGAGGCCTATTCCCCGGCCCGCACCCCGCCATTGAGACTGCACGGGAATTATTATTTTTTTATCTCTCAACCTGTCCAAGAGGCCTGCTGCCCGCCGCACTCGCCGCCGGGCCGGCCCGCACCCTGCCATTGAGACTGAACGGGGATTATTTATTTTTTTAACTTGGCCGCCGGGCCGGGGCGGGCATCGCCCCCGGTACCTCCAGCCGCTACTATTTCCGCGGGCCGTGTTCCAACACTATTCACCCCGGCCAAGAGGCCTATTCCCCGGCCCGCACCCGCCATTGAGACTGCATGGGAATTATTATTTTTTTATCTCTCAACCTGTCCAAGAGGCCTGCTGCCCGCCGCAATCGCCGCCGGGCCGGCCCGCACCCTGCCATTGAGACTGAACGGGGATTATTTATTTTTTTAACTTGGCCGCCGGGCCGGGGCGGGCATCGCCCCCGGTACCTCCAGCCGCTACTATTTCCGCGGGCCGTGTTCCAACACTATTCACCCCGGCCAAGAGGCCTATTCCCCGGCCCGCACCCCGCCATTGAGACTGCACGGGAATTATTATTTTTTTATCTCTCAACCTGTCCAAGAGGCCTGCTGCCCGCCGCACTCGCCGCCGGGCCGGCCCGCACCCTGCCATTGAGACTGAACGGGGATTATTTATTTTTTTAACTTGGCCGCCGGGCCGGGGCGGGCATCGCCCCCGGTACCTCCAGCCGCTACTATTTCCGCGGGCCGTGTTCCAACACTATTCACCCCGGCCAAGAGGCCTATTCCCCGGCCCGCACCCGCCATTGAGACTGCATGGGAATTATTATTTTTTTATCTCTCAACCTGTCCAAGAGGCCTGCTGCCCGCCGCAATCGCCGCCGGGCCGGCCCGCACCCTGCCATTGAGACTGAACGGGGATTATTTATTTTTTTAACTTGGCCGCCGGGCCGGGGCGGGCATCGCCCCCGGTACCTCCAGCCGCTACTATTTCCGCGGGCCGTGTTCCAACACTATTCACCCCGGCCAAGAGGCCTATTCCCCGGCCCGCACCCCGCCATTGAGACTACACGGGAATTATTATTTTTTTATCTCTCAACCTGTCCAAGAGGCCTGCTGCCCGCCGCACTCGCCGCCGGGCCGGCCCGCACCCCGCCATTGAGACTGAACGGGGATTATTATTTTTTTTAACTCGGCCTCCGGGCCGGGGCGGGCTTCGCCCCCGGTACCTCCAGCCGCTTCTATTTACGCGCGCCGCGTTCCAACATATTCACCCCGGCCAAGAGGCCTATTCCCCGGCCCGCACCCCGCCATTGAGACTGCATGGGAATTATTATTTTTTTATCTCTCAACCTGTCCAAGAGGCCTGCTGCCCGCCGCACTCGCCGCCGGGCCGGCCCGCACCCTGCCATTGAGACTGAACGGGGATTATTTATCTTTTTAACTTGGCCGCCGGCCCGGGGCGGGCATCGCCCCCGGTACCTCCAGCCGCTACTATTTCCGCGGGCCGTGTTCCAACACTATTCACCCCGGCCAAGAGGCCTATTCCCCGGCCCGCACCCCGCCATTGAGACTGCACGGGAATTATTATTTTTTTATCTCTCAACCTGTCCAAGAGGCCTGCTGCCCGCCGCACTCGCCGCCGGGCCGGCCCGCACCCTGCCATTGAGACTGAACGGGGATTATTTATCTTTTTAACTTGGCCGCCGGCCCGGGGCGGGCATCGCCCCCGGTACCTCCAGCCGCTACTATTTCCGCGCGCCGTGTTCCAACACTATTCACCCCGGCCAAGAGGCCTATTCCCCGGCCCGCACCCCGCCATTGAGACTGCATGGGAATTATTATTTTTTTATCTCTCAACCTGTCCAAGAGGCCTGCTGCCCGCCGCAATCGCCGCCGGGCCGGCCCGCACCCTGCCATTGAGACTGAACGGGAATTATTATTTTTTTATCTCTCAACCTGTCCAAGAGGCCTGCTGCCCGCCGCACTCGCCGCCGGGCCGGCCCGCACCCTGCCATTGAGACTGAACGGGGATTATTTATTTTTTTAACTTGGCCGCCGGGCCGGGGCGGGCATCGCCCCCGGTACCTCCAGCCGCTACTATTTCCGCGGGCCGTGTTCCAACACTATTCACCCCGGCCAAGAGGCCTATTCCCCGGCCCGCACCCCGCCATTGAGACTGCACGGGAATTATTATTTTTTTATCTCTCAACCTGTCCAAGAGGCCTGCTGCCCGCCGCAATCGCCGCCGGGCCGGCCCGCACCCTGCCATTGAGACTGAACGGGGATTATTTATTTTTTTAACTTGGCCGCCGGGCCGGGGCGGGCATCGCCCCCGGTACCTCCAGCCGCTACTATTTCCGCGGGCCGTGTTCCAACACTATTCACCCCGGCCAAGAGGCCTATTCCCCGGCCCGCACCCCGCCATTGAGACTGCACGGGAATTATTATTTTTTTATCTCTCAACCTGTCCAAGAGGCCTGCTGCCCGCCGCACTCGCCGCCGGGCCGGCCCGCACCCTGCCATTGAGACTGAACGGGGATTATTATTTTTTTTAACTCGGCCTCCGGGCCGGGGCGGGCTTCGCCCCCGGTACCTCCAGCCGCTTCTATTTACGCGCGCCGCGTTCCAAAATATTCACCCCGGCCAAGAGGCCTATTCCCCGGCCCGCACCCCGCCATTGAGACTGCATGGGAATTATTATTTTTTTATCTCTCAACCTGTCCAAGAGGCCTGCTGCCCGCCGCAATCGCCGCCGGGCCGGCCCGCACCCTGCCATTGAGACTGAACGGGATTATTTATTTTTTTAACTTGGCCGCCGGGCCGGGGCGGGCATCGCCCCCGGTACCTCCAGCCGCTACTATTTCCGCGGGCCGTGTTCCAACACTATTCACCCCGGCCAAGAGGCCTATTCCCCGGCCCGCACCCCGCAATTGAGACTGCACGGGAATTATTATTTTTTTATCTCTCAACCTGTCCAAGAGGCCTGCTGCCCGCCGCACTCGCCGCCGGGCCGGCCCGCACCCCGCCATTGAGACTGAACGGGGATTATTATTTTTTTTAACTCGGCCTCCGGGCCGGGGCGGGCTTCGCCCCCGGTACCTCCAGCCGCTTCTATTTACGCGTGCCGCGTTCCAACATATTCACCCCGGCCAAGAGGCCTCTTCCCCGGCCACACTCGTCCGCCGGGCCGGCCCGCACCCCGCCATTGAGACTGCACGGGAATTATTATTTTTTTATCTCTCAACCTGTCCAAGAGGCCTGCTGCCCGCCGCACTCGCCGCCGGGCCGGCCCGCACCCCGCCATTGAGACTGAAAGGGGATTATTATTTTTTTTTAACTCGGCCTCCGGGCCGGGGCGGGCTTCGCCCCCGGTACCTCCAGCCGCTTCTATTTACGCGCGCCGCGTTCCAACATATTCACCCCGGCCAAGAGGCCTCTTCCCCGGCCACACTCGTCCGCCGGGCCGGCCCGCACCCCGCCATTGAGACTGCACGGGAATTATTATTTTTTTTATCTCTCAACCTGTCCAAGAGGCCTGCTGCCCGCCGCACTCGCCGCCGGGCCGGCCCACACCCCGCCATTGAGACTGAACGGGGATTATTATTTTTTTTAACTCGGCCTCCGGGCCGGGGCGGGCTTCGCCCCCGGTACCTCCAGCCGCTTCTATTTATCCGCGCCGCGTTCCAATATATTCACCCCGGCCAAGAGGCCTCTTCCCCGGCCACACTCGTCCGCCGGGCCGGCCCGCACCCCGCCATTGAGACTGCACGGGAATTATTATTTTTATATCTCTCAACCTGTCCAAGAGGCCTGCTGCCCGCCGCAATCGCCGCCGGGCCGGCCCGCACCCTGCCATTGAGACTGAACGGGGATTATTTATTTTTTTAGCTTGGCCGCCGGCCCGGGGCGGGCATCGCCCCCGGTACCTCCAGCCGCTACTATTTCCGCGGGCCGTGTTCCAACACTATTCACCCCGGCCAAGAGGCCTATTCCCCGGCCCGCACCCCGCCATTGAGACTGCATGGGAATTATTATTTTTTTATCTCTCAACCTGTCCAAGAGGCCTGCTGCCCGCCGCAATCGCCGCCGGGCCGGCCCGCACCCTGCCATTGAGACTGAACGGGGATTATTTATTTTTTTAACTTGGCCGCCGGGCCGGGGCGGGCATCGCCCCCGGTACCTCCAGCCGCTACTATTTCCGCGGGCCGTGTTCCAACACTATTCACCCCGGCCAAGAGGCCTATTCCCCGGCCCGCACCCCGCCATTGAGACTGCACGGGAATTATTATTTTTTTATCTCTCAACCTGTCCAAGACGCCTGCTGCCCGCCGCACTCGCCGCCGGGCCGGCCCGCACCCCGCCATTGAGACTGAACGGGGATTATTATTTTTTTTAACTCGGCCTCCGGGCCGGGGCGGGCTTCGCCCCCGGTACCTCCAGCCGCTTCTATTTACGCGCGCCGCGTTCCAACATATTCACCCCGGCCAAGAGGCCTATTCCCCGGCCCGCACCCCGCCATTGAGACTGCATGGGAATTATTATTTTTTTATCTCTCAACCTGTCCAAGAGGCCTGCTGCCCGCCGCAATCGCCGCCGGGCCGGCCCGCACCCTGCCATTGAGACTGAACGGGAATTATTATTTTTTTATCTCTCAACCTGTCCAAGAGGCCTGCTGCCCGCCGCACTCGCCGCCGGGCCGGCCCGCACCCTGCCATTGAGACTGAACGGGGATTATTTATTTTTATAACTTGGCCGCCGGCCCGGGGCGGGCATCGCCCCCGGTACCTCCAGCCGCTACTATTTCCGCGGGCCGTGTTCCAACACTATTCACCCCGGCCAAGAGGCCTATTCCCCGGCCCGCACCCCGCCATTGAGACTGCACGGGAATTATTATTTTTTTATCTCTCAACCTGTCCAAGAGGCCTGCTGCCCGCCGCAATCGCCGCCGGGCCGGCCCGCACCCTGCCATTGAGACTGAACGGGGATTATTTATTTTTTTAACTTGGCCGCCGGATCGGGGCGGGCATCGCCCCCGGTACCTCCAGCCGCTACTATTTCCGCGGGCCGTGTTCCAACACTATTCACCCCGGCCAAGAGGCCTATTCCCCGGCCCGCACCCCGCCATTGAGACTGAACGGGAATTATTATTTTTTTATCTCTCAACCTGTCCAAGAGGCCTGCTGCCCGCCGCAATCGCCGCCGGGCCGGCCCGCACCCTGCCATTGAGACTGAACGGGGATTATTTATTTTTTTAACTTGGCCGCCGGGCCGGGGCGGGCATCGCCCCCGGTACCTCCAGCCGCTTCTATTTACGCGCGCCGCGTTCCAACATATTCACCCCGGCCAAGAGGCCTCTTCCCCGGCCACACTCGTCCGCCGGGCCGGCCCGCACCCCGCCATTGAGACTGCACGGGAATTATTATTTTTTTATCTCTCAACCTGTCCAAGAGGCCTGCTGCCCGCCGCACTCGCCGCCGGGCCGGCCCGCACCCCGCCATTGAGACTGAACGGGGATTATTATTTTTTTTAACTCGGCCTCCGGGCCGGGGCGGGCTTCGCCCCCGGTACCTCCAGCCGCTTCTATTTACGCGCGCCGCGTTCCAACACTATTCACCCCGGCCAAGACGCCGATTCCACGGCCCGCACCCCGCCATTGAGACTGCACGGGAATTATTATTTTTTTATCTCTCAACCTGTCCAAGAGGCCTGCTGCCCGCCGCACTCGCCGCCGGGCCGGCCCGCACCCCGCCATTGAGACTGAACGGGGATTATTATTTTTTTTAACTCGGCCTCCGGGCCGGGGCGGGCTTCGCCCCCGGTACCTCCAGCCGCTTCTATTTACGCGCGCCGCGTTCCAACATATTCACCCCGGCCAAGAGGCCTATTCCCCGGCCCGCACCCCGCCATTGAGACTGCATGGGAATTATTATTTTTTTATCTCTCAACCTGTCCAAGAGGCCTGCTGCCCGCCGCAATCGCCGCCGGGCCGGCCCGCACCCTGCCATTGAGACTGAACGGGAATTATTATTTTTTTATCTCTCAACCTGTCCAAGAGGCCTGCTGCCCGCCGCACTCGCCGCCGGGCCGGCCCGCACCCTGCCATTGAGACTGAACGGGGATTATTTATTTTTATAACTTGGCCGCCGGCCCGGGGCGGGCATCGCCCCCGGTACCTCCAGCCGCTACTATTTCCGCGGGCCGTGTTCCAACACTATTCACCCCGGCCAAGAGGCCTATTCCCCGGCCCGCACCCCGCCATTGAGACTGAACGGGAATTATTATTTTTTTATCTCTCAACCTGTCCAAGAGGCCTGCTGCCCGCCGCAATCGCCGCCGGGCCGGCCCGCACCCTGCCATTGAGACTGAACGGGGATTATTTATTTTTTTAACTTGGCCGCCGGGCCGGGGCGGGCATCGCCCCCGGTACCTCCAGCCGCTACTATTTCCGCGGGCCGTGTTCCAACACTATTCACCCCGGCCAAGAGGCCTATTCCCCGGCCCGCACCCCGCCATTGAGACTGCATGGGAATTATTATTTTTTTATCTCTCAACCTGTCCAAGAGGCCTGCTGCCCGCCGCAATCGCCGCCGGGCCGGCCCGCACCCTGCCATTGAGACTGAACGGGGATTATTTATTTTTTTAACTTGGCCGCCGGGCCGGGGCGGGCATCGCCCCCGGTACCTCCAGCCGCTACTATTTCCGCGGGCCGTGTTCCAACACTATTCACCCCGGCCAAGAGGCCTATTCCCCGGCCCGCACCCCGCCATTGAGACTGCATGGGAATTATTATTTTTTTATCTCTCAACCTGTCCAAGAGGCCTGCTGCCCGCCGCAATCGCCGCCGGGCCGGCCCGCACCCTGCCATTGAGACTGAACGGGGATTATTTATTTTTTTAACTTGGCCGCCGGCCCGGGGCGGGCATCGCCCCCGGTACCTCCAGCCGCTACTATTTCCGCGGGCCGTGTTCCAACACTATTCACCCCGGCCAAGAGGCCTATTCCCCGGCCCGCACCCCGCCATTAAGACTGCACGGGAATTATTATTTTTTTATCTCTCAACCTGTCCAAGAGGCCTGCTGCCCGCCGCACTCGCCGCCGGGCCGGCCCGCACCCCGCCATTGAGACAGAACGGGGATTATTATTTTTTTTAACTCGGCCTCCGGGCCGGGGCGGGCTTCGCCCCCGGTACCTCCAGCCGCTTCTATTTACGCGCGCCGCGTTCCAACATATTCACCCCGGCCAAGAGGCCTATTCCCCGGCCCGCACCCCGCCATTGAGACTGCATGGGAATTATTATTTTTTTATCTCTCAACCTGTCCAAGAGGCCTGCTGCCCGCCGCAATCGCCGCCGGGCCGGCCCGCACCCTGCCATTGAGACTGAACGGGAATTATTATTTTTTTATCTCTCAACCTGTCCAAGAGGCCTGCTGCCCGCCGCACTCGCCGCCGGGCCGGCCCGCACCCTGCCATTGAGACTGAACGGGGATTATTTATTTTTTTAACTTGGCCGCCGGCCCGGGGCGGGCATCGCCCCCGGTACCTCCAGCCGCTACTATTTCCGCGGGCCGTGTTCCAACACTATTCACCCCGGCCAAGAGGCCTATTCCCCGGCCCGCACCCCGCCATTGAGACTGCACGGGAATTATTATTTTTTTATCTCTCAACCTGTCCAAGAGGCCTGCTGCCCGCCGCAATCGCCGCCCGGCCGGCCCGCACCCTGCCATTGAGACTGAACGGGGATTATTTATTTTTTTAACTTGGCCGCCGGGCCGGGGCGGGCATCGCCCCCGGTACCTCCAGCCGCTACTATTTCCGCGGGCCGTGTTCCAACACTATTCACCCCGGCCAAGAGGCCTATTCCCCGGCCCGCACCCCGCCATTGAGACTGCACGGGAATTATTATTTTTTTATCTCTCAACCTGTCCAAGAGGCCTGCTGCCCGCCGCACTCGCCGCCGGGCCGGCCCGCACCCCGCCATTGAGACTGAACGGGGATTATTATTTTTTTTAACTCGGCCTCCGGGCCGGGGCGGGCTTCGCCCCCGGTACCTCCAGCCGCTTCTATTTACACGCGCCGCGTTCCAACATATTCACCCCGGCCAAGAGGCCTATTCCCCGGCCCGCACCCCGCCATTGAGACTGCATGGGAATTATTATTTTTTTATCTCTCAACCTGTCCAAGAGGCCTGCTGCCCGCCGCAATTGCCGCCGGGCCGGCCCGCACCCTGCCATTGAGACTGAACGGGAATTATTATTTTTTTATCTCTCAACCTGTCCAAGAGGCCTGCTGCCCGCCGCAATCGCCGCCGGGCCGGCCCGCACCCTGCCATTGAGACTGAACGGGGATTATTTATTTTTTTAACTTGGCCGCCGGGCCGGGGCGGGCATCGCCCCCGGTACCTCCAGCCGCTACTATTTCCGCGGGCCGTGTTCCAACACTATTCACCCCGGCCAAGAGGCCTATTCCCCGGCCCGCACCCCGCCATTGAGACTGCACGGGAATTATTATTTTTTTATCTCTCAACCTGTCCAAGAGGCCTGCTGCCCGCCGCACTCGCCGCCGGGCCGGCCCGCACCCCGCCATTGAGACTGAACGGGGATTATTATTTATTTTTAACTCGGCCCCCGGTACCTCCAGCCGCTTCTATTTACTCGCGCCGCGTTCCAACATATTCACCCCGGCCAAGAGGCCTATTCCCCGGCCCGCACCCCGCCATTCAGACTGCACGGGAATTCTTATTTTTTTATCTATCAACCTGTCCAAGAGGCCTGCTGCCCGCCGCACTCGCCGCCGGGCCGGCCCGCACCCCGCCATTGAGACTGAACGGGGATTATTATTTTTTTTAACTCGGCCTCCGGGCCGGGGCGGGCTTCGCCCCCGGTACCTCCAGCCGCTTCTATTTACGCGCGCCGCGTTCCAACATATTCACCCCGGCCAAGAGGCCTATTCCCCGGCCCGCACCCCGCCATTGAGACTGCATGGGAATTATTATTTTTTTATCTCTCAACCTGTCCAAGAGGCCTGCTGCCCGCCGCAATCGCCGCCGGGCCGGCCCGCACCCTGCCATTGAGACTGAACGGGATTATTTATTTTTTTAACTTGGCCGCCGGGCCGGGGCGGGCATCGCCCCCGGTACCTCCAGCCGCTACTATTTCCGCGGGCCGTGTTCCAACACTATTCACCCCGGCCAAGAGGCCTATTCCCCGGCCCGCACCCCGCCATTGAGACTGCACGGGAATTATTATTTTTTTATCTCTCAACCTGTCCAAGAGGCCTGCTGCCCGCCGCAATCGCCGCCGGGCCGGCCCGCACCCTGCCATTGAGACTGAACGGGGATTATTTATTTTTTTAACTTGGCCGCCGGGCCGGGGCGGGCATCGCCCCCGGTACCTCCAGCCGCTACTATTTCCGCGGGCCGTGTTCCAACACTATTCACCCCGGCCAAGAGGCCTATTCCCCGGCCCGCACCCCGCCATTGAGACTGCACGGGAATTATTATTTTTTTATCTCTCAACCTGTCCAAGAGGCCTGCTGCCCGCCGCACTCGCCGCCGGGCCGGCCCGCACCCCGCCATTGAGACTGAACGGGGATTATTATTTTTTTTAACTCGGCCTCCGGGCCGGGTCGGGCTTCGCCCCCGGTACCTCCAGCCGCTTCTATTTACGCGCGCCGCGTTCCAACATATTCACCCCGGCCAAGAGGCCTATTCCCCGGCCCGCACCCCGCCATTGAGACTGCACGGGAATTATTATTTTTTTATCTCTCAACCTGTCCAAGAGGCCTGCTGCCCGCCGCACTCGCCGCCGGGCCGGCCCGCACCCCGCCATTGAGACTGAACGGGGATTATTATTTTTTTTAACTCGGCCTCCGGGCCGGGGCGGGCTTCGCCCCCGGTACCTCCAGCCGCTTCTATTTACGCGCGCCGCGTTCCAACATATTCACCCCGGCCAAGAGGCCTATTCCCCGGCCCGCACCCCGCCATTGAGACTGCATGGGAATTATTATTTTTTTATCTCTCAACCTGTCCAAGAGGCCTGCTGCCCGCCGCACTCGCCGCCGGGCCGGCCCGCACCCTGCCATTGAGACTGACCGGGATTATTTATTTTTTTAACTTGGCCGCCGGGCCGGGGCGGGCATCGCCCCCGGTACCTCCAGCCGCTACTATTTCCGCGGGCCGTGTTCCAACACTATTCACCCCGGCCAAGAGGCCTATTCCCCGGCCCGCACCCTGCCATTGAGACTGAACGGGAATTATTATTTTTTTATCTCTCAACCTGTCCAAGAGGCCTGCTGCCCGCCGCACTCGCCGCCGGGCCGGCCCGCACCCTGCCATTGAGACTGAACGGGGATTATTTATTTTTTTAACTTGGCCGCCGGGCCGGGGCGGGCATCGCCCCCGGTACCTCCAGCCGCTACTATTTCCGCGGGCCGTGTTCCAACACTATTCACCCCGGCCAAGAGGCCTATTCCCCGGCCCGCACCCCGCCATTGAGACTGCATGGGAATTATTATTTTTTTATCTCTCAACCTGTCCAAGAGGCCTGCTGCCCGCCGCACTCGCCGCCGGGCCGGCCCGCACCCCGCCATTGAGACTGAACGGGGATTATTATTTTTTTTAACTCGGCCTCCGGGCCGGGGCGGGCTTCGCCCCCGGTACCTCCAGCCGCTTCTATTTACGCGCGCCGCGTTCCAACATATTCACCCCGGCCAAGAGGCCTATTCCCCGGCCCGCACCCCGCCATTGAGACTGCATGGGAATTATTATTTTTTTATCTCTCAACCTGTCCAAGAGGCCTGCTGCCCGCCGCAATCGCCGCCGGGCCGGCCCGCACCCTGCCATTGAGACTGAACGGGAATTATTATTTTTTTATCTCTCAACCTGTCCAAGAGGCCTGCTGCCCGCCGCACTCGCCGCCGGGCCGGCCCGCACCCTGCCATTGAGACTGAACGGGGATTATTTATTTTTTTAACTTGGCCGCCAGCCCGGGGCGGGCATCGCCCCCGGTACCTCCAGCCGCTACTATTTCCGCGGGCCGTGTTCCAACACTATTCACCCCGGCCAAGAGGCCTATTCCCCGGCCCGCACCCCGCCATTGAGACTGCACGGGAATTATTATTTTTTTATCTCTCAACCTGTCCAAGAGGCCTGCTGCCCGCCGCAATCGCCGCCGGGCCGGCCCGCACCCTGCCATTGAGACTGAACGGGGATTATTTATTTTTTTAACTTGGCCGCCGGGCCGGGGCGGGCATCGCCCCCGGTACCTCCAGCCGCAACTATTTCCGCGGGCCGTGTTCCAACACTATTCACCCCGGCCAAGAGGCCTATTCCCCGGCCCGCACCCCGCCATTGAGACTGCACGGGAATTATTATTTTTTTATCTCTCAACCTGTCCAAGAGGCCTGCTGCCCCCCGCACTCGCCGCCGGGCCGGCCCGCACCCCGCCATTGAGACTGAACGGGGATTATTATTTTTTTTAACTCGGCCTCCGGGCCGGGGCGGGCTTCGCCCCCGGTACCTCCAGCCGCTTCTATTTACACGCGCCGCGTTCCAACATATTCACCCCGGCCAAGAGGCCTATTCCCCGGCCCGCACCCCGCCATTGAGACTGCACGGGAATTATTATTTTTTTATCTCTCAACCTGTCCAAGAGGCCTGCTGCCCGCCGCACTCGCCGCCGGGCCGGCCCGCACCCCGCCATTGAGACTGCACGGGAATTATTATTTTTATATCTCTCAACCTGTCCAAGAGGCCTGCTGCCCGCCGCAATCGCCGCCGGGCCGGCCCGCACCCTGCCATTGAGACTGAACGGGGATTATTTATTTTTTTAACTTGGCCGCCGGCCCGGGGCGGGCATCGCCCCCGGTACCTCCAGCCGCTACTATTTCCGCGGGCCGTGTTCCAACACTATTCACCCCGGCCAAGAGGCCTATTCCCCGGCCCGCACCCCGCCATTGAGACTGCATGGGAATTATTATTTTTTTATCTCTCAACCTGTCCAAGAGGCCTGCTGCCCGCCGCAATCGCCGCCGGGCCGGCCCGCACCCTGCCATTGAGACTGAACGGGGATTATTTATTTTTTTAACTTGGCCGCCGGCCCGGGGCGGGCATCGCCCCCGGTACCTCCAGCCGCTACTATTTCCGCGGGCCGTGTTCCAACACTATTCACCCCGGCCAAGAGGCCTATTCCCCGGCCCGCACCCCGCCATTAAGACTGCACGGGAATTATTATTTTTTTATCTCTCAACCTGTCCAAGAGGCCTGCTGCCCGCCGCACTCGCCGCCGGGCCGGCCCGCACCCCGCCATTGAGACAGAACGGGGATTATTTTTTTTTTTAACTCGGCCTCCGGGCCGGGGCGGGCTTCGCCCCCGGTACCTCCAGCCGCTTCTATTTACGCGCGCCGCGTTCCAACATATTCACCCCGGCCAAGAGGCCTATTCCCCGGCCCGCACCCCGCCATTGAGACTGCATGGGAATTATTATTTTTTTATCTCTCAACCTGTCCAAGAGGCCTGCTGCCCGCCGCAATCGCCGCCGGGCCGGCCCGCACCCTGCCATTGAGACTGAACGGGAATTATTATTTTTTTATCTCTCAACCTGTCCAAGAGGCCTGCTGCCCGCCGCACTCGCCGCCGGGCCGGCCCGCACCCTGCCATTGAGACTGAACGGGGATTATTTATTTTTTTAACTTGGCCGCCGGCCCGGGGCGGGCATCGCCCCCGGTACCTCCAGCCGCTACTATTTCCGCGGGCCGTGTTCCAACACTATTCACCCCGGCCAAGAGGCCTATTCCCCGGCCCGCACCCCGCCATTGAGACTGCACGGGAATTATTATTTTTTTATCTCTCAACCTGTCCAAGAGGCCTGCTGCCCGCCGCAATCGCCGCCCGGCCGGCCCGCACCCTGCCATTGAGACTGAACGGGGATTATTTATTTTTTTAACTTGGCCGCCGGGCCGGGGCGGGCATCGCCCCCGGTACCTCCAGCCGCTACTATTTCCGCGGGCCGTGTTCCAACACTATTCACCCCGGCCAAGAGGCCTATTCCCCGGCCCGCACCCCGCCATTGAGACTGCACGGGAATTATTATTTTTTTATCTCTCAACCTGTCCAAGAGGCCTGCTGCCCGCCGCACTCGCCGCCGGGCCGGCCCGCACCCCGCCATTGAGACTGAACGGGGATTATTATTTTTTTTAACTGGGCCTCCGGGCCGGGGCGGGCTTCGCCCCCGGTACCTCCAGCCGCTTCTATTTACACGCGCCGCGTTCCAACATATTCACCCCGGCCAAGAGGCCTATTCCCCGGCCCGCACCCCGCCATTGAGACTGCATGGGAATTATTATTTTTTTATCTCTCAACCTGTCCAAGAGGCCTGCTGCCCGCCGCAATTGCCGCCGGGCCGGCCCGCACCCTGCCATTGAGACTGAACGGGAATTATTATTTTTTTATCTCTCAACCTGTCCAAGAGGCCTGCTGCCCGCCGCAATCGCCGCCGGGCCGGCCCGCACCCTGCCATTGAGACTGAACGGGGATTATTTATTTTTTTAACTTGGCCGCCGGGCCGGGGCGGGCATCGCCCCCGGTACCTCCAGCCGCTACTATTTCCGCGGGCCGTGTTCCAACACTATTCACCCCGGCCAAGAGGCCTATTCCCCGGCCCGCACCCCGCCATTGAGACTGCACGGGAATTATTATTTTTTTATCTCTCAACCTGTCCAAGAGGCCTGCTGCCCGCCGCACTCGCCGCCGGGCCGGCCCGCACCCTGCCATTGAGACTGAACGGGAATTATTATTTTTTTATCTCTCAACCTGTCCAAGAGGCCTGCTGCCCGCCGCACTCGCCGCCGGGCCGGCCCGCACACTGCCATTGAGACTGAACGGGGATTATTTATTTTTTTAACTTGGCCGCCGGGCCGGGGCGGGCATCGCCCCCGGTACCTCCAGCCGCTACTATTTCCGCGGGCCGTGTTCCAACACTATTCACCCCGGCCAAGAGGCCTATTCCCCGGCCCCGCACCCCGCCATTGAGACTGCATGGGAATTATTCTTTTTTTATCTCTCAACCTGTCCAAGAGGCCTGCTGCCCGCCGCAATCGCCGCCGGGCCGGCCCGCACCCTGCCATTGAGACTGAACGGGGATTATTTATTTTTTTAACTTGGCCGCCGGGCCGGGGCGGGCATCGCCCCCGGTACCTCCAGACGCTACTATTTCCGCGGGCCGTGTTCCAACACTATTCACCCCGGCCAAGAGGCCTATTCCCCGGCCCGCACCCGGTCATTGAGACTGCACGGGAATTATTATTTTTTTATCTCTCAACCTGTCCAAGAGGCCTGCTGCCCGCCGCACTCGCCGCCGGGCCGGCCCGCACCCCGCCATTGAGACTGAACGGGATTATTTATTTTTTTAACTTGGCCGCCGGGCCGGGGCGGGCTTCGCCCCCGGTACCTCCAGCCGCTTCTATTTACGCGCGCCGTGTTCCAACACTATTCACCCCGGCCAAGAGGCCTATTCCCCGGCCCGCACCCCGCCATTGAGACTGAATGGGAATTATTATTTTTTTATCTCTCAACCTGTCCAAGAGGCCTGCTGCCCGCCGCAATCGCCGCCGGGCCGGCCCGCACCCTGCCATTGAGACTGAACGGGGATTATTTATTTTTTTAACTTGGCCGCCGGCCCGGGGCGGGCTTCGCCCCCGGTACCTCCAGCCGCTTCTATTTACGCGCGCCGCGTTCCAACATATTCACCCCGGCCAAGAGGCCTATTCCCCGGCCCGCACCCCGCCATTGAGACTGCATGGGAATTATTATTTTTTTATCTCTCAACCTGTCCAAGAGGCCTGCTGCCCGCCGCACTCGCCGCCGGGCCGGCCCGCACCCTGCCATTGAGACTGACCGGGATTATTTATTTTTTTAACTTGGCCGCCGGGCCGGGGCGGGCATCGCCCCCGGTACCTCCAGCCGCTACTATTTCCGCGGGCCGTGTTCCAACACTATTCACCCCGGCCAAGAGGCCTATTCCCCGGCCCGCACCCTGCCATTGAGACTGAACGGGAATTATTATTTTTTTATCTCTCAACCTGTCCAAGAGGCCTGCTGCCCGCCGCACTCGCCGCCGGGCCGGCCCGCACCCTGCCATTGAGACTGAACGGGGATTATTTATTTTTTTAACTTGGCCGCCGGGCCGGGGCGGGCATCGCCCCCGGTACCTCCAGCCGCTACTATTTCCGCGGGCCGTGTTCCAACACTATTCACCCCGGCCAAGAGGCCTATTCCCCGGCCCGCACCCCGCCATTGAGACTGCATGGGAATTATTCTTTTTTTATCTCTCAACCTGTCCAAGAGGCCTGCTGCCCGCCGCACTCGCCGCCGGGCCGGCCCGCACCCCGCCATTGAGACTGAACGGGATTATTTATTTTTTTAACTTGGCCGCCGGGCCGGGGCGGGCTTCGCCCCCGGTACCTCCAGCCGCTTCTATTTACGCGCGCCGTGTTCCAACACTATTCACCCCGGCCAAGAGGCCTATTCCCCGGCCCGCACCCCGCCATTGAGACTGAATGGGAATTATTATTTTTTTATCTCTCAACCTGTCCAAGAGGCCTGCTGCCCGCCGCAATCGCCGCCGGGCCGGCCCGCACCCTGCCATTGAGACTGAACGGGGATTATTTATTTTTTTAACTTGGCCGCCGGCCCGGGGCGGGCATCGCCCCCGGTACCTCCAGCCGCTACTATTTCCGCGGGCCGTGTTCCAACACTATTCACCCCGGCCAAGAGGCTTATTCCCCGGCCCGCACCCCGCCATTGAGACTGCATGGGAATTATTATATTTTTATCTCGCAACCTGTCCAAGAGGCCTGCTGCCCGCCGCAATCGCCGCCGGGCCGGCCCGCACCCCGCCATTGAGACTGAACGGGGATTATTATTTTTTTTAACTCGGCCTCCGGGCCGGGGCGGGCTTCGCCCCCGGTACCTCCAGCCGCTTCTATTTACGCGCGCCGCGTTCCAACATATTCACCCCGGCCAAGAGGCCTATTCCCCGGCCCGCACCCCGCCATTGAGACTGCATGGGAATTATTATTTTTTTATCTCTCAACCTGTCCAAGAGGCCTGCTGCCCGCCGCAATCGCCGCCGGGCCGGCCCGCACCCTGCCATTGAGACTGAACGGGAATTATTATTTTTTTATCTCTCAACCTGTCCAAGAGGCCTGCTGCCCGCCGCACTCGCCGCCGGGCCGGCCCGCACCCTGCCATTGAGACTGAACGGGGATTATTTATTTTTTTAACTTGGCCGCCGGCCCGGGGCGGGCATCGCCCCCGGTACCTCCAGCCGCTACTATTTCCGCGGGCCGTGTTCCAACACTATTCACCCCGGCCAAGAGGCCTATTCCCCGGCCCGCACCCCGCCATTGAGACTGCACGGGAATTATTATTTTTTTATCTCTCAACCTGTCCAAGAGGCCTGCTGCCCGCCGCAATCGCCGCCGGGCCGGCCCGCACCCTGCCATTGAGACTGAACGGGGATTATTTATTTTTTTAACTTGGCCGCCGGGCCGGGGCGGGCATCGCCCCCGGTACCTCCAGCCGCAACTATTTCCGCGGGCCGTGTTCCAACACTATTCACCCCGGCCAAGAGGCCTATTCCCCGGCCCGCACCCCGCCATTGAGACTGCACGGGAATTATTATTTTTTTATCTCTCAACCTGTCCAAGAGGCCTGCTGCCCCCCGCACTCGCCGCCGGGCCGGCCCGCACCCCGCCATTGAGACTGAACGGGGATTATTATTTTTTTTAACTCGGCCTCCGGGCCGGGGCGGGCTTCGCCCCCGGTACCTCCAGCCGCTTCTATTTACACGCGCCGCGTTCCAACATATTCACCCCGGCCAAGAGGCCTATTCCCCGGCCCGCACCCCGCCATTGAGACTGCACGGGAATTATTATTTTTTTATCTCTCAACCTGTCCAAGAGGCCTGCTGCCCGCCGCACTCGCCGCCGGGCCGGCCCGCACCCCGCCATTGAGACTGCACGGGAATTATTATTTTTATATCTCTCAACCTGTCCAAGAGGCCTGCTGCCCGCCGCAATCGCCGCCGGGCCGGCCCGCACCCTGCCATTGAGACTGAACGGGGATTATTTATTTTTTTAACTTGGCCGCCGGCCCGGGGCGGGCATCGCCCCCGGTACCTCCAGCCGCTACTATTTCCGCGGGCCGTGTTCCAACACTATTCACCCCGGCCAAGAGGCCTATTCCCCGGCCCGCACCCCGCCATTGAGACTGCATGGGAATTATTATTTTTTTATCTCTCAACCTGTCCAAGAGGCCTGCTGCCCGCCGCAATCGCCGCCGGGCCGGCCCGCACCCTGCCATTGAGACTGAACGGGGATTATTTATTTTTTTAACTTGGCCGCCGGCCCGGGGCGGGCATCGCCCCCGGTACCTCCAGCCGCTACTATTTCCGCGGGCCGTGTTCCAACACTATTCACCCCGGCCAAGAGGCCTATTCCCCGGCCCGCACCCCGCCATTAAGACTGCACGGGAATTATTATTTTTTTATCTCTCAACCTGTCCAAGAGGCCTGCTGCCCGCCGCACTCGCCGCCGGGCCGGCCCGCACCCCGCCATTGAGACAGAACGGGGATTATTATTTTTTTTAACTCGGCCTCCGGGCCGGGGCGGGCTTCGCCCCCGGTACCTCCAGCCGCTTCTATTTACGCGCGCCGCGTTCCAACATATTCACCCCGGCCAAGAGGCCTATTCCCCGGCCCGCACCCCGCCATTGAGACTGCATGGGAATTATTATTTTTTTATCTCTCAACCTGTCCAAGAGGCCTGCTGCCCGCCGCAATCGCCGCCGGGCCGGCCCGCACCCTGCCATTGAGACTGAACGGGAATTATTATTTTTTTATCTCTCAACCTGTCCAAGAGGCCTGCTGCCCGCCGCACTCGCCGCCGGGCCGGCCCGCACCCTGCCATTGAGACTGAACGGGGATTATTTATTTTTTTAACTTGGCCGCCGGCCCGGGGCGGGCATCGCCCCCGGTACCTCCAGCCGCTACTATTTCCGCGGGCCGTGTTCCAACACTATTCACCCCGGCCAAGAGGCCTATTCCCCGGCCCGCACCCCGCCATTGAGACTGCACGGGAATTATTATTTTTTTATCTCTCAACCTGTCCAAGAGGCCTGCTGCCCGCCGCAATCGCCGCCCGGCCGGCCCGCACCCTGCCATTGAGACTGAACGGGGATTATTTATTTTTTTAACTTGGCCGCCGGGCCGGGGCGGGCATCGCCCCCGGTACCTCCAGCCGCTACTATTTCCGCGGGCCGTGTTCCAACACTATTCACCCCGGCCAAGAGGCCTATTCCCCGGCCCGCACCCCGCCATTGAGACTGCACGGGAATTATTATTTTTTTATCTCTCAACCTGTCCAAGAGGCCTGCTGCCCGCCGCACTCGCCGCCGGGCCGGCCCGCACCCCGCCATTGAGACTGAACGGGGATTATTATTTTTTTTAACTCGGCCTCCGGGCCGGGGCGGGCTTCGCCCCCGGTACCTCCAGCCGCTTCTATTTACACGCGCCGCGTTCCAACATATTCACCCCGGCCAAGAGGCCTATTCCCCGGCCCGCACCCCGCCATTGAGACTGCATGGGAATTATTATTTTTTTATCTCTCAACCTGTCCAAGAGGCCTGCTGCCCGCCGCAATTGCCGCCGGGCCGGCCCGCACCCTGCCATTGAGACTGAACGGGAATTATTATTTTTTTATCTCTCAACCTGTCCAAGAGGCCTGCTGCCCGCCGCAATCGCCGCCGGGCCGGCCCGCACCCTGCCATTGAGACTGAACGGGGATTATTTATTTTTTTAACTTGGCCGCCGGGCCGGGGCGGGCATCGCCCCCGGTACCTCCAGCCGCTACTATTTCCGCGGGCCGTGTTCCAACACTATTCACCCCGGCCAAGAGGCCTATTCCCCGGCCCGCACCCCGCCATTGAGACTGCACGGGAATTATTATTTTTTTATCTCTCAACCTGTCCAAGAGGCCTGCTGCCCGCCGCACTCGCCGCCGGGCCGGCCCGCACCCTGCCATTGAGACTGAACGGGAATTATTATTTTTTTATCTCTCAACCTGTCCAAGAGGCCTGCTGCCCGCCGCACTCGCCGCCGGGCCGGCCCGCACACTGCCATTGAGACTGAACGGGGATTATTTATTTTTTTAACTTGGCCGCCGGGCCGGGGCGGGCATCGCCCCCGGTACCTCCAGCCGCTACTATTTCCGCGGGCCGTGTTCCAACACTATTCACCCCGGCCAAGAGGCCTATTCCCCGGCCCGCACCCCGCCATTGAGACTGCATGGGAATTATTCTTTTTTTATCTCTCAACCTGTCCAAGAGGCCTGCTGCCCGCCGCAATCGCCGCCGGGCCGGCCCGCACCCTGCCATTGAGACTGAACGGGGATTATTTATTTTTTTAACTTGGCCGCCGGGCCGGGGCGGGCATCGCCCCCGGTACCTCCAGACGCTACTATTTCCGCGGGCCGTGTTCCAACACTATTCACCCCGGCCAAGAGGCCTATTCCCCGGCCCGCACCCGGTCATTGAGACTGCACGGGAATTATTATTTTTTTATCTCTCAACCTGTCCAAGAGGCCTGCTGCCCGCCGCACTCGCCGCCGGGCCGGCCCGCACCCCGCCATTGAGACTGAACGGGATTATTTATTTTTTTAACTTGGCCGCCGGGCCGGGGCGGGCTTCGCCCCCGGTACCTCCAGCCGCTTCTATTTACGCGCGCCGTGTTCCAACACTATTCACCCCGGCCAAGAGGCCTATTCCCCGGCCCGCACCCCGCCATTGAGACTGAATGGGAATTATTATTTTTTTATCTCTCAACCTGTCCAAGAGGCCTGCTGCCCGCCGCAATCGCCGCCGGGCCGGCCCGCACCCTGCCATTGAGACTGAACGGGGATTATTTATTTTTTTAACTTGGCCGCCGGCCCGGGGCGGGCTTCGCCCCCGGTACCTCCAGCCGCTTCTATTTACGCGCGCCGCGTTCCAACATATTCACCCCGGCCAAGAGGCCTATTCCCCGGCCCGCACCCCGCCATTGAGACTGCATGGGAATTATTATTTTTTTATCTCTCAACCTGTCCAAGAGGCCTGCTGCCCGCCGCACTCGCCGCCGGGCCGGCCCGCACCCCGCCATTGAGACTGAACGGGGATTATTATTTTTTTTAACTCGGCCTCCGGGCCGGGGCGGGCTTCGCCCCCGGTACCTCCAGCCGCTTCTATTTACACGCGCCGCGTTCCAACATATTCACCCCGGCCAAGAGGCCTATTCCCCGGCCCGCACCCCGCCATTGAGACTGCATGGGAATTATTATTTTTTTATCTCTCAACCTGTCCAAGAGGCCTGCTGCCCGCCGCAATTGCCGCCGGGCCGGCCCGCACCCTGCCATTGAGACTGAACGGGAATTATTATTTTTTTATCTCTCAACCTGTCCAAGAGGCCTGCTGCCCGCCGCAATCGCCGCCGGGCCGGCCCGCACCCTGCCATTGAGACTGAACGGGGATTATTTATTTTTTTAACTTGGCCGCCGGGCCGGGGCGGGCATCGCCCCCGGTACCTCCAGCCGCTACTATTTCCGCGGGCCGTGTTCCAACACTATTCACCCCGGCCAAGAGGCCTATTCCCCGGCCCGCACCCCGCCATTGAGACTGCACGGGAATTATTATTTTTTTATCTCTCAACCTGTCCAAGAGGCCTGCTGCCCGCCGCACTCGCCGCCGGGCCGGCCCGCACCCTGCCATTGAGACTGAACGGGAATTATTATTTTTTTATCTCTCAACCTGTCCAAGAGGCCTGCTGCCCGCCGCACTCGCCGCCGGGCCGGCCCGCACACTGCCATTGAGACTGAACGGGGATTATTTATTTTTTTAACTTGGCCGCCGGGCCGGGGCGGGCATCGCCCCCGGTACCTCCAGCCGCTACTATTTCCGCGGGCCGTGTTCCAACACTATTCACCCCGGCCAAGAGGCCTATTCCCCGGCCCGCACCCCGCCATTGAGACTGCATGGGAATTATTCTTTTTTTATCTCTCAACCTGTCCAAGAGGCCTGCTGCCCGCCGCAATCGCCGCCGGGCCGGCCCGCACCCTGCCATTGAGACTGAACGGGGATTATTTATTTTTTTAACTTGGCCGCCGGGCCGGGGCGGGCATCGCCCCCGGTACCTCCAGACGCTACTATTTCCGCGGGCCGTGTTCCAACACTATTCACCCCGGCCAAGAGGCCTATTCCCCGGCCCGCACCCGGTCATTGAGACTGCACGGGAATTATTATTTTTTTATCTCTCAACCTGTCCAAGAGGCCTGCTGCCCGCCGCACTCGCCGCCGGGCCGGCCCGCACCCCGCCATTGAGACTGAACGGGATTATTTATTTTTTTAACTTGGCCGCCGGGCCGGGGCGGGCTTCGCCCCCGGTACCTCCAGCCGCTTCTATTTACGCGCGCCGTGTTCCAACACTATTCACCCCGGCCAAGAGGCCTATTCCCCGGCCCGCACCCCGCCATTGAGACTGAATGGGAATTATTATTTTTTTATCTCTCAACCTGTCCAAGAGGCCTGCTGCCCGCCGCAATCGCCGCCGGGCCGGCCCGCACCCTGCCATTGAGACTGAACGGGGATTATTTATTTTTTTAACTTGGCCGCCGGCCCGGGGCGGGCATCGCCCCCGGTACCTCCAGCCGCTACTATTTCCGCGGGCCGTGTTCCAACACTATTCACCCCGGCCAAGAGGCTTATTCCCCGGCCCGCACCCCGCCATTGAGACTGCATGGGAATTATTATATTTTTATCTCGCAACCTGTCCAAGAGGCCTGCTGCCCGCCGCAATCGCCGCCGGGCCGGCCCGCACCCCGCCATTGAGACTGAACGGGGATTATTATTTTTTTTAACTCGGCCTCCGGGCCGGGGCGGGCTTCGCCCCCGGTACCTCCAGCCGCTTCTATTTACGCGCGCCGCGTTCCAACATATTCACCCCGGCCAAGAGGCCTATTCCCCGGCCCGCACCCCGCCATTGAGACTGCATGGGAATTATTATTTTTTTATCTCTCAACCTGTCCAAGAGGCCTGCTGCCCGCCGCAATCGCCGCCGGGCCGGCCCGCACCCTGCCATTGAGACTGAACGGGAATTATTATTTTTTTATCTCTCAACCTGTCCAAGAGGCCTGCTGCCCGCCGCACTCGCCGCCGGGCCGGCCCGCACCCTGCCATTGAGACTGAACGGGGATTATTTATTTTTTTAACTTGGCCGCCGGCCCGGGGCGGGCATCGCCTCCGGTACCTCCAGCCGCTACTATTTCCGCGGGCCGTGTTCCAACACTATTCACCCCGGCCAAGAGGCCTATTCCCCGGCCCGCACCCCGCCATTGAGACTGCACGGGAATTATTATTTTTTTATCTCTCAACCTGTCCAAGAGGCCTGCTGCCCGCCGCAATCGCCGCCGGGCCGGCCCGCACCCTGCCATTGAGACTGAACGGGGATTATTTATTTTTTTAACTTGGCCGCCGGGCCGGGGCGGGCATCGCCCCCGGTACCTCCAGCCGCAACTATTTCCGCGGGCCGTGTTCCAACACTATTCACCCCGGCCAAGAGGCCTATTCCCCGGCCCGCACCCCGCCATTGAGACTGCACGGGAATTATTATTTTTTTATCTCTCAACCTGTCCAAGAGGCCTGCTGCCCCCCGCACTCGCCGCCGGGCCGGCCCGCACCCCGCCATTCAGACTGAACGGGGATTATTATTTTTTTTAACTCGGCCTCCGGGCCGGGGCGGGCTTCGCCCCCGGTACCTCCAGCCGCTTCTATTTACACGCGCCGCGTTCCAACATATTCACCCCGGCCAAGAGGCCTATTCCCCGGCCCGCACCCCGCCATTGAGACTGCACGGGAATTATTATTTTTTTATCTCTCAACCTGTCCAAGAGGCCTGCTGCCCGCCGCACTCGCCGCCGGGCCGGCCCGCACCCCGCCATTGAGACTGCACGGGAATTATTATTTTTATATCTCTCAACCTGTCCAAGAGGCCTGCTGCCCGCCGCAATCGCCGCCGGGCCGGCCCGCACCCTGCCATTGAGACTGAACGGGGATTATTTATTTTTTTAACTTGGCCGCCGGCCCGGGGCGGGCATCGCCCCCGGTACCTCCAGCCGCTACTATTTCCGCGGGCCGTGTTCCAACACTATTCACCCCGGCCAAGAGGCCTATTCCCCGGCCCGCACCCCGCCATTGAGACTGCATGGGAATTATTATTTTTTTATCTCTCAACCTGTCCAAGAGGCCTGCTGCCCGCCGCAATCGCCGCCGGGCCGGCCCGCACCCTGCCATTGAGACTGAACGGGGATTATTTATTTTTTTAACTTGGCCGCCGGCCCGGGGCGGGCATCGCCCCCGGTACCTCCAGCCGCTACTATTTCCGCGGGCCGTGTTCCAACACTATTCACCCCGGCCAAGAGGCCTATTCCCCGGCCCGCACCCCGCCATTAAGACTGCACGGGAATTATTATTTTTTTATCTCTCAACCTGTCCAAGAGGCCTGCTGCCCGCCGCACTCGCCGCCGGGCCGGCCCGCACCCCGCCATTGAGACAGAACGGGGATTATTATTTTTTTTAACTCGGCCTCCGGGCCGGGGCGGGCTTCGCCCCCGGTACCTCCAGCCGCTTCTATTTACGCGCGCCGCGTTCCAACATATTCACCCCGGCCAAGAGGCCTATTCCCCGGCCCGCACCCCGCCATTGAGACTGCATGGGAATTATTATTTTTTTATCTCTCAACCTGTCCAAGAGGCCTGCTGCCCGCCGCAATCGCCGCCGGGCCGGCCCGCACCCTGCCATTGAGACTGAACGGGAATTATTATTTTTTTATCTCTCAACCTGTCCAAGAGGCCTGCTGCCCGCCGCACTCGCCGCCGGGCCGGCCCGCACCCTGCCATTGAGACTGAACGGGGATTATTTATTTTTTTAACTTGGCCGCCGGCCCGGGGCGGGCATCGCCCCCGGTACCTCCAGCCGCTACTATTTCCGCGGGCCGTGTTCCAACACTATTCACCCCGGCCAAGAGGCCTATTCCCCGGCCCGCACCCCGCCATTGAGACTGCACGGGAATTATTATTTTTTTATCTCTCAACCTGTCCAAGAGGCCTGCTGCCCGCCGCACTCGCCGCCGGGCCGGCCCGCACCCTGCCATTGAGACTGAACGGGAATTATTATTTTTTTATCTCTCAACCTGTCCAAGAGGCCTGCTGCCCGCCGCACTCGCCGCCGGGCCGGCCCGCACACTGCCATTGAGACTGAACGGGGATTATTTATTTTTTTAACTTGGCCGCCGGGCCGGGGCGGGCATCGCCCCCGGTACCTCCAGCCGCTACTATTTCCGCGGGCCGTGTTCCAACACTATTCACCCCGGCCAAGAGGCCTATTCCCCGGCCCGCACCCCGCCATTGAGACTGCATGGGAATTATTCTTTTTTTATCTCTCAACCTGTCCAAGAGGCCTGCTGCCCGCCGCAATCGCCGCCGGGCCGGCCCGCACCCTGCCATTGAGACTGAACGGGGATTATTTATTTTTTTAACTTGGCCGCCGGGCCGGGGCGGGCATCGCCCCCGGTACCTCCAGACGCTACTATTTCCGCGGTCCGTGTTCCAACACTATTCACCCCGGCCAAGAGGCCTATTCCCCGGCCCGCACCCGGTCATTGAGACTGCACGGGAATTATTATTTTTTTATCTCTCAACCTGTCCAAGAGGCCTGCTGCCCGCCGCACTCGCCGCCGGGCCGGCCCGCACCCCGCCATTGAGACTGAACGGGATTATTTATTTTTTTAACTTGGCCGCCGGGCCGGGGCGGGCTTCGCCCCCGGTACCTCCAGCCGCTTCTATTTACGCGCGCCGTGTTCCAACACTATTCACCCCGGCCAAGAGGCCTATTCCCCGGCCCGCACCCCGCCATTGAGACTGAATGGGAATTATTATTTTTTTATCTCTCAACCTGTCCAAGAGGCCTGCTGCCCGCCGCAATCGCCGCCGGGCCGGCCCGCACCCTGCCATTGAGACTGAACGGGGATTATTTATTTTTTTAACTTGGCCGCCGGCCCGGGGCGGGCATCGCCCCCGGTACCTCCAGCCGCTACTATTTCCGCGGGCCGTGTTCCAACACTATTCACCCCGGCCAAGAGGCTTATTCCCCGGCCCGCACCCCGCCATTGAGACTGCATGGGAATTATTATATTTTTATCTCGCAACCTGTCCAAGAGGCCTGCTGCCCGCCGCAATCGCCGCCGGGCCGGCCCGCACCCCGCCATTGAGACTGAACGGGGATTATTATTTTTTTTAACTCGGCCTCCGGGCCGGGGCGGGCTTCGCCCCCGGTACCTCCAGCCGCTTCTATTTACGCGCGCCGCGTTCCAACATATTCACCCCGGCCAAGAGGCCTCTTCCCCGGCCACACTCGTCCGCCGGGCCGGCCCGCACCCCGCCATTGAGACTGCACGGGAATTATTATTTTTTTATCTCTCAACCTGTCCAAGAGGCCTGCTGCCCGCCGCAATGCCGCCGGGCCGGCCCGCACCCTGCCATTGAGACTGAACGGGGATTATTTATTTTTTTAACTTGGCCGCCGGCCCGGGGCGGGCATCGCCCCCGGTGCCTCCAGCCGCTACTATTTCCGCGGGCCGTGTTCCAACACCATTCACCCCGGCCAAGAGGCCTATTCCCCGGCCCGCACCCCGCCATTGAGACTGCATGGGAATTATCATTTTTTTATCTCTCAACCTGTCCAAGAGGCCTGCTGCCCGCCGCAATCGCCGCCGGGCCGGCCCGCACCCTGCCATTGAGACTGAACGGGGATTATTTATTTTTTTAACTTGGCCGCCGGGCCGGGGCGGGCATCGCGCCCGGTACCTCCAGCCGCTACTATTTCCGCGGGCCGTGTTCCAACACTATTCACCCCGGCCAAGAGGCCTATTCCCCGGCCCGCACCCCGCCATTGAGACTGCATGGGAATTATTCTTTTTTTATCTCTCAACCTGTCCAAGAGGCCTGCTGCCCGCCGCAATCGCCGCCGGGCCGGCCCGCACCCTGCCATTGAGACTGAACGGGGATTATTTATTTTTTTAACTTGGCCGCCGGGCCGGGGCGGGCATCGCCCCCGGTACCTCCAGACGCTACTATTTCCGCGGGCCGTGTTCCAACACTATTCACCCCGGCCAAGAGGCCTATTCCCCGGCCCGCACCCGGTCATTGAGACTGCACGGGAATTATTATTTTTTTATCTCTCAACCTGTCCAAGAGGCCTGCTGCCCGCCGCACTCGCCGCCGGGCCGGCCCGCACCCCGCCATTGAGACTGAACGGGGATTATTATTTTTTTTAACTCGGCCTCCGGGCCGGGGCGGGCTTCGCCCCCGGTACCTCCAGCCGCTTCTATTTACGCGCGCTGCGTTCCAACATATTCACCCCGGCCAAGAGGCCTATTCCCCGGCCACACTCGTCCGCCGGGCCGGCCCGCACCCCGCCGTTGAGACTGCACGGGAATTATTATTTTTATATCTCTCAACCTGTCCAAGAGGCCTGCTGCCCGCCGCAATCGCCGCCGGGCCGGCCCGCACCCTGCCATTGAGACTGAACGGGGATTATTTATTTTTTTAACTTGGCCGCCGGCCCGGGGCGGGCATCGCCCCCGGTACCTCCAGCCGCTACTATTTCCGCGGGCCGTGTTCCAACACTATTCACCCCGGCCAAGAGGCCTATTCCCCGGCCCGCACCCCGCCATTGAGACTGCATGGGAATTATTATTTTTTTATCTCTCAACCTGTCCAAGAGGCCTGCTGCCCGCCGCAATCGCCGCCGGGCCGGCCCGCACCCTGCCATTGAGACTGAACGGGGATTATTTATTTTTTTAACTTGGCCGCCGGGCCGGGGCGGGCATCGCCCCCGGTACCTCCAGCCGCTACTATTTCCGCGGGCCGTGTTCCAACACTATTCACCCCGGCCAAGAGGCCTATTCCCCGGCCCGCACCCCGCCATTGAGACTGCACGGGAATTATTATTTTTTTATCTCTCAACCTGTCCAAGAGGCCTGCTGCCCGCCGCACTCGCCGCCGGGCCGGCCCGCACCCTGCCATTGAGACTGAACGGGGATTATTTATTTTTTTAACTTGGCCGCCGGGCCGGGGCGGGCATCGCCCCCGGTACCTCCAGCCGCTACTATTTCCGCGGGCCGTGTTCCAACACTATTCACCCCGGCCAAGAGGCCTATTCCCCGGCCCGCACCCCGCCATTGAGACTGCACGGGAATTATTATTTTTTTATCTCTCAACCTGTCCAAGAGGCCTGCCGCCCGCCGCACTCGCCGCCGGGCCGGCCCGCACCCCGCCATTGAGACTGAACGGGGATTATTATTTTTTTTTAACTCGGCCTGCGGGCCGGGGCGGGCTTCGCCCCCGGTACCTCCAGCCGCTTCTATTTACGCGCGCCGCGTTCCAACACTATTCACCCCGGCCAAGAGGCCTATTCCCAAGCCCGCACCCCGCCATTGAGACTGCACGGGAATTATTATTTTTTTATCTCTCAACCTGTCCAAGAGGCCTGCTGCCCGCCGCACTCGCCGCCGGGCCGGCCCGCACCCCGCAATTGAGACTGAACGGGAATTATTATTTTTTTTAACTCGGCCTCCGGGCCGGGGCGGGCTTCGCCCCCGGTACCTCCAGCCGCTTCTATTTACGCGCGCCGCGTTCCAACATATTCACCCCGGCCAAGAGGCCTATTCCCCGGCCCGCACCCCGCCATTGAGACTGCACGGGAATTATTATTTTTTTATCTCTCAACCTGTCCAAGAGGCCTGCTGCCCGCCGCAATCGCCGCCGGGCCGGCCCGCACCCTGCCATTGAGACTGAACGGGAATTATTATTTTTTTATTTCTCAACCTGTCCAAGAGGCCTGCTGCCCGCCGCACTCGCCGCCGGGCCGGCCCGCACCCCGCCATTGAGACTGAACGGGGATTATTATTTTTTTTAACTCGGCCTCCGGGCCGGGGCGGGCTTCGCCCCCGGTACCTCCAGCCGCTTCTATTTACGCGCGCCGCGTTCCAACATATTCACCCCGGCCAAGAGGCCTCTTCCCCGGCCACACTCGTCCGCCGGGCCGGCCCGCACCCCGCCATTGAGACTGCACGGGAATTATTATTTTTTTATCTCTCAACCTGTCCAAGAGGCCTGCTGCCCGCCGCACTCGCCGCCGGGCCGGCCCGCACCCCGCCATTGAGACTGAACGGGGATTATTATTTTTTTTAACTCGGCCTCCGGGCCGGGGCGGGCTTCGCCCCCGGTACCTCCAGCCGCTTCTATTTACGCGCGCCCCGTTCCAACATATTCACCCCGGCCAAGAGGCCTCTTCCCCGGCCACACTCGTCCGCCGGGCCGGCCCGCACCCCGCCATTGAGACTGCACGGGAATTATTATTTTTATATCTCTCAACCTGTCCAAGAGGCCTGCTGCCCGCCGCAATCGCCGCCGGGCCGGCCCGCACCCTGCCATTGAGACTGAACGGGGATTATTTATTTTTTTAACTTGGCCGCCGGCCCGGGGCGGGCATCGCCCCCGGTACCTCCAGCCGCTACTATTTCCGCGGGCCGTGTTCCAACACTATTCACCCCGGCCAAGAGGCCTATTCCCCGGCCCGCACCCCGCCATTGAGACTGCATGGGAATTATTATTTTTTTATCTCTCAACCTGTCCAAGAGGCCTGCTGCCCGCCGCAATCGCCGCCGGGCCGGCCCGCACCCTGCCATTGAGACTGAACGGGGATTATTTATTTTTTTAACTTGGCCGCCGGGCCGGGGCGGGCATCGCCCCCGGTACCTCCAGCCGCTACTATTTCCGCGGGCCGTGTTCCAACACTATTCACCCCGGCCAAGAGGCCTATTCCCCGGCCCGCACCCCGCCATTGAGACTGCACGGGAATTATTATTTTTTTATCTCTCAACCTGTCCAAGAGGCCTGCTGCCCGCCGCAATCGCCGCCCGGCCGGCCCGCACCCTGCCATTGAGACTGAACGGGGATTATTTATTTTTTTAACTTGGCCGCCGGGCCGGGGCGGGCATCGCCCCCGGTACCTCCAGCCGCTACTATTTCCGCGGGCCGTGTTCCAACACTATTCACCCCGGCCAAGAGGCCTATTCCCCGGCCCGCACCCCGCCATTGAGACTGCACGGGAATTATTATTTTTTTATCTCTCAACCTGTCCAAGAGGCCTGCTGCCCGCCGCACTCGCCGCCGGGCCGGCCCGCACCCCGCCATTGAGACTGAACGGGGATTATTATTTTTTTTAACTCGGCCTCCGGGCCGGGGCGGGCTTCGCCCCCGGTACCTCCAGCCGCTTCTATTTACACGCGCCGCGTTCCAACATATTCACCCCGGCCAAGAGGCCTATTCCCCGGCCCGCACCCCGCCATTGAGACTGCATGGGAATTATTATTTTTTTATCTCTCAACCTGTCCAAGAGGCCTGCTGCCCGCCGCAATTGCCGCCGGGCCGGCCCGCACCCTGCCATTGAGACTGAACGGGAATTATTATTTTTTTATCTCTCAACCTGTCCAAGAGGCCTGCTGCCCGCCGCAATCGCCGCCGGGCCGGCCCGCACCCTGCCATTGAGACTGAACGGGGATTATTTATTTTTTTAACTTGGCCGCCGGGCCGGGGCGGGCATCGCCCCCGGTACCTCCAGCCGCTACTATTTCCGCGGGCCGTGTTCCAACACTATTCACCCCGGCCAAGAGGCCTATTCCCCGGCCCGCACCCCGCCATTGAGACTGCACGGGAATTATTATTTTTTTATCTCTCAACCTGTCCAAGAGGCCTGCTGCCCGCCGCACTCGCCGCCGGGCCGGCCCGCACCCCGCCATTGAGACTGAACGGGGATTATTTATTTTTTTAACTTGGCCGCCGGGCCGGGGCGGGCATCGCCCCCGGTACCTCCAGCCGCAACTATTTCCGCGGGCCGTGTTCCAACACTATTCACCCCGGCCAAGAGGCCTATTCCCCGGCCCGCACCCCGCCATTGAGACTGCACGGGAATTATTATTTTTTTATCTCTCAACCTGTCCAAGAGGCCTGCTGCCCCCCGCACTCGCCGCCGGGCCGGCCCGCACCCCGCCATTGAGACTGAACGGGGATTATTATTTTTTTTAACTCGGCCTCCGGGCCGGGGCGGGCTTCGCCCCCGGTACCTCCAGCCGCTTCTATTTACACGCGCCGCGTTCCAACATATTCACCCCGGCCAAGAGGCCTATTCCCCGGCCCGCACCCCGCCATTGAGACTGCACGGAAATTATTATTTTTTTATCTCTCAACCTGTCCAAGAGGCCTGCTGCCCGCCGCACTCGCCGCCGGGCCGGCCCGCACCCCGCCATTGAGACTGCACGGGAATTATTATTTTTATATCTCTCAACCTGTCCAAGAGGCCTGCTGCCCGCCGCAATCGCCGCCGGGCCGGCCCGCACCCTGCCATTGAGACTGAACGGGGATTATTTATTTTTTTAACTTGGCCGCCGGCCCGGGGCGGGCATCGCCCCCGGTACCTCCAGCCGCTACTATTTCCGCGGGCCGTGTTCCAACACTATTCACCCCGGCCAAGAGGCCTATTCCCCGGCCCGCACCCCGCCATTGAGACTGCATGGGAATTATTATTTTTTTATCTCTCAACCTGTCCAAGAGGCCTGCTGCCCGCCGCAATCGCCGCCGGGCCGGCCCGCACCCTGCCATTGAGACTGAACGGGGATTATTTATTTTTTTAACTTGGCCGCCGGCCCGGGGCGGGCATCGCCCCCGGTACCTCCAGCCGCTACTATTTCCGCGGGCCGTGTTCCAACACTATTCACCCCGGCCAAGAGGCCTATTCCCCGGCCCGCACCCCGCCATTAAGACTGCACGGGAATTATTATTTTTTTATCTCTCAACCTGTCCAAGAGGCCTGCTGCCCGCCGCACTCGCCGCCGGGCCGGCCCGCACCCCGCCATTGAGACAGAACGGGGATTATTATTTTTTTTAACTCGGCCTCCGGGCCGGGGCGGGCTTCGCCCCCGGTACCTCCAGCCGCTTCTATTTACGCGCGCCGCGTTCCAACATATTCACCCCGGCCAAGAGGCCTATTCCCCGGCCCGCACCCCGCCATTGAGACTGCATGGGAATTATTATTTTTTTATCTCTCAACCTGTCCAAGAGGCCTGCTGCCCGCCGCAATCGCCGCCGGGCCGGCCCGCACCCTGCCATTGAGACTGAACGGGAATTATTATTTTTTTATCTCTCAACCTGTCCAAGAGGCCTGCTGCCCGCCGCACTCGCCGCCGGGCCGGCCCGCACCCTGCCATTGAGACTGAACGGGGATTATTTATTTTTTTAACTTGGCCGCCGGCCCGGGGCGGGCATCGCCCCCGGTACCTCCAGCCGCTACTATTTCCGCGGGCCGTGTTCCAACACTATTCACCCCGGCCAAGAGGCCTATTCCCCGGCCCGCACCCCGCCATTGAGACTGCACGGGAATTATTATTTTTTTATCTCTCAACCTGTCCAAGAGGCCTGCTGCCCGCCGCAATCGCCGCCCGGCCGGCCCGCACCCTGCCATTGAGACTGAACGGGGATTATTTATTTTTTTAACTTGGCCGCCGGGCCGGGGCGGGCATCGCCCCCGGTACCTCCAGCCGCTACTATTTCCGCGGGCCGTGTTCCAACACTATTCACCCCGGCCAAGAGGCCTATTCCCCGGCCCGCACCCCGCCATTGAGACTGCACGGGAATTATTATTTTTTTATCTCTCAACCTGTCCAAGAGGCCTGCTGCCCGCCGCACTCGCCGCCGGGCCGGCCCGCACCCCGCCATTGAGACTGAACGGGGATTATTATTTTTTTTAACTCGGCCTCCGGGCCGGGGCGGGCTTCGCCCCCGGTACCTCCAGCCGCTTCTATTTACACGCGCCGCGTTCCAACATATTCACCCCGGCCAAGAGGCCTATTCCCCGGCCCGCACCCCGCCATTGAGACTGCATGGGAATTATTATTTTTTTATCTCTCAACCTGTCCAAGAGGCCTGCTGCCCGCCGCAATTGCCGCCGGGCCGGCCCGCACCCTGCCATTGAGACTGAACGGGAATTATTATTTTTTTATCTCTCAACCTGTCCAAGAGGCCTGCTGCCCGCCGCAATCGCCGCCGGGCCGGCCCGCACCCTGCCATTGAGACTGAACGGGGATTATTTATTTTTTTAACTTGGCCGCCGGGCCGGGGCGGGCATCGCCCCCGGTACCTCCAGCCGCTACTATTTCCGCGGGCCGTGTTCCAACACTATTCACCCCGGCCAAGAGGCCTATTCCCCGGCCCGCACCCCGCCATTGAGACTGCACGGGAATTATTATTTTTTTATCTCTCAACCTGTCCAAGAGGCCTGCTGCCCGCCGCACTCGCCGCCGGGCCGGCCCGCACCCCGCCATTGAGACTGAACGGGGATTATTATTTTTTTTAACTCGGCCCCCGGTACCTCCAGCCGCTTCTATTTACGCGCGCCGCGTTCCAACATATTCACCCCGGCCAAGAGGCCTATTCCCCGGCCCGCACCCCGCCATTGAGACTGCACGGGAATTATTATTTTTTTATCTCTCATCCTGTCCAAGAGGCCTGCTGCCCGCCGCACTCGCCGCCGGGCCGGCCCGCACCCCGCCATTGAGACTGAACGGGGATTATTATTTTTTTTAACTCGGCCTCCGGGCCGGGGCGGGCTTCGCCCCCGGTACCTCCAGCCGCTTCTATTTACGCGCGCCGCGTTCCAACATATTCACCCCGGCCAAGAGGCCTATTCCCCGGCCCGCACCCCGCCATTGAGACTGCATGGGAATTATTATTTTTTTATCTCTCAACCTGTCCAAGAGGCCTGCTGCCCGCCGCAATCGCCGCCGGGCCGGCCCGCACCCTGCCATTGAGACTGAACGGGATTATTTATTTTTTTAACTTGGCCGCCGGGCCGGGGCGGGCATCGCCCCCGGTACCTCCAGCCGCTACTATTTCCGCGGGCCGTGTTCCAACACTATTCACCCCGGCCAAGAGGCCTATTCCCCGGCCCGCACCCCGCCATTGAGACTGCACGGGAATTATTATTTTTTTATCTCTCAACCTGTCCAAGAGGCCTGCTGCCCGCCGCACTCGCCGCCGGGCCGGCCCGCACCCCGCCATTGAGACTGAACGGGGATTATTATTTTTTTTAACTCGGCCTCCGGGCCGGGTCGGGCTTCGCCCCCGGTACCTCCAGCCGCTTCTATTTACGCGCGCCGCGTTCCAACATATTCACCCCGGCCAAGAGGCCTATTCCCCGGCCCGCACCCCGCCATTGAGACTGCACGGGAATTATTATTTTTTTATCTCTCAACCTGTCCAAGAGGCCTGCTGCCCGCCGCACTCGCCGCCGGGCCGGCCCGCACCCCGCCATTGAGACTGAACGGGGATTATTATTTTTTTTAACTCGGCCTCCGGGCCGGGGCGGGCTTCGCCCCCGGTACCTCCAGCCGCTTCTATTTACGCGCGCCGCGTTCCAACATATTCACCCCGGCCAAGAGGCCTATTCCCCGGCCCGCACCCCGCCATTGAGACTGCATGGGAATTATTATTTTTTTATCTCTCAACCTGTCCAAGAGGCCTGCTGCCCGCCGCAATTGCCGCCGGGCCGGCCCGCACCCTGCCATTGAGACTGAACGGGGATTATTTATTTTTTTTAACTCGGCCTCCGGGCCGGGGCGGGCTTCGCCCCCGGTACCTCCAGCCGCTTCTATTTACGCGCGCCGCGTTCCAACATATTCACCCCGGCCAAGAGGCCTATTCCCCGGCCCGCACCCCGCCATTGAGACTGCATGGGAATTATTATTTTTTTATCTCTCAACCTGTCCAAGAGGCCTGCTGCCCGCCGCAATCGCCGCCGGGCCGGCCCGCACCCTGCCATTGAGACTGAACGGGGATTATTTATTTTTTTAACTTGGCCGCCGGGCCGGGGCGGGCATCGCCCCCGGTACCTCCAGCTGCTACTATTTCCGCGGGCCGTGTTCCAACACTATTCACCCCGGCCAAGAGTCCTATTCCCCGGCCCGCACCCCGCCATTGAGACTGCACGGGAATTATTATTTTTTTATCTCTCAACCTGTCCAAGAGGCCTGCTGCCCGCCGCACTCGCTGCCGGGCCGGCCCGCACCCCGCCATTGAGACTGAACGGGGATTATTATTTTTTTTAACTCGGCCTCCGGGCCGGGGCGGGCTTCGCCCCCGGTACCTCCAGCCGCTTCTATTTACGCGCGCCGCGTTCCAACATATTCACCCCGGCCAAGAGGCCTATTCCCCGGCCACACTCGTCCGCTGGGCCGGCCCGCACCCCGCCGTTGAGACTGCACGGGAATTATTATTTTTATATCTCTCAACCTGTCCAAGAGGCCTGCTGCCCGCCGCAATCGCCGCCGGGCCGGCCCGCACCCTGCCATTGACACTGAACGGGGATTATTTATTTTTTTAACTTGGCCGCCGGGCCGGGGCGGGCATCGCCCCCGGTACCTCCAGCCGCTACTATTTCCGCGGGCCGTGTTCCAACACTATTCACCCCGGCCAAGAGGCCTATTCCCCGGCCCGCACCCCGCCATTGAGACTGCACGGGAATTATTATTTTTTTATCTCTCAACCTGTCCAAGAGGCCTGCTGCCCGCCGCACTCGCCGCCGGGCCGGCCCGCACCCCGCCATTGAGACTGAACGGGGATTATTATTTTTTTTAACTCGGCCTCCGGGCCGGGTCGGGCTTCGCCCCCGGTACCTCCAGCCGCTTCTATTTACGCGCGCCGCGTTCCAACATATTCACCCCGGCCAAGAGGCCTATTCCCCGGCCCGCACCCCGCCATTGAGACTGCACGGGAATTATTATTTTTTTATCTCTCAACCTGTCCAAGAGGCCTGCTGCCCGCCGCACTCGCCGCCGGGCCGGCCCGCACCCCGCCATTGAGACTGAACGGGGATTATTATTTTTTTTAACTCGGCCTCCGGGCCGGGGCGGGCTTCGCCCCCGGTACCTCCAGCCGCTTCTATTTACGCGCGCCGCGTTCCAACATATTCACCCCGGCCAAGAGGCCTATTCCCCGGCCACACTCGTCCGCCGGGCCGGCCCGCACCCCGCCGTTGAGACTGCACGGGAATTATTATTTTTATATCTCTCAACCTGTCCAAGAGGCCTGCTGCCCGCCGCAATCGCCGCCGGGCCGGCCCGCACCCTGCCATTGACACTGAACGGGGATTATTTATTTTTTTAACTTGGCCGCCGGGCCGGGGCGGGCATCGCCCCCGGTACCTCCAGCCGCTACTATTTCCGCGGGCCGTGTTCCAACACTATTCACCCCGGCCAAGAGGCCTATTCCCCGGCCCGCACCCCGCCATTGAGACTGCACGGGAATTATTATTTTTTTATCTCTCAACCTGTCCAAGAGGCCTGCTGCCCGCCGCACTCGCCGCCGGGCCGGCCCGCACCCCGCCATTGAGACTGAACGGAGATTATTATTTTTTTTAACTCGGCCTCCGGGCCGGGGCGGGCTTCGCCCCCGGTACCTCCAGCCGCTTCTATTTACGCGCGCCGCGTTCCAACATATTCACCCCGGCCAAGAGGCCTATTCCCCGGCCCGCACCCCGCCATTGAGACTGCACGGGAATTATTATTTTTTTATCTCTCAACCTGTCCAAGAGGCCTGCTGCCCGCCGCACTCGCCGCCGGGCCGGCCCGCACCCCGCCATTGAGACTGAACGGGGATTATTATTTTTTTTAACTCGGCCTCCGGGCCGGGGCGGGCTTCGCCCCCGGTACCTCCAGCCGCTTCTATTTACGCGCGCCGCGTTCCAACATATTCACCCCGGCCAAGAGGCCTATTCCCCGGCCACACTCGTCCGCCGGGCCGGCCCGCACCCCGCCGTTGAGACTGCACGGGAATTATTATTTTTATATCTCTCAACCTGTCCAAGAGGCCTGCTGCCCGCCGCAATCGCCGCCGGGCCGGCCCGCACCCTGCCATTGACACTGAACGGGGATTATTTATTTTTTTAACTTGGCCGCCGGGCCGGGGCGGGCATCGCCCCCGGTACCTCCAGCCGCTACTATTTCCGCGGGCCGTGTTCCAACACTATTCACCCCGGCCAAGAGGCCTATTCCCCGGCCCGCACCCCGCCATTGAGACTGCACGGGAATTATTATTTTTTTATCTCTCAACCTGTCCAAGAGGCCTGCTGCCCGCCGCACTCGCCGCCGGGCCGGCCCGCACCCCGCCATTGAGACTGAACGGGGATTATTATTTTTTTTAACTCGGCCTCCGGGCCGGGTCGGGCTTCGCCCCCGGTACCTCCAGCCGCTTCTATTTACGCGCGCCGCGTTCCAACATATTCACCCCGGCCAAGAGGCCTATTCCCCGGCCCGCACCCCGCCATTGAGACTGCACGGGAATTATTATTTTTTTATCTCTCAACCTGTCCAAGAGGCCTGCTGCCCGCCGCACTCGCCGCCGGGCCGGCCCGCACCCCGCCATTGAGACTGAACGGGGATTATTATTTTTTTTAACTCGGCCTCCGGGCCGGGGCGGGCTTCGCCCCCGGTACCTCCAGCCGCTTCTATTTACGCGCGCCGCGTTCCAACATATTCACCCCGGCCAAGAGGCCTATTCCCCGGCCACACTCGTCCGCCGGGCCGGCCCGCACCCCGCCGTTGAGACTGCACGGGAATTATTATTTTTATATCTCTCAACCTGTCCAAGAGGCCTGCTGCCCGCCGCAATCGCCGCCGGGCCGGCCCGCACCCTGCCATTGACACTGAACGGGGATTATTTATTTTTTTAACTTGGCCGCCGGGCCGGGGCGGGCATCGCCCCCGGTACCTCCAGCCGCTACTATTTCCGCGGGCCGTGTTCCAACACTATTCACCCCGGCCAAGAGGCCTATTCCCCGGCCCGCACCCCGCCATTGAGACTGCACGGGAATTATTATTTTTTTATCTCTCAACCTGTCCAAGAGGCCTGCTGCCCGCCGCACTCGCCGCCGGGCCGGCCCGCACCCCGCCATTGAGACTGAACGGGGATTATTATTTTTTTTAACTCGGCCTCCGGGCCGGGTCGGGCTTCGCCCCCGGTACCTCCAGCCGCTTCTATTTACGCGCGCCTCGTTCCAACATATTCACCCCGGCCAAGAGGCCTATTCCCCGGCCCGCACCCCGCCATTGAGACTGCACGGGAATTATTATTTTTTTATCTCTCAACCTGTCCAAGAGGCCTGCTGCCCGCCGCACTCGCCGCCGGGCCGGCCCGCACCCCGCCATTGAGACTGAACGGGGATTATTATTTTTTTTAACTCGGCCTCCGGGCCGGGGCGGGCTTCGCCCCCGGTACCTCCAGCCGCTTCTATTTACGCGCGCCGCGTTCCAACATATTCACCCCGGCCAAGAGGCCTATTCCCCGGCCCGCACCCCGCCATTGAGACTGCATGGGAATTATTATTTTTTATCTCTCAACCTGTCCAAGAGGCCTGCTGCCCGCCGCAATCGCCGCCGGGCCGGCCCGCACCCTGCCATTGAGACTGACCGGGATTATTTATTTTTTTAACTTGGCCGCCGGGCCGGGGCGGGCATCGCCCCCGGTACCTCCAGCCGCTACTATTTCCGCGGGCCGTGTTCCAACACTATTCACCCCGGCCAAGAGGCCTATTCCCCGGCCCGCACCCCGCCATTGAGACTGCACGGGAATTATTATTTTTTTATCTCTCAACCTGTCCAAGAGGCCTGCTGCCCGCCGCACTCGCCGCCGGGCCGGCCCGCACCCCGCCATTGAGACTGAACGGGGATTATTATTTTTTTTAACTCGGCCTCCGGGCCGGGGCGGGCTTCGCCCCCGGTACCTCCAGCCGCTTCTATTTACGCGCGCCGCGTTCCAACATATTCACCCCGGCCAAGAGGCCTATTCCCCGGCCCGCACCCCGCCATTGAGACTGCACGGGAATTATTATTTTTTTATCTCTCAACCTGTCCAAGAGGCCTGCTGCCTGCCGCACTCGCCGCCGGGCCGGCCCGCACCCCGCCATTGAGACTGAACGGGGATTATTATTTTTTTTAACTCGGCCTCCGGGCCGGGGCGGGCTTCGCCCCCGGTACCTCCAGCCGCTTCTATTTACGCGCGCCGCGTTCCAACATATTCACCCCGGCCAAGAGGCCTATTCCCCGGCCCGCACCCCGCCATTGAGACTGCATGGGAATTATTATTTTTTTATCTCTCAACCTGTCCAAGAGGCCTGCTGCCCGCCGCAATTGCCGCCGGGCCGGCCCGCACCCTGCCATTGAGACTGAACGGGAATTATTATTTTTTTATCTCTCAACCTGTCCAAGAGGCCTGCTGCCCGCCGCAATCGCCGCCGGGCCGGCCCGCACCCTGCCATTGAGACTGAACGGGGATTATTTATTTTTTTAACTTGGCCGCCGGGCCGGGGCGGGCATCGCCCCCGGTACCTCCAGCCGCTACTATTTCCGCGGGCCGTGTTCCAACACTATTCACCCCGGCCAAGAGGCCTATTCCCCGGCCCGCACCCCGCCATTGAGACTGCACGGGAATTATTATTTTTTTATCTCTCAACCTGTCCAAGAGGCCTGCTGCCCGCCGCACTCGCTGCCGGGCCGGCCCGCACCCCGCCATTGAGACTGAACGGGGATTATTATTTTTTTTAACTCGGCCTCCGGGCCGGGGCGGGCTTCGCCCCCGGTACCTCCAGCCGCTTCTATTTACGCGCGCCGCGTTCCAACATATTCACCCCGGCCAAGAGGCCTATTCCCCGGCCACACTCGTCCGCCGGGCCGGCCCGCACCCCGCCGTTGAGACTGCACGGGAATTATTATTTTTATATCTCTCAACCTGTCCAAGAGGCCTGCTGCCCGCCGCAATCGCCGCCGGGCCGGCCCGCACCCTGCCATTGACACTGAACGGGGATTATTTATTTTTTTAACTTGGCCGCCGGGCCGGGGCGGGCATCGCCCCCGGTACCTCCAGCCGCTACTATTTCCGCGGGCCGTGTTCCAACACTATTCACCCCGGCCAAGAGGCCTATTCCCCGGCCCGCACCCCGCCATTGAGACTGCACGGGAATTATTATTTTTTTATCTCTCAACCTGTCCAAGAGGCCTGCTGCCCGCCGCACTCGCCGCCGGGCCGGCCTGCACCCCGCCATTGAGACTGTACGGGGATTATTATTTTTTTTAACTCGGCCGCCGGGCCGGGGCGGGCTTCGCCCCCGGTACCTCCAGCCGCTTCTATTTACGCGCGCCGCGTTCCAACATATTCACCCCGGCCAAGAGGCCTATTCCCCGGCCACACTCGTCCGCCGGGCCGGCCCTGAGACTGCACGGGAATTATTATTTTTTTATCTCTCAACCTGTCCAAGAGGCCTGCTGCCCGCCGCACTCGCCGCCGGGCCGGCCCGCACCCCGCCATTGAGACTGAACGGGGATTATTATTTTTTTTAACTCGGCCTCCGGGCCGGGGGGGGGGGCTTCGCCCCCGGTACCTCCAGCCGCTTCTATTTACGCGCGCCGCGTTCCAACATATTCACCCCGGCCAAGAGGCCTATTCCCCGGCCCGCACCCCGCCATTGAGACTGCATGGGAATTATTATTTTTTTATCTCTCAACCTGTCCAAGAGGCCTGCTGCCCGCCGCAATCGCCGCCGGGCCGGCCCGCACCCTGCCATTGAGACTGAACGGGAATTATTATTTTTTTATCTCTCAACCTGTCCAAGAGGCCTGCTGCCCGCCGCACTCGCCGCCGGGCCGGCCCGCACCCTGCCATTGAGACTGAACGGGGATTATTTATTTTTTTAACTTGGCCGCCGGGCCGGGGCGGGCTTCGCCCCCGGTACCTCCAGCCGCTTCTATTTACGCGCGCCGCGTTCCAACATATTCACCCCGGCCAAGAGGCCTATTCCCCGGCCCGCACCCCGCCATTGAGACTGCATGGGAATTATTATTTTTTTATCTCTCAACCTGTCCAAGAGGCCTGCTGCCCGCCGCACTCGCCGCCGGGCCGGCCCGCACCCTGCCATTGAGACTGAACGGGGATTATTTATTTTTTTAACTTGGCCGCCGGCCCGGGGCGGGCATCGCCCCCGGTACCTCCAGCCGCTACTATTTCCGCGGGCCGTGTTCCAACACTATTCACCCCGGCCAAGAGGCCTATTCCCCGGCCCGCACCCCGCCATTGAGACTGCACGGGAATTATTATTTTTTTATCTCTCAACCTGTCCAAGAGGCCTGCTGCCCGCCGCAATCGCCGCCGGGCCGGCCCGCACCCTGCCATTGAGACTGAACGGGGATTATTTATTTTTTTAACTTGGCCGCCGGGCCGGGGCGGGCATCGCCCCCGGTACCTCCAGCCGCAACTATTTCCGCGGGCCGTGTTCCAACACTATTCACCCCGGCCAAGAGGCCTATTCCCCGGCCCGCACCCCGCCATTGAGACTGCACGGGAATTATTATTTTTTTATCTCTCAACCTGTCCAAGAGGCCTGCTGCCCCCCGCACTCGCCGCCGGGCCGGCCCGCACCCCGCCATTGAGACTGAACGGGGATTATTATTTTTTTTAACTCGGCCTCCGGGCCGGGGCGGGCTTCGCCCCCGGTACCTCCAGCCGCTTCTATTTACACGCGCCGCGTTCCAACATATTCACCCCGGCCAAGAGGCCTATTCCCCGGCCCGCACCCCGCCATTGAGACTGCACGGGAATTATTATTTTTTTATCTCTCAACCTGTCCAAGAGGCCTGCTGCCCGCCGCACTCGCCGCCGGGCCGGCCCGCACCCCGCCATTGAGACTGAACGGGGATTATTATTTTTTTTAACTCGGCCTCCGGGCCGGGGCGGGCTTCGCCCCCGGTACCTCCAGCCGCTTCTATTTACGCGCGCCGCGTTCCAACATATTCACCCCGGCCAAGAGGCCTATTCCCCGGCCCGCACCCCGCCATTGAGACTGCATGGGAATTATTATTTTTTTATCTCTCAACCTGTCCAAGAGGCCTGCTGCCCGCCGCACTCGCCGCCGGGCCGGCCCGCACCCTGCCATTGAGACTGAACGGGGATTATTTATTTTTTTAACTTGGCCGCCGGCCCGGGGCGGGCATCGCCCCCGGTACCTCCAGCCGCTACTATTTCCGCGGGCCGTGTTCCAACACTATTCACCCCGGCCAAGAGGCCTATTCCCCGGCCCGCACCCCGCCATTGAGACTGCACGGGAATTATTATTTTTTTATCTCTCAACCTGTCCAAGAGGCCTGCTGCCCGCCGCAATCGCCGCCGGGCCGGCCCGCACCCTGCCATTGAGACTGAACGGGGATTATTTATTTTTTTAACTTGGCCGCCGGGCCGGGGCGGGCATCGCCCCCGGTACCTCCAGCCGCAACTATTTCCGCGGGCCGTGTTCCAACACTATTCACCCCGGCCAAGAGGCCTATTCCCCGGCCCGCACCCCGCCATTGAGACTGCACGGGAATTATTATTTTTTTATCTCTCAACCTGTCCAAGAGGCCTGCTGCCCCCCGCACTCGCCGCCGGGCCGGCCCGCACCCCGCCATTGAGACTGAACGGGGATTATTATTTTTTTTAACTCGGCCTCCGGGCCGGGGCGGGCTTCGCCCCCGGTACCTCCAGCCGCTTCTATTTACACGCGCCGCGTTCCAACATATTCACCCCGGCCAAGAGGCCTATTCCCCGGCCCGCACCCCGCCATTGAGACTGCACGGGAATTATTATTTTTTTATCTCTCAACCTGTCCAAGAGGCCTGCTGCCCGCCGCACTCGCCGCCGGGCCGGCCCGCACCCCGCCATTGAGACTGCACGATAATTATTATTTTTATATCTCTCAACCTGTCCAAGAGGCCTGCTGCCCGCCGCAATCGCCGCCGGGCCGGCCCGCACCCTGCCATTGAGACTGAACGGGGATTATTTATTTTTTTATCTCTCAACCTGTCCAAGAGGCCTGCTGCCCGCCGCAATCGCCGCCGGGCCGGCCCGCACCCTGCCATTGAGACTGAACGGGGATTATTTATTTTTTTAACTTGGCCGCCGGGCCGGGGCGGGCATCGCCCCCGGTACCTCCAGCCGCTACTATTTCCGCGGGCCGTGCTCCAACACTATTCACCCCGGCCAAGAGGCCTATTCCCCGGCCCGCACCCCGCCATTAAGACTGCACGGGAATTATTATTTTTTTATCTCTCAACCTGTCCAAGAGGCCTGCTGCCCGCCGCACTCGCCGCCGGGCCGGCCCGCACCCCGCCATTGAGACAGAACGGGGATTATTATTTTTTTTAACTCGGCCTCCGGGCCGGGGCGGGCTTCGCCCCCGGTACCTCCAGCCGCTTCTATTTCCGCGCGCCGCGTTCCAACATATTCACCCCGGCCAAGAGGCCTATTCCCCGGCCCGCACCCCGCCATTGAGACTGCATGGGAATTATTATTTTTTTATCTCTCAACCTGTCCAAGAGGCCTGCTGCCCGCCGCAATCGCCGCCGGGCCGGCCCGCACCCTGCCATTGAGACTGAACGGGGATTATTTATTTTTTTAACTTGGCCGCCGGGCCGGGGCGGGCATCGCCCCCGGTACCTCCAGCCGCTACTATTTCCGCGGGCCGTGTTCCAACACTATTCACCCCGGCCAAGAGGCCTATTCCCCGGCCCGCACCCCGCCATTAAGACTGCACGGGAATTATTATTTTTTTATCTCTCAACCTGTCCAAGAGGCCTGCTGCCCGCCGCACTCGCCGCCGGGCCGGCCCGCACCCCGCCATTGAGACAGAACGGGGATTATTATTTTTTTTAACTCGGCCTCCGGGCCGGGGCGGGCTTCGCCCCCGGTACCTCCAGCCGCTTCTATTTACGCGCGCCGCGTTCCAACATATTCACCCCGGCCAAGAGGCCTATTCCCCGGCCCGCACCCCGCCATTGAGACTGCATGGGAATTATTATTTTTTTATCTCTCAACCTGTCCAAGAGGCCTGCTGCCCGCCGCAATCGCCGCCGGGCCGGCCCGCACCCTGCCATTGAGACTGAACGGGAATTATTATTTTTTTATCTCTCAACCTGTCCAAGAGGCCTGCTGCCCGCCGCACTCGCCGCCGGGCCGGCCCGCACCCTGCCATTGAGACTGAACGGGGATTATTTATTTTTTTAACTCGGCCTCCGGGCCGGGGCGGGCTTCGCCCCCGGTACCTCCAGCCGCTACTATTTCCGCGGGCCGTGTTCCAACACTATTCACCCCGGCCAAGAGGCCTATTCCCCGGCCCGCACCCCGCCATTGAGACTGCACGGGAATTATTATTTTTTTATCTCTCAACCTGTCCAAGAGGCCTGCTGCCCGCCGCAATCGCCGCCCGGCCGGCCCGCACCCTGCCATTGAGACTGAACGGGGATTATTTATTTTTTTAACTTGGCCGCCGGGCCGGGGCGGGCATCGCCCCCGGTACCTCCAGCCGCTACTATTTCCGCGGGCCGTGTTCCAACACTATTCACCCCGGCCAAGAGGCCTATTCCCCGGCCCGCACCCCGCCATTGAGACTGCACGGGAATTATTATTTTTTTATCTCTCAACCTGTCCAAGAGGCCTGCTGCCCGCCGCAATCGCCGCCGGGCCGGCCCGCACCCTGCCATTGAGACTGAACGGGGATTATTTATTTTTTTAACTTGGCCGCCGGGCCGGGGCGGGCATCGCCCCCGGTACCTCCAGCCGCAACTATTTCCGCGGGCCGTGTTCCAACACTATTCACCCCGGCCAAGAGGCCTATTCCCCGGCCCGCACCCCGCCATTAAGACTGCACGGGAATTATTATTTTTTTATCTCTCAACCTGTCCAAGAGGCCTGCTGCCCGCCGCACTCGCCGCCGGGCCGGCCCGCACCCCGCCATTGAGACAGAACGGGGATTATTATTTTTTTTAACTCGGCCTCCGGGCCGGGGCGGGCTTCGCCCCCGGTACCTCCAGCCGCTTCTATTTACGCGCGCCGCGTTCCAACATATTCACCCCGGCCAAGAGGCCTATTCCCCGGCCCGCACCCCGCCATTGAGACTGCATGGGAATTATTATTTTTTTATCTCTCAACCTGTCCAAGAGGCCTGCTGCCCGCCGCAATCGCCGCCGGGCCGGCCCGCACCCTGCCATTGAGACTGAACGGGAATTATTATTTTTTTATCTCTCAACCTGTCCAAGAGGCCTGCTGCCCGCCGCACTCGCCGCCGGGCCGGCCCGCACCCTGCCATTGAGACTGAACGGGGATTATTTATTTTTTTAACTCGGCCTCCGGGCCGGGGCGGGCTTCGCCCCCGGTACCTCCAGCCGCTACTATTTCCGCGGGCCGTGTTCCAACACTATTCACCCCGGCCAAGAGGCCTATTCCCCGGCCCGCACCCCGCCATTGAGACTGCACGGGAATTATTATTTTTTTATCTCTCAACCTGTCCAAGAGGCCTGCTGCCCGCCGCAATCGCCGCCCGGCCGGCCCGCACCCTGCCATTGAGACTGAACGGGGATTATTTATTTTTTTAACTTGGCCGCCGGGCCGGGGCGGGCATCGCCCCCGGTACCTCCAGCCGCTACTATTTCCGCGGGCCGTGTTCCAACACTATTCACCCCGGCCAAGAGGCCTATTCCCCGGCCCGCACCCCGCCATTGAGACTGCACGGGAATTATTATTTTTTTATCTCTCAACCTGTCCAAGAGGCCTGCTGCCCGCCGCAATCGCCGCCGGGCCGGCCCGCACCCTGCCATTGAGACTGAACGGGGATTATTTATTTTTTTAACTTGGCCGCCGGGCCGGGGCGGGCATCGCCCCCGGTACCTCCAGCCGCAACTATTTCCGCGGGCCGTGTTCCAACACTATTCACCCCGGCCAAGAGGCCTATTCCCCGGCCCGCACCCCGCCATTGAGACTGCACGGGAATTATTATTTTTTTATCTCTCAACCTGTCCAAGAGGCCTGCTGCCCCCCGCACTCGCCGCCGGGCCGGCCCGCACCCCGCCATTGAGACTGAACGGGGATTATTATTTTTTTTAACTCGGCCTCCGGGCCGGGGCGGGCTTCGCCCCCGGTACCTCCAGCCGCTTCTATTTACACGCGCCGCGTTCCAACATATTCACCCCGGCCAAGAGGCCTATTCCCCGGCCCGCACCCCGCCATTGAGACTGCATGGGAATTATTATTTTTTTATCTCTCAACCTGTCCAAGAGGCCTGCTGCCCGCCGCAATTGCCGCCGGGCCGGCCCGCACCCTGCCATTGAGACTGAACGGGAATTATTATTTTTTTATCTCTCAACCTGTCCAAGAGGCCTGCTGCCCGCCGCAATCGCCGCCGGGCCGGCCCGCACCCTGCCATTGAGACTGAACGGGGATTATTTATTTTTTTAACTTGGCCGCCGGGCCGGGGCGGGCATCGCCCCCGGTACCTCCAGCCGCTACTATTTCCGCGGGCCGTGTTCCAACACTATTCACCCCGGCCAAGAGGCCTATTCCCCGGCCCGCACCCCGCCATTGAGACTGCACGGGAATTATTATTTTTTTATCTCTCAACCTGTCCAAGAGGCCTGCTGCCCGCCGCACTCGCTGCCGGGCCGGCCCGCACCCCGCCATTGAGACTGAACGGGGATTATTATTTTTTTTAACTCGGCCTCCGGGCCGGGGCGGGCTTCGCCCCCGGTACCTCCAGCCGCTTCTATTTACGCGCGCCGCGTTCCAACATATTCACCCCGGCCAAGAGGCCTATTCCCCGGCCACACTCGTCCGCCGGGCCGGCCCGCACCCCGCCGTTGAGACTGCACGGGAATTATTATTTTTATATCTCTCAACCTGTCCAAGAGGCCTGCTGCCCGCCGCAATCGCCGCCGGGCCGGCCCGCACCCTGCCATTGACACTGAACGGGGATTATTTATTTTTTTAACTTGGCCGCCGGGCCGGGGCGGGCATCGCCCCCGGTACCTCCAGCCGCTACTATTTCCGCGGGCCGTGTTCCAACACTATTCACCCCGGCCAAGAGGCCTATTCCCCGGCCCGCACCCCGCCATTGAGACTGCACGGGAATTATTATTTTTTTATCTCTCAACCTGTCCAAGAGGCCTGCTGCCCGCCGCACTCGCCGCCGGGCCGGCCCGCACCCCGCCATTGAGACTGTACGGGGATTATTATTTTTTTTAACTGGCCGCCGGGCCGGGGCGGGCTTCGCCCCCGGTACCTCCAGCCGCTTCTATTTACGCGCGCCGCGTTCCAACATATTCACCCCGGCCAAGAGGCCTATTCCCCGGCCACACTCGTCCGCCGGGCCGGCCCGCACCCCGCCATTGAGACTGCACGGGAATTATTATTTTTTTATCTCTCAACCTGTCCAAGAGGCCTGCTGCCCGCCGCACTCGCCGCCGGGCCGGCCCGCACCCCGCCATTGAGACTGAACGGGGATTATTATTTTTTTTAACTCGGCCTCCGGGCCGGGGGGGGGCTTCGCCCCCGGTACCTCCAGCCGCTTCTATTTACGCGCGCCGCGTTCCAACATATTCACCCCGGCCAAGAGGCCTATTCCCCGGCCCGCACCCCGCCATTGAGACTGCACGGGAATTATTATTTTTTTATCTCTCAACCTGTCCAAGAGGCCTGCTGCCCGCCGCACTCGCCGCCGGGCCGGCCCGCACCCCGCCATTGAGACTGAACGGAGATTATTATTTTTTTTAACTCGGCCTCCGGGCCGGGGCGGGCTTCGCCCCCGGTACCTCCAGCCGCTTCTATTTACGCGCGCCGCGTTCCAACATATTCACCCCGGCCAAGAGGCCTATTCCCCGGCCCGCACCCCGCCATTGAGACTGCACGGGAATTATTATTTTTTTATCTCTCAACCTGTCCAAGAGGCCTGCTGCCCGCCGCACTCGCCGCCGGGCCGGCCCGCACCCCGCCATTGAGACTGAACGGGGATTATTATTTTTTTTAACTCGGCCTCCGGGCCGGGGGGGGGGCTTCGCCCCCGGTACCTCCAGCCGCTTCTATTTACGCGCGCCGCGTTCCAACATATTCACCCCGGCCACGAGGCCTATTCCCCGGCCCGCACCCCGCCATTGAGACTGCACGGGAATTATTATTTTTTTATCTCTCAACCTGTCCAAGAGGCCTGCTGCCCGCCGCACTCGCCGCCGGGCCGGCCCGCACCCCGCCATTGAGACTGAACGGGGATTATTATTTTTTTTAACTCGGCCTCCGGGCCGGGGCGGGCTTCGCCCCCGGTACCTCCAGCCGCTTCTATTTACACGCGCCGCGTTCCAACATATTCACCCCGGCCAAGAGGCCTATTCCCCGGCCCGCACCCCGCCATTGAGACTGCATGGGAATTATTATTTTTTTATCTCTCAACCTGTCCAAGAGGCCTGCTGCCCGCCGCAATTGCCGCCGGGCCGGCCCGCACCCTGCCATTGAGACTGAACGGGAATTATTATTTTTTTATCTCTCAACCTGTCCAAGAGGCCTGCTGCCAGCCGCAATCGCCGCCGGGCCGGCCCGCACCCTGCCATTGAGACTGAACGGGGATTATTTATTTTTTTAACTTGGCCGCCGGGCCGGGGCGGGCATCGCCCCCGGTACCTCCAGCCGCTACTGTTTCCGCGGGCCGTGTTCCAACACTATTCACCCCGGCCAAGAGGCCTATTCCCCGGCCCGCACCCCGCCATTGAGACTGCACGGGAATTATTATTTTTTTATCTCTCAACCTGTCCAAGAGGCCTGCTGCCCGCCGCACTCGCCGCCGGGCCGGCCCGCACCCCGCCATTGAGACTGCACGGGAATTATTATTTTTTTATCTCTCAACCTGTCCAAGAGGCCTGCTGCCCGCCGCACTCGCCGCCGGGCCGGCCCGCACCCCGCCATTGAGACTGAACGGGATTATTATTTTTTTTAACTCGGCCTCCGGGCCGGGGCGGGCTTCGCCCCCGGTACCTCCAGCCGCTTCTATTTACGCGCGCCGCGTTCCAACATATTCACCCCGGCCAAGAGGCCTATTCCCCGGCCCGCACCCCGCCATTCAGACTGCACGGGAATTCTTATTTTTTTATCTATCAACCTGTCCAAGAGGCCTGCTGCCCGCCGCACTCGCCGCCGGGCCGGCCCGCACCCCGCCATTGAGACTGAACGGGGATTATTATTTTTTTTAACTCGGCCTCCGGGCCGGGGCGGGCTTCGCCCCCGGTACCTCCAGCCGCTTCTATTTCCGCGGGCCGTGTTCCAACACTATTCACCCCGGCCAAGAGGCCTATTCCCCGGCCCGCACCCCGCCATTGAGACTGCACGGGAATTATTATTTTTTTATCTCTCAACCTGTCCAAGAGGCCTGCTGCCCCCCGCACTCGCCGCCGGGCCGGCCCGCACCCCGCCATTGAGACTGAACGGGGATTATTATTTTTTTTAACTCGGCCTCCGGGCCGGGGCGGGCTTCGCCCCCGGTACCTCCAGCCGCTTCTATTTACACGCGCCGCGTTCCAACATATTCACCCCGGCCAAGAGGCCTATTCCCCGGCCCGCACCCCGCCATTGAGACTGCACGGGAATTATTATTTTTTTATCTCTCAACCTGTCCAAGAGGCCTGCTGCCCGCCGCACTCGCCGCCGGTTCGGCCCGCACCCCGCCATTGAGACTGCACGGGAATTATTATTTTTATATCTCTCAACCTGTCCAAGAGGCCTGCTGCCCGCCGCAATCGCCGCCGGGCCGGCCCGCACCCTGCCATTGAGACTGAACGGGGATTATTTATTTTTTTAACTTGGCCGCCGGCCCGGGGCGGGCATCGCCCCCGGTACCTCCAGCCGCTACTATTTCCGCGGGCCGTGTTCCAACACTATTCACCCCGGCCAAGAGGCCTATTCCCCGGCCCGCACCCCGCCATTGAGACTGCATGGGAATTATTATTTTTTTATCTCTCAACCTGTCCAAGAGGCCTGCTGCCCGCCGCAATCGCCGCCGGGCCGGCCCGCACCCTGCCATTGAGACAGAACGGGGATTATTATTTTTTTTAACTCGGCCTCCGGGCCGGGGCGGGCTTCGCCCCCGGTACCTCCAGCCGCTTCTATTTACGCGCGCCGCGTTCCAACATATTCACCCCGGCCAAGAGGCCTATTCCCCGGCCCGCACCCCGCCATTGAGACTGCATGGGAATTATTATTTTTTTATCTCTCAACCTGTCCAAGAGGCCTGCTGCCCGCCGCAATCGCCGCCGGGCCGGCCCGCACCCTGCCATTGAGACTGAACGGGAATTATTATTTTTTTATCTCTCAACCTGTCCAAGAGGCCTGCTGCCCGCCGCACTCGCCGCCGGGCCGGCCCGCACCCTGCCATTGAGACTGAACGGGGATTATTTATTTTTTTAACTTGGCCGCCGGCCCGGGGCGGGCATCGCCCCCGGTACCTCCAGCCGCTACTATTTCCGCGGGCCGTGTTCCAACACTATTCACCCCGGCCAAGAGGCCTATTCCCCGGCCCGCACCCCGCCATTGAGACTGCACGGGAATTATTATTTTTTTATCTCTCAACCTGTCCAAGAGGCCTGCTGCCCGCCGCACTCGCCGCCGGGCCGGCCCGCACCCTGCCATTGAGACTGAACGGGGATTATTTATTTTTTTAACTTGGCCGCCGGGCCGGGGCGGGCATCGCCCCCGGTACCTCCAGCCGCTACTATTTCCGCGGGCCGTGTTCCAACACTATTCACCCCGGCCAAGAGGCCTATTCCCCGGCCCGCACCCCGCCATTGAGACTGCACGGGAATTATTATTTTTTTATCTCTCAACCTGTCCAAGAGGCCTGCTGCCCGCCGCACTCGCCGCCGGGCCGGCCCGCACCCTGCCATTGAGACTGAACGGGGATTATTTATTTTTTTAACTTGGCCGCCGGGCCGGGGCGGGCATCGCCCCCGGTACCTCCAGCCGCTACTATTTCCGCGGGCCGTGTTCCAACACTATTCACCCCGGCCAAGAGGCCTATTCCCCGGCCCGCACCCCGCCATTGAGACTGCACGGGAATTATTATTTTTTTATCTCTCAACCTGTCCAAGAGGCCTGCTGCCCGCCGCACTCGCCGCCGGGCCGGCCCGCACCCCGCCATTGAGACTGAACGGGGATTATTATTTTTTTTAACTCGGCCTCCGGGCCGGGGCGGGCTTCGCCCCCGGTACCTCCAGCCGCTTCTATTTACGCGCGCCGCGTTCCAACATATTCACCCCGGCCAAGAGGCCTATTCCCCGGCCCGCACCCCGCCATTGAGACTGCATGGGAATTATTATTTTTTTATCTCTCAACCTGTCCAAGAGGCCTGCTGCCCGCCGCAATTGCCGCCGGGCCGGCCCGCACCCTGCCATTGAGACTGAACGGGAATTATTATTTTTTTATCTCTCAACCTGTCCAAGAGGCCTGCTGCCCGCCGCAATCGCCGCCGGGCCGGCCCGCACCCTGCCATTGAGACTGAACGGGATTATTTATTTTTTTAACTTGGCCGCCGGGCCGGGGCGGGCATCGCCCCCGGTACCTCCAGCCGCTACTATTTCCGCGGGCCGTGTTCCAACACTATTCACCCCGGCCAAGAGGCCTATTCCCCGGCCCGCACCCCGCCATTGAGACTGCACGGGAATTATTATTTTTTTATCTCTCAACCTGTCCAAGAGGCCTGCTGCCCGCCGCACTCGCTGCCGGGCCGGCCCGCACCCCGCCATTGAGACTGAACGGGGATTATTATTTTTTTTAACTCGGCCTCCGGGCCGGGGCGGGCTTCGCCCCCGGTACCTCCAGCCGCTTCTATTTACGCGCGCCGCGTTCCAACATATTCACCCCGGCCAAGAGGCCTATTCCCCGGCCCGCACCCCGCCATTGAGACTGCATGGGAATTATTATTTTTTTATCTCTCAACCTGTCCAAGAGGCCTGCTGCCCGCCGCAATTGCCGCCGGGCCGGCCCGCACCCTGCCATTGAGACTGAACGGGGATTATTTATTTTTTTAACTTGGCCGCCGGGCCGGGCCGGGCATCGCCCCCGGTACCTCCAGCCGCTACTATTTCCGCGGGCCGTGTTCCAACACTATTCACCCCGGCCAAGAGGCCTATTCCCCGGCCCGCACCCCGCCATTGAGACTGCATGGGAATTATTATTTTTTTATCTCTCAACCTGTCCAAGAGGCCTGCTGCCCGCCGCACTCGCCGCCGGGCCGGCCCGCACCCCGCCATTGAGACTGAACGGGGATTATTTTTTTTTTTAACTCGGCCTCCGGGCCGGGGCGGGCTTCGCCCCCGGTACCTCCAGCCGCTTCTATTTACGCGCGCCGCGTTCCAACATATTCACCCCGGCCAAGAGGCCTATTCCCCGGCCCGCACCCCGCCATTGAGACTGCATGGGAATTATTATTTTTTTATCTCTCAACCTGTCCAAGAGGCCTGCTGCCCGCCGCAATCGCCGCCGGGCCGGCCCGCACCCTGCCATTGAGACTGAACGGGAATTATTATTTTTTTATCTCTCAACCTGTCCAAGAGGCCTGCTGCCCGCCGCACTCGCCGCCGGGCCGGCCCGCACCCTGCCATTGAGACTGAACGGGGATTATTTATTTTTTTAACTTGGCCGCCGGCCCGGGGCGGGCATCGCCCCCGGTACCTCCAGCCGCTACTATTTCCGCGGGCCGTGTTCCAACACTATTCACCCCGGCCAAGAGGCCTATTCCCCGGCCCGCACCCCGCCATTGAGACTGCACGGGAATTATTATTTTTTTATCTCTCAACCTGTTCAAGAGGCCTGCTGCCCCCCGCACTCGCCGCCGGGCCGGCCCGCACCCCGCCATTGAGACTGAACGGGGATTATTATTTTTTTTAACTCGGCCTCCGGGCCGGGGCGGGCTTCGCCCCCGGTACCTCCAGCCGCTTCTATTTACACGCGCCGCGTTCCAACATATTCACCCCGGCCAAGAGGCCTATTCCCCGGCCCGCACCCCGCCATTGAGACTGCACGGGAATTATTATTTTTTTATCTCTCAACCTGTCCAAGAGGCCTGCTGCCCGCCGCACTCGCCGCCGGGCCGGCCCGCACCCCGCCATTGAGACTGCACGGGAATTATTATTTTTATATCTCTCAACCTGTCCAAGAGGCCTGCTGCCCGCCGCAATCGCCGCCGGGCCGGCCCGCACCCTGCCATTGAGACTGAACGGGGATTATTTATTTTTTTAACTTGGCCGCCGGCCCGGGGCGGGCATCGCCCCCGGTACCTCCAGCCGCTACTATTTCCGCGGGCCGTGTTCCAACACTATTCACCCCGGCCAAGAGGCCTATTCCCCGGCCCGCACCCCGCCATTGAGACTGCATGGGAATTATTATTTTTTTATCTCTCAACCTGTCCAAGAGGCCTGCTGCCCGCCGCAATCGCCGCCGGGCCGGCCCGCACCCTGCCATTGAGACTGAACGGGGATTATTTATTTTTTTAACTTGGCCGCCGGCCCGGGGCGGGCATCGCCCCCGGTACCTCCAGCCGCTACTATTTCCGCGGGCCGTGTTCCAACACTATTCACCCCGGCCAAGAGGCCTATTCCCCGGCCCGCACCCCGCCATTAAGACTGCACGGGAATTATTATTTTTTTATCTCTCAACCTGTCCAAGAGGCCTGCTGCCCGCCGCACTCGCCGCCGGGCCGGCCCGCACCCCGCCATTGAGACAGAACGGTGATTATTATTTTTTTTAACTCGGCCTCCGGGCCGGGGCGGGCTTCGCCCCCGGTACCTCCAGCCGCTTCTATTTACGCGCGCCGCGTTCCAACATATTCACCCCGGCCAAGAGGCCTATTCCCCGGCCCGCACCCCGCCATTGAGACTGCATGGGAATTATTATTTTTTTATCTCTCAACCTGTCCAAGAGGCCTGCTGCCCGCCGCAATCGCCGCCGGGCCGGCCCGCACCCTGCCATTGAGACTGAACGGGAATTATTATTTTTTTATCTCTCAACCTGTCCAAGAGGCCTGCTGCCCGCCGCACTCGCCGCCGGGCCGGCCCGCACCCTGTCATTGAGACTGAACGGGGATTATTTATTTTTTTAACTTGGCCGCCGGCCCGGGGCGGGCATCGCCCCCGGTACCTCCAGCCGCTACTATTTCCGCGGGCCGTGTTCCAACACTATTCACCCCGGCCAAGAGGCCTATTCCCCGGCCCGCACCCCGCCATTGAGACTGCACGGGAATTATTATTTTTTTATCTCTCAACCTGTCCAAGAGGCCTGCTGCCCGCCGCAATCGCCGCCGGGCCGGCCCGCACCCTGCCATTGAGACTGAACGGGATTATTTATTTTTTTAACTTGGCCGCCGGGCCGGGGCGGGCATCGCCCCCGGTACCTCCAGCCGCTACTATTTCCGCGGGCCGTGTTCCAACACTATTCACCCCGGCCAAGAGGCCTATTCCCCGGCCCGCACCCCGCCATTGAGACTGCACGGGAATTATTATTTTTTTATCTCTCAACCTGTCCAAGAGGCCTGCTGCCCGCCGCAATCGCCGCCGGGCCGGCCCGCACCCTGCCATTGAGACTGAACGGGGATTATTTATTTTTTTAACTCGGCCTCCGGGCCGGGGCGGGCTTCGCCCCCGGTACCTCCAGCCGCTTCTATTTACACGCGCCGCGTTCCAACATATTCACCCCGGCCAAGAGGCCTATTCCCCGGCCCGCACCCCGCCATTGAGACTGCATGGGAATTATTATTTTTTTATCTCTCAACCTGTCCAAGAGGCCTGCTGCCCGCCGCAATTGCCGCCGGGCCGGCCCGCACCCTGCCATTGAGACTGAACGGGAATTATTATTTTTTTATCTCTCAACCTGTCCAAGAGGCCTGCTGCCAGCCGCAATCGCCGCCGGGCCGGCCCGCACCCTGCCATTGAGACTGAACGGGGATTATTTATTTTTTTAACTTGGCCGCCGGGCCGGGGCGGGCATCGCCCCCGGTACCTCCAGCCGCTACTATTTCCGCGGGCCGTGTTCCAACACTATTCACCCCGGCCAAGAGGCCTATTCCCCGGCCCGCACCCCGCCATTGAGACTGCACGGGAATTATTATTTTTTTATCTCTCAACCTGTCCAAGAGGCCTGCTGCCCGCCGCACTCGCCGCCGGGCCGGCCCGCACCCTGCCATTGAGACTGAACGGGAATTATTATTTTTTTATCTCTCAACCTGTCCAAGAGGCCTGCTGCCAGCCGCAATCGCCGCCGGGCCGGCCCGCACCCTGCCATTGAGACTGAACGGGGATTATTATTTTTTTTTAACTCGGCCTCCGGGCCGGGGCGGGCTTCGCCCCCGGTACCTCCAGCCGCTTCTATTTACGCGCGCCGCGTTCCAACATATTCACCCCGGCCAAGAGGCCTATTCCCCGGCCCGCACCCCGCCATTCAGACTGCACGGGAATTCTTATTTTTTTATCTATCAACCTGTCCAAGAGGCCTGCTGCCCGCCGCACTCGCCGCCGGGCCGGCCCGCACCCCGCCATTGAGACTGAACGGGGATTATTATTTTTTTTAACTCGGCCTCCGGGCCGGGGCGGGCTTCGCCCCCGGTACCTCCAGCCGCTTCTATTTACGCGCGCCGCGTTCCAACATATTCACCCCGGCCAAGAGGCCTATTCCCCGGCCCGCACCCCGCCATTGAGACTGCATGGGAATTATTATTTTTTTATCTCTCAACCTGTCCAAGAGGCCTGCTGCCCGCCGCAATCGCCGCCGGGCCGGCCCGCACCCTGCCATTGAGACTGAACGGGATTATTTATTTTTTTAACTTGGCCGCCGGGCCGGGGCGGGCATCGCCCCCGGTACCTCCAGCCGCTACTATTTCCGCGGGCCGTGTTCCAACACTATTCACCCCGGCCAAGAGGCCTATTCCCCGGCCCGCACCCCGCCATTGAGACTGCACGGGAATTATTATTTTTTTATCTCTCAACCTGTCCAAGAGGCCTGCTGCCCGCCGCAATCGCCGCCGGGCCGGCCCGCACCCTGCCATTGAGACTGAACGGGGATTATTTATTTTTTTAACTTGGCCGCCGGGCCGGGGCGGGCATCGCCCCCGGTACCTCCAGCCGCAACTATTTCCGCGGGCCGTGTTCCAACACTATTCACCCCGGCCAAGAGGCCTATTCCCCGGCCCGCACCCCGCCATTGAGACTGCACGGGAATTATTATTTTTTTATCTCTCAACCTGTCCAAGAGGCCTGCTGCCCCCCGCACTCGCCGCCGGGCCGGCCCGCACCCCGCCATTGAGACTGAACGGGGATTATTATTTTTTTTAACTCGGCCTCCGGGCCGGGGCGGGCTTCGCCCCCGGTACCTCCAGCCGCTTCTATTTACACGCGCCGCGTTCCAACATATTCACCCCGGCCAAGAGGCCTATTCCCCGGCCCGCACCCCGCCATTGAGACTGCACGGGAATTATTATTTTTATATCTCTCAACCTGTCCAAGAGGCCTGCTGCCCGCCGCAATCGCCGCCGGGCCGGCCCGCACCCTGCCATTGAGACTGAACGGGGATTATTTATTTTTTTAACTTGGCCGCCGGCCCGGGGCGGGCATCGCCCCCGGTACCTCCAGCCGCTACTATTTCCGCGGGCCGTGTTCCAACACTATTCACCCCGGCCAAGAGGCCTATTCCCCGGCCCGCACCCCGCCATTGAGACTGCATGGGAATTATTATTTTTTTATCTCTCAACCTGTCCAAGAGGCCTGCTGCCCGCCGCAATCGCCGCCGGGCCGGCCCGCACCCTGCCATTGAGACTGAACGGGGATTATTTATTTTTTTAACTTGGCCGCCGGGCCGGGGCGGGCATCGCCCCCGGTACCTCCAGCCACTACTATTTCCGCGGGCCGTGTTCCAACACTATTCACCCCGGCCAAGAGGCCTATTCCCCGGCCCGCACCCCGCCATTAAGACTGCACGGGAATTATTATTTTTTTATCTCTCAACCTGTCCAAGAGGCCTGCTGCCCGCCGCACTCGCCGCCGGGCCGGCCCGCACCCCGCCATTGAGACAGAACGGGGATTATTATTTTTTTTAACTCGGCCTCCGGGCCGGGGCGGGCTTCGCCCCCGGTACCTCCAGCCGCTTCTATTTACGCGCGCCGCGTTCCAACATATTCACCCCGGCCAAGAGGCCTATTCCCCGGCCCGCACCACGCCATTGAGACTGCATGGGAATTATTATTTTTTTATCTCTCAACCTGTCCAAGAGGCCTGCTGCCCGCCGCAATCGCCGCCGGGCCGGCCCGCACCCTGCCATTGAGACTGAACGGGAATTATTATTTTTTTATCTCTCAACCTGTCCAAGAGGCCTGCTGCCCGCCGCACTCGCCGCCGGGCCGGCCCGCACCCTGCCATTGAGACTGAACGGGGATTATTTATTTTTTTAACTTGGCCGCCGGCCCGGGGCGGGCATCGCCCCCGGTACCTCCAGCCGCTACTATTTCCGCGGGCCGTGTTCCAACACTATTCACCCCGGCCAAGAGGCCTATTCCCCGGCCCGCACCCCGCCATTGAGACTGCACGGGAATTATTATTTTTTTATCTCTCAACCTGTCCAAGAGGCCTGCTGCCCGCCGCAATCGCCGCCCGGCCGGCCCGCACCCTGCCATTGAGACTGAACGGGGATTATTTATTTTTTTAACTTGGCCGCCGGGCCGGGGCGGGCATCGCCCCCGGTACCTCCAGCCGCTACTATTTCCGCGGGCCGTGTTCCAACACTATTCACCCCGGCCAAGAGGCCTATTCCCCGGCCCGCACCCCGCCATTGAGACTGCACGGGAATTATTATTTTTTTATCTCTCAACCTGTCCAAGAGGCCTGCTGCCCGCCGCACTCGCCGCCGGGCCGGCCCGCACCCCGCCATTGAGACTGAACGGGGATTATTATTTTTTTTAACTCGGCCTCCGGGCCGGGGCGGGCTTCGCCCCCGGTACCTCCAGCCGCTTCTATTTACACGCGCCGCGTTCCAACATATTCACCCCGGCCAGGAGGCCTATTCCCCGGCCCGCACCTCGCCATTGAGACTGCATGGGAATTATTATTTTTTTATCTCTCAACCTGTCCAAGAGGCCTGCTGCCCGCCGCAATTGCCGCCGGGCCGGCCCGCACCCTGCCATTGAGACTGAACGGGAATTATTATTTTTTTATCTCTCAACCTGTCCAAGAGGCCTGCTGCCCGCCGCAATCGCCGCCGGGCCGGCCCGCACCCTGCCATTGAGACTGAACGGGGATTATTTATTTTTTTAACTTGGCCGCCGGGCCGGGGCGGGCATCGCCCCCGGTACCTCCAGCCGCTACTATTTCCGCGGGCCGTGTTCCAACACTATTCACCCCGGCCAAGAGGCCTATTCCCCGGCCCGCACCCCGCCATTGAGACTGCACGGGAATTATTATTTTTTTATCTCTCAACCTTTCCAAGAGGCCTGCTGCCCGCCGCACTCGCCGCCGGGCCGGCCCGCACCCCGCCATTGAGACTGAACGGGGATTATTATTTTTTTTAACTCGGCCCCCGGTACCTCCAGCCGCTTCTATTTACGCGCGCCGCGTTCCAACATATTCACCCCGGCCAAGAGGCCTATTCCCCGGCCCGCACCCCGCCATTGAGACTGAACGGGGATTATTATTTTTTTTAACTCGGCCTCCGGGCCGGGGCGGGCTTCGCCCCCGGTACCTCCAGCCGCTTCTATTTACGCGCGCCGCGTTCCAACATATTCACCCCGGCCAAGAGGCCTATTCCCCGGCCCGCACCCCGCCATTGAGACTGCATGGGAATTATTATTTTTTTATCTCTCAACCTGTCCAAGAGGCCTGCTGCCCGCCGCAATCGCCGCCGGGCCGGCCCGCACCCTGCCATTGAGACTGAACGGGATTATTTATTTTTTTAACTTGGCCGCCGGGCCGGGGCGGGCATCGCCCCCGGTACCTCCAGCCGCTACTATTTCCGCGGGCCGTGTTCCAACACTATTCACCCCGGCCAAGAGGCCTATTCCCCGGCCCGCACCCCGCCATTGAGACTGCACGGGAATTATTATTTTTTTATCTCTCAACCTGTCCAAGAGGCCTGCTGCCCGCCGCAATCGCCGCCGGGCCGGCCCGCACCCTGCCATTGAGACTGAACGGGGATTATTTATTTTTTTAACTTGGCCGCCGGGCCGGGGCGGGCATCGCCCCCGGTACCTCCAGCCGCTACTATTTCCGCGGGCCGTGTTCCAACACTATTCACCCCGGCCAAGAGGCCTATTCCCCGGCCCGCACCCCGCCATTGAGACTGCACGGGAATTATTATTTTTTTATCTCTCAACCTGTCCAAGAGGCCTGCTGCCCGCCGCACTCGCCGCCGGGCCGGCCCGCACCCCGCCATTGAGACTGAACGGGGATTATTATTTTTTTTAACTCGGCCTCCGGGCCGGGTCGGGCTTCGCCCCCGGTACCTCCAGCCGCTTCTATTTACGCGCGCCGCGTTCCAACATATTCACCCCGGCCAAGAGGCCTATTCCCCGGCCCGCACCCCGCCATTGAGACTGCACGGGAATTATTATTTTTTTATCTCTCAACCTGTCCAAGAGGCCTGCTGCCCGCCGCACTCGCCGCCGGGCAGGCCCGCACCCCGCCATTGAGACTGAACGGGGATTATTATTTTTTTTAACTCGGCCTCCGGGCCGGGGCGGGCTTCGCCCCCGGTACCTCCAGCCGCTTCTATTTACGCGCGCCGCGTTCCAACATATTCACCCCGGCCAAGAGGCCTATTCCCCGGCCCGCACCCCGCCATTGAGACTGCATGGGAATTATTATTTTTTATCTCTCAACCTGTCCAAGAGGCCTGCTGCCCGCCGCAATCGCCGCCGGGCCGGCCCGCACCCTGCCATTGAGACTGACCGGGATTATTTATTTTTTTAACTTGGCCGCCGGGCCGGGGCGGGCATCGCCCCCGGTACCTCCAGCCGCTACTATTTCCGCGGGCCGTGTTCCAACACTATTCACCCCGGCCAAGAGGCCTATTCCCCGGCCCGCACCCTGCCATTGAGACTGAACGGGAATTATTATTTTTTTATCTCTCAACCTGTCCAAGAGGCCTGCTGCCCGCCGCACTCGCCGCCGGGCCGGCCCGCACCCTGCCATTGAGACTGAACGGGGATTATTTATTTTTTTAACTTGGCCGCCGGGCCGGGGCGGGCATCGCCCCCGGTACCTCCAGCCGCTACTATTTCCGCGGGCCGTGTTCCAACACTATTCACCCCGGCCAAGAGGCCTATTCCCCGGCCCGCACCCCGCCATTGAGACTGCATGGGAATTATTATTTTTTTATCTCTCAACCTGTCCAAGAGGCCTGCTGCCCGCCGCACTCGCCGCCGGGCCGGCCCGCACCCCGCCATTGAGACTGAACGGGGATTATTATTTTTTTTAACTCGGCCTCCGGGCCGGGGCGGGCTTCGCCCCCGGTACCTCCAGCCGCTTCTATTTACACGCGCCGCGTTCCAACATATTCACCCCGGCCAAGAGGCCTATTCCCCGGCCCGCACCCCGCCATTGAGACTGCATGGGAATTATTATTTTTTTATCTCTCAACCTGTCCAAGAGGCCTGCTGCCCGCCGCAATCGCCGCCGGGCCGGCCCGCACCCTGCCATTGAGACTGAACGGGAATTATTATTTTTTTATCTCTCAACCTGTCCAAGAGGCCTGCTGCCCGCCGCAATCGCCGCCGGGCCGGCCCGCACCCTGCCATTGAGACTGAACGGGAATTATTATTTTTTTATCTCTCAACCTGTCCAAGAGGCCTGCTGCCCGCCGCACTCGCCGCCGGGCCGGCCCGCACCCTGCCATTGAGACTGAACGGGGATTATTTATTTTTTTAACTTGGCCGCCGGCCCGGGGCGGGCATCGCCCCCGGTACCTCCAGCCGCTACTATTTCCGCGGGCCGTGTTCCAACACTATTCACCCCGGCCAAGAGGCCTATTCCCCGGCCCGCACCCCGCCATTGAGACTGCACGGGAATTATTATTTTTTTATCTCTCAACCTGTCCAAGAGGCCTGCTGCCCGCCGCAATCGCCGCCGGGCCGGCCCGCACCCTGCCATTGAGACTGAACGGGGATTATTTATTTTTTTAACTTGGCCGCCGGGCCGGGGCGGGCATCGCCCCCGGTACCTCCAGCCGCAACTATTTCCGCGGGCCGTGTTCCAACACTATTCACCCCGGCCAAGAGGCCTATTCCCCGGCCCGCACCCCGCCATTGAGACTGCACGGGAATTATTATTTTTTTATCTCTCAACCTGTCCAAGAGGCCTGCTGCCCCCCGCACTCGCCGCCGGGCCGGCCCGCACCCCGCCATTGAGACTGAACGGGGATTATTATTTTTTTTAACTCGGCCTCCGGGCCGGGGCGGGCTTCGCCCCCGGTACCTCCAGCCGCTTCTATTTACACGCGCCGCGTTCCAACATATTCACCCCGGCCAAGAGGCCTATTCCCCGGCCCGCACCCCGCCATTGAGACTGCACGGGAATTATTATTTTTTTATCTCTCAACCTGTCCAAGAGGCCTGCTGCCCGCCGCACTCGCCGCCGGGCCGGCCCGCACCCCGCCATTGAGACTGCACGGGAATTATTATTTTTATATCTCTCAACCTGTCCAAGAGGCCTGCTGCCCGCCGCACTCGCCGCCGGGCCGGCCCGCACCCCGCCATTGAGACAGAACGGGGATTATTATTTTTTTTAACTCGGCCTCCGGGCCGGGGCGGGCTTCGCCCCCGGTACCTCCAGCCGCTTCTATTTACGCGCGCCGCGTTCCAACATATTCACCCCGGCCAAGAGGCCTATTCCCCGGCCCGCACCCCGCCATTGAGACTGCATGGGAATTATTTTTTTTTTATCTCTCAACCTGTCCAAGAGGCCTGCTGCCCGCCGCAATCGCCGCCGGGCCGGCCCGCACCCTGCCATTGAGACTGAACGGGAATTATTATTTTTTTATCTCTCAACCTGTCCAAGAGGCCTGCTGCCCGCCGCACTCGCCGCCGGGCCGGCCCGCACCCTGCCATTGAGACTGAACGGGGATTATTTATTTTTTTAACTTGGCCGCCGGCCCGGGGCGGGCATCGCCCCCGGTACCTCCAGCCGCTACTATTTCCGCGGGCCGTGTTCCAACACTATTCACCCCGGCCAAGAGGCCTATTCCCCGGCCCGCACCCCGCCATTGAGACTGCACGGGAATTATTATTTTTTTATCTCTCAACCTGTCCAAGAGGCCTGCTGCCCGCCGCAATCGCCGCCCGGCCGGCCCGCACCCTGCCATTGAGACTGAACGGGGATTATTTATTTTTTTAACTTGGCCGCCGGGCCGGGGCGGGCATCGCCCCCGGTACCTCCAGCCGCTACTATTTCCGCGGGCCGTGTTCCAACACTATTCACCCCGGCCAAGAGGCCTATTCCCCGGCCCGCACCCCGCCATTGAGACTGCACGGGAATTATTATTTTTTTATCTCTCAACCTGTCCAAGAGGCCTGCTGCCCGCCGCACTCGCCGCCGGGCCGGCCCGCACCCCGCCATTGAGACTGAACGGGGATTATTATTTTTTTTAACTCGGCCTCCGGGCCGGGGCGGGCTTCGCCCCCGGTACCTCCAGCCGCTTCTATTTACGCGCGCCGCGTTCCAACATATTCACCCCGGCCAAGAGGCCTATTCCCCGGCCCGCACCCCGCCATTGAGACTGCATGGGAATTATTATTTTTTTATCTCTCAACCTGTCCAAGAGGCCTGCTGCCCGCCGCAATCGCCGCCGGGCCGGCCCGCACCCTGCCATTGAGACTGAACGGGATTATTTATTTTTTTAACTTGGCCGCCGGGCCGGGGCGGGCATCGCCCCCGGTACCTCCAGCCGCTACTATTTCCGCGGGCCGTGTTCCAACACTATTCACCCCGGCCAAGAGGCCTATTCCCCGGCCCGCACCCCGCCATTAAGACTGCACGGGAATTATTATTTTTTTATCTCTCAACCTGTCCAAGAGGCCTGCTGCCCGCTGCACTCGCCGCCGGGCCGGCCCGCACCCCGCCATTGAGACAGAACGGGGATTATTATTTTTTTTAACTCGGCCTCCGGGCCGGGGCGGGCTTCGCCCCCGGTACCTCCAGCCGCTTCTATTTACGCGCGCCGCGTTCCAACATATTCACCCCGGCCAAGAGGCCTATTCCCCGGCCCGCACCCCGCCATTGAGACTGCATGGGAATTATTATTTTTTTATCTCTCAACCTGTCCAAGAGGCCTGCTGCCCGCCGCAATCGCCGCCGGGCCGGCCCGCACCCTGCCATTGAGACTGAACGGGAATTATTATTTTTTTATCTCTCAACCTGTCCAAGAGGCCTGCTGCCCGCCGCACTCGCCGCCGGGCCGGCCCGCACCCTGCCATTGAGACTGAACGGGGATTATTTATTTTTTTAACTTGGCCGCCGGCCCGGGGCGGGCATCGCCCCCGGTACCTCCAGCCGCTACTATTTCCGCGGGCCGTGTTCCAACACTATTCACCCCGGCCAAGAGGCCTATTCCCCGGCCCGCACCCCGCCATTGAGACTGCACGGGAATTATTATTTTTTTATCTCTCAACCTGTCCAAGAGGCCTGCTGCCCGCCGCAATCGCCGCCCGGCCGGCCCGCACCCTGCCATTGAGACTGAACGGGGATTATTTATTTTTTTAACTTGGCCGCCGGGCCGGGGCGGGCATCGCCCCCGGTACCTCCAGCCGCTACTATTTCCGCGGGCCGTGTTCCAACACTATTCACCCCGGCCAAGAGGCCTATTCCCCGGCCCGCACCCCGCCATTGAGACTGCACGGGAATTATTATTTTTTTATCTCTCAACCTGTCCAAGAGGCCTGCTGCCCGCCGCACTCGCCGCCGGGCCGGCCCGCACCCCGCCATTGAGACTGAACGGGGATTATTATTTTTTTTAACTCGGCCTCCGGGCCGGGGCGGGCTTCGCCCCCGGTACCTCCAGCCGCTTCTATTTACACGCGCCGCGTTCCAACATATTCACCCCGGCCAAGAGGCCTATTCCCCGGCCCGCACCTCGCCATTGAGACTGCATGGGAATTATTATTTTTTTATCTCTCAACCTGTCCAAGAGGCCTGCTGCCCGCCGCAATTGCCGCCGGGCCGGCCCGCACCCTGCCATTGAGACTGAACGGGAATTATTATTTTTTTATCTCTCAACCTGTCCAAGAGGCCTGCTGCCCGCCGCAATCGCCGCCGGGCCGGCCCGCACCCTGCCATTGAGACTGAACGGGATTATTTATTTTTTTAACTTGGCCGCCGGGCCGGGGCGGGCATCGCCCCCGGTACCTCCAGCCGCTACTATTTCCGCGGGCCGTGTTCCAACACTATTCACCCCGGCCAAGAGGCCTATTCCCCGGCCCGCACCCCGCCATTGAGACTGCACGGGAATTATTATTTTTTTATCTCTCAACCTGTCCAAGAGGCCTGCTGCCCGCCGCACTCGCCGCCGGGCCGGCCCGCACCCCGCCATTGAGACTGAACGGGGATTATTATTTTTTTTAACTCGGCCCCCGGTACCTCCAGCCGCTTCTATTTACGCGCGCCGCGTTCCAACATATTCACCCCGGCCAAGAGGCCTATTCCCCGGCCCGCACCCCGCCATTCAGACTGCACGGGAATTCTTATTTTTTTATCTATCAACCTGTCCAAGAGGCCTGCTGCCCGCCGCACTCGCCGCCGGGCCGGCCCGCACCCCGCCATTGAGACTGAACGGGGATTATTATTTTTTTTAACTCGGCCTCCGGGCCGGGGCGGGCTTCGCCCCCGGTACCTCCAGCCGCTTCTATTTACGCTCGCCGCGTTCCAACATATTCACCCTGGCCAAGAGGCCTATTCCCCGGCCCGCACCCCGCCATTGAGACTGCATGGGAATTATTATTTTTTTATCTCTCAACCTGTCCAAGAGGCCTGCTGCCCGCCGCAATCGCCGCCGGGCCGGCCCGCACCCTGCCATTGAGACTGAACGGGATTATTTATTTTTTTAACTTGGCCGCCGGGCCGGGGCGGGCATCGCCCCCGGTACCTCCAGCCGCTACTATTTCCGCGGGCCGTGTTCCAACACTATTCACCCCGGCCAAGAGGCCTATTCCCCGGCCCGCACCCCGCCATTGAGACTGCACGGGAATTATTATTTTTTTATCTCTCAACCTGTCCAAGAGGCCTGCTGCCCGCCGCACTCGCCGCCGGGCCGGCCCGCACCCCGCCATTGAGACTGAACGGGGATTATTATTTTTTTTAACTCGGCCTCCGGGCCGGGTCGGGCTTCGCCCCCGGTACCTCCAGCCGCTTCTATTTACGCGCGCCGCGTTCCAACATATTCACCCCGGCCAAGAGGCCTATTCCCCGGCCCGCACCCCGCCATTGAGACTGCACGGGAATTATTATTTTTTTATCTCTCAACCTGTCCAAGAGGCCTGCTGCCCGCCGCACTCGCCGCCGGGCCGGCCCGCACCCCGCCATTGAGACTGAACGGGGATTATTATTTTTTTTAACTCGGCCTCCGGGCCGGGGCGGGCTTCGCCCCCGGTACCTCCAGCCGCTTCTATTTACGCGCGCCGCGTTCCAACATATTCACCCCGGCCAAGAGGCCTATTCCCCGGCCCGCACCCCGCCATTGAGACTGCATGGGAATTATTATTTTTTATCTCTCAACCTGTCCAAGAGGCCTGCTGCCCGCCGCAATCGCCGCCGGGCCGGCCCGCACCCTGCCATTGAGACTGACCGGGATTATTTATTTTTTTAACTTGGCCGCCGGGCCGGGGCGGGCATCGCCCCCGGTACCTCCAGCCGCTACTATTTCCGCGGGCCGTGTTCCAACACTATTCACCCCGGCCAAGAGGCCTATTCCCCGGCCCGCACCCCGCCATTGAGACTGCACGGGAATTATTATTTTTTTATCTCTCAACCTGTCCAAGAGGCCTGCTGCCCGCCGCACTCGCCGCCGGGCCGGCCCGCACCCCGCCATTGAGACTGAACGGGGATTATTATTTTTTTTAACTCGGCCTCCGGGCCGGGGCGGGCTTCGCCCCCGGTACCTCCAGCCGCTTCTATTTACGCGCGCCGCGTTCCAACATATTCACCCCGGCCAAGAGGCCTATTCCCCGGCCCGCACCCCGCCATTGAGACTGCACGGGAATTATTATTTTTTTATCTCTCAACCTGTCCAAGAGGCCTGCTGCCTGCCGCACTCGCCGCCGGGCCGGCCCGCACCCCGCCATTGAGACTGAACGGGGATTATTATTTTTTTTAACTCGGCCTCCGGGCCGGGGCGGGCTTCGCCCCCGGTACCTCCAGCCGCTTCTATTTACGCGCGCCGCGTTCCAACATATTCACCCCGGCCAAGAGGCCTATTCCCCGGCCCGCACCCCGCCATTGAGACTGCATGGGAATTATTATTTTTTTATCTCTCAACCTGTCCAAGAGGCCTGCTGCCCGCCGCAATTGCCGCCGGGCCGGCCCGCACCCTGCCATTGAGACTGAACGGGAATTATTATTTTTTTATCTCTCAACCTGTCCAAGAGGCCTGCTGCCCGCCGCAATCGCCGCCGGGCCGGCCCGCACCCTGCCATTGAGACTGAACGGGGATTATTTATTTTTTTAACTTGGCCGCCGGGCCGGGGCGGGCATCGCCCCCGGTACCTCCAGCCGCTACTATTTCCGCGGGCCGTGTTCCAACACTATTCACCCCGGCCAAGAGGCCTATTCCCCGGCCCGCACCCCGCCATTGAGACTGCACGGGAATTATTATTTTTTTATCTCTCAACCTGTCCAAGAGGCCTGCTGCCCGCCGCACTCGCTGCCGGGCCGGCCCGCACCCCGTCATTGAGACTGAACGGGGATTATTATTTTTTTTAACTCGGCCTCCGGGCCGGGGCGGGCTTCGCCCCCGGTACCTCCAGCCGCTTCTATTTACGCGCGCCGCGTTCCAACATATTCACCCCGGCCAAGAGGCCTATTCCCCGGCCACACTCGTCCGCCGGGCCGGCCCGCACCCCGCCGTTGAGACTGCACGGGAATTATTATTTTTATATCTCTCAACCTGTCCAAGAGGCCTGCTGCCCGCCGCAATCGCCGCCGGGCCGGCCCGCACCCTGCCATTGACACTGAACGGGGATTATTTATTTTTTTAACTTGGCCGCCGGGCCGGGGCGGGCATCGCCCCCGGTACCTCCAGCCGCTACTATTTCCGCGGGCCGTGTTCCAACACTATTCACCCCGGCCAAGAGGCCTATTCCCCGGCCCGCACCCCGCCATTGAGACTGCACGGGAATTATTATTTTTTTATCTCTCAACCTGTCCAAGAGGCCTGCTGCCCGCCGCACTCGCCGCCGGGCCGGCCCGCACCCCGCCATTGAGACTGAACGGGGATTATTATTTTTTTTAACTCGGCCTCCGGGCCGGGGCGGGCTTCGCCCCCGGTACCTCCAGCCGCTTCTATTTACGCGCGCCGCGTTCCAACATATTCACCCCGGCCAAGAGGCCTATTCCCCGGCCCGCACCCCGCCATTGAGACTGCATGGGAATTATTATTTTTTTATCTCTCAACCTGTCCAAGAGGCCTGCTGCCCGCCGCAATTGCCGCCGGGCCGGCCCGCACCCTGCCATTGAGACTGAACGGGAATTATTATTTTTTTATCTCTCAACCTGTCCAAGAGGCCTGCTGCCCGCCGCAATCGCCGCCGGGCCGGCCCGCACCCTGCCATTGAGACTGAACGGGATTATTTATTTTTTTAACTTGGCCGCCGGGCCGGGGCGGGCATCGCCCCCGGTACCTCCAGCCGCTACTATTTCCGCGGACCGTGTTCCAACACTATTCACCCCGGCCAAGAGGCCTATTCCCCGGCCCGCACCCCGCCATTGAGACTGCACGGGAATTATTATTTTTTTATCTCTCAACCTGTCCAAGAGGCCTGCTGCCCGCCGCACTCGCTGCCGGGCCGGCCCGCACCCCGCCATTGAGACTGAACGGGGATTATTATTTTTTTTAACTCGGCCTCCGGGCCGGGGCGGGCTTCGCCCCCGGTACCTCCAGCCGCTTCTATTTACGCGCGCCGCGTTCCAACATATTCACCCCGGCCAAGAGGCCTATTCCCCGGCCCGCACCCCGCCATTGAGACTGCATGGGAATTATTATTTTTTTATCTCTCAACCTGTCCAAGAGGCCTGCTGCCCGCCGCAATTGCCGCCGGGCCGGCCCGCACCCTGCCATTGAGACTGAACGGGAATTATTATTTTTTTATCTCTCAACCTGTCCAAGAGGCCTGCTGCCCGCCGCACTCGCCGCCGGGCCGGCCCGCACCCTGCCATTGAGACTGAACGGGGATTATTTATTTTTTTAACTTGGCCGCCGGGCCGGGCCGGGCATCGCCCCCGGTACCTCCAGCCGCTACTATTTCCGCGGGCCGTGTTCCAACACTATTCACCCCGGCCAAGAGGCCTATTCCCCGGCCCGCACCCCGCCATTGAGACTGCATGGGAATTATTATTTTTTTATCTCTCAAACTGTCCAAGAGGCCTGCTGCCCGCCGCACTCGCCGCCGGGCCGGCCCGCACCCCGCCATTGAGACTGAACGGGGATTATTTTTTTTTTTAACTCGGCCTCCGGGCCGGGGCGGGCTTCGCCCCCGGTACCTCCAGCCGCTTCTATTTACGCGCGCCGCGTTCCAACATATTCACCCCGGCCAAGAGGCCTATTCCCCGGCCCGCACCCCGCCATTGAGACTGCATGGGAATTATTATTTTTTTATCTCTCAACCTGTCCAAGAGGCCTGCTGCCCGCCGCAATCGCCGCCGGGCCGGCCCGCACCCTGCCATTGAGACTGAACGGGAATTATTATTTTTTTATCTCTCAACCTGTCCAAGAGGCCTGCTGCCCGCCGCACTCGCCGCCGGGCCGGCCCGCACCCTGCCATTGAGACTGAACGGGGATTATTTATTTTTTTAACTTGGCCGCCGGCCCGGGGCGGGCATCGCCCCCGGTACCTCCAGCCGCTACTATTTCCGCGGGCCGTGTTCCAACACTATTCACCCCGGCCAAGAGGCCTATTCCCCGGCCCGCACCCCGCCATTGAGACTGCACGGGAATTATTATTTTTTTATCTCTCAACCTGTCCAAGAGGCCTGCTGCCCGCCGCAATCGCCGCCGGGCCGGCCCGCACCCTGCCATTGAGACTGAACGGGGATTATTTATTTTTTTAACTTGGCCGCCGGGCCGGGGCGGGCATCGCCCCCGGTACCTCCAGCCGCAACTATTTCCGCGGGCCGTGTTCCAACACTATTCACCCCGGCCAAGAGGCCTATTCCCCGGCCCGCACCCCGCCATTGAGACTGCACGGGAATTATTATTTTTTTATCTCTCAACCTGTCCAAGAGGCCTGCTGCCCCCCGCACTCGCCGCCGGGCCGGCCCGCACCCCGCCATTGAGACTGAACGGGGATTATTATTTTTTTTAACTCGGCCTCCGGGCCGGGGCGGGCTTCGCCCCCGGTACCTCCAGCCGCTTCTATTTACACGCGCCGCGTTCCAACATATTCACCCCGGCCAAGAGGCCTATTCCCCGGCCCGCACCCCGCCATTGAGACTGCACGGGAATTATTATTTTTTTATCTCTCAACCTGTCCAAGAGGCCTGCTGCCCGCCGCAATTGCCGCCGGGCCGGCCCGCACCCCGCCATTGAGACTGCATGGGAATTATTATTTTTTTATCTCTCAACCTGTCCAAGAGGCCTGCTGCCCGCCGCAATCGCCGCCGGGCCGGCCCGCACCCTGCCATTGAGACTGAACGGGGATTATTTATTTTTTTAACTTGGCCGCCGGCCCGGGGCGGGCATCGCCCCCGGTACCTCCAGCCGCTACTATTTCCGCGGGCCGTGTTCCAACACTATTCACCCCGGCCAAGAGGCCTATTCCCCGGCCCGCACCCCGCCATTAAGACTGCACGGGAATTATTATTTTTTTATCTCTCAACCTGTCCAAGAGGCCTGCTGCCCGCCGCACTCGCCGCCGGGCCGGCCCGCACCCCGCCATTGAGACAGAACGGGGATTATTATTTTTTTTAACTCGGCCTCCGGGCCGGGGCGGGCTTCGCCCCCGGTACCTCCAGCCGCTTCTATTTACGCGCGCCGCGTTCCAACATATTCACCCCGGCCAAGAGGCCTATTCCCCGGCCCGCACCCCGCCATTGAGACTGCATGGGAATTATTATTTTTTTATCTCTCAACCTGTCCAAGAGGCCTGCTGCCCGCCGCAATCGCCGCCGGGCCGGCCCGCACCCTGCCATTGAGACTGAACGGGAATTATTATTTTTTTATCTCTCAACCTGTCCAAGAGGCCTGCTGCCCGCCGCACTCGCCGCCGGGCCGGCCCGCACCCTGTCATTGAGACTGAACGGGGATTATTTATTTTTTTAACTTGGCCGCCGGCCCGGGGCGGGCATCGCCCCCGGTACCTCCAGCCGCTACTATTTCCGCGGGCCGTGTTCCAACACTATTCACCCCGGCCAAGAGGCCTATTCCCCGGCCCGCACCCCGCCATTGAGACTGCACGGGAATTATTATTTTTTTATCTCTCAACCTGTCCAAGAGGCCTGCTGCCCGCCGCAATCGCCGCCGGGCCGGCCCGCACCCTGCCATTGAGACTGAACGGGATTATTTATTTTTTTAACTTGGCCGCCGGGCCGGGGCGGGCATCGCCCCCGGTACCTCCAGCCGCTACTATTTCCGCGGGCCGTGTTCCAACACTATTCACCCCGGCCAAGAGGCCTATTCCCCGGCCCGCACCCCGCCATTGAGACTGCACGGGAATTATTATTTTTTTATCTCTCAACCTGTCCAAGAGGCCTGCTGCCCGCCGCAATCGCCGCCGGGCCGGCCCGCACCCTGCCATTGAGACTGAACGGGGATTATTTATTTTTTTAACTTGGCCGCCGGGCCGGGGCGGGCATCGCCCCCGGTACCTCCAGCCGCAACTATTTCCGCGGGCCGTGTTCCAACACTATTCACCCCGGCCAAGAGGCCTATTCCCCGGCCCGCACCCCGCCATTGAGACTGCACGGGAATTATTATTTTTTTATCTCTCAACCTGTCCAAGAGGCCTGCTGCCCCCCGCACTCGCCGCCGGGCCGGCCCGCACCCCGCCATTGAGACTGAACGGGGATTATTATTTTTTTTAACTCGGCCTCCGGGCCGGGGCGGGCTTCGCCCCCGGTACCTCCAGCCGCTTCTATTTACACGCGCCGCGTTCCAACATATTCACCCCGGCCAAGAGGCCTATTCCCCGGCCCGCACCCCGCCATTGAGACTGCATGGGAATTATTATTTTTTTATCTCTCAACCTGTCCAAGAGGCCTGCTGCCCGCCGCAATTGCCGCCGGGCCGGCCCGCACCCTGCCATTGAGACTGAACGGGAATTATTATTTTTTTATCTCTCAACCTGTCCAAGAGGCCTGCTGCCAGCCGCAATCGCCGCCGGGCCGGCCCGCACCCTGCCATTGAGACTGAACGGGGATTATTTATTTTTTTAACTTGGCCGCCGGGCCGGGGCGGGCATCGCCCCCGGTACCTCCAGCCGCTACTATTTCCGCGGGCCGTGTTCCAACACTATTCACCCCGGCCAAGAGGCCTATTCCCCGGCCCGCACCCCGCCATTGAGACTGCACGGGAATTATTATTTTTTTATCTCTCAACCTGTCCAAGAGGCCTGCTGCCCGCCGCACTCGCCGCCGGGCCGGCCCGCACCCCGCCATTGAGACTGAACGGGGATTATTATTTTTTTTAACTCGGCCTCCGGGCCGGGGCGGGCTTCGCCCCCGGTACCTCCAGCCGCTTCTATTTACGCGCGCCGCGTTCCAACATATTCACCCCGGCCAAGAGGCCTATTCCCCGGCCCGCACCCCGCCATTCAGACTGCACGGGAATTCTTATTTTTTTATCTATCAACCTGTCCAAGAGGCCTGCTGCCCGCCGCACTCGCCGCCGGGCCGGCCCGCACCCCGCCATTGAGACTGAACGGGGATTATTATTTTTTTTAACTCGGCCTCCGGGCCGGGGCGGGCTTCGCCCCCGGTACCTCCAGCCGCTTCTATTTACGCGCGCCGCGTTCCAACATATTCACCCCGGCCAAGAGGCCTATTCCCCGGCCCGCACCCCGCCATTGAGACTGCATGGGAATTATTATTTTTTTATCTCTCAACCTGTCCAAGAGGCCTGCTGCCCGCCGCAATCGCCGCCGGGCCGGCCCGCACCCTGCCATTGAGACTGAACGGGATTATTTATTTTTTTAACTTGGCCGCCGGGCCGGGGCGGGCATCGCCCCCGGTACCTCCAGCCGCTACTATTTCCGCGGGCCGTGTTCCAACACTATTCACCCCGGCCAAGAGGCCTATTCCCCGGCCCGCACCCCGCCATTGAGACTGCACGGGAATTATTATTTTTTTATCTCTCAACCTGTCCAAGAGGCCTGCTGCCCGCCGCAATCGCCGCCGGGCCGGCCCGCACCCTGCCATTGAGACTGAACGGGGATTATTTATTTTTTTAACTTGGCCGCCGGGCCGGGGCGGGCATCGCCCCCGGTACCTCCAGCCGCAACTATTTCCGCGGGCCGTGTTCCAACACTATTCACCCCGGCCAAGAGGCCTATTCCCCGGCCCGCACCCCGCCATTGAGACTGCACGGGAATTATTATTTTTTTATCTCTCAACCTGTCCAAGAGGCCTGCTGCCCCCCGCACTCGCCGCCGGGCCGGCCCGCACCCCGCCATTGAGACTGAACGGGAATTATTATTTTTTTTAACTCGGCCTCCGGGCCGGGGCGGGCTTCGCCCCCGGTACCTCCAGCCGCTTCTATTTACACGCGCCGCGTTCCAACATATTCACCCCGGCCAAGAGGCCTATTCCCCGGCCCGCACCCCGCCATTGAGACTGCACGGGAATTATTATTTTTTTATCTCTCAACCTGTCCAAGAGGCCTGCTGCCCGCCGCACTCGCCGCCGGTTCGGCCCGCACCCCGCCATTGAGACTGCACGGGAATTATTATTTTTATATCTCTCAACCTGTCCAAGAGGCCTGCTGCCCGCCGCAATCGCCGCCGGGCCGGCCCGCACCCTGCCATTGAGACTGAACGGGGATTATTTATTTTTTTAACTTGGCCGCCGGCCCGGGGCGGGCATCGCCCCCGGTACCTCCAGCCGCTACTATTTCCGCGGGCCGTGTTCCAACACTATTCACCCCGGCCAAGAGGCCTATTCCCCGGCCCGCACCCCGCCATTGAGACTGCATGGGAATTATTATTTTTTTATCTCTCAACCTGTCCAAGAGGCCTGCTGCCCGCCGCAATCGCCGCCGGGCCGGCCCGCACCCTGCCATTGAGACTGAACGGGGATTATTTATTTTTTTAACTTGGCCGCCGGGCCGGGGCGGGCATCGCCCCCGGTACCTCCAGCCACTACTATTTCCGCGGGCCGTGTTCCAACACTATTCACCCCGGCCAAGAGGCCTATTCCCCGGCCCGCACCCCGCCATTAAGACTGCACGGGAATTATTATTTTGTTATCTCTCAACCTGTCCAAGAGGCCTGCTGCCCGCCGCACTCGCCGCCGGGCCGGCCCGCACCCCGCCATTGAGACAGAACGGGGATTATTATTTTTTTTAACTCGGCCTCCGGGCCGGGGCGGGCTTCGCCCCCGGTACCTCCAGCCGCTTCTATTTACGCGCGCCGCGTTCCAACATATTCACCCCGGCCAAGAGGCCTATTCCCCGGCCCGCACCCCGCCATTGAGACTGCATGGGAATTATTATTTTTTTATCTCTCAACCTGTCCAAGAGGCCTGCTGCCCGCCGCAATCGCCGCCGGGCCGGCCCGCACCCTGCCATTGAGACTGAACGGGAATTATTATTTTTTTATCTCTCAACCTGTCCAAGAGGCCTGCTGCCCGCCGCACTCGCCGCCGGGCCGGCCCGCACCCTGCCATTGAGACTGAACGGGGATTATTTATTTTTTTAACTTGGCCGCCGGCCCGGGGCGGGCATCGCCCCCGGTACCTCCAGCCGCTACTATTTCCGCGGGCCGTGTTCCAACACTATTCACCCCGGCCAAGAGGCCTATTCCCCGGCCCGCACCCCGCCATTGAGACTGCACGGGAATTATTATTTTTTTATCTCTCAACCTGTCCAAGAGGCCTGCTGCCCGCCGCAATCGCCGCCCGGCCGGCCCGCACCCTGCCATTGAGACTGAACGGGGATTATTTATTTTTTTAACTTGGCCGCCGGGCCGGGGCGGGCATCGCCCCCGGTACCTCCAGCCGCTACTATTTCCGCGGGCCGTGTTCCAACACTATTCACCCCGGCCAAGAGGCCTATTCCCCGGCCCGCACCCCGCCATTGAGACTGCACGGGAATTATTATTTTTTTATCTCTCAACCTGTCCAAGAGGCCTGCTGCCCGCCGCACTCGCCGCCGGGCCGGCCCGCACCCTGCCATTGAGACTGAACGGGGATTATTATTTTTTTTAACTCGGCCTCCGGGCCGGGGCGGGCTTCGCCCCCGGTACCTCCAGCCGCTTCTATTTACGCGCGCCGCGTTCCAACATATTCACCCCGGCCAAGAGGCCTATTCCCCGGCCCGCACCCCGCCATTGAGACTGCATGGGAATTATTATTTTTTTATCTCTCAACCTGTCCAAGAGGCCTGCTGCCCGCCGCAATCGCCGCCGGGCCGGCCCGCACCCTGCCATTGAGACTGAACGGGATTATTTATTTTTTTAACTTGGCCGCCGGGCCGGGGCGGGCATCGCCCCCGGTACCTCCAGCCGCTACTATTTCCGCGGGCCGTGTTCCAACACTATTCACCCCGGCCAAGAGGCCTATTCCCCGGCCCGCACCCCGCCATTGAGACTGCACGGGAATTATTATTTTTTTATCTCTCAACCTGTCCAAGAGGCCTGCTGCCCGCCGCAATCGCCGCCGGGCCGGCCCGCACCCTGCCATTGAGACTGAACGGGGATTATTTATTTTTTTAACTTGGCCGCCGGGCCGGGGCGGGCATCGCCCCCGGTACCTCCAGCCGCAACTATTTCCGCGGGCCGTGTTCCAACACTATTCACCCCGGCCAAGAGGCCTATTCCCCGGCCCGCACCCCGCCATTGAGACTGCACGGGAATTATTATTTTTTTATCTCTCAACCTGTCCAAGAGGCCTGCTGCCCCCCGCACTCGCCGCCGGGCCGGCCCGCACCCCGCCATTGAGACTGAACGGGGATTATTATTTTTTTTAACTCGGCCTCCGGGCCGGGGCGGGCTTCGCCCCCGGTACCTCCAGCCGCTTCTATTTACACGCGCCGCGTTCCAACATATTCACCCCGGCCAAGAGGCCTATTCCCCGGCCCGCACCCCGCCATTGAGACTGCACGGGAATTATTATTTTTTTATCTCTCAACCTGTCCAAGAGGCCTGCTGCCCGCCGCACTCGCCGCCGGTTCGGCCCGCACCCCGCCATTGAGACTGCACGGGAATTATTATTTTTATATCTCTCAACCTGTCCAAGAGGCCTGCTGCCCGCCGCAATCGCCGCCGGGCCGGCCCGCACCCTGCCATTGAGACTGAACGGGGATTATTTATTTTTTTAACTTGGCCGCCGGCCCGGGGCGGGCATCGCCCCCGGTACCTCCAGCCGCTACTATTTCCGCGGGCCGTGTTCCAACACTATTCACCCCGGCCAAGAGGCCTATTCCCCGGCCCGCACCCCGCCATTGAGACTGCACGGGAATTATTATTTTTTTATCTCTCAACCTGTCCAAGAGGCCTGCTGCCCGCCGCAATCGCCGCCGGGCCGGCCCGCACCCTGCCATTGAGACTGAACGGGGATTATTTATTTTTTTAACTTGGCCGCCGGGCCGGGGCGGGCATCGCCCCCGGTACCTCCAGCCGCAACTATTTCCGCGGGCCGTGTTCCAACACTATTCACCCCGGCCAAGAGGCCTATTCCCCGGCCCGCACCCCGCCATTGAGACTGCACGGGAATTATTATTTTTTTATCTCTCAACCTGTCCAAGAGGCCTGCTGCCCCCCGCACTCGCCGCCGGGCCGGCCCGCACCCCGCCATTGAGACTGAACGGGGATTATTATTTTTTTTAACTCGGCCTCCGGGCCGGGGCGGGCTTCGCCCCCGGTACCTCCAGCCGCTTCTATTTACACGCGCCGCGTTCCAACATATTCACCCCGGCCAAGAGGCCTATTCCCCGGCCCGCACCCCGCCATTGAGACTGCATGGGAATTATTATTTTTTTATCTCTCAACCTGTCCAAGAGGCCTGCTGCCCGCCGCAATTGCCGCCGGGCCGGCCCGCACCCTGCCATTGAGACTGAACGGGAATTATTATTTTTTTATCTCTCAACCTGTCCAAGAGGCCTGCTGCCAGCCGCAATCGCCGCCGGGCCGGCCCGCACCCTGCCATTGAGACTGAACGGGGATTATTTATTTTTTTAACTTGGCCGCCGGGCCGGGGCGGGCATCGCCCCCGGTACCTCCAGCCGCTACTATTTCCGCGGGCCGTGTTCCAACACTATTCACCCCGGCCAAGAGGCCTATTCCCCGGCCCGCACCCCGCCATTGAGACTGCACGGGAATTATTATTTTTTTATCTCTCAACCTGTCCAAGAGGCCTGCTGCCCGCCGCACTCGCCGCCGGGCCGGCCCGCACCCCGCCATTGAGACTGAACGGGGATTATTATTTTTTTTAACTCGGCCTCCGGGCCGGGGCGGGCTTCGCCCCCGGTACCTCCAGCCGCTTCTATTTACGCGCGCCGCGTTCCAACATATTCACCCCGGCCAAGAGGCCTATTCCCCGGCCCGCACCCCGCCATTGAGACTGCATGGGAATTATTATTTTTTTATCTCTCAACCTGTCCAAGAGGCCTGCTGCCCGCCGCAATCGCCGCCGGGCCGGCCCGCACCCTGCCATTGAGACTGAACGGGATTATTTATTTTTTTAACTTGGCCGCCGGGCCGGGGCGGGCATCGCCCCCGGTACCTCCAGCCGCTACTATTTCCGCGGGCCGTGTTCCAACACTATTCACCCCGGCCAAGAGGCCTATTCCCCGGCCCGCACCCCGCCATTGAGACTGCACGGGAATTATTATTTTTTTATCTCTCAACCTGTCCAAGAGGCCTGCTGCCCGCCGCAATCGCCGCCGGGCCGGCCCGCACCCTGCCATTGAGACTGAACGGGGATTATTTATTTTTTTAACTTGGCCGCCGGGCCGGGGCGGGCATCGCCCCCGGTACCTCCAGCCGCAACTATTTCCGCGGGCCGTGTTCCAACACTATACACCCCGGCCAAGAGGCCTATTCCCCGGCCCGCACCCCGCCATTGAGACTGCACGGGAATTATTATTTTTTTATCTCTCAACCTGTCCAAGAGGCCTGCTGCCCCCCGCACTCGCCGCCGGGCCGGCCCGCACCCCGCCATTGAGACTGAACGGGGATTATTATTTTTTTTAACTCGGCCTCCGGGCCGGGGCGGGCTTCGCCCCCGGTACCTCCAGCCGCTTCTATTTACACGCGCCGCGTTCCAACATATTCACCCCGGCCAAGAGGCCTATTCCCCGGCCCGCACCCCGCCATTGAGACTGCACGGGAATTATTATTTTTTTATCTCTCAACCTGTCCAAGAGGCCTGCTGCCCGCCGCACTCGCCGCCGGTTCGGCCCGCACCCCGCCATTGAGACTGCACGGGAATTATTATTTTTATATCTCTCAACCTGTCCAAGAGGCCTGCTGCCCGCCGCAATCGCCGCCGGGCCGGCCCGCACCCTGCCATTGAGACTGAACGGGGATTATTTATTTTTTTAACTTGGCCGCCGGCCCGGGGCGGGCATCGCCCCCGGTACCTCCAGCCGCTACTATTTCCGCGGGCCGTGTTCCAACACTATTCACCCCGGCCAAGAGGCCTATTCCCCGGCCCGCACCCCGCCATTGAGACTGCATGGGAATTATTATTTTTTTATCTCTCAACCTGTCCAAGAGGCCTGCTGCCCGCCGCAATCGCCGCCGGGCCGGCCCGCACCCTGCCATTGAGACTGAACGGGGATTATTTATTTTTTTAACTTGGCCGCCGGGCCGGGGCGGGCATCGCCCCCGGTACCTCCAGCCACTACTATTTCCGCGGGCCGTGTTCCAACACTATTCACCCCGGCCAAGAGGCCTATTCCCCGGCCCGCACCCCGCCATTAAGACTGCACGGGAATTATTATTTTTTTATCTCTCAACCTGTCCAAGAGGCCTGCTGCCCGCCGCACTCGCCGCCGGGCCGGCCCGCACCCCGCCATTGAGACAGAACGGGGATTATTATTTTTTTTAACTCGGCCTCCGGGCCGGGGCGGGCTTCGCCCCCGGTACCTCCAGCCGCTTCTATTTACGCGCGCCGCGTTCCAACATATTCACCCCGGCCAAGAGGCCTATTCCCCGGCCCGCACCCCGCCATTGAGACTGCATGGGAATTATTATTTTTTTATCTCTCAACCTGTCCAAGAGGCCTGCTGCCCGCCGCAATCGCCGCCGGGCCGGCCCGCACCCTGCCATTGAGACTGAACGGGAATTATTATTTTTTTATCTCTCAACCTGTCCAAGAGGCCTGCTGCCCGCCGCACTCGCCGCCGGGCCGGCCCGCACCCTGCCATTGAGACTGAACGGGGATTATTTATTTTTTTAACTTGGCCGCCGGCCCGGGGCGGGCATCGCCCCCGTTACCTCCAGCCGCTACTATTTCCGCGGGCCGTGTTCCAACACTATTCACCCCGGCCAAGAGGCCTATTCCCCGGCCCGCACCCCGCCATTGAGACTGCACGGGAATTATTATTTTTTTATCTCTCAACCTGTCCAAGAGGCCTGCTGCCCGCCGCACTCGCCGCCGGGCCGGCCCGCACCCCGCCATTGAGACTGAACGGGGATTATTATTTTTTTTAACTCGGCCTCCGGGCCGGGGCGGGCTTCGCCCCCGGTACCTCCAGCCGCTTCTATTTACACGCGCCGCGTTCCAACATATTCACCCCGGCCAAGAGGCCTATTCCCCGGCCCGCACCTCGCCATTGAGACTGCATGGGAATTATTATTTTTTTATCTCTCAACCTGTCCAAGAGGCCTGCTGCCCGCCGCAATTGCCGCCGGGCCGGCCCGCACCCTGCCATTGAGACTGAACGGGAATTATTATTTTTTTATCTCTCAACCTGTCCAAGAGGCCTGCTGCCCGCCGCAATCGCCGCCGGGCCGGCCCGCACCCTGCCATTGAGACTGAACGGGGATTATTTATTTTTTTAACTTGGCCGCCGGGCCGGGGCGGGCATCGCCCCCGGTACCTCCAGCCGCTACTATTTCCGCGGGCCGTGTTCCAACACTATTCACCCCGGCCAAGAGGCCTATTCCCCGGCCCGCACCCCGCCATTGAGACTGCACGGGAATTATTATTTTTTTATCTCTCAACCTGTCCAAGAGGCCTGCTGCCCGCCGCACTCGCCGCCGGGCCGGCCCGCACCCCGCCATTGAGACTGAACGGGGATTATTATTTTTTTTAACTCGGCCCCCGGTACCTCCAGCCGCTTCTATTTACGCGCGCCGCGTTCCAACATATTCACCCCGGCCAAGAGGCCTATTCCCCGGCCCGCACCCCGCCATTGAGACTGAACGGGGATTATTATTTTTTTTAACTCGGCCTCCGGGCCGGGGCGGGCTTCGCCCCCGGTACCTCCAGCCGCTTCTATTTACGCGCGCCGCGTTCCAACATATTCACCCCGGCCAAGAGGCCTATTCCCCGGCCCGCACCCCGCCATTGAGACTGCATGGGAATTATTATTTTTTTATCTCTCAACCTGTCCAAGAGGCCTGCTGCCCGCCGCAATCGCCGCCGGGCCGGCCCGCACCCTGCCATTGAGACTGAACGGGATTATTTATTTTTTTAACTTGGCCGCCGGGCCGGGGCGGGCATCGCCCCCGGTACCTCCAGCCGCTACTATTTCCGCGGGCCGTGTTCCAACACTATTCACCCCGGCCAAGAGGCCTATTCCCCGGCCCGCACCCCGCCATTGAGACTGCACGGGAATTATTATTTTTTTATCTCTCAACCTGTCCAAGAGGCCTGCTGCCCGCCGCAATCGCCGCCGGGCCGGCCCGCACCCTGCCATTGAGACTGAACGGGGATTATTTATTTTTTTAACTTGGCCGCCGGGCCGGGGCGGGCATCGCCCCCGGTACCTCCAGCCGCTACTATTTCCGCGGGCCGTGTTCCAACACTATTCACCCCGGCCAAGAGGCCTATTCCCCGGCCCGCACCCCGCCATTGAGACTGCACGGGAATTATTATTTTTTTATCTCTCAACCTGTCCAAGAGGCCTGCTGCCCGCCGCACTCGCCGCCGGGCCGGCCCGCACCCCGCCATTGAGACTGAACGGGGATTATTATTTTTTTTAACTCGGCCTCCGGGCCGGGTCGGGCTTCGCCCCCGGTACCTCCAGCCGCTTCTATTTACGCGCGCCGCGTTCCAACATATTCACCCCGGCCAAGAGGCCTATTCCCCGGCCCGCACCCCGCCATTGAGACTGCACGGGAATTATTATTTTTTTATCTCTCAACCTGTCCAAGAGGCCTGCTGCCCGCCGCACTCGCCGCCGGGCCGGCCCGCACCCCGCCATTGAGACTGAACGGGGATTATTATTTTTTTTAACTCGGCCTCCGGGCCGGGGCGGGCTTCGCCCCCGGTACCTCCAGCCGCTTCTATTTACGCGCGCCGCGTTCCAACATATTCACCCCGGCCAAGAGGCCTATTCCCCGGCCCGCACCCCGCCATTGAGACTGCATGGGAATTATTATTTTTTATCTCTCAACCTGTCCAAGAGGCCTGCTGCCCGCCGCAATCGCCGCCGGGCCGGCCCGCACCCTGCCATTGAGACTGACCGGGATTATTTATTTTTTTAACTTGGCCGCCGGGCCGGGGCGGGCATCGCCCCCGGTACCTCCAGCCGCTACTATTTCCGCGGGCCGTGTTCCAACACTATTCACCCCGGCCAAGAGGCCTATTCCCCGGCCCGCACCCTGCCATTGAGACTGAACGGGAATTATTATTTTTTTATCTCTCAACCTGTCCAAGAGGCCTGCTGCCCGCCGCACTCGCCGCCGGGCCGGCCCGCACCCTGCCATTGAGACTGAACGGGGATTATTTATTTTTTTAACTTGGCCGCCGGGCCGGGGCGGGCATCGCCCCCGGTACCTCCAGCCGCTACTATTTCCGCGGGCCGTGTTCCAACACTATTCACCCCGGCCAAGAGGCCTATTCCCCGGCCCGCACCCCGCCATTGAGACTGCATGGGAATTATTATTTTTTTATCTCTCAACCTGTCCAAGAGGCCTGCTGCCCGCCGCACTCGCCGCCGGGCCGGCCCGCACCCCGCCATTGAGACTGAACGGGGATTATTATTTTTTTTAACTCGGCCTCCGGGCCGGGGCGGGCTTCGCCCCCGGTACCTCCAGCCGCTTCTATTTACGCGCGCCGCGTTCCAACATATTCACCCCGGCCAAGAGGCCTATTCCCCGGCCCGCACCCCGCCATTGAGACTGCATGGGAATTATTATTTTTTTATCTCTCAACCTGTCCAAGAGGCCTGCTGCCCGCCGCAATCGCCGCCGGGCCGGCCCGCACCCTGCCATTGAGACTGAACGGGAATTATTATTTTTTTATCTCTCAACCTGTCCAAGAGGCCTGCTGCCCGCCGCACTCGCCGCCGGGCCGGCCCGCACCCTGCCATTGAGACTGAACGGGGATTATTTATTTTTTTAACTTGGCCGCCGGCCCGGGGCGTGCATCGCCCCCGGTACCTCCAGCCGCTACTATTTCCGCGGGCCGTGTTCCAACACTATTCACCCCGGCCAAGAGGCCTATTCCCCGGCCCTCACCCCGCCATTGAGACTGCACGGGAATTATTATTTTTTTATCTCTCAACCTGTCCAAGAGGCCTGCTGCCCGCCGCAATCGCCGCCGGGCCGGCCCGCACCCTGCCATTGAGACTGAACGGGGATTATTTATTTTTTTAACTTGGCCGCCGGGCCGGGGCGGGCATCGCCCCCGGTACCTCCAGCCGCAACTATTTCCGCGGGCCGTGTTCCAACACTATTCACCCCGGCCAAGAGGCCTATTCCCCGGCCCGCACCCCGCCATTGAGACTGCACGGGAATTATTATTTTTTTATCTCTCAACCTGTCCAAGAGGCCTGCTGCCCCCCGCACTCGCCGCCGGGCCGGCCCGCACCCCGCCATTGAGACTGAACGGGGATTATTATTTTTTTTAACTCGGCCTCCGGGCCGGGGCGGGCTTCGCCCCCGGTACCTCCAGCCGCTTCTATTTACACGCGCCGCGTTCCAACATATTCACCCCGGCCAAGAGGCCTATTCCCCGGCCCGCACCCCGCCATTGAGACTGCACGGGAATTATTATTTTTTTATCTCTCAACCTGTCCAAGAGGCCTGCTGCCCGCCGCACTCGCCGCCGGGCCGGCCCGCACCCCGCCATTGAGACTGCACGGGAATTATTATTTTTATATCTCTCAACCTGTCCAAGAGGCCTGCTGCCCGCCGCACTCGCCGCCGGGCCGGCCCGCACCCCGCCATTGAGACAGAACGGGGATTATTATTTTTTTTAACTCGGCCTCCGGGCCGGGGCGGGCTTCGCCCCCGGTACCTCCAGCCGCTTCTATTTACGCGCGCCGCGTTCCAACATATTCACCCCGGCCAAGAGGCCTATTCCCCGGCCCGCACCCCGCCATTGAGACTGCATGGGAATTATTATTTTTTTATCTCTCAACCTGTCCAAGAGGCCTGCTGCCCGCCGCAATCGCCGCCGGGCCGGCCCGCACCCTGCCATTGAGACTGAACGGGAATTATTATTTTTTTATCTCTCAACCTGTAAAAGAGGCCTGCTGCCCGCCGCACTCGCCGCCGGGCCGGCCCGCACCCTGCCATTGAGACTGAACGGGGATTATTTATTTTTTTAACTTGGCCGCCGGCCCGGGGCGGGCATCGCCCCCGGTACCTCCAGCCGCTACTATTTCCGCGGGCCGTGTTCCAACACTATTCACCCCGGCCAAGAGGCCTATTCCCCGGCCCGCACCCCGCCATTGAGACTGCACGGGAATTATTATTTTTTTATCTCTCAACCTGTCCAAGAGGCCTGCTGCCCGCCGCACTCGCCGCCGGGCCGGCCCGCACCCCGCCATTGAGACTGAACGGGGATTATTATTTTTTTTAACTCGGCCTCCGGGCCGGGGCGGGCTTCGCCCCCGGTACCTCCAGCCGCTTCTATTTACGCGCGCCGCGTTCCAACATATTCACCCCGGCCAAGAGGCCTATTCCCCGGCCCGCACCCCGCCATTGAGACTGCATGGGAATTATTATTTTTTTATCTCTCAACCTGTCCAAGAGGCCTGCTGCCCGCCGCAATCGCCGCCGGGCCGGCCCGCACCCTGCCATTGAGACTGAACGGGATTATTTATTTTTTTAACTTGGCCGCCGGGCCGGGGCGGGCATCGCCCCCGGTACCTCCAGCCGCTACTATTTCCGCGGGCCGTGTTCCAACACTATTCACCCCGGCCAAGAGGCCTATTCCCCGGCCCGCACCCCGCCATTGAGACTGCACGGGAATTATTATTTTTTTATCTCTCAACCTGTCCAAGAGGCCTGCTGCCCGCCGCAATCGCCGCCGGGCCGGCCCGCACCCTGCCATTGAGACTGAACGGGGATTATTTATTTTTTTAACTTGGCCGCCGGGCCGGGGCGGGCATCGCCCCCGGTACCTCCAGCCGCAACTATTTCCGCGGGCCGTGTTCCAACACTATTCACCCCGGCCAAGAGGCCTATTCCCCGGCCCGCACCCCGCCATTGAGACTGCACGGGAATTATTATTTTTTTATCTCTCAACCTGTCCAAGAGGCCTGCTGCCCCCCGCACTCGCCGCCGGGCCGGCCCGCACCCCGCCATTGAGACTGAACGGGGATTATTATTTTTTTTAACTCGGCCTCCGGGCCGGGGCGGGCTTCGCCCCCGGTACCTCCAGCCGCTTCTATTTACACGCGCCGCGTTCCAACATATTCACCCCGGCCAAGAGGCCTATTCCCCGGCCCGCACCCCGCCATTGAGACTGCACGGGAATTATTATTTTTTTATCTCTCAACCTGTCCAAGAGGCCTGCTGCCCGCCGCACTCGCCGCCGGTTCGGCCCGCACCCCGCCATTGAGACTGAACGGGGATTATTTATTTTTTTAACTTGGCCGCCGGGCCGGGGCGGGCATCGCCCCCGGTACCTCCAGCCGCTACTATTTCCGCGGGCCGTGTTCCAACACTATTCACCCCGGCCAAGAGGCCTATTCCCCGGCCCGCACCCCGCCATTAAGACTGCACGGGAATTATTATTTTTTTATCTCTCAACCTGTCCAAGAGGCCTGCTGCCCGCCGCACTCGCCGCCGGGCCGGCCCGCACCCCGCCATTGAGACAGAACGGGGATTATTATTTTTTTTAACTCGGCCTCCGGGCCGGGGCGGGCTTCGCCCCCGGTACCTCCAGCCGCTTCTATTTACGCGCGCCGCGTTCCAACATATTCACCCCGGCCAAGAGGCCTATTCCCCGGCCCGCACCCCGCCATTGAGACTGCATGGGAATTATTATTTTTTTATCTCTCAACCTGTCCAAGAGGCCTGCTGCCCGCCGCAATCGCCGCCGGGCCGGCCCGCACCCTGCCATTGAGACTGAACGGGAATTATTATTTTTTTATCTCTCAACCTGTCCAAGAGGCCTGCTGCCCGCCGCACTCGCCGCCGGGCCGGCCCGCACCCTGCCATTGAGACTGAACGGGGATTATTTATTTTTTTAACTTGGCCGCCGGCCCGGGGCGGGCATCGCCCCCGGTACCTCCAGCCGCTACTATTTCCGCGGGCCGTGTTCCAACACTATTCACCCCGGCCAAGAGGCCTATTCCCCGGCCCGCACCCCGCCATTGAGACTGCACGGGAATTATTATTTTTTTATCTCTCAACCTGTCCAAGAGGCCTGCTGCCCGCCGCAATCGCCGCCCGGCCGGCCCGCACCCTGCCATTGAGACTGAACGGGGATTATTTATTTTTTTAACTTGGCCGCCGGGCCGGGGCGGGCATCGCCCCCGGTACCTCCAGCCGCTACTATTTCCGCGGGCCGTGTTCCAACACTATTCACCCCGGCCAAGAGGCCTATTCCCCGGCCCGCACCCCGCCATTGAGACTGCACGGGAATTATTATTTTTTTATCTCTCAACCTGTCCAAGAGGCCTGCTGCCCGCCGCACTCGCCGCCGGGCCGGCCCGCACCCCGCCATTGAGACTGAACGGGGATTATTATTTTTTTTAACTCGGCCTCCGGGCCGGGGCGGGCTTCGCCCCCGGTACCTCCAGCCGCTTCTATTTACACGCGCCGCGTTCCAACATATTCACCCCGGCCAAGAGGCCTATTCCCCGGCCCGCACCTCGCCATTGAGACTGCATGGGAATTATTATTTTTTTATCTCTCAACCTGTCCAAGAGGCCTGCTGCCCGCCGCAATTGCCGCCGGGCCGGCCCGCACCCTGCCATTGAGACTGAACGGGAATTATTATTTTTTTATCTCTCAACCTGTCCAAGAGGCCTGCTGCCCGCCGCAATCGCCGCCGGGCCGGCCCGCACCCTGCCATTGAGACTGAACGGGATTATTTATTTTTTTAACTTGGCCGCCGGGCCGGGGCGGGCATCGCCCCCGGTACCTCCAGCCGCTACTATTTCCGCGGGCCGTGTTCCAACACTATTCACCCCGGCCAAGAGGCCTATTCCCCGGCCCGCACCCCGCCATTGAGACTGCACGGGAATTATTATTTTTTTATCTCTCAACCTGTCCAAGAGGCCTGCTGCCCGCCGCACTCGCCGCCGGGCCGGCCCGCACCCCGCCATTGAGACTGAACGGGGATTATTATTTTTTTTAACTCGGCCCCCGGTACCTCCAGCCGCTTCTATTTACGCGCGCCGCGTTCCAACATATTCACCCCGGCCAAGAGGCCTATTCCCCGGCCCGCACCCCGCCATTCAGACTGCACGGGAATTCTTATTTTTTTATCTATCAACCTGTCCAAGAGGCCTGCTGCCCGCCGCACTCGCCGCCGGGCCGGCCCGCACCCCGCCATTGAGACTGAACGGGGATTATTATTTTTTTTAACTCGGCCTCCGGGCCGGGGCGGGCTTCGCCCCCGGTACCTCCAGCCGCTTCTATTTACGCTCGCCGCGTTCCAACATATTCACCCCGGCCAAGAGGCCTATTCCCCGGCCCGCACCCCGCCATTGAGACTGCATGGGAATTATTATTTTTTTATCTCTCAACCTGTCCAAGAGGCCTGCTGCCCGCCGCAATCGCCGCCGGGCCGGCCCGCACCCTGCCATTGAGACTGAACGGGATTATTTATTTTTTTAACTTGGCCGCCGGGCCGGGGCGGGCATCGCCCCCGGTACCTCCAGCCGCTACTATTTCCGCGGGCCGTGTTCCAACACTATTCACCCCGGCCAAGAGGCCTATTCCCCGGCCCGCACCCCGCCATTGAGACTGCACGGGAATTATTATTTTTTTATCTCTCAACCTGTCCAAGAGGCCTGCTGCCCGCCGCACTCGCCGCCGGGCCGGCCCGCACCCCGCCATTGAGACTGAACGGGGATTATTATTTTTTTTAACTCGGCCTCCGGGCCGGGTCGGGCTTCGCCCCCGGTACCTCCAGCCGCTTCTATTTACGCGCGCCGCGTTCCAACATATTCACCCCGGCCAAGAGGCCTATTCCCCGGCCCGCACCCCGCCATTGAGACTGCACGGGAATTATTATTTTTTTATCTCTCAACCTGTCCAAGAGGCCTGCTGCCCGCCGCACTCGCCGCCGGGCCGGCCCGCACCCCGCCATTGAGACTGAACGGGGATTATTATTTTTTTTAACTCGGCCTCCGGGCCGGGGCGGGCTTCGCCCCCGGTACCTCCAGCCGCTTCTATTTACGCGCGCCGCGTTCCAACATATTCACCCCGGCCAAGAGGCCTATTCCCCGGCCCGCACCCCGCCATTGAGACTGCATGGGAATTATTATTTTTTATCTCTCAACCTGTCCAAGAGGCCTGCTGCCCGCCGCAATCGCCGCCGGGCCGGCCCGCACCCTGCCATTGAGACTGACCGGGATTATTTATTTTTTTAACTTGGCCGCCGGGCCGGGGCGGGCATCGCCCCCGGTACCTCCAGCCGCTACTATTTCCGCGGGCCGTGTTCCAACACTATTCACCCCGGCCAAGAGGCCTATTCCCCGGCCCGCACCCCGCCATTGAGACTGCACGGGAATTATTATTTTTTTATCTCTCAACCTGTCCAAGAGGCCTGCTGCCTGCCGCACTCGCCGCCGGGCCGGCCCGCACCCCGCCATTGAGACTGAACGGGGATTATTATTTTTTTTAACTCGGCCTCCGGGCCGGGGCGGGCTTCGCCCCCGGTACCTCCAGCCGCTTCTATTTACGCGCGCCGCGTTCCAACATATTCACCCCGGCCAAGAGGCCTATTCCCCGGCCCGCACCCCGCCATTGAGACTGCATGGGAATTATTATTTTTTTATCTCTCAACCTGTCCAAGAGGCCTGCTGCCCGCCGCAATTGCCGCCGGGCCGGCCCGCACCCTGCCATTGAGACTGAACGGGAATTATTATTTTTTTATCTCTCAACCTGTCCAAGAGGCCTGCTGCCCGCCGCAATCGCCGCCGGGCCGGCCCGCACCCTGCCATTGAGACTGAACGGGGATTATTTATTTTTTTAACTTGGCCGCCGGGCCGGGGCGGGCATCGCCCCCGGTACCTCCAGCCGCTACTATTTCCGCGGGCCGTGTTCCAACACTATTCACCCCGGCCAAGAGGCCTATTCCCCGGCCCGCACCCCGCCATTGAGACTGCACGGGAATTATTATTTTTTTATCTCTCAACCTGTCCAAGAGGCCTGCTGCCCGCCGCACTCGCTGCCGGGCCGGCCCGCACCCCGCCATTGAGACTGAACGGGGATTATTATTTTTTTTAACTCGGCCTCCGGGCCGGGGCGGGCTTCGCCCCCGGTACCTCCAGCCGCTTCTATTTACGCGCGCCGCGTTCCAACATATTCACCCCGGCCAAGAGGCCTATTCCCCGGCCACACTCGTCCGCCGGGCCGGCCCGCACCCCGCCGTTGAGACTGCACGGGAATTATTATTTTTATATCTCTCAACCTGTCCAAGAGGCCTGCTGCCCGCCGCAATCGCCGCCGGGCCGGCCCGCACCCTGCCATTGACACTGAACGGGGATTATTTATTTTTTTAACTTGGCCGCCGGGCCGGGGCGGGCATCGCCCCCGGTACCTCCAGCCGCTACTATTTCCGCGGGCCGTGTTCCAACACTATTCACCCCGGCCAAGAGGCCTATTCCCCGGCCCGCACCCCGCCATTGAGACTGCACGGGAATTATTATTTTTTTATCTCTCAACCTGTCCAAGAGGCCTGCTGCCCGCCGCACTCGCCGCCGGGCCGGCCCGCACCCCGCCATTGAGACTGAACGGGGATTATTATTTTTTTTAACTCGGCCTCCGGGCCGGGGCGGGCTTCGCCCCCGGTACCTCCAGCCGCTTCTATTTACGCGCGCCGCGTTCCAACATATTCACCCCGGCCAAGAGGCCTATTCCCCGGCCCGCACCCCGCCATTGAGACTGCATGGGAATTATTATTTTTTTATCTCTCAACCTGTCCAAGAGGCCTGCTGCCCACCGCAATTGCCGCCGGGCCGGCCCGCACCCTGCCATTGAGACTGAACGGGAATTATTATTTTTTTATCTCTCAACCTGTCCAAGAGGCCTGCTGCCCGCCGCAATCGCCGCCGGGCCGGCCCGCACCCTGCCATTGAGACTGAACGGGATTATTTATTTTTTTAACTTGGCCGCCGGGCCGGGGCGGGCATCGCCCCCGGTACCTCCAGCCGCTACTATTTCCGCGGACCGTGTTCCAACACTATTCACCCCGGCCAAGAGGCCTATTCCCCGGCCCGCACCCCGCCATTGAGACTGCACGGGAATTATTATTTTTTTATCTCTCAACCTGTCCAAGAGGCCTGCTGCCCGCCGCACTCGCTGCCGGGCCGGCCCGCACCCCGCCATTGAGACTGAACGGGGATTATTATTTTTTTTAACTCGGCCTCCGGGCCGGGGCGGGCTTCGCCCCCGGTACCTCCAGCCGCTTCTATTTACGCGCGCCGCGTTCCAACATATTCACCCCGGCCAAGAGGCCTATTCCCCGGCCCGCACCCCGCCATTGAGACTGCATGGGAATTATTATTTTTTTATCTCTCAACCTGTCCAAGAGGCCTGCTGCCCGCCGCAATTGCCGCCGGGCCGGCCCGCACCCTGCCATTGAGACTGAACGGGAATTATTATTTTTTTATCTCTCAACCTGTCCAAGAGGCCTGCTGCCCGCCGCACTCGCCGCCGGGCCGGCCCGCACCCTGCCATTGAGACTGAACGGGGATTATTTATTTTTTTAACTTGGCCGCCGGGCCGGGCCGGGCATCGCCCCCGGTACCTCCAGCCGCTACTATTTCCGCGGGCCGTGTTCCAACACTATTCACCCCGGCCAAGAGGCCTATTCCCCGGCCCGCACCCCGCCATTGAGACTGCATGGGAATTATTATTTTTTTATCTCTCAACCTGTCCAAGAGGCCTGCTGCCCGCCGCACTCGCCGCCGGGCCGGCCCGCACCCCGCCATTGAGACTGAACGGGGATTATTTTTTTTTTTAACTCGGCCTCCGGGCCGGGGCGGGCTTCGCCCCCGGTACCTCCAGCCGCTTCTATTTACGCGCGCCGCGTTCCAACATATTCACCCCGGCCAAGAGGCCTATTCCCCGGCCCGCACCCCGCCATTGAGACTGCATGGGAATTATTATTTTTTTATCTCTCAACCTGTCCAAGAGGCCTGCTGCCCGCCGCAATCGCCGCCGGGCCGGCCCGCACCCTGCCATTGAGACTGAACGGGAATTATTATTTTTTTATCTCTCAACCTGTCCAAGAGGCCTGCTGCCCGCCGCACTCGCCGCCGGGCCGGCCCGCACCCTGCCATTGAGACTGAACGGGGATTATTTATTTTTTTAACTTGGCCGCCGGCCCGGGGCGGGCATCGCCCCCGGTACCTCCAGCCGCTACTATTTCCGCGGGCCGTGTTCCAACACTATTCACCCCGGCCAAGAGGCCTATTCCCCGGCCCGCACCCCGCCATTGAGACTGCACGGGAATTATTATTTTTTTATCTCTCAACCTGTCCAAGAGGCCTGCTGCCCGCCGCAATCGCCGCCGGGCCGGCCCGCACCCTGCCATTGAGACTGAACGGGGATTATTTATTTTTTTAACTTGGCCGCCGGGCCGGGGCGGGCATCGCCCCCGGTACCTCCAGCCGCAACTATTTCCGCGGGCCGTGTTCCAACACTATTCACCCCGGCCAAGAGGCCTATTCCCCGGCCCGCACCCCGCCATTGAGACTGCACGGGAATTATTATTTTTTTATCTCTCAACCTGTCCAAGAGGCCTGCTGCCCCCCGCACTCGCCGCCGGGCCGGCCCGCACCCCGCCATTGAGACTGAACGGGGATTATTATTTTTTTTAACTCGGCCTCCGGGCCGGGGCGGGCTTCGCCCCCGGTACCTCCAGCCGCTTCTATTTACACGCGCCGCGTTCCAACATATTCACCCCGGCCAAGAGGCCTATTCCCCGGCCCGCACCCCGCCATTGAGACTGCACGGGAATTATTATTTTTTTATCTCTCAACCTGTCCAAGAGGCCTGCTGCCCGCCGCAATTGCCGCCGGGCCGGCCCGCACCCCGCCATTGAGACTGCATGGGAATTATTATTTTTTTATCTCTCAACCTGTCCAAGAGGCCTGCTGCCCGCCGCAATCGCCGCCGGGCCGGCCCGCACCCTGCCATTGAGACTGAACGGGGATTATTTATTTTTTTAACTTGGCCGCCGGCCCGGGGCGGGCATCGCCCCCGGTACCTCCAGCCGCTACTATTTCCGCGGGCCGTGTTCCAACACTATTCACCCCGGCCAAGAGGCCTATTCCCCGGCCCGCACCCCGCCATTAAGACTGCACGGGAATTATTATTTTTTTATCTCTCAACCTGTCCAAGAGGCCTGCTGCCCGCCGCACTCGCCGCCGGGCCGGCCCGCACCCCGCCATTGAGACAGAACGGGGATTATTATTTTTTTTAACTCGGCCTCCGGGCCGGGGCGGGCTTCGCCCCCGGTACCTCCAGCCGCTTCTATTTACGCGCGCCGCGTTCCAACATATTCACCCCGGCCAAGAGGCCTATTCCCCGGCCCGCACCCCGCCATTGAGACTGCATGGGAATTATTATTTTTTTATCTCTCAACCTGTCCAAGAGGCCTGCTGCCCGCCGCAATCGCCGCCGGGCCGGCCCGCACCCTGCCATTGAGACTGAACGGGAATTATTATTTTTTTATCTCTCAACCTGTCCAAGAGGCCTGCTGCCCGCCGCACTCGCCGCCGGGCCGGCCCGCACCCTGTCATTGAGACTGAACGGGGATTATTTATTTTTTTAACTTGGCCGCCGGCCCGGGGCGGGCATCGCCCCCGGTACCTCCAGCCGCTACTATTTCCGCGGGCCGTGTTCCAACACTATTCACCCCGGCCAAGAGGCCTATTCCCCGGCCCGCACCCCGCCATTGAGACTGCACGGGAATTATTATTTTTTTATCTCTCAACCTGTCCAAGAGGCCTGCTGCCCGCCGCAATCGCCGCCGGGCCGGCCCGCACCCTGCCATTGAGACTGAACGGGATTATTTATTTTTTTAACTTGGCCGCCGGGCCGGGGCGGGCATCGCCCCCGGTACCTCCAGCCGCTACTATTTCCGCGGGCCGTGTTCCAACACTATTCACCCCGGCCAAGAGGCCTATTCCCCGGCCCGCACCCCGCCATTGAGACTGCACGGGAATTATTATTTTTTTATCTCTCAACCTGTCCAAGAGGCCTGCTGCCCGCCGCAATCGCCGCCGGGCCGGCCCGCACCCTGCCATTGAGACTGAACGGGGATTATTTATTTTTTTAACTTGGCCGCCGGGCCGGGGCGGGCATCGCCCCCGGTACCTCCAGCCGCAACTATTTCCGCGGGCCGTGTTCCAACACTATTCACCCCGGCCAAGAGGCCTATTCCCCGGCCCGCACCCCGCCATTGAGACTGCACGGGAATTATTATTTTTTTATCTCTCAACCTGTCCAAGAGGCCTGCTGCCCCCCGCACTCGCCGCCGGGCCGGCCCGCACCCCGCCATTGAGACTGAACGGGGATTATTATTTTTTTTAACTCGGCCTCCGGGCCGGGGCGGGCTTCGCCCCCGGTACCTCCAGCCGCTTCTATTTACGCGCGCCGCGTTCCAACATATTCACCCCGGCCAAGAGGCCTATTCCCCGGCCCGCACCCCGCCATTGAGACTGCATGGGAATTATTATTTTTTTATCTCTCAACCTGTCCAAGAGGCCTGCTGCCCGCCGCAATTGCCGCCGGGCCGGCCCGCACCCTGCCATTGAGACTGAACGGGAATTATTATTTTTTTATCTCTCAACCTGTCCAAGAGGCCTGCTGCCCGCCGCAATCGCCGCCGGGCCGGCCCGCACCCTGCCATTGAGACTGAACGGGATTATTTATTTTTTTAACTTGGCCGCCGGGCCGGGGCGGGCATCGCCCCCGGTACCTCCAGCCGCTACTATTTCCGCGGACCGTGTTCCAACACTATTCACCCCGGCCAAGAGGCCTATTCCCCGGCCCGCACCCCGCCATTGAGACTGCACGGGAATTATTATTTTTTTATCTCTCAACCTGTCCAAGAGGCCTGCTGCCCGCCGCACTCGCTGCCGGGCCGGCCCGCACCCCGCCATTGAGACTGAACGGGGATTATTATTTTTTTTAACTCGGCCTCCGGGCCGGGGCGGGCTTCGCCCCCGGTACCTCCAGCCGCTTCTATTTACGCGCGCCGCGTTCCAACATATTCACCCCGGCCAAGAGGCCTATTCCCCGGCCCGCACCCCGCCATTGAGACTGCATGGGAATTATTATTTTTTTATCTCTCAACCTGTCCAAGAGGCCTGCTGCCCGCCGCAATTGCCGCCGGGCCGGCCCGCACCCTGCCATTGAGACTGAACGGGAATTATTATTTTTTTATCTCTCAACCTGTCCAAGAGGCCTGCTGCCCGCCGCACTCGCCGCCGGGCCGGCCCGCACCCTGCCATTGAGACTGAACGGGGATTATTTATTTTTTTAACTTGGCCGCCGGGCCGGGCCGGGCATCGCCCCCGGTACCTCCAGCCGCTACTATTTCCGCGGGCCGTGTTCCAACACTATTCACCCCGGCCAAGAGGCCTATTCCCCGGCCCGCACCCCGCCATTGAGACTGCATGGGAATTATTCTTTTTTTATCTCTCAACCTGTCCAAGAGGCCTGCTGCCCGCCGCACTCGCCGCCGGGCCGGCCCGCACCCCGCCATTGAGACTGAACGGGGATTATTTTTTTTTTTAACTCGGCCTCCGGGCCGGGGCGGGCTTCGCCCCCGGTACCTCCAGCCGCTTCTATTTACGCGCGCCGCGTTCCAACATATTCACCCCGGCCAAGAGGCCTATTCCCCGGCCCGCACCCCGCCATTGAGACTGCATGGGAATTATTATTTTTTTATCTCTCAACCTGTCCAAGAGGCCTGCTGCCCGCCGCAATCGCCGCGGGCCGGCCCGCACCCTGCCATTGAGACTGAACGGGAATTATTATTTTTTTATCTCTCAACCTGTCCAAGAGGCCTGCTGCCCGCCGCACTCGCCGCCGGGCCGGCCCGCACCCTGCCATTGAGACTGAACGGGGATTATTTATTTTTTTAACTTGGCCGCCGGCCCGGGGCGGGCATCGCCCCCGGTACCTCCAGCCGCTACTATTTCCGCGGGCCGTGTTCCAACACTATTCACCCCGGCCAAGAGGCCTATTCCCCGGCCCGCACCCCGCCATTGAGACTGCACGGGAATTATTATTTTTTTATCTCTCAACCTGTCCAAGAGGCCTGCTGCCCGCCGCAATCGCCGCCGGGCCGGCCCGCACCCTGCCATTGAGACTGAACGGGGATTATTTATTTTTTTAACTTGGCCGCCGGGCCGGGGCGGGCATCGCCCCCGGTACCTCCAGCCGCAACTATTTCCGCGGGCCGTGTTCCAACACTATTCACCCCGGCCAAGAGGCCTATTCCCCGGCCCGCACCCCGCCATTGAGACTGCACGGGAATTATTATTTTTTTATCTCTCAACCTGTCCAAGAGGCCTGCTGCCCCCCGCACTCGCCGCCGGGCCGGCCCGCACCCCGCCATTGAGACTGAACGGGGATTATTATTTTTTTTAACTCGGCCTCCGGGCCGGGGCGGGCTTCGCCCCCGGTACCTCCAGCCGCTTCTATTTACACGCGCCGCGTTCCAACATATTCACCCCGGCCAAGAGGCCTATTCCCCGGCCCGCACCCCGCCATTGAGACTGCACGGGAATTATTATTTTTTTATCTCTCAACCTGTCCAAGAGGCCTGCTGCCCGCCGCAATTGCCGCCGGGCCGGCCCGCACCCCGCCATTGAGACTGCATGGGAATTATTATTTTTTTATCTCTCAACCTGTCCAAGAGGCCTGCTGCCCGCCGCAATCGCCGCCGGGCCGGCCCGCACCCTGCCATTGAGACTGAACGGGGATTATTTATTTTTTTAACTTGGCCGCCGGCCCGGGGCGGGCATCGCCCCCGGTACCTCCAGCCGCTACTATTTCCGCGGGCCGTGTTCCAACACTATTCACCCCGGCCAAGAGGCCTATTCCCCGGCCCGCACCCCGCCATTAAGACTGCACGGGAATTATTATTTTTTTATCTCTCAACCTGTCCAAGAGGCCTGCTGCCCGCCGCACTCGCCGCCGGGCCGGCCCGCACCCCGCCATTGAGACAGAACGGGGATTATTATTTTTTTTAACTCGGCCTCCGGGCCGGGGCGGGCTTCGCCCCCGGTACCTCCAGCCGCTTCTATTTACGCGCGCCGCGTTCCAACATATTCACCCCGGCCAAGAGGCCTATTCCCCGGCCCGCACCCCGCCATTGAGACTGCATGGGAATTATTATTTTTTTATCTCTCAACCTGTCCAAGAGGCCTGCTGCCCGCCGCAATCGCCGCCGGGCCGGCCCGCACCCTGCCATTGAGACTGAACGGGAATTATTATTTTTTTATCTCTCAACCTGTCCAAGAGGCCTGCTGCCCGCCGCACTCGCCGCCGGGCCGGCCCGCACCCTGTCATTGAGACTGAACGGGGATTATTTATTTTTTTAACTTGGCCGCCGGCCCGGGGCGGGCATCGCCCCCGGTACCTCCAGCCGCTACTATTTCCGCGGGCCGTGTTCCAACACTATTCACCCCGGCCAAGAGGCCTATTCCCCGGCCCGCACCCCGCCATTGAGACTGCACGGGAATTATTATTTTTTTATCTCTCAACCTGTCCAAGAGGCCTGCTGCCCGCCGCAATCGCCGCCGGGCCGGCCCGCACCCTGCCATTGAGACTGAACGGGATTATTTATTTTTTTAACTTGGCCGCCGGGCCGGGGCGGGCATCGCCCCCGGTACCTCCAGCCGCTACTATTTCCGCGGGCCGTGTTCCAACACTATTCACCCCGGCCAAGAGGCCTATTCCCCGGCCCGCACCCCGCCATTGAGACTGCACGGGAATTATTATTTTTTTATCTCTCAACCTGTCCAAGAGGCCTGCTGCCCGCCGCAATCGCCGCCGGGCCGGCCCGCACCCTGCCATTGAGACTGAACGGGGATTATTTATTTTTTTAACTTGGCCGCCGGGCCGGGGCGGGCATCGCCCCCGGTACCTCCAGCCGCAACTATTTCCGCGGGCCGTGTTCCAACACTATTCACCCCGGCCAAGAGGCCTATTCCCCGGCCCGCACCCCGCCATTGAGACTGCACGGGAATTATTATTTTTTTATCTCTCAACCTGTCCAAGAGGCCTGCTGCCCCCCGCACTCGCCGCCGGGCCGGCCCGCACCCCGCCATTGAGACTGAACGGGGATTATTATTTTTTTTAACTCGGCCTCCGGGCCGGGGCGGGCTTCGCCCCCGGTACCTCCAGCCGCTTCTATTTACGCGCGCCGCGTTCCAACATATTCACCCCGGCCAAGAGGCCTATTCCCCGGCCCGCACCCCGCCATTGAGACTGCATGGGAATTATTATTTTTTTATCTCTCAACCTGTCCAAGAGGCCTGCTGCCCGCCGCAATTGCCGCCGGGCCGGCCCGCACCCTGCCATTGAGACTGAACGGGAATTATTATTTTTTTATCTCTCAACCTGTCCAAGAGGCCTGCTGCCCGCCGCAATCGCCGCCGGGCCGGCCCGCACCCTGCCATTGAGACTGAACGGGATTATTTATTTTTTTAACTTGGCCGCCGGGCCGGGGCGGGCATCGCCCCCGGTACCTCCAGCCGCTACTATTTCCGCGGACCGTGTTCCAACACTATTCACCCCGGCCAAGAGGCCTATTCCCCGGCCCGCACCCCGCCATTGAGACTGCACGGGAATTATTATTTTTTTATCTCTCAACCTGTCCAAGAGGCCTGCTGCCCGCCGCACTCGCTGCCGGGCCGGCCCGCACCCCGCCATTGAGACTGAACGGGGATTATTATTTTTTTTAACTCGGCCTCCGGGCCGGGGCGGGCTTCGCCCCCGGTACCTCCAGCCGCTTCTATTTACGCGCGCCGCGTTCCAACATATTCACCCCGGCCAAGAGGCCTATTCCCCGGCCCGCACCCCGCCATTGAGACTGCATGGGAATTATTATTTTTTTATCTCTCAACCTGTCCAAGAGGCCTGCTGCCCGCCGCAATTGCCGCCGGGCCGGCCCGCACCCTGCCATTGAGACTGAACGGGAATTATTATTTTTTTATCTCTCAACCTGTCCAAGAGGCCTGCTGCCCGCCGCACTCGCCGCCGGGCCGGCCCGCACCCTGCCATTGAGACTGAACGGGGATTATTTATTTTTTTAACTTGGCCGCCGGGCCGGGCCGGGCATCGCCCCCGGTACCTCCAGCCGCTACTATTTCCGCGGGCCGTGTTCCAACACTATTCACCCCGGCCAAGAGGCCTATTCCCCGGCCCGCACCCCGCCATTGAGACTGCATGGGAATTATTATTTTTTTATCTCTCAACCTGTCCAAGAGGCCTGCTGCCCGCCGCACTCGCCGCCGGGCCGGCCCGCACCCCGCCATTGAGACTGAACGGGGATTATTTTTTTTTTTAACTCGGCCTCCGGGCCGGGGCGGGCTTCGCCCCCGGTACCTCCAGCCGCTTCTATTTACGCGCGCCGCGTTCCAACATATTCACCCCGGCCAAGAGGCCTATTCCCCGGCCCGCACCCCGCCATTGAGACTGCATGGGAATTATTATTTTTTTATCTCTCAACCTGTCCAAGAGGCCTGCTGCCCGCCGCAATCGCCGCGGGCCGGCCCGCACCCTGCCATTGAGACTGAACGGGAATTATTATTTTTTTATCTCTCAACCTGTCCAAGAGGCCTGCTGCCCGCCGCACTCGCCGCCGGGCCGGCCCGCACCCTGCCATTGAGACTGAACGGGGATTATTTATTTTTTTAACTTGGCCGCCGGCCCGGGGCGGGCATCGCCCCCGGTACCTCCAGCCGCTACTATTTCCGCGGGCCGTGTTCCAACACTATTCACCCCGGCCAAGAGGCCTATTCCCCGGCCCGCACCCCGCCATTGAGACTGCACGGGAATTATTATTTTTTTATCTCTCAACCTGTCCAAGAGGCCTGCTGCCCGCCGCAATCGCCGCCGGGCCGGCCCGCACCCTGCCATTGAGACTGAACGGGGATTATTTATTTTTTTAACTTGGCCGCCGGGCCGGGGCGGGCATCGCCCCCGGTACCTCCAGCCGCAACTATTTCCGCGGGCCGTGTTCCAACACTATTCACCCCGGCCAAGAGGCCTATTCCCCGGCCCGCACCCCGCCATTGAGACTGCACGGGAATTATTATTTTTTTATCTCTCAACCTGTCCAAGAGGCCTGCTGCCCCCCGCACTCGCCGCCGGGCCGGCCCGCACCCCGCCATTGAGACTGAACGGGGATTATTATTTTTTTTAACTCGGCCTCCGGGCCGGGGCGGGCTTCGCCCCCGGTACCTCCAGCCGCTTCTATTTACACGCGCCGCGTTCCAACATATTCACCCCGGCCAAGAGGCCTATTCCCCGGCCCGCACCCCGCCATTGAGACTGCACGGGAATTATTATTTTTTTATCTCTCAACCTGTCCAAGAGGCCTGCTGCCCGCCGCAATTGCCGCCGGGCCGGCCCGCACCCCGCCATTGAGACTGCATGGGAATTATTATTTTTTTATCTCTCAACCTGTCCAAGAGGCCTGCTGCCCGCCGCAATCGCCGCCGGGCCGGCCCGCACCCTGCCATTGAGACTGAACGGGGATTATTTATTTTTTTAACTTGGCCGCCGGCCCGGGGCGGGCATCGCCCCCGGTACCTCCAGCCGCTACTATTTCCGCGGGCCGTGTTCCAACACTATTCACCCCGGCCAAGAGGCCTATTCCCCGGCCCGCACCCCGCCATTAAGACTGCACGGGAATTATTATTTTTTTATCTCTCAACCTGTCCAAGAGGCCTGCTGCCCGCCGCACTCGCCGCCGGGCCGGCCCGCACCCCGCCATTGAGACAGAACGGGGATTATTATTTTTTTTAACTCGGCCTCCGGGCCGGGGCGGGCTTCGCCCCCGGTACCTCCAGCCGCTTCTATTTACGCGCGCCGCGTTCCAACATATTCACCCCGGCCAAGAGGCCTATTCCCCGGCCCGCACCCCGCCATTGAGACTGCATGGGAATTATTATTTTTTTATCTCTCAACCTGTCCAAGAGGCCTGCTGCCCGCCGCAATCGCCGCCGGGCCGGCCCGCACCCTGCCATTGAGACTGAACGGGAATTATTATTTTTTTATCTCTCAACCTGTCCAAGAGGCCTGCTGCCCGCCGCACTCGCCGCCGGGCCGGCCCGCACCCTGTCATTGAGACTGAACGGGGATTATTTATTTTTTTAACTTGGCCGCCGGCCCGGGGCGGGCATCGCCCCCGGTACCTCCAGCCGCTACTATTTCCGCGGGCCGTGTTCCAACACTATTCACCCCGGCCAAGAGGCCTATTCCCCGGCCCGCACCCCGCCATTGAGACTGCACGGGAATTATTATTTTTTTATCTCTCAACCTGTCCAAGAGGCCTGCTGCCCGCCGCAATCGCCGCCGGGCCGGCCCGCACCCTGCCATTGAGACTGAACGGGATTATTTATTTTTTTAACTTGGCCGCCGGGCCGGGGCGGGCTTCGCCCCCGGTACCTCCAGCCGCTTCTATTTACACGCGCCGCGTTCCAACATATTCACCCCGGCCAAGAGGCCTATTCCCCGGCCCGCACCCCGCCATTGAGACTGCACGGGAATTATTATTTTTTTATCTCTCAACCTGTCCAAGAGGCCTGCTGCCCGCCGCAATCGCCGCCGGGCCGGCCCGCACCCTGCCATTGAGACTGAACGGGATTATTTATTTTTTTAACTTGGCCGCCGGGCCGGGGCGGGCATCGCCCCCGGTACCTCCAGCCGCTACTATTTCCGCGGGCCGTGTTCCAACACTATTCACCCCGGCCAAGAGGCCTATTCCCCGGCCCGCACCCCGCCATTGAGACTGCACGGGAATTATTATTTTTTTATCTCTCAACCTGTCCAAGAGGCCTGCTGCCCCCCGCACTCGCCGCCGGGCCGGCCCGCACCCCGCCATTGAGACTGAACGGGGATTATTATTTTTTTTAACTCGGCCTCCGGGCCGGGGCGGGCTTCGCCCCCGGTACCTCCAGCCGCTTCTATTTACGCGCGCCGCGTTCCAACATATTCACCCCGGCCAAGAGGCCTATTCCCCGGCCCGCACCCCGCCATTGAGACTGCATGGGAATTATTATTTTTTTATCTCTCAACCTGTCCAAGAGGCCTGCTGCCCGCCGCAATTGCCGCCGGGCCGGCCCGCACCCTGCCATTGAGACTGAACGGGAATTATTATTTTTTTATCTCTCAACCTGTCCAAGAGGCCTGCTGCCAGCCGCAATCGCCGCCGGGCCGGCCCGCACCCTGCCATTGAGACTGAACGGGGATTATTTATTTTTTTAACTTGGCCGCCGGGCCGGGGCGGGCATCGCCCCCGGTACCTCCAGCCGCTACTATTTCCGCGGGCCGTGTTCCAACACTATTCACCCCGGCCAAGAGGCCTATTCCCCGGCCCGCACCCCGCCATTGAGACTGCACGGGAATTATTATTTTTTTATCTCTCAACCTGTCCAAGAGGCCTGCTGCCCGCCGCACTCGCCGCCGGGCCGGCCCGCACCCCGCCATTGAGACTGAACGGGGATTATTATTTTTTTTAACTCGGCCTCCGGGCCGGGGCGGGCTTCGCCCCCGGTACCTCCAGCCGCTTCTATTTACGCGCGCCGCGTTCCAACATATTCACCCCGGCCAAGAGGCCTATTCCCCGGCCCGCACCCCGCCATTCAGACTGCACGGGAATTCTTATTTTTTTATCTATCAACCTGTCCAAGAGGCCTGCTGCCCGCCGCACTCGCCGCCGGGCCGGCCCGCACCCCGCCATTGAGACTGAACGGGGATTATTATTTTTTTTAACTCGGCCTCCGGGCCGGGGCGGGCTTCGCCCCCGGTACCTCCAGCCGCTTCTATTTACGCGCGCCGCGTTCCAACATATTCACCCCGGCCAAGAGGCCTATTCCCCGGCCCGCACCCCGCCATTGAGACTGCATGGGAATTATTATTTTTTTATCTCTCAACCTGTCCAAGAGGCCTGCTGCCCGCCGCAATCGCCGCCGGGCCGGCCCGCACCCTGCCATTGAGACTGAACGGGATTATTTATTTTTTTAACTTGGCCGCCGGGCCGGGGCGGGCATCGCCCCCGGTACCTCCAGCCGCTACTATTTCCGCGGGCCGTGTTCCAACACTATTCACCCCGGCCAAGAGGCCTATTCCCCGGCCCGCACCCCGCCATTGAGACTGCACGGGAATTATTATTTTTTTATCTCTCAACCTGTCCAAGAGGCCTGCTGCCCGCCGCAATCGCCGCCGGGCCGGCCCGCACCCTGCCATTGAGACTGAACGGGGATTATTTATTTTTTTAACTTGGCCGCCGGGCCGGGGCGGGCATCGCCCCCGGTACCTCCAGCCGCAACTATTTCCGCGGGCCGTGTTCCAACACTATTCACCCCGGCCAAGAGGCCTATTCCCCGGCCCGCACCCCGCCATTGAGACTGCACGGGAATTATTATTTTTTTATCTCTCAACCTGTCCAAGAGGCCTGCTGCCCCCCGCACTCGCCGCCGGGCCGGCCCGCACCCCGCCATTGAGACTGAACGGGGATTATTATTTTTTTTAACTCGGCCTCCGGGCCGGGGCGGGCTTCGCCCCCGGTACCTCCAGCCGCTTCTATTTACACGCGCCGCGTTCCAACATATTCACCCCGGCCAAGAGGCCTATTCCCCGGCCCGCACCCCGCCATTGAGACTGCACGGGAATTATTATTTTTTTATCTCTCAACCTGTCCAAGAGGCCTGCTGCCCGCCGCACTCGCCGCCGGTTCGGCCCGCACCCCGCCATTGAGACTGCACGGGAATTATTATTTTTATATCTCTCAACCTGTCCAAGAGGCCTGCTGCCCGCCGCAATCGCCGCCGGGCCGGCCCGCACCCTGCCATTGAGACTGAACGGGGATTATTTATTTTTTTAACTTGGCCGCCGGCCCGGGGCGGGCATCGCCCCCGGTACCTCCAGCCGCTACTATTTCCGCGGGCCGTGTTCCAACACTATTCACCCCGGCCAAGAGGCCTATTCCCCGGCCCGCACCCCGCCATTGAGACTGCATGGGAATTATTATTTTTTTATCTCTCAACCTGTCCAAGAGGCCTGCTGCCCGCCGCAATCGCCGCCGGGCCGGCCCGCACCCTGCCATTGAGACTGAACGGGGATTATTTATTTTTTTAACTTGGCCGCCGGGCCGGGGCGGGCATCGCCCCCGGTACCTCCAGCCACTACTATTTCCGCGGGCCGTGTTCCAACACTATTCACCCCGGCCAAGAGGCCTATTCCCCGGCCCGCACCCCGCCATTAAGACTGCACGGGAATTATTATTTTTTTATCTCTCAACCTGTCCAAGAGGCCTGCTGCCCGCCGCACTCGCCGCCGGGCCGGCCCGCACCCCGCCATTGAGACAGAACGGGGATTATTATTTTTTTTAACTCGGCCTCCGGGCCGGGGCGGGCTTCGCCCCCGGTACCTCCAGCCGCTTCTATTTACGCGCGCCGCGTTCCAACATATTCACCCCGGCCAAGAGGCCTATTCCCCGGCCCGCACCCCGCCATTGAGACTGCATGGGAATTATTATTTTTTTATCTCTCAACCTGTCCAAGAGGCCTGCTGCCCGCCGCAATCGCCGCCGGGCCGGCCCGCACCCTGCCATTGAGACTGAACGGGAATTATTATTTTTTTATCTCTCAACCTGTCCAAGAGGCCTGCTGCCCGCCGCACTCGCCGCCGGGCCGGCCCGCACCCTGCCATTGAGACTGAACGGGGATTATTTATTTTTTTAACTTGGCCGCCGGCCCGGGGCGGGCATCGCCCCCGGTACCTCCAGCCGCTACTATTTCCGCGGGCCGTGTTCCAACACTATTCACCCCGGCCAAGAGGCCTATTCCCCGGCCCGCACCCCGCCATTGAGACTGCACGGGAATTATTATTTTTTTATCTCTCAACCTGTCCAAGAGGCCTGCTGCCCGCCGCAATCGCCGCCCGGCCGGCCCGCACCCCGCCATTGAGACTGAACGGGGATTATTATTTTTTTTAACTCGGCCTCCGGGCCGGGGCGGGCTTCGCCCCCGGTACCTCCAGCCGCTTCTATTTACACGCGCCGCGTTCCAACATATTCACCCCGGCCAAGAGGCCTATTCCCCGGCCCGCACCTCGCCATTGAGACTGAACGGGAATTATTATTTTTTTATCTCTCAACCTGTCCAAGAGGCCTGCTGCCCGCCGCACTCGCCGCCGGGCCGGCCCGCACCCTGCCATTGAGACTGAACGGGGATTATTTATTTTTTTAACTTGGCCGCCGGGCCGGGGCGGGCATCGCCCCCGGTACCTCCAGCCGCTACTATTTCCGCGGGCCGTGTTCCAACACTATTCACCCCGGCCAAGAGGCCTATTCCCCGGCCCGCACCCCGCCATTGAGACTGCACGGGAATTATTATTTTTTTATCTCTCAACCTGTCCAAGAGGCCTGCTGCCCGCCGCACTCGCCGCCGGGCCGGCCCGCACCCCGCCATTGAGACTGAACGGGGATTATTATTTTTTTTAACTCGGCCCCGGTACCTCCAGCCGCTTCTATTTACGCGCGCCGCGTTCCAACATATTCACCCCGGCCAAGAGGCCTATTCCCCGGCCCGCACCCCGCCATTGAGACTGAACGGGGATTATTATTTTTTTTAACTCGGCCTCCGGGCCGGGGCGGGCTTCGCCCCCGGTACCTCCAGCCGCTTCTATTTACGCGCGCCGCGTTCCAACATATTCACCCCGGCCAAGAGGCCTATTCCCCGGCCCGCACCCCGCCATTGAGACTGCATGGGAATTATTATTTTTTTATCTCTCAACCTGTCCAAGAGGCCTGCTGCCCGCCGCAATCGCCGCCGGGCCGGCCCGCACCCTGCCATTGAGACTGAACGGGATTATTTATTTTTTTAACTTGGCCGCCGGGCCGGGGCGGGCATCGCCCCCGGTACCTCCAGCCGCTACTATTTCCGCGGGCCGTGTTCCAACACTATTCACCCCGGCCAAGAGGCCTATTCCCCGGCCCGCACCCCGCCATTGAGACTGCACGGGAATTATTATTTTTTTATCTCTCAACCTGTCCAAGAGGCCTGCTGCCCGCCGCAATCGCCGCCGGGCCGGCCCGCACCCTGCCATTGAGACTGAACGGGGATTATTTATTTTTTTAACTTGGCCGCCGGGCCGGGGCGGGCATCGCCCCCGGTACCTCCAGCCGCTACTATTTCCGCGGGCCGTGTTCCAACACTATTCACCCCGGCCAAGAGGCCTATTCCCCGGCCCGCACCCCGCCATTGAGACTGCACGGGAATTATTATTTTTTTATCTCTCAACCTGTCCAAGAGGCCTGCTGCCCGCCGCACTCGCCGCCGGGCCGGCCCGCACCCCGCCATTGAGACTGAACGGGGATTATTATTTTTTTTAACTCGGCCTCCGGGCCGGGTCGGGCTTCGCCCCCGGTACCTCCAGCCGCTTCTATTTACGCGCGCCGCGTTCCAACATATTCACCCCGGCCAAGAGGCCTATTCCCCGGCCCGCACCCCGCCATTGAGACTGCACGGGAATTATTATTTTTTTATCTCTCAACCTGTCCAAGAGGCCTGCTGCCCGCCGCACTCGCCGCCGGGCCGGCCCGCACCCCGCCATTGAGACTGAACGGGGATTATTATTTTTTTTAACTCGGCCTCCGGGCCGGGGCGGGCTTCGCCCCCGGTACCTCCAGCCGCTTCTATTTACGCGCGCCGCGTTCCAACATATTCACCCCGGCCAAGAGGCCTATTCCCCGGCTCGCACCCCGCCATTGAGACTGCATGGGAATTATTATTTTTTATCTCTCAACCTGTCCAAGAGGCCTGCTGCCCGCCGCAATCGCCGCCGGGCCGGCCCGCACCCTGCCATTGAGACTGACCGGGATTATTTATTTTTTTAACTTGGCCGCCGGGCCGGGGCGGGCATCGCCCCCGGTACCTCCAGCCGCTACTATTTCCGCGGGCCGTGTTCCAACACTATTCACCCCGGCCAAGAGGCCTATTCCCCGGCCCGCACCCTGCCATTGAGACTGAACGGGAATTATTATTTTTTTATCTCTCAACCTGTCCAAGAGGCCTGCTGCCCGCCGCACTCGCCGCCGGGCCGGCCCGCACCCTGCCATTGAGACTGAACGGGGATTATTTATTTTTTTAACTTGGCCGCCGGGCCGGGGCGGGCATCGCCCCCGGTACCTCCAGCCGCTACTATTTCCGCGGGCCGTGTTCCAACACTATTCACCCCGGCCAAGAGGCCTATTCCCCGGCCCGCACCCCGCCATTGAGACTGCATGGGAATTATTATTTTTTTATCTCTCAACCTGTCCAAGAGGCCTGCTGCCCGCCGCACTCGCCGCCGGGACGGCCCGCACCCCGCCATTGAGACTGAACGGGGATTATTATTTTTTTTAACTCGGCCTCCGGGCCGGGGCGGGCTTCGCCCCCGGTACCTCCAGCCGCTTCTATTTACGCGCGCCGCGTTCCAACATATTCACCCCGGCCAAGAGGCCTATTCCCCGGCCCGCACCCCGCCATTGAGACTGCATGGGAATTATTATTTTTTTATCTCTCAACCTGTCCAAGAGGCCTGCTGCCCGCCGCAATCGCCGCCGGGCCGGCCCGCACCCTGCCGTTGAGACTGAACGGGAATTATTATTTTTTTATCTCTCAACCTGTCCAAGAGGCCTGCTGCCCGCCGCACTCGCCGCCGGGCCGGCCCGCACCCTGCCATTGAGACTGAACGGGGATTATTTATTTTTTTAACTTGGCCGCCGGCCCGGGGCGGGCATCGCCCCCGGTACCTCCAGCCGCTACTATTTCCGCGGGCCGTGTTCCAACACTATTCACCCCGGCCAAGAGGCCTATTCCCCGGCCCGCACCCCGCCATTGAGACTGCACGGGAATTATTATTTTTTTATCTCTCAACCTGTCCAAGAGGCCTGCTGCCCGCCGCAATCGCCGCCGGGCCGGCCCGCACCCTGCCATTGAGACTGAACGGGGATTATTTATTTTTTTAACTTGGCCGCCGGGCCGGGGCGGGCATCGCCCCCGGTACCTCCAGCCGCAACTATTTCCGCGGGCCGTGTTCCAACACTATTCACCCCGGCCAAGAGGCCTATTCCCCGGCCCGCACCCCGCCATTGAGACTGCACGGGAATTATTATTTTTTTATCTCTCAACCTGTCCAAGAGGCCTGCTGCCCCCCGCACTCGCCGCCGGGCCGGCCCGCACCCCGCCATTGAGACTGAACGGGGATTATTATTTTTTTTAACTCGACCTCCGGGCCGGGGCGGGCTTCGCCCCCGGTACCTCCAGCCGCTTCTATTTACACGCGCCGCGTTCCAACATATTCACCCCGGCCAAGAGGCCTATTCCCCGGCCCGCACCCCGCCATTGAGACTGCACGGGAATTATTATTTTTTTATCTCTCAACCTGTCCAAGAGTCCTGCTGCCCGCCGCACTCGCCGCCGGGCCGGCCCGCACCCCGCCATTGAGACTGCACGGGAATTATTATTTTTATATCTCTCAACCTGTCCAAGAGGCCTGCTGCCCGCCGCACTCGCCGCCGGGCCGGCCCGCACCCCGCCATTGAGACAGAACGGGGATTATTATTTTTTTTAACTCGGCCTCCGGGCCGGGGCGGGCTTCGCCCCCGGTACCTCCAGCCGCTTCTATTTACGCGCGCCGCGTTCCAACATATTCACCCCGGCCAAGAGGCCTATTCCCCGGCCCGCACCCCGCCATTGAGACTGCATGGGAATTATTATTTTTTTATCTCTCAACCTGTCCAAGAGGCCTGCTGCCCGCCGCAATCGCCGCCGGGCCGGCCCGCACCCTGCCATTGAGACTGAACGGGAATTATTATTTTTTTATCTCTCAACCTGTCCAAGAGGCCTGCTGCCCGCCGCACTCGCCGCCGGGCCGGCCCGCACCCTGCCATTGAGACTGAACGGGGATTATTTATTTTTTTAACTTGGCCGCCGGCCCGGGGCGGGCATCGCCCCCGGTACCTCCAGCCGCTACTATTTCCGCGGGCCGTGTTCCAACACTATTCACCCCGGCCAAGAGGCCTATTCCCCGGCCCGCACCCCGCCATTGAGACTGCACGGGAATTATTATTTTTTTATCTCTCAACCTGTCCAAGAGGCCTGCTGCCCGCCGCAATCGCCGCCCGGCCGGCCCGCACCCTGCCATTGAGACTGAACGGGGATTATTTATTTTTTTAACTTGGCCGCCGGGCCGGGGCGGGCATCGCCCCCGGTACCTCCAGCCGCTACTATTTCCGCGGGCCGTGTTCCAACACTATTCACCCCGGCCAAGAGGCCTATTCCCCGGCCCGCACCCCGCCATTGAGACTGCACGGGAATTATTATTTTTTTATCTCTCAACCTGTCCAAGAGGCCTGCTGCCCGCCGCACTCGCCGCCGGGCCGGCCCGCACCCCGCCATTGAGACTGAACGGGGATTATTATTTTTTTTAACTCGGCCTCCGGGCCGGGGCGGGCTTCGCCCCCGGTACCTCCAGCCGCTTCTATTTACGCGCGCCGCGTTCCAACATATTCACCCCGGCCAAGAGGCCTATTCCCCGGCCCGCACCCCGCCATTGAGACTGCATGGGAATTATTATTTTTTTATCTCTCAACCTGTCCAAGAGGCCTGCTGCCCGCCGCAATCGCCGCCGGGCCGGCCCGCACCCTGCCATTGAGACTGAACGGGATTATTTATTTTTTTAACTTGGCCGCCGGGCCGGGGCGGGCATCGCCCCCGGTACCTCCAGCTGCTACTATTTCCGCGGGCCGTGTTCCAACACTATTCACCCCGGCCAAGAGGCCTATTCCCCGGCCCGCACCCCGCCATTGAGACTGCACGGGAATTATTATTTTTTTATCTCTCAACCTGTCCAAGAGGCCTGCTGCCCGCCGCAATCGCCGCCGGGCCGGCCCGCACCCTGCCATTGAGACTGAACGGGGATTATTTATTTTTTTAACTTGGCCGCCGGGCCGGGGCGGGCATCGCCCCCGGTACCTCCAGCCGCAACTATTTCCGCGGGCCGTGTTCCAACACTATTCACCCCGGCCAAGAGGCCTATTCCCCGGCCCGCACCCCGCCATTGAGACTGCACGGGAATTATTATTTTTTTATCTCTCAACCTGTCCAAGAGGCCTGCTGCCCCCCGCACTCGCCGCCGGGCCGGCCCGCACCCCGCCATTGAGACTGAACGGGGATTATTATTTTTTTTAACTCGGCCTCCGGGCCGGGGCGGGCTTCGCCCCCGGTACCTCCAGCCGCTTCTATTTACACGCGCCGCGTTCCAACATATTCACCCCGGCCAAGAGGCCTATTCCCCGGCCCGCACCCCGCCATTGAGACTGCACGGGAATTATTATTTTTTTATCTCTCAACCTGTCCAAGAGGCCTGCTGCCCGCCGCACTCGCCGCCGGTTCGGCCCGCACCCCGCCATTGAGACTGCACGGGAATTATTATTTTTATATCTCTCAACCTGTCCAAGAGGCCTGCTGCCCGCCGCAATCGCCGCCGGGCCGGCCCGCACCCTGCCATTGAGACTGAACGGGGATTATTTATTTTTTTAACTTGGCCGCCGGCCCGGGGCGGGCATCGCCCCCGGTACCTCCAGCCGCTACTATTTCCGCGGGCCGTGTTCCAACACTATTCACCCCGGCCAAGAGGCCTATTCCCCGGCCCGCACCCCGCCATTGAGACTGCATGGGAATTATTATTTTTTTATCTCTCAACCTGTCCAAGAGGCCTGCTGCCCGCCGCAATCGCCGCCGGGCCGGCCCGCACCCTGCCATTGAGACTGAACGGGGATTATTTATTTTTTTAACTTGGCCGCCGGGCCGGGGCGGGCATCGCCCCCGGTACCTCCAGCCGCTACTATTTCCGCGGGCCGTGTTCCAACACTATTCACCCCGGCCAAGAGGCCTATTCCCCGGCCCGCACCCCGCCATTAAGACTGCACGGGAATTATTATTTTTTTATCTCTCAACCTGTCCAAGAGGCCTGCTGCCCGCCGCACTCGCCGCCGGGCCGGCCCGCACCCTGCCATTGAGACTGAACGGGGATTATTTATTTTTTTAACTTGGCCGCCGGCCCGGGGCGGGCATCGCCCCCGGTACCTCCAGCCGCTACTATTTCCGCGGGCCGTGTTCCAACACTATTCACCCCGGCCAAGAGGCCTATTCCCCGGCCCGCACCCCGCCATTGAGACTGCACGGGAATTATTATTTTTTTATCTCTCAACCTGTCCAAGAGGCCTGCTGCCCGCCGCACTCGCCGCCGGGCCGGCCCGCACCCCGCCATTGAGACTGAACGGGGATTATTATTTTTTTTAACTCGGCCTCCGGGCCGGGGCGGGCTTCGCCCCCGGTACCTCCAGCCGCTTCTATTTACGCGCGCCGCGTTCAAACATATTCACCCCGGCCAAGAGGCCTATTCCCCGGCCCGCACCCCGCCATTGAGACTGCATGGGAATTATTATTTTTTTATCTCTCAACCTGTCCAAGAGGCCTGCTGCCCGCCGCAATCGCCGCCGGGCCGGCCCGCACCCTGCCATTGAGACTGAACGGGATTATTTATTTTTTTAACTTGGCCGCCGGGCCGGGGCGGGCATCGCCCCCGGTACCTCCAGCCGCTACTATTTCCGCGGGCCGTGTTCCAACACTATTCACCCCGGCCAAGAGGCCTATTCCCCGGCCCGCACCCCGCCATTGAGACTGCACGGGAATTATTATTTTTTTATCTCTCAACCTGTCCAAGAGGCCTGCTGCCCGCCGCAATCGCCGCCGGGCCGGCCCGCACCCTGCCATTGAGACTGAACGGGGATTATTTATTTTTTTAACTTGGCCGCCGGGCCGGGGCGGGCATCGCCCCCGGTACCTCCAGCCGCAACTATTTCCGCGGGCCGTGTTCCAACACTATTCACCCCGGCCAAGAGGCCTATTCCCCGGCCCGCACCCCGCCATTGAGACTGAACGGGGATTATTTATTTTTTTAACTTGGCCGCCGGCCCGGGGCGGGCATCGCCCCCGGTACCTCCAGCCGCTACTATTTCCGCGGGCCGTGTTCCAACACTATTCACCCCGGCCAAGAGGCCTATTCCCCGGCCCGCACCCCGCCATTGAGACTGCATGGGAATTATTATTTTTTTATCTCTCAACCTGTCCAAGAGGCCTGCTGCCCGCCGCAATCGCCGCCGGGCCGGCCCGCACCCTGCCATTGAGACTGAACGGGGATTATTTATTTTTTTAACTTGGCCGCCGGGCCGGGGCGGGCATCGCCCCCGGTACCTCCAGCCGCTACTATTTCCGCGGGCCGTGTTCCAACACTATTCACCCCGGCCAAGAGGCCTATTCCCTGGCCCGCACCCCGCCATTAAGACTGCACGGGAATTATTATTTTTTTATCTCTCAACCTGTCCAAGAGGCCTGCTGCCCGCCGCACTCGCCGCCGGGCCGGCCCGCACCCCGCCATTGAGACAGAACGGGGATTATTATTTTTTTTAACTCGGCCTCCGGGCCGGGGCGGGCTTCGCCCCCGGTACCTCCAGCCGCTTCTATTTACGCGCGCCGCGTTCCAACATATTCACCCCGGCCAAGAGGCCTATTCCCCGGCCCGCACCCCGCCATTGAGACTGCATGGGAATTATTATTTTTTTATCTCTCAACCTGTCCAAGAGGCCTGCTGCCCGCCGCAATCGCCGCCGGGCCGGCCCGCACCCTGCCATTGAGACTGAACGGGAATTATTATTTTTTTATCTCTCAACCTGTCCAAGAGGCCTGCTGCCCGCCGCACTCGCCGCCGGGCCGGCCCGCACCCTGCCATTGAGACTGAACGGGGATTATTTATTTTTTTAACTTGGCCGCCGGCCCGGGGCGGGCATCGCCCCCGGTACCTCCAGCCGCTACTATTTCCGCGGGCCGTGTTCCAACACTATTCACCCCGGCCAAGAGGCCTATTCCCCGGCCCGCACCCCGCCATTGAGACTGCACGGGAATTATTATTTTTTTATCTCTCAACCTGTCCAAGAGGCCTGCTGCCCGCCGCAATCGCCGCCCGGCCGGCCCGCACCCTGCCATTGAGACTGAACGGGGATTATTTATTTTTTTAACTTGGCCGCCGGGCCGGGGCGGGCATCGCCCCCGGTACCTCCAGCCGCTACTATTTCCGCGGGCCGTGTTCCAACACTATTCACCCCGGCCAAGAGGCCTATTCCCCGGCCCGCACCCCGCCATTGAGACTGCACGGGAATTATTATTTTTTTATCTCTCAACCTGTCCAAGAGGCCTGCTGCCCGCCGCACTCGCCGCCGGGCCGGCCCGCACCCCGCCATTGAGACTGAACGGGGATTATTATTTTTTTTAACTCGGCCTCCGGGCCGGGGCGGGCTTCGCCCCCGGTACCTCCAGCCGCTTCTATTTACACGCGCCGCGTTCCAACATATTCACCCCGGCCAAGAGGCCTATTCCCCGGCCCGCACCTCGCCATTGAGACTGCATGGGAATTATTATTTTTTTATCTCTCAACCTGTCCAAGAGGCCTGCTGCCCGCCGCAATTGCCGCCGGGCCGGCCCGCACCCTGCCATTGAGACTGAACGGGAATTATTATTTTTTTATCTCTCAACCTGTCCAAGAGGCCTGCTGCCCGCCGCAATCGCCGCCGGGCCGGCCCGCACCCTGCCATTGAGACTGACCGGGATTATTTATTTTTTTAACTTGGCCGCCGGGCCGGGGCGGGCATCGCCCCCGGTACCTCCAGCCGCTACTATTTCCGCGGGCCGTGTTCCAACACTATTCACCCCGGCCAAGAGGCCTATTCCCCGGCCCGCACCCCGCCATTGAGACTGCACGGGAATTATTATTTTTTTATCTCTCAACCTGTCCAAGAGGCCTGCTGCCCGCCGCACTCGCCGCCGGGCCGGCCCGCACCCCGCCATTGAGACTGAACGGGGATTATTATTTTTTTTAACTCGGCCTCCGGGCCGGGGCGGGCTTCGCCCCCGGTACCTCCAGCCGCTTCTATTTACGCGCGCCGCGTTCCAACATATTCACCCCGGCCAAGAGGCCTATTCCCCGGCCCGCACCCCGCCATTGAGACTGCACGGGAATTATTATTTTTTTATCTCTCAACCTGTCCAAGAGGCCTGCTGCCTGCCGCACTCGCCGCCGGGCCGGCCCGCACCCCGCCATTGAGACTGAACGGGGATTATTATTTTTTTTAACTCGGCCTCCGGGCCGGGGCGGGCTTCGCCCCCGGTACCTCCAGCCGCTTCTATTTACGCGCGCCGCGTTCCAACATATTCACCCCGGCCAAGAGGCCTATTCCCCGGCCCGCACCCCGCCATTGAGACTGCATGGGAATTATTATTTTTTTATCTCTCAACCTGTCCAAGAGGCCTGCTGCCCGCCGCAATTGCCGCCGGGCCGGCCCGCACCCTGCCATTGAGACTGAACGGGAATTATTATTTTTTTATCTCTCAACCTGTCCAAGAGGCCTGCTGCCCGCCGCAATCGCCGCCGGGCCGGCCCGCACCCTGCCATTGAGACTGAACGGGGATTATTTATTTTTTTAACTTGGCCGCCGGGCCGGGGCGGGCATCGCCCCCGGTACCTCCAGCCGCTACTATTTCCGCGGGCCGTGTTCCAACACTATTCACCCCGGCCAAGAGGCCTATTCCCCGGCCCGCACCCCGCCATTGAGACTGCACGGGAATTATTATTTTTTTATCTCTCAACCTGTCCAAGAGGCCTGCTGCCCGCCGCACTCGCTGCCGGGCCGGCCCGCACCCCGCCATTGAGACTGAACGGGGATTATTATTTTTTTTAACTCGGCCTCCGGGCCGGGGCGGGCTTCGCCCACGGTACCTCCAGCCGCTTCTATTTACGCGCGCCGCGTTCCAACATATTCACCCCGGCCAAGAGGCCTATTCCCCGGCCACACTCGTCCGCCGGGCCGGCCCGCACCCCGCCGTTGAGACTGCACGGGAATTATTATTTTTATATCTCTCAACCTGTCCAAGAGGCCTGCTGCCCGCCGCAATCGCCGCCGGGCCGGCCCGCACCCCGCCATTGAGACTGAACGGGGATTATTATTTTTTTTAACTCGGCCTCCGGGCCGGGGGGGGGCTTCGCCCCCGGTACCTCCAGCCGCTACTATTTCCGCGGGCCGTGTTCCAACATATTCACCCCGGCCAAGAGGCCTATTCCCCGGCCCGCACCCCGCCATTGAGACTGCACGGGAATTATTATTTTTTTATCTCTCAACCTGTCCAAGAGGCCTGCTGCCCGCCGCAATCGCCGCCGGGCCGGCCCGCACCCTGCCATTGACACTGAACGGGGATTATTTATTTTTTTAACTTGGCCGCCGGGCCGGGGCGGGCATCGCCCCCGGTACCTCCAGCCGCTACTATTTCCGCGGGCCGTGTTCCAACACTATTCACCCCGGCCAAGAGGCCTATTCCCCGGCCCGCACCCCGCCATTGAGACTGAACGGGAATTATTATTTTTTTATCTCTCAACCTGTCCAAGAGGCCTGCTGCCCGCCGCACTCGCCGCCGGGCCGGCCCGCACCCCGCCATTGAGACTGTACGGGGATTATTATTTTTTTTAACTGGCCGCCGGGCCGGGGCGGGCTTCGCCCCCGGTACCTCCAGCCGCTTCTATTTACGCGCGCCGCGTTCCAACATATTCACCCCGGCCAAGAGGCCTATTCCCCGGCCACACTCGTCCGCCGGGCCGGCCCGCACCCCGCCATTGAGACTGCACGGGAATTATTATTTTTTTATCTCTCAACCTGTCCAAGAGGCCTGCTGCCCGCCGCACTCGCCGCCGGGCCGGCCCGCACCCCGCCATTGAGACTGAACGGGGATTATTATTTTTTTTAACTCGGCCTCCGGGCCGGGGGGGGGCTTCGCCCCCGGTACCTCCAGCCGCTTCTATTTACGCGCGCCGCGTTCCAACATATTCACCCCGGCCAAGAGGCCTATTCCCCGGCCCGCACCCCGCCATTGAGACTGCACGGGAATTATTATTTTTTTATCTCTCAACCTGTCCAAGAGGCCTGCTGCCCGCCGCACTCGCCGCCGGGCCGGCCCGCACCCCGCCATTGAGACTGAACGGAGATTATTATTTTTTTTAACTCGGCCTCCGGGCCGGGGCGGGCTTCGCCCCCGGTACCTCCAGCCGCTTCTATTTACGCGCGCCGCGTTCCAACATATTCACCCCGGCCAAGAGGCCTATTCCCCGGCCCGCACCCCGCCATTGAGACTGCACGGGAATTATTATTTTTTTATCTCTCAACCTGTCCAAGAGGCCTGCTGCCCGCCGCACTCGCCGCCGGGCCGGCCCGCACCCCGCCATTGAGACTGAACGGGGATTATTATTTTTTTTAACTCGGCCTCCGGGCCGGGGGGGGGCTTCGCCCCCGGTACCTCCAGCCGCTTCTATTTACGCGCGCCGCGTTCCAACATATTCACCCCGGCCAAGAGGCCTATTCCCCGGCCACACTCGTCCGCCGGGCCGGCCCGCACCCCGCCGTTGAGACTGCACGGGAATTATTATTTTTATATCTCTCAACCTGTCCAAGAGGCCTGCTGCCCGCCGCAATCGCCGCCGGGCCGGCCCGCACCCCGCCATTGAGACTGAACGGGGATTATTATTTTTTTTAACTCGGCCTCCGGGCCGGGGGGGGGCTTCGCCCCCGGTACCTCCAGCCGCTACTATTTCCGCGGGCCGTGTTCCAACATATTCACCCCGGCCAAGAGGCCTATTCCCCGGCCCGCACCCCGCCATTGAGACTGCACGGGAATTATTATTTTTTTATCTCTCAACCTGTCCAAGAGGCCTGCTGCCCGCCGCAATCGCCGCCGGGCCGGCCCGCACCCTGCCATTGACACTGAACGGGGATTATTTATTTTTTTAACTTGGCCGCCGGGCCGGGGCGGGCATCGCCCCCGGTACCTCCAGCCGCTACTATTTCCGCGGGCCGTGTTCCAACACTATTCACCCCGGCCAAGAGGCCTATTCCCCGGCCCGCACCCCGCCATTGAGACTGAACGGGAATTATTATTTTTTTATCTCTCAACCTGTCCAAGAGGCCTGCTGCCCGCCGCACTCGCCGCCGGGCCGGCCCGCACCCCGCCATTGAGACTGTACGGGGATTATTATTTTTTTTAACTGGCCGCCGGGCCGGGGCGGGCTTCGCCCCCGGTACCTCCAGCCGCTTCTATTTACGCGCGCCGCGTTCCAACATATTCACCCCGGCCAAGAGGCCTATTCCCCGGCCACACTCGTCCGCCGGGCCGGCCCGCACCCCGCCATTGAGACTGCACGGGAATTATTATTTTTTTATCTCTCAACCTGTCCAAGAGGCCTGCTGCCCGCCGCACTCGCCGCCGGGCCGGCCCGCACCCCGCCATTGAGACTGAACGGGGATTATTATTTTTTTTAACTCGGCCTCCGGGCCGGGGGGGGGCTTCGCCCCCGGTACCTCCAGCCGCTTCTATTTACGCGCGCCGCGTTCCAACATATTCACCCCGGCCAAGAGGCCTATTCCCCGGCCCGCACCCCGCCATTGAGACTGCACGGGAATTATTATTTTTTTATCTCTCAACCTGTCCAAGAGGCCTGCTGCCCGCCGCACTCGCCGCCGGGCCGGCCCGCACCCCGCCATTGAGACTGAACGGAGATTATTATTTTTTTTAACTCGGCCTCCGGGCCGGGGCGGGCTTCGCCCCCGGTACCTCCAGCCGCTTCTATTTACGCGCGCCGCGTTCCAACATATTCACCCCGGCCAAGAGGCCTATTCCCCGGCCCGCACCCCGCCATTGAGACTGCACGGGAATTATTATTTTTTTATCTCTCAACCTGTCCAAGAGGCCTGCTGCCCGCCGCACTCGCCGCCGGGCCGGCCCGCACCCCGCCATTGAGACTGAACGGGGATTATTATTTTTTTTAACTCGGCCTCCGGGCCGGGGGGGGGCTTCGCCCCCGGTACCTCCAGCCGCTTCTATTTACGCGCGCCGCGTTCCAACATATTCACCCCGGCCAAGAGGCCTATTCCCCGGCCCGCACCCCGCCATTGAGACTGCACGGGAATTATTATTTTTTTATCTCTCAACCTGTCCAAGAGGCCTGCTGCCCGCCGCACTCGCCGCCGGGCCGGCCCGCACCCCGCCATTGAGACTGAACGGAGATTATTATTTTTTTTAACTCGGCCTCCGGGCCGGGGCGGGCTTCGCCCCCGGTACCTCCAGCCGCTTCTATTTACGCGCGCCGTGTTCCAACATATTCACCCCGGCCAAGAGGCCTATTCCCCGGCCCGCACCCCGCCATTGAGACTGCACGGGAATTATTATTTTTTTATCTCTCAACCTGTCCAAGAGGCCTGCTGCCCGCCGCACTCGCCGCCGGGCCGGCCCGCACCCTGCCATTGAGACTGAACGGGAATTATTATTTTTTTATCTCTCAACCTGTCCAAGAGGCCTGCTGCCCGCCGCACTCGCCGCCGGGCCGGCCCGCACACTGCCATTGAGACTGAACGGGGATTATTTATTTTTTTAACTTGGCCGCCGGGCCGGGGCGGGCATCGCCCCCGGTACCTCCAGCCGCTACTATTTCCGCGGGCCGTGTTCCAACACTATTCACCCCGGCCAAGAGGCCTATTCCCCGGCCCGCACCCCGCCATTGAGACTGCATGGGAATTATTCTTTTTTTATCTCTCAACCTGTCCAAGAGGCCTGCTGCCCGCCGCAATCGCCGCCGGGCCGGCCCGCACCCTGCCATTGAGACTGAACGGGGATTATTTATTTTTTTAACTTGGCCGCCGGGCCGGGGCGGGCATCGCCCCCGGTACCTCCAGACGCTACTATTTCCGCGGGCCGTGTTCCAACACTATTCACCCCGGCCAAGAGGCCTATTCCCCGGCCCGCACCCGGTCATTGAGACTGCACGGGAATTATTATTTTTTTATCTCTCAACCTGTCCAAGAGGCCTGCTGCCCGCCGCACTCGCCGCCGGGCCGGCCCGCACCCCGCCATTGAGACTGAACGGGATTATTTATTTTTTTAACTTGGCCGCCGGGCCGGGGCGGGCTTCGCCCCCGGTACCTCCAGCCGCTTCTATTTACGCGCGCCGTGTTCCAACACTATTCACCCCGGCCAAGAGGCCTATTCCCCGGCCCGCACCCCGCCATTGAGACTGCATGGGAATTATTATTTTTTTATCTCTCAACCTGTCCAAGAGGCCTGCTGCCCGCCGCAATCGCCGCCGGGCCGGCCCGCACCCCGCCATTGAGACAGAACGGGGATTATTATTTTTTTTAACTCGGCCTCCGGGCCGGGGCGGGCTTCGCCCCCGGTACCTCCAGCCGCTTCTATTTACGCGCGCCGCGTTCCAACATATTCACCCCGGCCAAGAGGCCTCTTCCCCGGCCACACTCGTCCGCCGGGCCGGCCCGCACCCCGCCATTGAGACTGCACGGGAATTATTATTTTTTTATCTCTCAACCTGTCCAAGAGGCCTGCTGCCCGCCGCAATCGCCGCCGGGCCGGCCCGCACCCTGCCATTGAGACTGAACGGGGATTATTTATTTTTTTAACTTGGCCGCCGGCCCGGGGCGGGCATCGCCCCCGGTGCCTCCAGCCGCTACTATTTCCGCGGGCCGTGTTCCAACACCATTCACCCCGGCCAAGAGGCCTATTCCCCGGCCCGCACCCCGCCATTGAGACTGCATGGGAATTATCATTTTTTTATCTCTCAACCTGTCCAAGAGGCCTGCTGCCCGCCGCAATCGCCGCCGGGCCGGCCCGCACCCTGCCATTGAGACTGAACGGGGATTATTTATTTTTTTAACTTGGCCGCCGGGCCGGGGCGGGCATCGCGCCCGGTACCTCCAGCCGCTACTATTTCCGCGGGCCGTGTTCCAACACTATTCACCCCGGCCAAGAGGCCTATTGCCCGGCCCGCACCCCGCCATTGAGACTGCATGGGAATTATTATTTTTTTATCTCTCAACCTGTCCAAGAGGCCTGCTGCCCGCCGCACTCGCCGCCGGGCCGGCCCGCACCCCGCCATTGAGACTGCACGATAATTATTATTTTTATATCTCTCAACCTGTCCAAGAGGCCTGCTGCCCGCCGCAATCGCCGCCGGGCCGGCCCGCACCCTGCCATTGAGACTGAACGGGGATTATTTATTTTTTTATCTCTCAACCTGTCCAAGAGGCCTGCTGCCCGCCGCAATCGCCGCCGGGCCGGCCCGCACCCTGCCATTGAGACTGAACGGGGATTATTTATTTTTTTAACTTGGCCGCCGGGCCGGCGCGGGCATCGCCCCCGGTACACCCAGCCGCTACTATTTCCGCGGGCCGTGCTCCAACACTATTCACCCCGGCCAAGAGGCCTATTCCCCGGCCCGCACCCCGCCATTAAGACTGCACGGGAATTATTATTTTTTTATCTCTCAACCTGTCCAAGAGGCCTGCTGCCCGCCGCACTCGCCGCCGGGCCGGCCCGCACCCCGCCATTGAGACAGAACGGGGATTATTATTTTTTTTAACTAGGCCTCCGGGCCGGGGCGGGCTTCGCCCCCGGTACCTCCAGCCGCTTCTATTTACGCGCGCCGCGTTCCAACATATTCACCCCGGCCAAGAGGCCTATTCCCCGGCCCGCACCCCGCCATTGAGACTGCATGGGAATTATTATTTTTTTATCTCTCAACCTGTCCAAGAGGCCTGCTGCCCGCCGCAATCGCCGCCGGGCCGGCCCGCACCCTGCCATTGAGACTGAACGGGAATTATTATTTTTTTATCTCTCAACCTGTCCAAGAGGCCTGCTGCCCGCCGCACTCGCCGCCGGGCCGGCCCGCACCCTGCCATTGAGACTGAACGGGGATTATTTATTTTTTTAACTTGGCCGCCGGCCCGGGGCGGGCATCGCCCCCGGTACCTCCAGCCGCTACTATTTCCGCGGGCCGTGTTCCAACACTATTCACCCCGGCCAAGAGGCCTATTCCCCGGCCCGCACCCCGCCATTGAGACTGCACGGGAATTATTATTTTTTTATCTCTCAACCTGTCCAAGAGGCCTGCTGCCCGCCGCAATCGCCGCCGGGCCGGCCCGCACCCTGCCATTGAGACTGAACGGGATTATTTATTTTTTTAACTTGGCCGCCGGGCCGGGGCGGGCATCGCCCCCGGTACCTCCAGCCGCTACTATTTCCGCGGGCCGTGTTCCAACACTATTCACCCCGGCCAAGAGGCCTATTCCCCGGCCCGCACCCCGCCATTGAGACTGCACGGGAATTATTATTTTTTTATCTCTCAACCTGTCCAAGAGGCCTGCTGCCCGCCGCAATCGCCGCCGGGCCGGCCCGCACCCTGCCATTGAGACTGAACGGGGATTATTTATTTTTTTAACTTGGCCGCCGGGCCGGGGCGGGCATCGCCCCCGGTACCTCCAGCCGCAACTATTTCCGCGGGCCGTGTTCCAACACTATTCACCCCGGCCAAGAGGCCTATTCCCCGGCCCGCACCCCGCCATTGAGACTGCACGGGAATTATTATTTTTTTATCTCTCAACCTGTCCAAGAGGCCTGCTGCCCCCCGCACTCGCCGCCGGGCCGGCCCGCACCCCGCCATTGAGACTGAACGGGGATTATTATTTTTTTTAACTCGGCCTCCGGGCCGGGGCGGGCTTCGCCCCCGGTACCTCCAGCCGCTTCTATTTACACGCGCCTCGTTCCAACATATTCACCCCGGCCAAGAGGCCTATTCCCCGGCCCGCACCCCGCCATTGAGACTGCATGGGAATTATTATTTTTTTATCTCTCAACCTGTCCAAGAGGCCTGCTGCCCGCCGCAATTGCCGCCGGGCCGGCCCGCACCCTGCCATTGAGACTGAACGGGAATTATTATTTTTTTATCTCTCAACCTGTCCAAGAGGCCTGCTGCCCGCCGCAATCGCCGCCGGGCCGGCCCGCACCCTGCCATTGAGACTGAACGGGGATTATTTATTTTTTTAACTTGGCCGCCGGGCCGGGGCGGGCATCGCCCCCGGTACCTCCAGCCGCTACTATTTCCGCGGGCCGTGTTCCAACACTATTCACCCCGGCCAAGAGGCCTATTCCCCGGCCCGCACCCCGCCATTGAGACTGCACGGGAATTATTATTTTTTTATCTCTCAACCTGTCCAAGAGGCCTGCTGCCCGCCGCACTCGCCGCCGGGCCGGCCCGCACCCCGCCATTGAGACTGAACGGGGATTATTATTTTTTTTAACTCGGCCTCCGGGCCGGGGCGGGCTTCGCCCCCGGTACCTCCAGCCGCTTCTATTTACGCGCGCCGCGTTCCAACATATTCACCCCGGCCAAGAGGCCTATTCCCCGGCCCGCACCCCGCCATTCAGACTGCACGGGAATTCTTATTTTTTTATCTATCAACCTGTCCAAGAGGCCTGCTGCCCGCCGCACTCGCCGCCGGGCCGGCCCGCACCCCGCCATTGAGACTGAACGGGGATTATTATTTTTTTTAACTCGGCCTCCGGGCCGGGGCGGGCTTCGCCCCCGGTACCTCCAGCCGCTTCTATTTACGCGCGCCGCGTTCCAACACTATTCACCCCGGCCAAGAGGCCTATTCCCCGGCCCGCACCCCGCCATTGAGACTGCACGGGAATTATTATTTTTTTATCTCTCAACCTGTCCAAGAGGCCTGCTGCCCGCCGCAATCGCCGCCGGGCCGGCCCGCACCCTGCCATTGAGACTGAACGGGGATTATTTATTTTTTTAACTTGGCCGCCGGGCCGGGGCGGGCATCGCCCCCGGTACCTCCAGCCGCAACTATTTCCGCGGGCCGTGTTCCAACACTATTCACCCCGGCCAAGAGGCCTATTCCCCGGCCCGCACCCCGCCATTGAGACTGCACGGGAATTATTATTTTTTTATCTCTCAACCTGTCCAAGAGGCCTGCTGCCCCCCGCACTCGCCGCCGGGCCGGCCCGCACCCCGCCATTGAGACTGAACGGGGATTATTATTTTTTTTAACTCGGCCTCCGGGCCGGGGCGGGCTTCGCCCCCGGTACCTCCAGCCGCTTCTATTTACACGCGCCGCGTTCCAACATATTCACCCCGGCCAAGAGGCCTATTCCCCGGCCCGCACCCCGCCATTGAGACTGAACGGGGATTATTTATTTTTTTAACTTGGCCGCCGGGCCGGGGCGGGCATCGCCCCCGGTACCTCCAGCCGCTACTATTTCCGCGGGCCGTGTTCCAACACTATTCACCCCGGCCAAGAGGCCTATTCCCCGGCCCGCACCCCGCCATTGAGACTGCACGGGAATTATTATTTTTTTATCTCTCAACCTGTCCAAGAGGCCTGCTGCCCGCCGCACTCGCTGCCGGGCCGGCCCGCACCCCGCCATTGAGACTGAACGGGGATTATTATTTTTTTTAACTCGGCCTCCGGGCCGGGGCGGGCTTCGCAAACGGTACCTCCAGCCGCTTCTATTTACGCGCGCCGCGTTCCAACATATTCACCCCGGCCAAGAGGCCTATTCCCCGGCCACACTCGTCCGCCGGGCCGGCCCGCACCCCGCCGTTGAGACTGCACGGGAATTATTATTTTTATATCTTTCAACCTGTCCAAGAGGCCTGCTGCCCGCCGCAATCGCCGCCGGACCGGCCCGCACCCTGCCATTGACACTGAACGGGGATTATTTATTTTTTTAACTTGGCCGCCGGGCCGGGGCGGGCATCGCCCCCGGTACCTCCAGCCGCTACTATTTCCGCGGGCCGTGTTCCAACACTATTCACCCCGGCCAAGAGGCCTATTCCCCGGCCCGCACCCCGCCATTGAGACTGCACGGGAATTATTATTTTTTTATCTCTCAACCTGTCCAAGAGGCCTGCTGCCCGCCGCACTCGCCGCCGGGCCGGCCCGCACCCCGCCATTGAGACTGTACGGGGATTATTATTTTTTTTAACTGGCCGCCGGGCCGGGGCGGGCTTCGCCCCCGGTACCTCCAGCCGCTTCTATTTACGCGCGCCGCGTTCCAACATATTCACCCCGGCCAAGAGGCCTATTCCCCGGCCACACTCGTCCGCCGGGCCGGCCCGCACCCCGCCATTGAGACTGCACGGGAATTATTATTTTTTTATCTCTCAACCTGTCCAAGAGGCCTGCTGCCCGCCGCACTCGCCGCCGGGCCGGCCCGCACCCCGCCATTGAGACTGAACGGGGATTATTATTTTTTTTAACTCGGCCTCCGGGCCGGGGGGGGGCTTCGCCCCCGGTACCTCCAGCCGCTTCTATTTACGCGCGCCGCGTTCCAACATATTCACCCCGGCCAAGAGGCCTATTCCCCGGCCCGCACCCCGCCATTGAGACTGCACGGGAATTATTATTTTTTTATCTCTCAACCTGTCCAAGAGGCCTGCTGCCCGCCGCACTCGCCGCCGGGCCGGCCCGCACCCCGCCATTGAGACTGAACGGAGATTATTATTTTTTTTAACTCGGCCTCCGGGCCGGGGCGGGCTTCGCCCCCGGTACCTCCAGCCGCTTCTATTTACGCGCGCCGCGTTCCAACATATTCACCCCGGCCAAGAGGCCTATTCCCCGGCCCGCACCCCGCCATTGAGACTGCACGGGAATTATTATTTTTTTATCTCTCAACCTGTCCAAGAGGCCTGCTGCCCGCCGCACTCGCCGCCGGGCCGGCCCGCACCCCGCCATTGAGACTGAACGGGGATTATTATTTTTTTTAACTCGGCCTCCGGGCCGGGGGGGGGCTTCGCCCCCGGTACCTCCAGCCGCTTCTATTTACGCGCGCCGCGTTCCAACATATTCACCCCGGCCAAGAGGCCTATTCCCCGGCCCGCACCCCGCCATTGAGACTGCACGGGAATTATTATTTTTTTATCTCTCAACCTGTCCAAGAGGCCTGCTGCCCGCCGCACTCGCCGCCGGGCCGGCCCGCACCCCGCCATTGAGACTGAACGGAGATTATTATTTTTTTTAACTCGGCCTCCGGGCCGGGGCGGGCTTCGCCCCCGGTACCTCCAGCCGCTTCTATTTACGCGCGCCGTGTTCCAACATATTCACCCCGGCCAAGAGGCCTATTCCCCGGCCCGCACCCCGCCATTGAGACTGCACGGGAATTATTATTTTTTTATCTCTCAACCTGTCCAAGAGGCCTGCTGCCCGCCGCACTCGCCGCCGGGCCGGCCCGCACCCTGCCATTGAGACTGAACGGGAATTATTATTTTTTTATCTCTCAACCTGTCCAAGAGGCCTGCTGCCCGCCGCACTCGCCGCCGGGCCGGCCCGCACACTGCCATTGAGACTGAACGGGGATTATTTATTTTTTTAACTTGGCCGCCGGGCCGGGGCGGGCATCGCCCCCGGTACCTCCAGCCGCTACTATTTCCGCGGGCCGTGTTCCAACACTATTCACCCCGGCCAAGAGGCCTATTCCCCGGCCCGCACCCCGCCATTGAGACTGCATGGGAATTATTCTTTTTTTATCTCTCAACCTGTCCAAGAGGCCTGCTGCCCGCCGCAATCGCCGCCGGGCCGGCCCGCACCCTGCCATTGAGACTGAACGGGGATTATTTATTTTTTTAACTTGGCCGCCGGGCCGGGGCGGGCATCGCCCCCGGTACCTCCAGACGCTACTATTTCCGCGGGCCGTGTTCCAACACTATTCACCCCGGCCAAGAGGCCTATTCCCCGGCCCGCACCCGGTCATTGAGACTGCACGGGAATTATTATTTTTTTATCTCTCAACCTGTCCAAGAGGCCTGCTGCCCGCCGCACTCGCCGCCGGGCCGGCCCGCACCCCGCCATTGAGACTGAACGGGATTATTTATTTTTTTAACTTGGCCGCCGGGCCGGGGCGGGCTTCGCCCCCGGTACCTCCAGCCGCTTCTATTTACGCGAGCCGTGTTCCAACACTATTCACCCCGGCCAAGAGGCCTATTCCCCGGCCCGCACCCCGCCATTGAGACTGCATGGGAATTATTATTTTTTTATCTCTCAACCTGTCCAAGAGGCCTGCTGCCCGCCGCAATCGCCGCCGGGCCGGCCCGCACCCCGCCATTGAGACAGAACGGGGATTATTATTTTTTTTAACTCGGCCTCCGGGCCGGGGCGGGCTTCGCCCCCGGTACCTCCAGCCGCTTCTATTTACGCGCGCCGCGTTCCAACATATTCACCCCGGCCAAGAGGCCTCTTCCCCGGCCACACTCGTCCGCCGGGCCGGCCCGCACCCCGCCATTGAGACTGCACGGGAATTATTATTTTTTTATCTCTCAACCTGTCCAAGAGGCCTGCTGCCCGCCGCAATCGCCGCCGGGCCGGCCCGCACCCTGCCATTGAGACTGAACGGGGATTATTTATTTTTTTAACTTGGCCGCCGGCCCGGGGCGGGCATCGCCCCCGGTGCCTCCAGCCGCTACTATTTCCGCGGGCCGTGTTCCAACACCATTCACCCCGGCCAAGAGGCCTATTCCCCGGCCCGCACCCCGCCATTGAGACTGCATGGGAATTATCATTTTTTTATCTCTCAACCTGTCCAAGAGGCCTGCTGCCCGCCGCAATCGCCGCCGGGCCGGCCCGCACCCTGCCATTGAGACTGAACGGGGATTATTTATTTTTTTAACTTGGCCGCCGGGCCGGGGCGGGCATCGCGCCCGGTACCTCCAGCCGCTACTATTTCCGCGGGCCGTGTTCCAACACTATTCACCCCGGCCAAGAGGCCTATTGCCCGGCCCGCACCCCGCCATTGAGACTGCATGGGAATTATTATTTTTTTATCTCTCAACCTGTCCAAGAGGCCTGCTGCCCGCCGCACTCGCCGCCGGGCCGGCCCGCACCCCGCCATTGAGACTGCACGATAATTATTATTTTTATATCTCTCAACCTGTCCAAGAGGCCTGCTGCCCGCCGCAATCGCCGCCGGGCCGGCCCGCACCCTGCCATTGAGACTGAACGGGGATTATTTATTTTTTTATCTCTCAACCTGTCCAAGAGGCCTGCTGCCCGCCGCAATCGCCGCCGGGCCGGCCCGCACCCTGCCATTGAGACTGAACGGGGATTATTTATTTTTTTAACTTGGCCGCCGGGCCGGCGCGGGCATCGCCCCCGGTACACCCAGCCGCTACTATTTCCGCGGGCCGTGCTCCAACACTATTCACCCCGGCCAAGAGGCCTATTCCCCGGCCCGCACCCCGCCATTAAGACTGCACGGGAATTATTATTTTTTTATCTCTCAACCTGTCCAAGAGGCCTGCTGCCCGCCGCACTCGCCGCCGGGCCGGCCCGCACCCCGCCATTGAGACAGAACGGGGATTATTATTTTTTTTAACTAGGCCTCCGGGCCGGGGCGGGCTTCGCCCCCGGTACCTCCAGCCGCTTCTATTTACGCGCGCCGCGTTCCAACATATTCACCCCGGCCAAGAGGCCTATTCCCCGGCCCGCACCCCGCCATTGAGACTGCATGGGAATTATTATTTTTTTATCTCTCAACCTGTCCAAGAGGCCTGCTGCCCGCCGCAATCGCCGCCGGGCCGGCCCGCACCCTGCCATTGAGACTGAACGGGAATTATTATTTTTTTATCTCTCAACCTGTCCAAGAGGCCTGCTGCCCGCCGCACTCGCCGCCGGGCCGGCCCGCACCCTGCCATTGAGACTGAACGGGGATTATTTATTTTTTTAACTTGGCCGCCGGCCCGGGGCGGGCATCGCCCCCGGTACCTCCAGCCGCTACTATTTCCGCGGGCCGTGTTCCAACACTATTCACCCCGGCCAAGAGGCCTATTCCCCGGCCCGCACCCCGCCATTGAGACTGCACGGGAATTATTATTTTTTTATCTCTCAACCTGTCCAAGAGGCCTGCTGCCCGCCGCAATCGCCGCCGGGCCGGCCCGCACCCTGCCATTGAGACTGAACGGGATTATTTATTTTTTTAACTTGGCCGCCGGGCCGGGGCGGGCATCGCCCCCGGTACCTCCAGCCGCTACTATTTCCGCGGGCCGTGTTCCAACACTATTCACCCCGGCCAAGAGGCCTATTCCCCGGCCCGCACCCCGCCATTGAGACTGCACGGGAATTATTATTTTTTTATCTCTCAACCTGTCCAAGAGGCCTGCTGCCCGCCGCAATCGCCGCCGGGCCGGCCCGCACCCTGCCATTGAGACTGAACGGGGATTATTTATTTTTTTAACTTGGCCGCCGGGCCGGGGCGGGCATCGCCCCCGGTACCTCCAGCCGCAACTATTTCCGCGGGCCGTGTTCCAACACTATTCACCCCGGCCAAGAGGCCTATTCCCCGGCCCGCACCCCGCCATTGAGACTGCACGGGAATTATTATTTTTTTATCTCTCAACCTGTCCAAGAGGCCTGCTGCCCCCCGCACTCGCCGCCGGGCCGGCCCGCACCCCGCCATTGAGACTGAACGGGGATTATTATTTTTTTTAACTCGGCCTCCGGGCCGGGGCGGGCTTCGCCCCCGGTACCTCCAGCCGCTTCTATTTACACGCGCCTCGTTCCAACATATTCACCCCGGCCAAGAGGCCTATTCCCCGGCCCGCACCCCGCCATTGAGACTGCATGGGAATTATTATTTTTTTATCTCTCAACCTGTCCAAGAGGCCTGCTGCCCGCCGCAATTGCCGCCGGGCCGGCCCGCACCCTGCCATTGAGACTGAACGGGAATTATTATTTTTTTATCTCTCAACCTGTCCAAGAGGCCTGCTGCCCGCCGCAATCGCCGCCGGGCCGGCCCGCACCCTGCCATTGAGACTGAACGGGGATTATTTATTTTTTTAACTTGGCCGCCGGGCCGGGGCGGGCATCGCCCCCGGTACCTCCAGCCGCTACTATTTCCGCGGGCCGTGTTCCAACACTATTCACCCCGGCCAAGAGGCCTATTCCCCGGCCCGCACCCCGCCATTGAGACTGCACGGGAATTATTATTTTTTTATCTCTCAACCTGTCCAAGAGGCCTGCTGCCCGCCGCACTCGCCGCCGGGCCGGCCCGCACCCCGCCATTGAGACTGAACGGGGATTATTATTTTTTTTAACTCGGCCTCCGGGCCGGGGCGGGCTTCGCCCCCGGTACCTCCAGCCGCTTCTATTTACGCGCGCCGCGTTCCAACATATTCACCCCGGCCAAGAGGCCTATTCCCCGGCCCGCACCCCGCCATTCAGACTGCACGGGAATTCTTATTTTTTTATCTATCAACCTGTCCAAGAGGCCTGCTGCCCGCCGCACTCGCCGCCGGGCCGGCCCGCACCCCGCCATTGAGACTGAACGGGGATTATTATTTTTTTTAACTCGGCCTCCGGGCCGGGGCGGGCTTCGCCCCCGGTACCTCCAGCCGCTTCTATTTACGCGCGCCGCGTTCCAACACTATTCACCCCGGCCAAGAGGCCTATTCCCCGGCCCGCACCCCGCCATTGAGACTGCACGGGAATTATTATTTTTTTATCTCTCAACCTGTCCAAGAGGCCTGCTGCCCGCCGCAATCGCCGCCGGGCCGGCCCGCACCCTGCCATTGAGACTGAACGGGGATTATTTATTTTTTTAACTTGGCCGCCGGGCCGGGGCGGGCATCGCCCCCGGTACCTCCAGCCGCAACTATTTCCGCGGGCCGTGTTCCAACACTATTCACCCCGGCCAAGAGGCCTATTCCCCGGCCCGCACCCCGCCATTGAGACTGCACGGGAATTATTATTTTTTTATCTCTCAACCTGTCCAAGAGGCCTGCTGCCCCCCGCACTCGCCGCCGGGCCGGCCCGCACCCCGCCATTGAGACTGAACGGGGATTATTATTTTTTTTAACTCGGCCTCCGGGCCGGGGCGGGCTTCGCCCCCGGTACCTCCAGCCGCTTCTATTTACACGCGCCGCGTTCCAACATATTCACCCCGGCCAAGAGGCCTATTCCCCGGCCCGCACCCCGCCATTGAGACTGAACGGGGATTATTTATTTTTTTAACTTGGCCGCCGGGCCGGGGCGGGCATCGCCCCCGGTACCTCCAGCCGCTACTATTTCCGCGGGCCGTGTTCCAACACTATTCACCCCGGCCAAGAGGCCTATTCCCCGGCCCGCACCCCGCCATTGAGACTGCACGGGAATTATTATTTTTTTATCTCTCAACCTGTCCAAGAGGCCTGCTGCCCGCCGCACTCGCTGCCGGGCCGGCCCGCACCCCGCCATTGAGACTGAACGGGGATTATTATTTTTTTTAACTCGGCCTCCGGGCCGGGGCGGGCTTCGCAAACGGTACCTCCAGCCGCTTCTATTTACGCGCGCCGCGTTCCAACATATTCACCCCGGCCAAGAGGCCTATTCCCCGGCCACACTCGTCCGCCGGGCCGGCCCGCACCCCGCCGTTGAGACTGCACGGGAATTATTATTTTTATATCTTTCAACCTGTCCAAGAGGCCTGCTGCCCGCCGCAATCGCCGCCGGACCGGCCCGCACCCTGCCATTGACACTGAACGGGGATTATTTATTTTTTTAACTTGGCCGCCGGGCCGGGGCGGGCATCGCCCCCGGTACCTCCAGCCGCTACTATTTCCGCGGGCCGTGTTCCAACACTATTCACCCCGGCCAAGAGGCCTATTCCCCGGCCCGCACCCCGCCATTGAGACTGCACGGGAATTATTATTTTTTTATCTCTCAACCTGTCCAAGAGGCCTGCTGCCCGCCGCACTCGCCGCCGGGCCGGCCCGCACCCCGCCATTGAGACTGTACGGGGATTATTATTTTTTTTAACTGGCCGCCGGGCCGGGGCGGGCTTCGCCCCCGGTACCTCCAGCCGCTTCTATTTACGCGCGCCGCGTTCCAACATATTCACCCCGGCCAAGAGGCCTATTCCCCGGCCACACTCGTCCGCCGGGCCGGCCCGCACCCCGCCATTGAGACTGCACGGGAATTATTATTTTTTTATCTCTCAACCTGTCCAAGAGGCCTGCTGCCCGCCGCACTCGCCGCCGGGCCGGCCCGCACCCCGCCATTGAGACTGAACGGGGATTATTATTTTTTTTAACTCGGCCTCCGGGCCGGGGGGGGGGCTTCGCCCCCGGCACCTCCAGCCGCTTCTATTTACGCGCGCCGCGTTCCAACATATTCACCCCGGCCAAGAGGCCTATTCCCCGGCCCGCACCCCGCCATTGAGACTGCACGGGAATTATTATTTTTTTATCTCTCAACCTGTCCAAGAGGCCTGCTGCCCGCCGCACTCGCCGCCGGGCCGGCCCGCACCCCGCCATTTAGACTGAACGGAGATTATTATTTTTTTTAACTCGGCCTCCGGGCCGGGGCGGGCTTCGCCCCCGGTACCTCCAGCCGCTTCTATTTACGCGCGCCGCGTTCCAACATATTCACCCCGGCCAAGAGGCCTATTCCCCGGCCCGCACCCCGCCATTGAGACTGCACGGGAATTATTATTTTTTTATCTCTCAACCTGTCCAAGAGGCCTGCTGCCCGCCGCACTCGCCGCCGGGCCGGCCCGCACCCCGCCATTGAGACTGAACGGGGATTATTATTTTTTTTAACTCGGCCTCCGGGCCGGGGGGGGGCTTCGCCCCCGGTACCTCCAGCCGCTTCTATTTACGCGCGCCGCGTTCCAACATATTCACCCCGGCCAAGAGGCCTATTCCCCGGCCCGCACCCCGCCATTGAGACTGCACGGGAATTATTATTTTTTTATCTCTCAACCTGTCCAAGAGGCCTGCTGCCCGCCGCACTCGCCGCCGGGCCGGCCCGCACCCCGCCATTGAGACTGAACGGAGATTATTATTTTTTTTAACTCGGCCTCCGGGCCGGGGCGGGCTTCGCCCCCGGTACCTCCAGCCGCTTCTATTTACGCGCGCCGTGTTCCAACATATTCACCCCGGCCAAGAGGCCTATTCCCCGGCCCGCACCCCGCCATTGAGACTGCACGGGAATTATTATTTTTTTATCTCTCAACCTGTCCAAGAGGCCTGCTGCCCGCCGCACTCGCCGCCGGGCCGGCCCGCACCCTGCCATTGAGACTGAACGGGAATTATTATTTTTTTATCTCTCAACCTGTCCAAGAGGCCTGCTGCCCGCCGCACTCGCCGCCGGGCCGGCCCGCACACTGCCATTGAGACTGAACGGGGATTATTTATTTTTTTAACTTGGCCGCCGGGCCGGGGCGGGCATCGCCCCCGGTACCTCCAGCCGCTACTATTTCCGCGGGCCGTGTTCCAACACTATTCACCCCGGCCAAGAGGCCTATTCCCCGGCCCGCACCCCGCCATTGAGACTGCATGGGAATTATTCTTTTTTTATCTCTCAACCTGTCCAAGAGGCCTGCTGCCCGCCGCAATCGCCGCCGGGCCGGCCCGCACCCTGCCATTGAGACTGAACGGGGATTATTTATTTTTTTAACTTGGCCGCCGGGCCGGGGCGGGCATCGCCCCCGGTACCTCCAGACGCTACTATTTCCGCGGGCCGTGTTCCAACACTATTCACCCCGGCCAAGAGGCCTATTCCCCGGCCCGCACCCGGTCATTGAGACTGCACGGGAATTATTATTTTTTTATCTCTCAACCTGTCCAAGAGGCCTGCTGCCCGCCGCACTCGCCGCCGGGCCGGCCCGCACCCCGCCATTGAGACTGAACGGGATTATTTATTTTTTTAACTTGGCCGCCGGGCCGGGGCGGGCTTCGCCCCCGGTACCTCCAGCCGCTTCTATTTACGCGCGCCGTGTTCCAACACTATTCACCCCGGCCAAGAGGCCTATTCCCCGGCCCGCACCCCGCCATTGAGACTGAATGGGAATTATTATTTTTTTATCTCTCAACCTGTCCAAGAGGCCTGCTGCCCGCCGCAATCGCCGCCGGGCCGGCCCGCACCCTGCCATTGAGACTGAACGGGGATTATTTATTTTTTTAACTTGGCCGCCGGCCCGGGGCGGGCATCGCCCCCGGTACCTCCAGCCGCTACTATTTCCGCGGGCCGTGTTCCAACACTATTCACCCCGGCCAAGAGGCTTATTCCCCGGCCCGCACCCCGCCATTGAGACTGCATGGGAATTATTATATTTTTATCTCGCAACCTGTCCAAGAGGCCTGCTGCCCGCCGCAATCGCCGCCGGGCCGGCCCGCACCCCGCCATTGAGACTGAACGGGGATTATTATTTTTTTTAACTCGGCCTCCGGGCCGGGGCGGGCTTCGCCCCCGGTACCTCCAGCCGCTTCTATTTACGCGCGCCGCGTTCCAACATATTCACCCCGGCCAAGAGGCCTCTTCCCCGGCCACACTCGTCCGCCGGGCCGGCCCGCACCCCGCCATTGAGACTGCACGGGAATTATTATTTTTTTATCTCTCAACCTGTCCAAGAGGCCTGCTGCCCGCCGCAATGCCGCCGGGCCGGCCCGCACCCTGCCATTGAGACTGAACGGGGATTATTTATTTTTTTAACTTGGCCGCCGGCCCGGGGCGGGCATCGCCCCCGGTGCCTCCAGCCGCTACTATTTCCGCGGGCCGTGTTCCAACACCATTCACCCCGGCCAAGAGGCCTATTCCCCGGCCCGCACCCCGCCATTGAGACTGCATGGGAATTATCATTTTTTTATCTCTCAACCTGTCCAAGAGGCCTGCTGCCCGCCGCAATCGCCGCCGGGCCGGCCCGCACCCTGCCATTGAGACTGAACGGGGATTATTTATTTTTTTAACTTGGCCGCCGGGCCGGGGCGGGCATCGCGCCCGGTACCTCCAGCCGCTACTATTTCCGCGGGCCGTGTTCCAACACTATTCACCCCGGCCAAGAGGCCTATTCCCCGGCCCGCACCCCGCCATTGAGACTGCATGGGAATTATTCTTTTTTTATCTCTCAACCTGTCCAAGAGGCCTGCTGCCCGCCGCAATCGCCGCCGGGCCGGCCCGCACCCTGCCATTGAGACTGAACGGGGATTATTTATTTTTTTAACTTGGCCGCCGGGCCGGGGCGGGCATCGCCCCCGGTACCTCCAGACGCTACTATTTCCGCGGGCCGTGTTCCAACACTATTCACCCCGGCCAAGAGGCCTATTCCCCGGCCCGCACCCGGTCATTGAGACTGCACGGGAATTATTATTTTTTTATCTCTCAACCTGTCCAAGAGGCCTGCTGCCCGCCGCACTCGCCGCCGGGCCGGCCCGCACCCCGCCATTGAGACTGAACGGGGATTATTATTTTTTTTAACTCGGCCTCCGGGCCGGGGCGGGCTTCGCCCCCGGTACCTCCAGCCGCTTCTATTTACGCGCGCCGCGTTCCAACATATTCACCCCGGCCAAGAGGCCTATTCCCCGGCCACACTCGTCCGCCGGGCCGGCCCGCACCCCGCCGTTGAGACTGCACGGGAATTATTATTTTTATATCTCTCAACCTGTCCAAGAGGCCTGCTGCCCGCCGCAATCGCCGCCGGGCCGGCCCGCACCCTGCCATTGAGACTGAACGGGGATTATTTATTTTTTTAACTTGGCCGCCGGCCCGGGGCGGGCATCGCCCCCGGTACCTCCAGCCGCTACTATTTCCGCGGGCCGTGTTCCAACACTATTCACCCCGGCCAAGAGGCCTATTCCCCGGCCCGCACCCCGCCATTGAGACTGCATGGGAATTATTATTTTTTTATCTCTCAACCTGTCCAAGAGGCCTGCTGCCCGCCGCAATCGCCGCCGGGCCGGCCCGCACCCTGCCATTGAGACTGAACGGGGATTATTTATTTTTTTAACTTGGCCGCCGGGCCGGGGCGGGCATCGCCCCCGGTACCTCCAGCCGCTACTATTTCCGCGGGCCGTGTTCCAACACTATTCACCCCGGCCAAGAGGCCTATTCCCCGGCCCGCACCCCGCCATTGAGACTGCACGGGAATTATTATTTTTTTATCTCTCAACCTGTCCAAGAGGCCTGCTGCCCGCCGCACTCGCCGCCGGGCCGGCCCGCACCCTGCCATTGAGACTGAACGGGGATTATTTATTTTTTTAACTTGGCCGCCGGGCCGGGGCGGGCATCGCCCCCGGTACCTCCAGCCGCTACTATTTCCGCGGGCCGTGTTCCAACACTATTCACCCCGGCCAAGAGGCCTATTCCCCGGCCCGCACCCCGCCATTGAGACTGCACGGGAATTATTATTTTTTTATCTCTCAACCTGTCCAAGAGGCCTGCCGCCCGCCGCACTCGCCGCCGGGCCGGCCCGCACCCCGCCATTGAGACTGAACGGGGATTATTATTTTTTTTTAACTCGGCCTGCGGGCCGGGGCGGGCTTCGCCCCCGGTACCTCCAGCCGCTTCTATTTACGCGCGCCGCGTTCCAACACTATTCACCCCGGCCAAGAGGCCTATTCCCAAGCCCGCACCCCGCCATTGAGACTGCACGGGAATTATTATTTTTTTATCTCTCAACCTGTCCAAGAGGCCTGCTGCCCGCCGCACTCGCCGCCGGGCCGGCCCGCACCCCGCAATTGAGACTGAACGGGAATTATTATTTTTTTTAACTCGGCCTCCGGGCCGGGGCGGGCTTCGCCCCCGGTACCTCCAGCCGCTTCTATTTACGCGCGCCGCGTTCCAACATATTCACCCCGGCCAAGAGGCCTATTCCCCGGCCCGCACCCCGCCATTGAGACTGCACGGGAATTATTATTTTTTTATCTCTCAACCTGTCCAAGAGGCCTGCTGCCCGCCGCAATCGCCGCCGGGCCGGCCCGCACCCTGCCATTGAGACTGAACGGGAATTATTATTTTTTTATTTCTCAACCTGTCCAAGAGGCCTGCTGCCCGCCGCACTCGCCGCCGGGCCGGCCCGCACCCCGCCATTGAGACTGAACGGGGATTATTATTTTTTTTAACTCGGCCTCCGGGCCGGGGCGGGCTTCGCCCCCGGTACCTCCAGCCGCTTCTATTTACGCGCGCCGCGTTCCAACATATTCACCCCGGCCAAGAGGCCTCTTCCCCGGCCACACTCGTCCGCCGGGCCGGCCCGCACCCCGCCATTGAGACTGCACGGGAATTATTATTTTTTTATCTCTCAACCTGTCCAAGAGGCCTGCTGCCCGCCGCACTCGCCGCCGGGCCGGCCCGCACCCCGCCATTGAGACTGAACGGGGATTATTATTTTTTTTAATTCGGCCTCCGGGCCGGGGCGGGCTTCGCCCCCGGTACCTCCAGCCGCTTCTATTTACGCGCGCCGCGTTCCAACATATTCACCCCGGCCAAGAGGCCTATTCCCCGGCCCGCACCCCGCCATTCAGACTGCACGGGAATTCTTATTTTTTTATCTATCAACCTGTCCAAGAGGCCTGCTGCCCGCCGCACTCGCCGCCGGGCCGGCCCGCACCCCGCCATTGAGACTGAACGGGGATTATTATTTTTTTTAACTCGGCCTCCGGGCCGGGGCGGGCTTCGCCCCCGGTACCTCCAGCCGCTTCTATTTACGCGCGCCGCGTTCCAACACTATTCACCCCGGCCAAGAGGCCTATTCCCCGGCCCGCACCCCGCCATTGAGACTGCACGGGAATTATTATTTTTTTATCTCTCAACCTGTCCAAGAGGCCTGCTGCCCGCCGCAATCGCCGCCGGGCCGGCCCGCACCCTGCCATTGAGACTGAACGGGGATTATTTATTTTTTTAACTTGGCCGCCGGGCCGGGGCGGGCATCGCCCCCGGTACCTCCAGCCGCAACTATTTCCGCGGGCCGTGTTCCAACACTATTCACCCCGGCCAAGAGGCCTATTCCCCGGCCCGCACCCCGCCATTGAGACTGCACGGGAATTATTATTTTTTTATCTCTCAACCTGTCCAAGAGGCCTGCTGCCCCCCGCACTCGCCGCCGGGCCGGCCCGCACCCCGCCATTGAGACTGAACGGGGATTATTATTTTTTTTAACTCGGCCTCCGGGCCGGGGCGGGCTTCGCCCCCGGTACCTCCAGCCGCTTCTATTTACACGCGCCGCGTTCCAACATATTCACCCCGGCCAAGAGGCCTATTCCCCGGCCCGCACCCCGCCATTGAGACTGAACGGGGATTATTTATTTTTTTAACTTGGCCGCCGGGCCGGGGCGGGCATCGCCCCCGGTACCTCCAGCCGCTACTATTTCCGCGGGCCGTGTTCCAACACTATTAACCCCGGCCAAGAGGCCTATTCCCCGGCCCGCACCCCGCCATTGAGACTGCACGGGAATTATTATTTTTTTATCTCTCAACCTGTCCAAGAGGCCTGCTGCCCGCCGCACTCGCTGCCGGGCCGGCCCGCACCCCGCCATTGAGACTGAACGGGGATTATTATTTTTTTTAACTCGGCCTCCGGGCCGGGGCGGGCTTCGCCCCCGGTACCTCCAGCCGCTTCTATTTACGCGCGCCGCGTTCCAACATATTCACCCCGGCCAAGAGGCCTATTCCCCGGCCACACTCGTCCGCCGGGCCGGCCCGCACCCCGCCGTTGAGACTGCACGGGAATTATTATTTTTATATCTCTCAACCTGTCCAAGAGGCCTGCTGCCCGCCGCAATCGCCGCCGGGCCGGCCCGCACCCTGCCATTGACACTGAACGGGGATTATTTATTTTTTTAACTTGGCCGCCGGGCCGGGGCGGGCATCGCCCCCGGTACCTCCAGCCGCTACTATTTCCGCGGGCCGTGTTCCAACACTATTCACCCCGGCCAAGAGGCCTATTCCCCGGCCCGCACCCCGCCATTGAGACTGCACGGGAATTATTATTTTTTTATCTCTCAACCTGTCCAAGAGGCCTGCTGCCCGCCGCACTCGCCGCCGGGCCGGCCCGCACCCCGCCATTGAGACTGTACGGGGATTATTATTTTTTTTAACTGGCCGCCGGGCCGGGGCGGGCTTCGCCCCCGGTACCTCCAGCCGCTTCTATTTACGCGCGCCGCGTTCCAACATATTCACCCCGGCCAAGAGGCCTATTCCCCGGCCACACTCGTCCGCCGGGCCGGCCCGCACCCCGCCATTGAGACTGCACGGGAATTATTATTTTTTTATCTCTCAACCTGTCCAAGAGGCCTGCTGCCCGCCGCACTCGCCGCCGGGCCGGCCCGCACCCCGCCATTGAGACTGAACGGGGATTATTATTTTTTTTAACTCGGCCTCCGGGCCGGGGGGGGGCTTCGCCCCCGGCACCTCCAGCCGCTTCTATTTACGCGCGCCGCGTTCCAACATATTCACCCCGGCCAAGAGGCCTATTCCCCGGCCCGCACCCCGCCATTGAGACTGCACGGGAATTATTATTTTTTTATCTCTCAACCTGTCCAAGAGGCCTGCTGCCCGCCGCACTCGCCGCCGGGCCGGCCCGCACCCCGCCATTGAGACTGAACGGAGATTATTATTTTTTTTAACTCGGCCTCCGGGCCGGGGCGGGCTTCGCCCCCGGTACCTCCAGCCGCTTCTATTTACGCGCGCCGCGTTCCAACATATTCACCCCGGCCAAGAGGCCTATTCCCCGGCCCGCACCCCGCCATTGAGACTGCACGGGAATTATTATTTTTTTATCTCTCAACCTGTCCAAGAGGCCTGCTGCCCGCCGCACTCGCCGCCGGGCCGGCCCGCACCCCGCCATTGAGACTGAACGGGGATTATTATTTTTTTTAACTCGGCCTCCGGGCCGGGGGGGGGCTTCGCCCCCGGTACCTCCAGCCGCTTCTATTTACGCGCGCCGCGTTCCAACATATTCACCCCGGCCAAGAGGCCTATTCCCCGGCCCGCACCCCGCCATTGAGACTGCACGGGAATTATTATTTTTTTATCTCTCAACCTGTCCAAGAGGCCTGCTGCCCGCCGCACTCGCCGCCGGGCCGGCCCGCACCCCGCCATTGAGACTGAACGGAGATTATTATTTTTTTTAACTCGGCCTCCGGGCCGGGGCGGGCTTCGCCCCCGGTACCTCCAGCCGCTTCTATTTACGCGCGCCGTGTTCCAACATATTCACCCCGGCCAAGAGGCCTATTCCCCGGCCCGCACCCCGCCATTGAGACTGCATGGGAATTATTCTTTTTTTATCTCTCAACCTGTCCAAGAGGCCTGCTGCCCGCCGCACTCGCCGCCGGGCCGGCCCGCACACTGCCATTGAGACTGAACGGGGATTATTTATTTTTTTAACTTGGCCGCCGGGCCGGGGCGGGCATCGCCCCCGGTACCTCCAGCCGCTACTATTTCCGCGGGCCGTGTTCCAACACTATTCACCCCGGCCAAGAGGCCTATTCCCCGGCCCGCACCCCGCCATTGAGACTGCATGGGAATTATTCTTTTTTTATCTCTCAACCTGTCCAAGAGGCCTGCTGCCCGCCGCAATCGCCGCCGGGCCGGCCCGCACCCTGCCATTGAGACTGAACGGGGATTATTTATTTTTTTAACTTGGCCGCCGGGCCGGGGCGGGCATCGCCCCCGGTACCTCCAGACGCTACTATTTCCGCGGGCCGTGTTCCAACACTATTCACCCCGGCCAAGAGGCCTATTCCCCGGCCCGCACCCGGTCATTGAGACTGCACGGGAATTATTATTTTTTTATCTCTCAACCTGTCCAAGAGGCCTGCTGCCCGCCGCACTCGCCGCCGGGCCGGCCCGCACCCCGCCATTGAGACTGAACGGGATTATTTATTTTTTTAACTTGGCCGCCGGGCCGGGGCGGGCTTCGCCCCCGGTACCTCCAGCCGCTTCTATTTACGCGCGCCGTGTTCCAACACTATTCACCCCGGCCAAGAGGCCTATTCCCCGGCCCGCACCCCGCCATTGAGACTGAATGGGAATTATTATTTTTTTATCTCTCAACCTGTCCAAGAGGCCTGCTGCCCGCCGCAATCGCCGCCGGGCCGGCCCGCACCCTGCCATTGAGACTGAACGGGGATTATTTATTTTTTTAACTTGGCCGCCGGCCCGGGGCGGGCATCGCCCCCGGTACCTCCAGCCGCTACTATTTCCGCGGGCCGTGTTCCAACACTATTCACCCCGGCCAAGAGGCTTATTCCCCGGCCCGCACCCCGCCATTGAGACTGCATGGGAATTATTATATTTTTATCTCGCAACCTGTCCAAGAGGCCTGCTGCCCGCCGCAATCGCCGCCGGGCCGGCCCGCACCCCGCCATTGAGACTGAACGGGGATTATTATTTTTTTTAACTCGGCCTCCGGGCCGGGGCGGGCTTCGCCCCCGGTACCTCCAGCCGCTTCTATTTACGCGCGCCGCGTTCCAACATATTCACCCCGGCCAAGAGGCCTCTTCCCCGGCCACACTCGTCCGCCGGGCCGGCCCGCACCCCGCCATTGAGACTGCACGGGAATTATTATTTTTTTATCTCTCAACCTGTCCAAGAGGCCTGCTGCCCGCCGCAATGCCGCCGGGCCGGCCCGCACCCTGCCATTGAGACTGAACGGGATTATTTATTTTTTTAACTTGGCCGCCGGCCCGGGGCGGGCATCGCCCCCGGTGCCTCCAGCCGCTACTATTTCCGCGGGCCGTGTTCCAACACCATTCACCCCGGCCAAGAGGCCTATTCCCCGGCCCGCACCCCGCCATTGAGACTGCATGGGAATTATCATTTTTTTATCTCTCAACCTGTCCAAGAGGCCTGCTGCCCGCCGCAATCGCCGCCGGGCCGGCCCGCACCCTGCCATTGAGACTGAACGGGGATTATTTATTTTTTTAACTTGGCCGCCGGGCCGGGGCGGGCATCGCGCCCGGTACCTCCAGCCGCTACTATTTCCGCGGGCCGTGTTCCAACACTATTCACCCCGGCCAAGAGGCCTATTCCCCGGCCCGCACCCCGCCATTGAGACTGCATGGGAATTATTCTTTTTTTATCTCTCAACCTGTCCAAGAGGCCTGCTGCCCGCCGCAATCGCCGCCGGGCCGGCCCGCACCCTGCCATTGAGACTGAACGGGGATTATTTATTTTTTTAACTTGGCCGCCGGGCCGGGGCGGGCATCGCCCCCGGTACCTCCAGACGCTACTATTTCCGCGGGCCGTGTTCCAACACTATTCACCCCGGCCAAGAGGCCTATTCCCCGGCCCGCACCCGGTCATTGAGACTGCACGGGAATTATTATTTTTTTATCTCTCAACCTGTCCAAGAGGCCTGCTGCCCGCCGCACTCGCCGCCGGGCCGGCCCGCACCCCGCCATTGAGACTGAACGGGGATTATTATTTTTTTTAACTCGGCCTCCGGGCCGGGGCGGGCTTCGCCCCCGGTACCTCCAGCCGCTTCTATTTACGCGCGCCGCGTTCCAACACTATTCACCCCGGCCAAGAGGCCTATTCCCAAGCCCGCACCCCGCCATTGAGACTGCACGGGAATTATTATTTTTTTATCTCTCAACCTGTCCAAGAGGCCTGCTGCCCGCCGCACTCGCCGCCGGGCCGGCCCGCACCCCGCAATTGAGACTGAACGGGAATTATTATTTTTTTTAACTCGGCCTCCGGGCCGGGGCGGGCTTCGCCCCCGGTACCTCCAGCCGCTTCTATTTACGCGCGCCGCGTTCCAACATATTCACCCCGGCCAAGAGGCCTATTCCCCGGCCCGCACCCCGCCATTGAGACTGCACGGGAATTATTATTTTTTTATCTCTCAACCTGTCCAAGAGGCCTGCTGCCCGCCGCAATCGCCGCCGGGCCGGCCCGCACCCTGCCATTGAGACTGAACGGGAATTATTATTTTTTTATTTCTCAACCTGTCCAAGAGGCCTGCTGCCCGCCGCACTCGCCGCCGGGCCGGCCCGCACCCCGCCATTGAGACTGAACGGGGATTATTATTTTTTTTAACTCGGCCTCCGGGCCGGGGCGGGCTTCGCCCCCGGTACCTCCAGCCGCTTCTATTTACGCGCGCCGCGTTCCAACATATTCACCCCGGCCAAGAGGCCTCTTCCCCGGCCACACTCGTCCGCCGGGCCGGCCCGCACCCCGCCATTGAGACTGCACGGGAATTATTATTTTTTTATCTCTCAACCTGTCCAAGAGGCCTGCTGCCCGCCGCACTCGCCGCCGGGCCGGCCCGCACCCCGCCATTGAGACTGAACGGGGATTATTATTTTTTTTAACTCGGCCTCCGGGCCGGGGCGGGCTTCGCCCCCGGTACCTCCAGCCGCTTCTATTTACGCGCGCCCCGTTCCAACATATTCACCCCGGCCAAGAGGCCTCTTCCCCGGCCACACTCGTCCGCCGGGCCGGCCCGCACCCCGCCATTGAGACTGCACGGGAATTATTATTTTTATATCTCTCAACCTGTCCAAGAGGCCTGCTGCCCGCCGCAATCGCCGCCGGGCCGGCCCGCACCCTGCCATTGAGACTGAACGGGGATTATTTATTTTTTTAACTTGGCCGCCGGCCCGGGGCGGGCATCGCCCCCGGTACCTCCAGCCGCTACTATTTCCGCGGGCCGTGTTCCAACACTATTCACCCCGGCCAAGAGGCCTATTCCCCGGCCCGCACCCCGCCATTGAGACTGCATGGGAATTATTATTTTTTTATCTCTCAACCTGTCCAAGAGGCCTGCTGCCCGCCGCAATCGCCGCCGGGCCGGCCCGCACCCTGCCATTGAGACTGAACGGGGATTATTTATTTTTTTAACTTGGCCGCCGGGCCGGGGCGGGCATCGCCCCCGGTACCTCCAGCCGCTACTATTTCCGCGGGCCGTGTTCCAACACTATTCACCCCGGCCAAGAGGCCTATTCCCCGGCCCGCACCCCGCCATTGAGACTGCATGGGAATTATTATTTTTTTATCTCTCAACCTGTCCAAGAGGCCTGCTGCCCGCCGCAATCGCCGCCGGGCCGGCCCGCACCCTGCCATTGAGACTGAACGGGGATTATTTATTTTTTTAACTTGGCCGCCGGGCCGGGGCGGGCATCGCCCCCGGTACCTCCAGCCGCTACAATTTCCGCGGGCCGTGTTCCAACACTATTCACCCCGGCCAAGAGGCCTATTCCCCGGCCCGCACCCCGCCATTAAGACTGCACGGGAATTATTATTTTTTTATCTCTCAACCTGTCCAAGAGGCCTGCTGCCCGCCGCACTCGCCGCCGGGCCGTCCCGCACCCCGCCATTGAGACTGAACGGGGATTATTATTTTTTTTAACTCGGCCTCCGGGCCGGGGCGGGCTTCGCCCCCGGTACCTCCAGCCGCTTCTATTTACGCGCGCCGCGTTCCAACATATTCACCCCGGCCAAGAGGCCTATTCCCCGGCCCGCACCCCGCCATTGAGACTGCATGGGAATTATTATTTTTTTATCTCTCAACCTGTCCAAGAGGCCTGCTGCCCGCCGCAATCGCCGCCGGGCCGGCCCGCACCCTGCCATTGAGACTGAACGGGAATTATTATTTTTTTATCTCTCAACCTGTCCAAGAGGCCTGCTGCCCGCCGCACTCGCCGCCGGGCCGGCCCGCACCCTGCCATTGAGACTGAACGGGGATTATTTATTTTTTTAACTTGGCCGCCGGCCCGGGGCGGGCATCGCCCCCGGTACCTCCAGCCGCTACTATTTCCGCGGGCCGTGTTCCAACACTATTCACCCCGGCCAAGAGGCCTATTCCCCGGCCCGCACCCCGCCATTGAGACTGCACGGGAATTATTATTTTTTTATCTCTCAACCTGTCCAAGAGGCCTGCTGCCCGCCGTAATCGCCGCCGGGCCGGCCCGCACCCTGCCATTGAGACTGAACGGGGATTATTTATTTTTTTAACTTGGCCGCCGGGCCGGGGCGGGCATCGCCCCCGGTACCTCCAGCCGCTACTATTTCCGCGGGCCGTGTTCCAACACTATTCACCCCGGCCAAGAGGCCTATTCCCCGGCCCGCACCCCGCCATTGAGACTGCACGGGAATTATTATTTTTTTATCTCTCAACCTGTCCAAGAGGCCTGCTGCCCGCCGCACTCGCCGCCGGGCCGGCCCGCACCCCGCCATTGAGACTGAACGGGGATTATTATTTTTTTTAACTCGGCCTCCGGGCCGGGGCGGGCTTCGCCCCCGGTACCTCCAGCCGCTTCTATTTACGCGCGCCGCGTTCCAACATATTCACCCCGGCCAAGAGGCCTATTCCCCGGCCCGCACCCCGCCATTGAGACTGCATGGGAATTATTATTTTTTTATCTCTCAACCTGTCCAAGAGGCCTGCTGCCCGCCGCAATTGCCGCCGGGCCGGCCCGCACCCTGCCATTGAGACTGAACGGGAATTATTATTTTTTTATCTCTCAACCTGTCCAAGAGGCCTGCTGCCCGCCGCAATCGCCGCCGGGCCGGCCCGCACCCTGCCATTGAGACTGAACGGGATTATTTATTTTTTTAACTTGGCCGCCGGGCCGGGGCGGGCATCGCCCCCGGTACCTCCAGCCGCTACTATTTCCGCGGGCCGTGTTCCAACACTATTCACCCCGGCCAAGAGGCCTATTCCCCGGCCCGCACCCCGCCATTGAGACTGCACGGGAATTATTATTTTTTTATCTCTCAACCTGTCCAAGAGGCCTGCTGCCCGCCGCACTCGCTGCCGGGCCGGCCCGCACCCCGCCATTGAGACTGAACGGGGATTATTATTTTTTTTAACTCGGCCTCGGGCCGGGGCGGGCTTCGCCCCCGGTACCTCCAGCCGCTTCTATTTACGCGCGCCGCGTTCCAACATATTCACCCCGGCCAAGAGGCCTATTCCCCGGCCCGCACCCCGCCATTGAGACTGCATGGGAATTATTATTTTTTTATCTCTCAACCTGTCCAAGAGGCCTGCTGCCCGCCGCAATTGCCGCCGGGCCGGCCCGCACCCTGCCATTGAGACTGAACGGGAATTATTATTTTTTTATCTCTCAACCTGTCCAAGAGGCCTGCTGCCCGCCGCACTCGCCGCCGGGCCGGCCCGCACCCTGCCATTGAGACTGAACGGGGATTATTTATTTTTTTAACTTGGCCGCCGGGCCGGGGCGGGCATCGCCCCCGGTACCTCCAGCCGCTACTATTTCCGCGGGCCGTGTTCCAACACTATTCACCCCGGCCAAGAGGCCTATTCCCCGGCCCGCACCCCGCCATTGAGACTGCATGGGAATTATTATTTTTTTATCTCTCAACCTGTCCAAGAGGCCTGCTGCCCGCCGCACTCGCCGCCGGGCCGGCCCGCACCCCGCCATTGAGACTGAACGGGGATTATTATTTTTTTTAACTCGGCCTCCGGGCCGGGGCGGGCTTCGCCCCCGGTACCTCCAGCCGCTTCTATTTACGCGCGCCGCGTTCCAACATATTCACCCCGGCCAAGAGGCCTATTCCCCGGCCCGCACCCCGCCATTGAGACTGCATGGGAATTATTATTTTTTTATCTCTCAACCTGTCCAAGAGGCCTGCTGCCCGCCGCACTCGCCGCCGGTTCGGCCCGCACCCCGCCATTGAGACTGAACGGGGATTATTATTTTTTTTAACTCGGCCTCGGGCCGGGGCGGGCTTCGCCCCCGGTACCTCCAGCCGCTTCTATTTACGCGCGCCGCGTTCCAACATATTCACCCCGGCCAAGAGGCCTATTCCCCGGCCCGCACCCCGCCATTGAGACTGCATGGGAATTATTATTTTTTTATCTCTCAACCTGTCCAAGAGGCCTGCTGCCCGCCGCAATTGCCGCCGGGCCGGCCCGCACCCTGCCATTGAGACTGAACGGGAATTATTATTTTTTTATCTCTCAACCTGTCCAAGAGGCCTGCTGCCCGCCGCACTCAGCGCCGGGCCGGCCCGCACCCTGCCATTGAGACTGAACGGGGATTATTTATTTTTTTAACTTGGCCGCCGGGCCGGGGCGGGCATCGCCCCCGGTACCTCCAGCCGCTACTATTTCCGCGGGCCGTGTTCCAACACTATTCACCCCGGCCAAGAGGCCTATTCCCCGGCCCGCACCCCGCCATTGAGACTGCATGGGAATTATTATTTTTTTATCTCTCAACCTGTCCAAGAGGCCTGCTGCCCGCCGCACTCGCCGCCGGGCCGGCCCGCACCCCGCCATTGAGACTGAACGGGGATTATTATTTTTTTTAACTCGGCCTCCGGGCCGGGGCGGGCTTCGCCCCCGGTACCTCCAGCCGCTTCTATTTACGCGCGCCGCGTTCCAACATATTCACCCCGGCCAAGAGGCCTATTCCCCGGCCCGCACCCCGCCATTGAGACTGCATGGGAATTATTATTTTTTTATCTCTCAACCTGTCCAAGAGGCCTGCTGCCCGCCGCAATCGCCGCCGGGCCGGCCCGCACCCTGCCATTGAGACTGAACGGGAATTATTATTTTTTTATCTCTCAACCTGTCCAAGAGGCCTGCTGCCCGCCGCACTCGCCGCCGGGCCGGCCCGCACCCTGCCATTGAGACTGAACGGGGATTATTTATTTTTTTAACTTGGCCGCCGGCCCGGGGCGGGCATCGCCCCCGGTACCTCCAGCCGCTACTATTTCCGCGGGCCGTGTTCCAACACTATTCACCCCGGCCAAGAGGCCTATTCCCCGGCCCGCACCCCGCCATTGAGACTGCACGGGAATTATTATTTTTTTATCTCTCAACCTGTCCAAGAGGCCTGCTGCCCGCCGCAATCGCCGCCGGGCCGGCCCGCACCCTGCCATTGAGACTGAACGGGGATTATTTATTTTTTTAACTTGGCCGCCGGGCCGGGGCGGGCATCGCCCCCGGTACCTCCAGCCGCAACTATTTCCGCGGGCCGTGTTCCAACACTATTCACCCCGGCCAAGAGGCCTATTCCCCGGCCCGCACCCCGCCATTGAGACTGCACGGGAATTATTATTTTTTTATCTCTCAACCTGTCCAAGAGGCCTGCTGCCCCCCGCACTCGCCGCCGGGCCGGCCCGCACCCCGCCATTGAGACTGAACGGGGATTATTATTTTTTTTAACTCGGCCTCCGGGCCGGGGCGGGCTTCGCCCCCGGTACCTCCAGCCGCTTCTATTTACGCGCGCCGCGTTCCAACATATTCACCCCGGCCAAGAGGCCTATTCCCCGGCCCGCACCCCGCCATTGAGACTGCACGGGAATTATTATTTTTTTATCTCTCAACCTGTCCAAGAGGCCTGCTGCCCGCCGCACTCGCCGCCGGGCCGGCCCGCACCCCGCCATTGAGACTGCACGGGAATTATTATTTTTATATCTCTCAACCTGTCCAAGAGGCCTGCTGCCCGCCGCAATCGCCGCCGGGCCGGCCCGCACCCTGCCATTGAGACTGAACGGGGATTATTTATTTTTTTAACTTGGCCGCCGGCCCGGGGCGGGCATCGCCCCCGGTACCTCCAGCCGCTACTATTTCCGCGGGCCGTGTTCCAACACTATTCACCCCGGCCAAGAGGCCTATTCCCCGGCCCGCACCCCGCCATTGAGACTGCATGGGAATTATTATTTTTTTATCTCTCAACCTGTCCAAGAGGCCTGCTGCCCGCCGCAATCGCCGCCGGGCCGGCCCGCACCCTGCCATTGAGACTGAACGGGGATTATTTATTTTTTTAACTTGGCCGCCGGCCCGGGGCGGGCATCGCCCCCGGTACCTCCAGCCGCTACTATTTCCGCGGGCCGTGTTCCAACACTATTCACCCCGGCCAAGAGGCCTATTCCCCGGCCCGCACCCCGCCATTAAGACTGCACGGGAATTATTATTTTTTTATCTCTCAACCTGTCCAAGAGGCCTGCTGCCCGCCGCACTCGCCGCCGGGCCGGCCCGCACCCCGCCATTGAGACAGAACGGGGATTATTATTTTTTTTAACTCGGCCTCCGGGCCGGGGCGGGCTTCGCCCCCGGTACCTCCAGCCGCTTCTATTTACGCGCGCCGCGTTCCAACATATTCACCCCGGCCAAGAGGCCTATTCCCCGGCCCGCACCCCGCCATTGAGACTGCATGGGAATTATTATTTTTTTATCTCTCAACCTGTCCAAGAGGCCTGCTGCCCGCCGCAATCGCCGCCGGGCCGGCCCGCACCCTGCCATTGAGACTGAACGGGAATTATTATTTTTTTATCTCTCAACCTGTCCAAGAGGCCTGCTGCCCGCCGCACTCGCCGCCGGGCCGGCCCGCACCCTGCCATTGAGACTGAACGGGGATTATTTATTTTTTTAACTTGGCCGCCGGCCCGGGGCGGGCATCGCCCCCGGTACCTCCAGCCGCTACTATTTCCGCGGGCCGTGTTCCAACACTATTCACCCCGGCCAAGAGGCCTATTCCCCGGCCCGCACCCCGCCATTGAGACTGCACGGGAATTATTATTTTTTTATCTCTCAACCTGTCCAAGAGGCCTGCTGCCCGCCGCAATCGCCGCCGGGCCGGCCCGCACCCTGCCATTGAGACTGAACGGGATTATTTATTTTTTTAACTTGGCCGCCGGGCCGGGGCGGGCATCGCCCCCGGTACCTCCAGCCGCTACTATTTCCGCGGGCCGTGTTCCAACACTATTCACCCCGGCCAAGAGGCCTATTCCCCGGCCCGCACCCCGCCATTGAGACTGCACGGGAATTATTATTTTTTTATCTCTCAACCTGTCCAAGAGGCCTGCTGCCCGCCGCAATCGCCGCCGGGCCGGCCCGCACCCTGCCATTGAGACTGAACGGGGATTATTTATTTTTTTAACTTGGCCGCCGGGCCGGGGCGGGCATCGCCCCCGGTACCTCCAGCCGCAACTATTTCCGCGGGCCGTGTTCCAACACTATTCACCCCGGCCAAGAGGCCTATTCCCCGGCCCGCACCCCGCCATTGAGACTGCACGGGAATTATTATTTTTTTATCTCTCAACCTGTCCAAGAGGCCTGCTGCCCCCCGCACTCGCCGCCGGGCCGGCCCGCACCCCGCCATTGAGACTGAACGGGGATTATTATTTTTTTTAACTCGGCCTCCGGGCCGGGGCGGGCTTCGCCCCCGGTACCTCCAGCCGCTTCTATTTACACGCGCCGCGTTCCAACATATTCACCCCGGCCAAGAGGCCTATTCCCCGGCCCGCACCCCGCCATTGAGACTGCATGGGAATTATTATTTTTTTATCTCTCAACCTGTCCAAGAGGCCTGCTGCCCGCCGCAATTGCCGCCGGGCCGGCCCGCACCCTGCCATTGAGACTGAACGGGAATTATTATTTTTTTATCTCTCAACCTGTCCAAGAGGCCTGCTGCCCGCCGCAATCGCCGCCGGGCCGGCCCGCACCCTGCCATTGAGACTGAACGGGGATTATTTATTTTTTTAACTTGGCCGCCGGGCCGGGGCGGGCATCGCCCCCGGTACCTCCAGCCGCTACTATTTCCGCGGGCCGTGTTCCAACACTATTCACCCCGGCCAAGAGGCCTATTCCCCGGCCCGCACCCCGCCATTGAGACTGCACGGGAATTATTATTTTTTTATCTCTCAACCTGTCCAAGAGGCCTGCTGCCCGCCGCACTCGCCGCCGGGCCGGCCCGCACCCCGCCATTGAGACTGAACGGGGATTATTATTTTTTTTAACTCGGCCTCCGGGCCGGGGCGGGCTTCGCCCCCGGTACCTCCAGCCGCTTCTATTTACGCGCGCCGCGTTCCAACATATTCACCCCGGCCAAGAGGCCTATTCCCCGGCCCGCACCCCGCCATTCAGACTGCACGGGAATTCTTATTTTTTTATCTATCAACCTGTCCAAGAGGCCTGCTGCCCGCCGCACTCGCCGCCGGGCCGGCCCGCACCCCGCCATTGAGACTGAACGGGGATTATTATTTTTTTTAACTCGGCCTCCGGGCCGGGGCGGGCTTCGCCCCCGGTAACTCCAGCCGCTTCTATTTACGCGCGCCGCGTTCCAACATATTCACCCCGGCCAAGAGGCCTATTCCCCGGCCCGCACCCCGCCATTGAGACTGCATGGGAATTATTATTTTTTTATCTCTCAACCTGTCCAAGAGGCCTGCTGCCCGCCGCAATCGCCGCCGGGCCGGCCCGCACCCTGCCATTGAGACTGAACGGGATTATTTATTTTTTTAACTTGGCCGCCGGGCCGGGGCGGGCATCGCCCCCGGTACCTCCAGCCGCTACTATTTCCGCGGGCCGTGTTCCAACACTATTCACCCCGGCCAAGAGGCCTATTCCCCGGCCCGCACCCCGCCATTGAGACTGCACGGGAATTATTATTTTTTTATCTCTCAACCTGTCCAAGAGGCCTGCTGCCCGCCGCAATCGCCGCCGGGCCGGCCCGCACCCTGCCATTGAGACTGAACGGGGATTATTTATTTTTTTAACTTGGCCGCCGGGCCGGGGCGGGCATCGCCCCCGGTACCTCCAGCCGCAACTATTTCCGCGGGCCGTGTTCCAACACTATTCACCCCGGCCAAGAGGCCTATTCCCCGGCCCGCACCCCGCCATTGAGACTGCACGGGAATTATTATTTTTTTATCTCTCAACCTGTCCAAGAGGCCTGCTGCCCCCCGCACTCGCCGCCGGGCCGGCCCGCACCCCGCCATTGAGACTGAACGGGGATTATTATTTTTTTTAACTCGGCCTCCGGGCCGGGGCGGGCTTCGCCCCCGGTACCTCCAGCCGCTTCTATTTACACGCGCCGCGTTCCAACATATTCACCCCGGCCAAGAGGCCTATTCCCCGGCCCGCACCCCGCCATTGAGACTGCACGGGAATTATTATTTTTTTATCTCTCAACCTGTCCAAGAGGCCTGCTGCCCGCCGCACTCGCCGCCGGTTCGGCCCGCACCCCGCCATTGAGACTGCACGGGAATTATTATTTTTATATCTCTCAACCTGTCCAAGAGGCCTGCTGCCCGCCGCAATCGCCGCCGGGCCGGCCCGCACCCTGCCATTGAGACTGAACGGGGATTATTTATTTTTTTAACTTGGCCGCCGGCCCGGGGCGGGCATCGCCCCCGGTACCTCCAGCCGCTACTATTTCCGCGGGCCGTGTTCCAACACTATTCACCCCGGCCAAGAGGCCTATTCCCCGGCCCGCACCCCGCCATTAAGACTGCACGGGAATTATTATTTTTTTATCTCTCAACCTGTCCAAGAGGCCTGCTGCCCGCCGCACTCGCCGCCGGGCCGTCCCGCACCCCGCCATTGAGACTGAACGGGGATTATTATTTTTTTTAACTCGGCCTCCGGGCCGGGGCGGGCTTCGCCCCCGGTACCTCCAGCCGCTTCTATTTACGCGCGCCGCGTTCCAACATATTCACCCCGGCCAAGAGGCCTATTCCCCGGCCCGCACCCCGCCATTGAGACTGCATGGGAATTATTATTTTTTTATCTCTCAACCTGTCCAAGAGGCCTGCTGCCCGCCGCAATCGCCGCCGGGCCGGCCCGCACCCTGCCATTGAGACTGAACGGGAATTATTATTTTTTTATCTCTCAACCTGTCCAAGAGGCCTGCTGCCCGCCGCACTCGCCGCCGGGCCGGCCCGCACCCTGCCATTGAGACTGAACGGGGATTATTTATTTTTTTAACTTGGCCGCCGGCCCGGGGCGGGCATCGCCCCCGGTACCTCCAGCCGCTACTATTTCCGCGGGCCGTGTTCCAACACTATTCACCCCGGCCAAGAGGCCTATTCCCCGGCCCGCACCCCGCCATTGAGACTGCACGGGAATTATTATTTTTTTATCTCTCAACCTGTCCAAGAGGCCTGCTGCCCGCCGTAATCGCCGCCGGGCCGGCCCGCACCCTGCCATTGAGACTGAACGGGGATTATTTATTTTTTTAACTTGGCCGCCGGGCCGGGGCGGGCATCGCCCCCGGTACCTCCAGCCGCTACTATTTCCGCGGGCCGTGTTCCAACACTATTCACCCCGGCCAAGAGGCCTATTCCCCGGCCCGCACCCCGCCATTGAGACTGCACGGGAATTATTATTTTTTTATCTCTCAACCTGTCCAAGAGGCCTGCTGCCCGCCGCACTCGCCGCCGGGCCGGCCCGCACCCCGCCATTGAGACTGAACGGGGATTATTATTTTTTTTAACTCGGCCTCCGGGCCGGGGCGGGCTTCGCCCCCGGTACCTCCAGCCGCTTCTATTTACGCGCGCCGCGTTCCAACATATTCACCCCGGCCAAGAGGCCTATTCCCCGGCCCGCACCCCGCCATTGAGACTGCATGGGAATTATTATTTTTTTATCTCTCAACCTGTCCAAGAGGCCTGCTGCCCGCCGCAATTGCCGCCGGGCCGGCCCGCACCCTGCCATTGAGACTGAACGGGAATTATTTATTTTTTTAACTTGGCCGCCGGCCCGGGGCGGGCATCGCCCCCGGTACCTCCAGCCGCTACTATTTCCGCGGGCCGTGTTCCAACACTATTCACCCCGGCCAAGAGGCTTATTCCCCGGCCCGCACCCCGCCATTGAGACTGCATGGGAATTATTATATTTTTATCTCGCAACCTGTCCAAGAGGCCTGCTGCCCGCCGCAATCGCCGCCGGGCCGGCCCGCACCCCGCCATTGATACTGAACGGGGATTATTATTTTTTTTAACTCGGCCTCCGGGCCGGGGCGGGCTTCGCCCCCGGTACCTCCAGCCGCTTCTATTTACGCGCGCCGCGTTCCAACATATTCACCCCGGCCAAGAGGCCTCTTCCCCGGCCACACTCGTCCGCCGGGCCGGCCCGCACCCCGCCGTTGAGACTGCACGGGAATTATTATTTTTATATCTCTCAACCTGTCCAAGAGGCCTGCTGCCCGCCGCAATCGCCGCCGGGCCGGCCCGCACCCTGCCATTGACACTGAACGGGGATTATTTATTTTTTTAACTTGGCCGCCGGGCCGGGGCGGGCATCGCCCCCGGTACCTCCAGCCGCTACTATTTCCGCGGGCCGTGTTCCAACACTATTCACCCCGGCCAAGAGGCCTATTCCCCGGCCCGCACCCCGCCATTGAGACTGCACGGGAATTATTATTTTTTTATCTCTCAACCTGTCCAAGAGGCCTGCTGCCCGCCGCACTCGCCGCCGGGCCGGCCCGCACCCCGCCATTGAGACTGTACGGGGATTATTATTTTTTTTAACTGGCCGCCGGGCCGGGGCGGGCTTCGCCCCCGGTACCTCCAGCCGCTTCTATTTACGCGCGCCGCGTTCCAACATATTCACCCCGGCCAAGAGGCCTATTCCCCGGCCACACTCGTCCGCCGGGCCGGCCCGCACCCCGCCATTGAGACTGCACGGGAATTATTATTTTTTTATCTCTCAACCTGTCCAAGAGGCCTGCTGCCCGCCGCACTCGCCGCCGGGCCGGCCCGCACCCCGCCATTGAGACTGAACGGGGATTATTATTTTTTTTAACTCGGCCTCCGGGCCGGGGGGGGCTTCGCCCCCGGTACCTCCAGCCGCTTCTATTTACGCGCGCCGCGTTCCAACATATTCACCCCGGCCAAGAGGCCTATTCCCCGGCCCGCACCCCGCCATTGAGACTGCACGGGAATTATTATTTTTTTATCTCTCAACCTGTCCAAGAGGCCTGCTGCCCGCCGCACTCGCCGCCGGGCCGGCCCGCACCCCGCCATTGAGACTGAACGGAGATTATTATTTTTTTTAACTCGGCCTCCGGGCCGGGGCGGGCTTCGCCCCCGGTACCTCCAGCCGCTTCTATTTACGCGCGCCGCGTTCCAACATATTCACCCCGGCCAAGAGGCCTATTCCCCGGCCCGCACCCCGCCATTGAGACTGCACGGGAATTATTATTTTTTTATCTCTCAACCTGTCCAAGAGGCCTGCTGCCCGCCGCACTCGCCGCCGGGCCGGCCCGCACCCCGCCATTGAGACTGAACGGGGATTATTATTTTTTTTAACTCGGCCTCCGGGCCGGGGGGGGGCTTCGCCCCCGGTACCTCCAGCCGCTTCTATTTACGCGCGCCGCGTTCCAACATATTCACCCCGGCCACGAGGCCTATTCCCCGGCCCGCACCCCGCCATTGAGACTGCACGGGAATTATTATTTTTTTATCTCTCAACCTGTCCAAGAGGCCTGCTGCCCGCCGCACTCGCCGCCGGGCCGGCCCGCACCCCGCCATTGAGACTGAACGGAGATTATTATTTTTTTTAACTCGGCCTCCGGGCCGGGGCGGGCTTCGCCCCCGGTACCTCCAGCCGCTTCTATTTACGCGCGCCGTGTTCCAACATATTCACCCCGGCCAAGAGGCCTATTCCCCGGCCCGCACCCCGCCATTGAGACTGCACGGGAATTATTATTTTTTTATCTCTCAACCTGTCCAAGAGGCCTGCTGCCCGCCGCACTCGCCGCCGGGCCGGCCCGCACCCTGCCATTGAGACTGAACGGGAATTATTATTTTTTTATCTCTCAACCTGTCCAAGAGGCCTGCTGCCCGCCGCACTCGCCGCCGGGCCGGCCCGCACACTGCCATTGAGACTGAACGGGGATTATTTATTTTTTTAACTTGGCCGCCGGGCCGGGGCGGGCATCGCCCCCGGTACCTCCAGCCGCTACTATTTCCGCGGGCCGTGTTCCAACACTATTCACCCCGGCCAAGAGGCCTATTCCCCGGCCCGCACCCCGCCATTGAGACTGCATGGGAATTATTCTTTTTTTATCTCTCAACCTGTCCAAGAGGCCTGCTGCCCGCCGCACTCGCCGCCGGGCCGGCCCGCACCCCGCCATTGAGACTGAACGGGACTATTTATTTTTTTAACTTGGCCGCCGGGCCGGGGCGGGCTTCGCCCCCGGTACCTCCAGCCGCTTCTATTTACGCGCGCCGTGTTCCAACACTATTCACCCCGGCCAAGAGGCCTATTCCCCGGCCCGCACCCCGCCATTGAGACTGAATGGGAATTATTATTTTTTTATCTCTCAACCTGTCCAAGAGGCCTGCTGCCCGCCGCAATCGCCGCCGGGCCGGCCCGCACCCTGCCATTGAGACTGAACGGGGATTATTTATTTTTTTAACTTGGCCGCCGGCCCGGGGCGGGCATCGCCCCCGGTACCTCCAGCCGCTACTATTTCCGCGGGCCGTGTTCCAACACTATTCACCCCGGCCAAGAGGCTTATTCCCCGGCCCGCACCCCGCCATTGAGACTGCATGGGAATTATTATATTTTTATCTCGCAACCTGTCCAAGAGGCCTGCTGCCCGCCGCAATCGCCGCCGGGCCGGCCCGCACCCCGCCATTGATACTGAACGGGGATTATTATTTTTTTTAACTCGGCCTCCGGGCCGGGGCGGGCTTCGCCCCCGGTACCTCCAGCCGCTTCTATTTACGCGCGCCGCGTTCCAACATATTCACCCCGGCCAAGAGGCCTCTTCCCCGGCCACACTCGTCCGCCGGGCCGGCCCGCACCCCGCCATTGAGACTGCACGGGAATTATTATTTTTTTATCTCTCAACCTGTCCAAGAGGCCTGCTGCCCGCCGCAATGCCGCCGGGCCGGCCCGCACCCTGCCATTGAGACTGAACGGGGATTATTTATTTTTTTAACTTGGCCGCCGGCCCGGGGCGGGCATCGCCCCCGGTGCCTCCAGCCGCTACTATTTCCGCGGGCCGTGTTCCAACACCATTCACCCCGGCCAAGAGGCCTATTCCCCGGCCCGCACCCCGCCATTGAGACTGCATGGGAATTATCATTTTTTTATCTCTCAACCTGTCCAAGAGGCCTGCTGCCCGCCGCAATCGCCGCCGGGCCGGCCCGCACCCTGCCATTGAGACTGAACGGGGATTATTTATTTTTTTAACTTGGCCGCCGGGCCGGGGCGGGCATCGCGCCCGGTACCTCCAGCCGCTACTATTTCCGCGGGCCGTGTTCCAACACTATTCACCCCGGCCAAGAGGCCTATTCCCCGGCCCGCACCCCGCCATTGAGACTGCATGGGAATTATTCTTTTTTTATCTCTCAACCTGTCCAAGAGGCCTGCTGCCCGCCGCAATCGCCGCCGGGCCGGCCCGCACCCTGCCATTGAGACTGAACGGGGATTATTTATTTTTTTAACTTGGCCGCCGGGCCGGGGCGGGCATCGCCCCCGGTACCTCCAGACGCTACTATTTCCGCGGGCCGTGTTCCAACACTATTCACCCCGGCCAAGAGGCCTATTCCCCGGCCCGCACCCGGTCATTGAGACTGCACGGGAATTATTATTTTTTTATCTCTCAACCTGTCCAAGAGGCCTGCTGCCCGCCGCACTCGCCGCCGGGCCGGCCCGCACCCCGCCATTGAGACTGAACGGGGATTATTATTTTTTTTAACTCGGCCTCCGGGCCGGGGCGGGCTTCGCCCCCGGTACCTCCAGCCGCTTCTATTTACGCGCGCTGCGTTCCAACATATTCACCCCGGCCAAGAGGCCTATTCCCCGGCCACACTCGTCCGCCGGGCCGGCCCGCACCCCGCCGTTGAGACTGCACGGGAATTATTATTTTTATATCTCTCAACCTGTCCAAGAGGCCTGCTGCCCGCCGCAATCGCCGCCGGGCCGGCCCGCACCCTGCCATTGAGACTGAACGGGGATTATTTATTTTTTTAACTTGGCCGCCGGCCCGGGGCGGGCATCGCCCCCGGTACCTCCAGCCGCTACTATTTCCGCGGGCCGTGTTCCAACACTATTCACCCCGGCCAAGAGGCCTATTCCCCGGCCCGCACCCCGCCATTGAGACTGCATGGGAATTATTATTTTTTTATCTCTCAACCTGTCCAAGAGGCCTGCTGCCCGCCGCAATCGCCGCCGGGCCGGCCCGCACCCTGCCATTGAGACTGAACGGGGATTATTTATTTTTTTAACTTGGCCGCCGGGCCGGGGCGGGCATCGCCCCCGGTACCTCCAGCCGCTACTATTTCCGCGGGCCGTGTTCCAACACTATTCACCCCGGCCAAGAGGCCTATTCCCCGGCCCGCACCCCGCCATTGAGACTGCACGGGAATTATTATTTTTTTATCTCTCAACCTGTCCAAGAGGCCTGCTGCCCGCCGCACTCGCCGCCGGGCCGGCCCGCACCCTGCCATTGAGACTGAACGGGGATTATTTATTTTTTTAACTTGGCCGCCGGGCCGGGGCGGGCATCGCCCCCGGTACCTCCAGCCGCTACTATTTCCGCGGGCCGTGTTCCAACACTATTCACCCCGGCCAAGAGGCCTATTCCCCGGCCCGCACCCCGCCATTGAGACTGCACGGGAATTATTATTTTTTTATCTCTCAACCTGTCCAAGAGGCCTGCCGCCCGCCGCACTCGCCGCCGGGCCGGCCCGCACCCCGCCATTGAGACTGAACGGGGATTATTATTTTTTTTTAACTCGGCCTGCGGGCCGGGGCGGGCTTCGCCCCCGGTACCTCCAGCCGCTTCTATTTTCGCGCGCCGCGTTCCAACACTATTCACCCCGGCCAAGAGGCCTATTCCCAAGCCCGCACCCCGCCATTGAGACTGCACGGGAATTATTATTTTTTTATCTCTCAACCTGTCCAAGAGGCCTGCTGCCCGCCGCACTCGCCGCCGGGCCGGCCCGCACCCCGCAATTGAGACTGAACGGGAATTATTATTTTTTTTAACTCGGCCTCCGGGCCGGGGCGGGCTTCGCCCCCGGTACCTCCAGCCGCTTCTATTTACGCGCGCTGCGTTCCAACATATTCACCCCGGCCAAGAGGCCTATTCCCCGGCCCGCACCCCGCCATTGAGACTGCACGGGAATTATTATTTTTTTATCTCTCAACCTGTCCAAGAGGCCTGCTGCCCGCCGCAATCGCCGCCGGGCCGGCCCGCACCCTGCCATTGAGACTGAACGGGAATTATTATTTTTTTATTTCTCAACCTGTCCAAGAGGCCTGCTGCCCGCCGCACTCGCCGCCGGGCCGGCCCGCACCCCGCCATTGAGACTGAACGGGGATTATTATTTTTTTTAACTCGGCCTCCGGGCCGGGGCGGGCTTCGCCCCCGGTACCTCCAGCCGCTTCTATTTACGCGCGCCGCGTTCCAACATATTCACCCCGGCCAAGAGGCCTCTTCCCCGGCCACACTCGTCCGCCGGGCCGGCCCGCACCCCGCCATTGAGACTGCACGGGAATTATTATTTTTTTATCTCTCAACCTGTCCAAGAGGCCTGCTGCCCGCCGCACTCGCCGCCGGGCCGGCCCGCACCCCGCCATTGAGACTGAACGGGGATTATTATTTTTTTTAACTCGGCCTCCGGGCCGGGGCGGGCTTCGCCCCCGGTACCTCCAGCCGCTTCTATTTACGCGCGCCCCGTTCCAACATATTCACCCCGGCCAAGAGGCCTCTTCCCCGGCCACACTCGTCCGCCGGGCCGGCCCGCACCCCGCCATTGAGACTGCACGGGAATTATTATTTTTATATCTCTCAACCTGTCCAAGAGGCCTGCTGCCCGCCGCAATCGCCGCCGGGCCGGCCCGCACCCTGCCATTGAGACTGAACGGGGATTATTTATTTTTTTAACTTGGCCGCCGGCCCGGGGCGGGCATCGCCCCCGGTACCTCCAGCCGCTACTATTTCCGCGGGCCGTGTTCCAACACTATTCACCCCGGCCAAGAGGCCTATTCCCCGGCCCGCACCCCGCCATTGAGACTGCATGGGAATTATTCTTTTTTTATCTCTCAACCTGTCCAAGAGGCCTGCTGCCCGCCGCAATCGCCGCCGGGCCGGCCCGCACCCTGCCATTGAGACTGAACGGGGATTATTTATTTTTTTAACTTGGCCGCCGGGCCGGGGCGGGCATCGCCCCCGGTACCTCCAGCCGCTACTATTTCCGCGGGCCGTGTTCCAACACTATTCACCCCGGCCAAGAGGCCTATTCCCCGGCCCGCACCCCGCCATTGAGACTGCACGGGAATTATTATTTTTTTATCTCTCAACCTGTCCAAGAGGCCTGCTGCCCGCCGCACTCGCCGCCGGGCCGGCCCGCACCCCGCCATTGAGACTGAACGGGGATTATTATTTTTTTTAACTCGGCCTCCGGGCCGGGGCGGGCTTCGCCCCCGGTACCTCCAGCCGCTTCTATTTACACGCGCCGCGTTCCAACATATTCACCCCGGCCAAGAGGCCTATTCCCCGGCCCGCACCCCGCCATTGAGACTGCATGGGAATTATTATTTTTTTATCTCTCAACCTGTCCAAGAGGCCTGCTGCCCGCCGCAATTGCCGCCGGGCCGGCCCGCACCCTGCCATTGAGACTGAACGGGAATTATTATTTTTTTTATCTCTCAACCTGTCCAAGAGGCCTGCTGCCCGCCGCAATCGCCGCCGGGCCGGCCCGCACCCTGCCATTGAGACTGAACGGGGATTATTTATTTTTTTAACTTGGCCGCCGGGCCGGGGCGGGCATCGCCCCCGGTACCTCCAGCCGCTCCTATTTCCGCGGGCCGTGTTCCAACACTATTCACCCCGGCCAAGAGGCCTATTCCCCGGCCCGCACCCCGCCATTGAGACTGCACGGGAATTATTATTTTTTTATCTCTCAACCTGTCCAAGAGGCCTGCTGCCCGCCGCACTCGCCGCCGGGCCGGCCCGCACCCCGCCATTGAGACTGAACGGGGATTATTATTTTTTTTAACTCGGCCCCCGGTACCTCCAGCCGCTTCTATTTACGCGCGCCGCGTTCCAACATATTCACCCCGGCCAAGAGGCCTATTCCCCGGCCCGCACCCCGCCATTCAGACTGCACGGGAATTCTTATTTTTTTATCTATCAACCTGTCCAAGAGGCCTGCTGCCCGCCGCACTCGCCGCCGGGCCGGCCCGCACCCCGCCATTGAGACTGAACGGGGATTATTATTTTTTTTAACTCGGCCTCCGGGCCGGGGCGGGCTTCGCCCCCGGTACCTCCAGCCGCTTCTATTTACGCGCGCCGCGTTCCAACATATTCACCCCGGCCAAGAGGCCTATTCCCCGGCCCGCACCCCGCCATTGAGACTGCATGGGAATTATTATTTTTTTATCTCTCAACCTGTCCAAGAGGCCTGCTGCCCGCCGCAATCGCCGCCGGGCCGGCCCGCACCCTGCCATTGAGACTGAACGGGATTATTTATTTTTTTAACTTGGCCGCCGGGCCGGGGCGGGCATCGCCCCCGGTACCTCCAGCCGCTACTATTTCCGCGGGCCGTGTTCCAACACTATTCACCCCGGCCAAGAGGCCTATTCCCCGGCCCGCACCCCGCCATTGAGACTGCATGGGAATTATTATTTTTTATCTCTCAACCTGTCCAAGAGGCCTGCTGCCCGCCGCAATCGCCGCCGGGCCGGCCCGCACCCTGCCATTGAGACTGACCGGGATTATTTATTTTTTTAACTTGGCCGCCGGGCCGGGGCGGGCATCGCCCCCGGTACCTCCAGCCGCTACTATTTCCGCGGGCCGTGTTCCAACACTATTCACCCCGGCCAAGAGGCCTATTCCCCGGCCCGCACCCCGCCATTGAGACTGCACGGGAATTATTATTTTTTTATCTCTCAACCTGTCCAAGAGGCCTGCTGCCCGCCGCACTCGCCGCCGGGCCGGCCCGCACCCCGCCATTGAGACTGAACGGGGATTATTATTTTTTTTAACTCGGCCTCCGGGCCGGGGCGGGCTTCGCCCCCGGTACCTCCAGCCGCTTCTATTTACGCGCGCCGCGTTCCAACATATTCACCCCGGCCAAGAGGCCTATTCCCCGGCCCGCACCCCGCCATTGAGACTGCACGGGAATTATTATTTTTTTATCTCTCAACCTGTCCAAGAGGCCTGCTGCCTGCCGCACTCGCCGCCGGGCCGGCCCGCACCCCGCCATTGAGACTGAACGGGGATTATTATTTTTTTTAACTCGGCCTCCGGGCCGGGGCGGGCTTCGCCCCCGGTACCTCCAGCCGCTTCTATTTACGCGCGCCGCGTTCCAACATATTCACCCCGGCCAAGAGGCCTATTCCCCGGCCCGCACCCCGCCATTGAGACTGCATGGGAATTATTATTTTTTTATCTCTCAACCTGTCCAAGAGGCCTGCTGCCCGCCGCAATTGCCGCCGGGCCGGCCCGCACCCTGCCATTGAGACTGAACGGGAATTATTATTTTTTTATCTCTCAACCTGTCCAAGAGGCCTGCTGCCCGCCGCAATCGCCGCCGGGCCGGCCCGCACCCTGCCATTGAGACTGAACGGGGATTATTTATTTTTTTAACTTGGCCGCCGGGCCGGGGCGGGCATCGCCCCCGGTACCTCCAGCTGCTACTATTTCCGCGGGCCGTGTTCCAACACTATTCACCCCGGCCAAGAGGCCTATTCCCCGGCCCGCACCCCGCCATTGAGACTGCACGGGAATTATTATTTTTTTATCTCTCAACCTGTCCAAGAGGCCTGCTGCCCGCCGCACTCGCTGCCGGGCCGGCCCGCACCCCGCCATTGAGACTGAACGGGGATTATTATTTTTTTTAACTCGGCCTCCGGGCCGGGGCGGGCTTCGCCCCCGGTACCTCCAGCCGCTTCTATTTACGCGCGCCGCGTTCCAACATATTCACCCCGGCCAAGAGGCCTATTCCCCGGCCACACTCGTCCGCCGGGCCGGCCCGCACCCCGCCGTTGAGACTGCACGGGAATTATTATTTTTATATCTCTCAACCTGTCCAAGAGGCCTGCTGCCCGCCGCAATCGCCGCCGGGCCGGCCCGCACCCTGCCATTGACACTGAACGGGGATTATTTATTTTTTTAACTTGGCCGCCGGGCCGGGGCGGGCATCGCCCCCGGTACCTCCAGCCGCTACTATTTCCGCGGTCCGTGTTCCAACACTATTCACCCCGGCCAAGAGGCCTATTCCCCGGCCCGCACCCCGCCATTGAGACTGCACGGGAATTATTATTTTTTTATCTCTCAACCTGTCCAAGAGGCCTGCTGCCCGCCGCACTCGCCGCCGGGCCGGCCCGCACCCCGCCATTGAGACTGAACGGGGCAGTGGCGTGCGGTGAGGTTCATGGTTGGTGAGGCACCGACTCCTTTAGTGTCAGATTTACAAATGTATCAACCAAAAACTGTAGCTTATTCAATTGGCTACTGGTTATTTCATATCCAAAATTTGACCCCATGGGTAAAAATACAACATTCTATTGTATTTTTCTTAGACTCATTTATTTTGTTATAAGATTTTGACAGGCTCTGCAGTTTGGTGTCATCAAAATGTTGTGACATCATTAAATTTTGTACAGTTGACCAAACCGAGGAAAGCTAGCTCACAAAATGATCAAACCTAGCTTTCATCTGAACACTGATGTTGACCATAATCTTGTCGAACATTTGTTTTTTCTCGTCTCTGACCGACTGATTTCTTCCACTGTTGTTTCGGCCAAGTGTGCTGCATTTCTGCTCAAATCGCTCATACAGCGTGTTAAAGTCCCGTCTCATGCGTTCAACAACTCCGATGGTGTCGTGGGTTCGCGCACAACAATATCCAATGTCCATGACTTTGTTTTGCAGCACTCTAAAAAGTGCATCAGTTTCACTGAAAATGCCCTCATATGCCATCATTAAAAAGCATGTCGATGCTTCTGACAGCCATCGATCATATCCAGTGACCATCATTTGAGTATCATTGTCCCAGCGATCGGGATCATAGGTTTGCGCTACTAGTTTTTTAACACAGCTGTTTTCTCCAACACTTCCAAGACATACGCAGCTACAGCAGGGGCTCGCCTATCATCACTTACATCATCAAATCCTAAAAATGCTTCCACCACCACCACAGTCCACTTCACTTTTGGCAACATAGCGCAAAATAACAGATCTGTGCTTTGTTTGTGATATCCGTAGTCTCGTCCAACTCTATGGAAACAAATGGGGCAGCATTGATCTCCCTTTTTAGATCATATATTATCACATCACCGAAAGCTTCAATTATATCGTTCTGTATTCTATTGGACAAGCCAGAAAGCACACTGGATGAGTCCAAATGTCTAGCTAACCTCTCATCTTTCTCATCAAAAGCATGTGATAGTTCTACATAATCGCCACGATTAGAAGAGCTTGCCCTCTCGTCGACCACGAAATGCCAACTCCCGTTTAGCGAAAAAGCAGGTTGCGTGAATGAGGTCTTTCACAATCTCTCGGTTTTCCCTTACCTTGGCATTGCGGATGCTAACGTTGAACCTCCGCTGTTCGTTCAATGCCAAATCGATCCTTGCGCTTTACATATCACAATATCCAGAGAAGTTAAGAACAAAAGGCAGGGAAAACAGTAAAGACGGGTTTTCGAAGGACAGCCACATCACCGTTCTTTTCGGCTTTACCACTCCGTTTGAAAAGTTATCCGGGCTGTCCCGTAGTTTGAAGCAAACCTTTTCACTCCGGCGTTGGTCTACCTGTGTTAATCACGTCCACTTTTGAGAAGTTTTTAAGCTTCAATATATAATCCTTTTCTTCCATTTTGGCTGTCCGACGTAGCAAATTTAAAAAAGGATCGCACTTGACTCGCCTGGCGCCTCTGCACAGAAGAAGAGCGCAACGTACCTGTTTGCTCACGTACGCCCTCTTAATTGCGGCAGAGAACGATCTGCCGCAACCTATGCCTTTTCACTGCGGTTTTATTTGCCATCAGCAAATCTAAATATGTCACAAAAAACATTAAACTTTAATGGTTTAAAAACATTAGCCAGACTTAGGAAAAGCAGATCAAATAAATGTATCTGCAAATGTTATATTGCTGATGTGCAGATGTACGGCAAGCAGGACGTCCCAGTTGCATGTATCAACACAGTTTGTGATGATTGCGCAATGCAATGCGCGTTCAGAGGTGCGGCACTGCCTCACCTGCCTCCCCTGACCGCACGTCCCTGGAACGGGGATTATTATTTTTTTTAACTCGGCCTCCGGGCCGGGTCGGGCTTCGCCCCCGGTACCTCCAGCCGCTTCTATTTACGCGCGCCGCGTTCCAACATATTCACCCCGGCCAAGAGGCCTATTCCCCGGCCCGCACCCCGCCATTGAGACTGCACGGGAATTATTATTTTTTTATCTCTCAACCTGTCCAAGAGGCCTGCTGCCCGCCGCACTCGCCGCCGGGCCGGCCCGCACCCCGCCATTGAGACTGAACGGGGATTATTATTTTTTTTAACTCGGCCTCCGGGCCGGGGCGGGCTTCGCCCCCGGTACCTCCAGCCGCTTCTATTTACGCGCGCCGCGTTCCAACATATTCACCCCGGCCAAGAGGCCTATTCCCCGGCCACACTCGTCCGCCGGGCCGGCCCGCACCCCGCCGTTGAGACTGCACGGGAATTATTATTTTTATATCTCTCAACCTGTCCAAGAGGCCTGCTGCCCGCCGCAATCGCCGCCGGGCCGGCCCGCACCCTGCCATTGACACTGAACGGGGATTATTTATTTTTTTAACTTGGCCGCCGGGCCGGGGCGGGCATCGCCCCCGGTACCTCCAGCCGCTACTATTTCCGCGGGCCGTGTTCCAACACTATTCACCCCGGCCAAGAGGCCTATTCCCCGGCCCGCACCCCGCCATTGAGACTGCACGGGAATTATTATTTTTTTTATCTCTCAACCTGTCCAAGAGGCCTGCTGCCCGCCGCACTCGCCGCCGGGCCGGCCCGCACCCCGCCATTGAGACTGAACGGGGATTATTATTTTTTTTAACTCGGCCTCCGGGCCGGGTCGGGCTTCGCCCCCGGTACCTCCAGCCGCTTCTATTTACGCGCGCCGCGTTCCAACATATTCACCCCGGCCAAGAGGCCTATTCCCCGGCCCGCACCCCGCCATTGAGACTGCACGGGAATTATTATTTTTTTATCTCTCAACCTGTCCAAGAGGCCTGCTGCCCGCCGCAATCGCCGCCGGGCCGGCCCGCACCCTGCCATTGACACTGAACGGGGATTATTTATTTTTTTAACTTGGCCGCCGGGCCGGGGCGGGCATCGCCCCCGGTACCTCCAGCCGCTACTATTTCCGCGGTCCGTGTTCCAACACTATTCACCCCGGCCAAGAGGCCTATTCCCCGGCCCGCACCCCGCCATTGAGACTGCACGGGAATTATTATTTTTTTATCTCTCAACCTGTCCAAGAGGCCTGCTGCCCGCCGCACTCGCCGCCGGGCCGGCCCGCACCCCGCCATTGAGACTGAACGGGGATTATTATTTTTTTTAACTCGGCCTCCGGGCCGGGTCGGGCTTCGCCCCCGGTACCTCCAGCCGCTTCTATTTACGCGCGCCGCGTTCCAACATATTCACCCCGGCCAAGAGGCCTATTCCCCGGCCCGCACCCCGCCATTGAGACTGCACGGGAATTATTATTTTTTTATCTCTCAACCTGTCCAAGAGGCCTGCTGCCCGCCGCACTCGCCGCCGGGCCGGCCCGCACCCCGCCATTGAGACTGAACGGGGATTATTATTTTTTTTAACTCGGCCTCCGGGCCGGGGCGGGCTTCGCCCCCGGTACCTCCAGCCGCTTCTATTTACGCGCGCCGCGTTCCAACATATTCACCCCGGCCAAGAGGCCTATTCCCCGGCCACACTCGTCCGCCGGGCCGGCCCGCACCCCGCCGTTGAGACTGCACGGGAATTATTATTTTTATATCTCTCAACCTGTCCAAGAGGCCTGCTGCCCGCCGCAATCGCCGCCGGGCCGGCCCGCACCCTGCCATTGACACTGAACGGGGATTATTTATTTTTTTAACTTGGCCGCCGGGCCGGGGCGGGCATCGCCCCCGGTACCTCCAGCCGCTACTATTTCCGCGGGCCGTGTTCCAACACTATTCACCCCGGCCAAGAGGCCTATTCCCCGGCCCGCACCCCGCCATTGAGACTGCACGGGAATTATTATTTTTTTATCTCTCAACCTGTCCAAGAGGCCTGCTGCCCGCCGCACTCGCCGCCGGGCCGGCCCGCACCCCGCCATTGAGACTGAACGGGGATTATTATTTTTTTTAACTCGGCCTCCGGGCCGGGTCGGGCTTCGCCCCCGGTACCTCCAGCCGCTTCTATTTACGCGCGCCGCGTTCCAACATATTCACCCCGGCCAAGAGGCCTATTCCCCGGCCCGCACCCCGCCATTGAGACTGCACGGGAATTATTATTTTTTTATCTCTCAACCTGTCCAAGAGGCCTGCTGCCCGCCGCACTCGCCGCCGGGCCGGCCCGCACCCCGCCATTGAGACTGAACGGGGATTATTATTTTTTTTAACTCGGCCTCCGGGCCGGGGCGGGCTTCGCCCCCGGTACCTCCAGCCGCTTCTATTTACGCGCGCCGCGTTCCAACATATTCACCCCGGCCAAGAGGCCTATTCCCCGGCCCGCACCCCGCCATTGAGACTGCATGGGAATTATTATTTTTTATCTCTCAACCTGTCCAAGAGGCCTGCTGCCCGCCGCAATCGCCGCCGGGCCGGCCCGCACCCTGCCATTGAGACTGACCGGGATTATTTATTTTTTTAACTTGGCCGCCGGGCCGGGGCGGGCATCGCCCCCGGTACCTCCAGCCGCTACTATTTCCGCGGGCCGTGTTCCAACACTATTCACCCCGGCCAAGAGGCCTATTCCCCGGCCCGCACCCCGCCATTGAGACTGCACGGGAATTATTATTTTTTTATCTCTCAACCTGTCCAAGAGGCCTGCTGCCCGCCGCACTCGCCGCCGGTTCGGCCCGCACCCCGCCATTGAGACTGCACGGGAATTATTATTTTTATATCTCTCAACCTGTCCAAGAGGCCTGCTGCCCGCCGCAATCGCCGCCGGGCCGGCCCGCACCCTGCCATTGAGACTGAACGGGGATTATTTATTTTTTTAACTTGGCCGCCGGCCCGGGGCGGGCATCGCCCCCGGTACCTCCAGCCGCTACTATTTCCGCGGGCCGTGTTCCAACACTATTCACCCCGGCCAAGAGGCCTATTCCCCGGCCCGCACCCCGCCATTGAGACTGCATGGGAATTATTATTTTTTTATCTCTCAACCTGTCCAAGAGGCCTGCTGCCCGCCGCAATCGCCGCCGGGCCGGCCCGCACCCTGCCATTGAGACTGAACGGGGATTATTTATTTTTTTAACTTGGCCGCCGGGCCGGGGCGGGCATCGCCCCCGGTACCTCCAGCCGCTACTATTTCCGCGGGCCGTGTTCCAACACTATTCACCCCGGCCAAGAGGCCTATTCCCCGGCCCGCACCCCGCCATTAAGACTGCACGGGAATTATTATTTTTTTATCTCTCAACCTGTCCAAGAGGCCTGCTGCCCGCCGCACTCGCCGCCGGGCCGGCCCGCACCCCGCCATTGAGACAGAACGGGGATTATTATTTTTTTTAACTCGGCCTCCGGGCCGGGGCGGGCTTCGCCCCCGGTACCTCCAGCCGCTTCTATTTACGCGCGCCGCGTTCCAACATATTCACCCCGGCCAAGAGGCCTATTCCCCGGCCCGCACCCCGCCATTGAGACTGCATGGGAATTATTATTTTTTTATCTCTCAACCTGTCCAAGAGGCCTGCTGCCCGCCGCAATCGCCGCCGGGCCGGCCCGCACCCTGCCATTGAGACTGAACGGGAATTATTATTTTTTTATCTCTCAACCTGTCCAAGAGGCCTGCTGCCCGCCGCACTCGCCGCCGGGCCGGCCCGCACCCTGCCATTGAGACTGAACGGGGATTATTTATTTTTTTAACTTGGCCGCCGGCCCGGGGCGGGCATCGCCCCCGGTACCTCCAGCCGCTACTATTTCCGCGGGCCGTGTTCCAACACTATTCACCCCGGCCAAGAGGCCTATTCCCCGGCCCGCACCCCGCCATTGAGACTGCACGGGAATTATTATTTTTTTATCTCTCAACCTGTCCAAGAGGCCTGCTGCCCGCCGCAATCGCCGCCCGGCCGGCCCGCACCCTGCCATTGAGACTGAACGGGGATTATTTATTTTTTTAACTTGGCCGCCGGGCCGGGGCGGGCATCGCCCCCGGTACCTCCAGCCGCTACTATTTCCGCGGGCCGTGTTCCAACACTATTCACCCCGGCCAAGAGGCCTATTCCCCGGCCCGCACCCCGCCATTGAGACTGCACGGGAATTATTATTTTTTTATCTCTCAACCTGTCCAAGAGGCCTGCTGCCCGCCGCACTCGCCGCCGGGCCGGCCCGCACCCCGCCATTGAGACTGAACGGGGATTATTATTTTTTTTTAACTCGGCCTCCGGGCCGGGGCGGGCTTCGCCCCCGGTACCTCCAGCCGCTTCTATTTACACGCGCCGCGTTCCAACATATTCACCCCGGCCAAGAGGCCTATTCCCCGGCCCGCACCTCGCCATTGAGACTGCATGGGAATTATTATTTTTTTATCTCTCAACCTGTCCAAGAGGCCTGCTGCCCGCCGCAATTGCCGCCGGGCCGGCCCGCACCCTGCCATTGAGACTGAACGGGAATTATTATTTTTTTATCTCTCAACCTGTCCAAGAGGCCTGCTGCCCGCCGCAATCGCCGCCGGGCCGGCCCGCACCCTGCCATTGAGACTGAACGGGATTATTTATTTTTTTAACTTGGCCGCCGGGCCGGGGCGGGCATCGCCCCCGGTACCTCCAGCCGCTACTATTTCCGCGGGCCGTGTTCCAACACTATTCACCCCGGCCAAGAGGCCTATTCCCCGGCCCGCACCCCGCCATTGAGACTGCACGGGAATTATTATTTTTTTATCTCTCAACCTGTCCAAGAGGCCTGCTGCCCGCCGCACTCGCCGCCGGGCCGGCCCGCACCCCGCCATTGAGACTGAACGGGGATTATTATTTTTTTTAACTCGGCCCCCGGTACCTCCAGCCGCTTCTATTTACGCGCGCCGCGTTCCAACATATTCACCCCGGCCAAGAGGCCTATTCCCCGGCCCGCACCCCGCCATTCAGACTGCACGGGAATTCTTATTTTTTTATCTATCAACCTGTCCAAGAGGCCTGCTGCCCGCCGCACTCGCCGCCGGGCCGGCCCGCACCCCGCCATTGAGACTGAACGGGGATTATTTTTTTTTTTAACTCGGCCTCCGGGCCGGGGCGGGCTTCGCCCCCGGTACCTCCAGCCGCTTCTATTTACGCTCGCCGCGTTCCAACATATTCACCCCGGCCAAGAGGCCTATTCCCCGGCCCGCACCCCGCCATTGAGACTGCATGGGAATTATTATTTTTTTATCTCTCAACCTGTCCAAGAGGCCTGCTGCCCGCCGCAATCGCCGCCGGGCCGGCCCGCACCCTGCCATTGAGACTGAACGGGATTATTTATTTTTTTAACTTGGCCGCCGGGCCGGGGCGGGCATCGCCCCCGGTACCTCCAGCCGCTACTATTTCCGCGGGCCGTGTTCCAACACTATTCACCCCGGCCAAGAGGCCTATTCCCCGGCCCGCACCCCGCCATTGAGACTGCACGGGAATTATTATTTTTTTATCTCTCAACCTGTCCAAGAGGCCTGCTGCCCGCCGCACTCGCCGCCGGGCCGGCCCGCACCCCGCCATTGAGACTGAACGGGGATTATTATTTTTTTTAACTCGGCCTCCGGGCCGGGTCGGGCTTCGCCCCCGGTACCTCCAGCCGCTTCTATTTACGCGCGCCGCGTTCCAACATATTCACCCCGGCCAAGAGGCCTATTCCCCGGCCCGCACCCCGCCATTGAGACTGCACGGGAATTATTATTTTTTTATCTCTCAACCTGTCCAAGAGGCCTGCTGCCCGCCGCACTCGCCGCCGGGCCGGCCCGCACCCCGCCATTGAGACTGAACGGGGATTATTATTTTTTTTAACTCGGCCTCCGGGCCGGGGCGGGCTTCGCCCCCGGTACCTCCAGCCGCTTCTATTTACGCGCGCCGCGTTCCAACATATTCACCCCGGCCAAGAGGCCTATTCCCCGGCCCGCACCCCGCCATTGAGACTGCATGGGAATTATTATTTTTTATCTCTCAACCTGTCCAAGAGGCCTGCTGCCCGCCGCAATCGCCGCCGGGCCGGCCCGCACCCTGCCATTGAGACTGACCGGGATTATTTATTTTTTTAACTTGGCCGCCGGGCCGGGGCGGGCATCGCCCCCGGTACCTCCAGCCGCTACTATTTCCGCGGGCCGTGTTCCAACACTATTCACCCCGGCCAAGAGGCCTATTCCCCGGCCCGCACCCCGCCATTGAGACTGCACGGGAATTATTATTTTTTTATCTCTCAACCTGTCCAAGAGGCCTGCTGCCCGCCGCAATCGCCGCCCGGCCGGCCCGCACCCTGCCATTGAGACTGAACGGGGATTATTTATTTTTTTAACTTGGCCGCCGGGCCGGGGCGGGCATCGCCCCCGGTACCTCCAGCCGCTACTATTTCCGCGGGCCGTGTTCCAACACTATTCACCCCGGCCAAGAGGCCTATTCCCCGGCCCGCACCCCGCCATTGAGACTGCACGGGAATTATTATTTTTTTATCTCTCAACCTGTCCAAGAGGCCTGCTGCCCGCCGCACTCGCCGCCGGGCCGGCCCGCACCCCGCCATTGAGACTGAACGGGGATTATTATTTTTTTTTAACTCGGCCTCCGGGCCGGGGCGGGCTTCGCCCCCGGTACCTCCAGCCGCTTCTATTTACACGCGCCGCGTTCCAACATATTCACCCCGGCCAAGAGGCCTATTCCCCGGCCCGCACCTCGCCATTGAGACTGCATGGGAATTATTATTTTTTTATCTCTCAACCTGTCCAAGAGGCCTGCTGCCCGCCGCAATTGCCGCCGGGCCGGCCCGCACCCTGCCATTGAGACTGAACGGGAATTATTATTTTTTTATCTCTCAACCTGTCCAAGAGGCCTGCTGCCCGCCGCAATCGCCGCCGGGCCGGCCCGCACCCTGCCATTGAGACTGAACGGGATTATTTATTTTTTTAACTTGGCCGCCGGGCCGGGGCGGGCATCGCCCCCGGTACCTCCAGCCGCTACTATTTCCGCGGGCCGTGTTCCAACACTATTCACCCCGGCCAAGAGGCCTATTCCCCGGCCCGCACCCCGCCATTGAGACTGCACGGGAATTATTATTTTTTTATCTCTCAACCTGTCCAAGAGGCCTGCTGCCCGCCGCACTCGCCGCCGGGCCGGCCCGCACCCCGCCATTGAGACTGAACGGGGATTATTATTTTTTTTAACTCGGCCCCCGGTACCTCCAGCCGCTTCTATTTACGCGCGCCGCGTTCCAACATATTCACCCCGGCCAAGAGGCCTATTCCCCGGCCCGCACCCCGCCATTCAGACTGCACGGGAATTCTTATTTTTTTATCTATCAACCTGTCCAAGAGGCCTGCTGCCCGCCGCACTCGCCGCCGGGCCGGCCCGCACCCCGCCATTGAGACTGAACGGGGATTATTTTTTTTTTTAACTCGGCCTCCGGGCCGGGGCGGGCTTCGCCCCCGGTACCTCCAGCCGCTTCTATTTACGCTCGCCGCGTTCCAACATATTCACCCCGGCCAAGAGGCCTATTCCCCGGCCCGCACCCCGCCATTGAGACTGCATGGGAATTATTATTTTTTTATCTCTCAACCTGTCCAAGAGGCCTGCTGCCCGCCGCAATCGCCGCCGGGCCGGCCCGCACCCTGCCATTGAGACTGAACGGGATTATTTATTTTTTTAACTTGGCCGCCGGGCCGGGGCGGGCATCGCCCCCGGTACCTCCAGCCGCTACTATTTCCGCGGGCCGTGTTCCAACACTATTCACCCCGGCCAAGAGGCCTATTCCCCGGCCCGCACCCCGCCATTGAGACTGCACGGGAATTATTATTTTTTTATCTCTCAACCTGTCCAAGAGGCCTGCTGCCCGCCGCACTCGCCGCCGGGCCGGCCCGCACCCCGCCATTGAGACTGAACGGGGATTATTATTTTTTTTAACTCGGCCTCCGGGCCGGGTCGGGCTTCGCCCCCGGTACCTCCAGCCGCTTCTATTTACGCGCGCCGCGTTCCAACATATTCACCCCGGCCAAGAGGCCTATTCCCCGGCCCGCACCCCGCCATTGAGACTGCACGGGAATTATTATTTTTTTATCTCTCAACCTGTCCAAGAGGCCTGCTGCCCGCCGCACTCGCCGCCGGGCCGGCCCGCACCCCGCCATTGAGACTGAACGGGGATTATTATTTTTTTTAACTCGGCCTCCGGGCCGGGGCGGGCTTCGCCCCCGGTACCTCCAGCCGCTTCTATTTACGCGCGCCGCGTTCCAACATATTCACCCCGGCCAAGAGGCCTATTCCCCGGCCCGCACCCCGCCATTGAGACTGCATGGGAATTATTATTTTTTATCTCTCAACCTGTCCAAGAGGCCTGCTGCCCGCCGCAATCGCCGCCGGGCCGGCCCGCACCCTGCCATTGAGACTGACCGGGATTATTTATTTTTTTAACTTGGCCGCCGGGCCGGGGCGGGCATCGCCCCCGGTACCTCCAGCCGCTACTATTTCCGCGGGCCGTGTTCCAACACTATTCACCCCGGCCAAGAGGCCTATTCCCCGGCCCGCACCCCGCCATTGAGACTGCACGGGAATTATTATTTTTTTATCTCTCAACCTGTCCAAGAGGCCTGCTGCCCGCCGCACTCGCCGCCGGGCCGGCCCGCACCCCGCCATTGAGACTGAACGGGGATTATTATTTTTTTTAACTCGGCCTCCGGGCCGGGGCGGGCTTCGCCCCCGGTACCTCCAGCCGCTTCTATTTACGCGCGCCGCGTTCCAACATATTCACCCCGGCCAAGAGGCCTATTCCCCGGCCCGCACCCCGCCATTGAGACTGCACGGGAATTATTATTTTTTTATCTCTCAACCTGTCCAAGAGGCCTGCTGCCTGCCGCACTCGCCGCCGGGCCGGCCCGCACCCCGCCATTGAGACTGAACGGGGATTATTATTTTTTTTAACTCGGCCTCCGGGCCGGGGCGGGCTTCGCCCCCGGTACCTCCAGCCGCTTCTATTTACGCGCGCCGCGTTCCAACATATTCACCCCGGCCAAGAGGCCTATTCCCCGGCCCGCACCCCGCCATTGAGACTGCATGGGAATTATTATTTTTTTATCTCTCAACCTGTCCAAGAGGCCTGCTGCCCGCCGCAATTGCCGCCGGGCCGGCCCGCACCCTGCCATTGAGACTGAACGGGAATTATTATTTTTTTATCTCTCAACCTGTCCAAGAGGCCTGCTGCCCGCCGCAATCGCCGCCGGGCCGGCCCGCACCCTGCCATTGAGACTGAACGGGGATTATTTATTTTTTTAACTTGGCCGCCGGGCCGGGGCGGGCATCGCCCCCGGTACCTCCAGCCGCTACTATTTCCGCGGGCCGTGTTCCAACACTATTCACCCCGGCCAAGAGGCCTATTCCCCGGCCCGCACCCCGCCATTGAGACTGCACGGGAATTATTATTTTTTTATCTCTCAACCTGTCCAAGAGGCCTGCTGCCCGCCGCACTCGCCGCCGGGCCGGCCCGCACCCCGCCATTGAGACTGAACGGGGATTATTATTTTTTTTAACTCGGCCCCCGGTACCTCCAGCCGCTTCTATTTACGCGCGCCGCGTTCCAACATATTCACCCCGGCCAAGAGGCCTATTCCCCGGCCCGCACCCCGCCATTCAGACTGCACGGGAATTCTTATTTTTTTATCTATCAACCTGTCCAAGAGGCCTGCTGCCCGCCGCACTCGCCGCCGGGCCGGCCCGCACCCCGCCATTGAGACTGAACGGGGATTATTTTTTTTTTTAACTCGGCCTCCGGGCCGGGGCGGGCTTCGCCCCCGGTACCTCCAGCCGCTTCTATTTACGCTCGCCGCGTTCCAACATATTCACCCCGGCCAAGAGGCCTATTCCCCGGCCCGCACCCCGCCATTGAGACTGCATGGGAATTATTATTTTTTTATCTCTCAACCTGTCCAAGAGGCCTGCTGCCCGCCGCAATCGCCGCCGGGCCGGCCCGCACCCTGCCATTGAGACTGAACGGGATTATTTATTTTTTTAACTTGGCCGCCGGGCCGGGGCGGGCATCGCCCCCGGTACCTCCAGCCGCTACTATTTCCGCGGGCCGTGTTCCAACACTATTCACCCCGGCCAAGAGGCCTATTCCCCGGCCCGCACCCCGCCATTGAGACTGCACGGGAATTATTATTTTTTTATCTCTCAACCTGTCCAAGAGGCCTGCTGCCCGCCGCACTCGCCGCCGGGCCGGCCCGCACCCCGCCATTGAGACTGAACGGGGATTATTATTTTTTTTAACTCGGCCTCCGGGCCGGGTCGGGCTTCGCCCCCGGTACCTCCAGCCGCTTCTATTTACGCGCGCCGCGTTCCAACATATTCACCCCGGCCAAGAGGCCTATTCCCCGGCCCGCACCCCGCCATTGAGACTGCACGGGAATTATTATTTTTTTATCTCTCAACCTGTCCAAGAGGCCTGCTGCCCGCCGCACTCGCCGCCGGGCCGGCCCGCACCCCGCCATTGAGACTGAACGGGGATTATTATTTTTTTTAACTCGGCCTCCGGGCCGGGGCGGGCTTCGCCCCCGGTACCTCCAGCCGCTTCTATTTACGCGCGCCGCGTTCCAACATATTCACCCCGGCCAAGAGGCCTATTCCCCGGCCCGCACCCCGCCATTGAGACTGCATGGGAATTATTATTTTTTATCTCTCAACCTGTCCAAGAGGCCTGCTGCCCGCCGCAATCGCCGCCGGGCCGGCCCGCACCCTGCCATTGAGACTGACCGGGATTATTTATTTTTTTAACTTGGCCGCCGGGCCGGGGCGGGCATCGCCCCCGGTACCTCCAGCCGCTACTATTTCCGCGGGCCGTGTTCCAACACTATTCACCCCGGCCAAGAGGCCTATTCCCCGGCCCGCACCCCGCCATTGAGACTGCACGGGAATTATTATTTTTTTATCTCTCAACCTGTCCAAGAGGCCTGCTGCCCGCCGCACTCGCCGCCGGGCCGGCCCGCACCCCGCCATTGAGACTGAACGGGGATTATTATTTTTTTTAACTCGGCCTCCGGGCCGGGGCGGGCTTCGCCCCCGGTACCTCCAGCCGCTTCTATTTACGCGCGCCGCGTTCCAACATATTCACCCCGGCCAAGAGGCCTATTCCCCGGCCCGCACCCCGCCATTGAGACTGCACGGGAATTATTATTTTTTTATCTCTCAACCTGTCCAAGAGGCCTGCTGCCTGCCGCACTCGCCGCCGGGCCGGCCCGCACCCCGCCATTGAGACTGAACGGGGATTATTATTTTTTTTAACTCGGCCTCCGGGCCGGGGCGGGCTTCGCCCCCGGTACCTCCAGCCGCTTCTATTTACGCGCGCCGCGTTCCAACATATTCACCCCGGCCAAGAGGCCTATTCCCCGGCCCGCACCCCGCCATTGAGACTGCATGGGAATTATTATTTTTTTATCTCTCAACCTGTCCAAGAGGCCTGCTGCCCGCCGCAATTGCCGCCGGGCCGGCCCGCACCCTGCCATTGAGACTGAACGGGAATTATTATTTTTTTATCTCTCAACCTGTCCAAGAGGCCTGCTGCCCGCCGCAATCGCCGCCGGGCCGGCCCGCACCCTGCCATTGAGACTGAACGGGGATTATTTATTTTTTTAACTTGGCCGCCGGGCCGGGGCGGGCATCGCCCCCGGTACCTCCAGCCGCTACTATTTCCGCGGGCCGTGTTCCAACACTATTCACCCCGGCCAAGAGGCCTATTCCCCGGCCCGCACCCCGCCATTGAGACTGCACGGGAATTATTATTTTTTTTAACTCGGCCTCCGGGCCGGGGCGGGCTTCGCCCCCGGTACCTCCAGCCGCTTCTATTTACGCGCGCCGCGTTCCAACATATTCACCCCGGCCAAGAGGCCTATTCCCCGGCCACACTCGTCCGCCGGGCCGGCCCGCACCCCGCCGTTGAGACTGCACGGGAATTATTATTTTTATATCTCTCAACCTGTCCAAGAGGCCTGCTGCCCGCCGCAATCGCCGCCGGGCCGGCCCGCACCCTGCCATTGACACTGAACGGGGATTATTTATTTTTTTTAACTCGGCCTCCGGGCCGGGGCGGGCTTCGCCCCCGGTACCTCCAGCCGCAACTATTTCCGCGGGCCGTGTTCCAACACTATTCACCCCGGCCAAGAGGCCTATTCCCCGGCCCGCACCCCGCCATTGAGACTGCACGGGAATTATTATTTTTTTATCTCTCAACCTGTCCAAGAGGCCTGCTGCCCCCCGCACTCGCCGCCGGGCCGGCCCGCACCCCGCCATTGAGACTGAACGGGGATTATTATTTTTTTTAACTCGGCCTCCGGGCCGGGGCGGGCTTCGCCCCCGGTACCTCCAGCCGCTTCTATTTACACGCGCCGCGTTCCAACATATTCACCCCGGCCAAGAGGCCTATTCCCCGGCCCGCACCCCGCCATTGAGACTGCACGGGAATTATTATTTTTTTATCTCTCAACCTGTCCAAGAGGCCTGCTGCCCGCCGCAATTGCCGCCGGGCCGGCCCGCACCCCGCCATTGAGACTGCATGGGAATTATTATTTTTTTATCTCTCAACCTGTCCAAGAGGCCTGCTGCCCGCCGCAATCGCCGCCGGGCCGGCCCGCACCCTGCCATTGAGACTGAACGGGGATTATTTATTTTTTTAACTTGGCCGCCGGCCCGGGGCGGGCATCGCCCCCGGTACCTCCAGCCGCTACTATTTCCGCGGGCCGTGTTCCAACACTATTCACCCCGGCCAAGAGGCCTATTCCCCGGCCCGCACCCCGCCATTAAGACTGCACGGGAATTATTATTTTTTTATCTCTCAACCTGTCCAAGAGGCCTGCTGCCCGCCGCACTCGCCGCCGGGCCGGCCCGCACCCCGCCATTGAGACAGAACGGGGATTATTATTTTTTTTAACTCGGCCTCCGGGCCGGGGCGGGCTTCGCCCCCGGTACCTCCAGCCGCTTCTATTTACGCGCGCCGCGTTCCAACATATTCACCCCGGCCAAGAGGCCTATTCCCCGGCCCGCACCCCGCCATTGAGACTGCATGGGAATTATTATTTTTTTATCTCTCAACCTGTCCAAGAGGCCTGCTGCCCGCCGCACTCGCCGCCGGGCCGGCCCGCACCCCGCCATTGAGACTGAACGGGGATTATTATTTTTTTTAACTCGGCCTCCGGGCCGGGGCGGGCTTCGCCCCCGGTACCTCCAGCCGCTTCTATTTACGCGCGCCGCGTTCCAACATATTCACCCCGGCCAAGAGGCCTATTCCCCGGCCCGCACCCCGCCATTGAGACTGCATGGGAATTATTATTTTTTTATCTCTCAACCTGTCCAAGAGGCCTGCTGCCCGCCGCAATCGCCGCCGGGCCGGCCCGCACCCTGCCATTGAGACTGAACGGGAATATTTATTTTTTTAACTTGGCCGCCGGGCCGGGGCGGGCATCGCCCCCGGTACCTCCAGCCGCTACTATTTCCGCGGGCCGTGTTCCAACACTATTCACCCCGGCCAAGAGGCCTATTCCCCGGCCCGCACCCCGCCATTGAGACTGCACGGGAATTATTATTTTTTTATCTCTCAACCTGTCCAAGAGGCCTGCTGCCCGCCGCAATCGCCGCCGGGCCGGCCCGCACCCTGCCATTGAGACTGAACGGGGATTATTTATTTTTTTAACTTGGCCGCCGGGCCGGGGCGGGCATCGCCCCCGGTACCTCCAGCCGCAACTATTTCCGCGGGCCGTGTTCCAACACTATTCACCCCGGCCAAGAGGCCTATTCCCCGGCCCGCACCCCGCCATTGAGACTGCACGGGAATTATTATTTTTTTATCTCTCAACCTGTCCAAGAGGCCTGCTGCCCCCCGCACTCGCCGCCGGGCCGGCCCGCACCCCGCCATTGAGACTGAACGGGGATTATTATTTTTTTTAACTCGGCCTCCGGGCCGGGGCGGGCTTCGCCCCCGGTACCTCCAGCCGCTTCTATTTACACGCGCCGCGTTCCAACATATTCACCCCGGCCAAGAGGCCTATTCCCCGGCCCGCACCCCGCCATTGAGACTGCACGGGAATTATTATTTTTTTATCTCTCAACCTGTCCAAGAGGCCTGCTGCCCGCCGCACTCGCCGCCGGTTCGGCCCGCACCCCGCCATTGAGACTGCACGGGAATTATTATTTTTATATCTCTCAACCTGTCCAAGAGGCCTGCTGCCCGCCGCAATCGCCGCCGGGCCGGCCCGCACCCTGCCATTGAGACTGAACGGGGATTATTTATTTTTTTAACTTGGCCGCCGGCCCGGGGCGGGCATCGCCCCCGGTACCTCCAGCCGCTACTATTTCCGCGGGCCGTGTTCCAACACTATTCACCCCGGCCAAGAGGCCTATTCCCCGGCCCGCACCCCGCCATTGAGACTGCATGGGAATTATTATTTTTTTATCTCTCAACCTGTCCAAGAGGCCTGCTGCCCGCCGCAATCGCCGCCGGGCCGGCCCGCACCCTGCCATTGAGACTGAACGGGGATTATTTATTTTTTTAACTTGGCCGCCGGGCCGGGGCGGGCATCGCCCCCGGTACCTCCAGCCACTACTATTTCCGCGGGCCGTGTTCCAACACTATTCACCCCGGCCAAGAGGCCTATTCCCCGGCCCGCACCCCGCCATTGAGACTGCACGGGAATTATTATTTTTTTATCTCTCAACCTGTCCAAGAGGCCTGCTGCCCGCCGCACTCGCCGCCGGTTCGGCCCGCACCCCGCCATTGAGACTGCACGGGAATTATTATTTTTATATCTCTCAACCTGTCCAAGAGGCCTGCTGCCCGCCGCAATCGCCGCCGGGCCGGCCCGCACCCTGCCATTGAGACTGAACGGGGATTATTTATTTTTTTAACTTGGCCGCCGGCCCGGGGCGGGCATCGCCCCCGGTACCTCCAGCCGCTACTATTTCCGCGGGCCGTGTTCCAACACTATTCACCCCGGCCAAGAGGCCTATTCCCCGGCCCGCACCCCGCCATTGAGACTGCATGGGAATTATTATTTTTTTATCTCTCAACCTGTCCAAGAGGCCTGCTGCCCGCCGCAATCGCCGCCGGGCCGGCCCGCACCCTGCCATTGAGACTGAACGGGGATTATTTATTTTTTTAACTTGGCCGCCGGGCCGGGGCGGGCATCGCCCCCGGTACCTCCAGCCACTACTATTTCCGCGGGCCGTGTTCCAACACTATTCACCCCGGCCAAGAGGCCTATTCCCCGGCCCGCACCCCGCCATTAAGACTGCACGGGAATTATTATTTTTTTATCTCTCAACCTGTCCAAGAGGCCTGCTGCCCGCCGCACTCGCCGCCGGGCCGGCCCGCACCCCGCCATTGAGACAGAACGGGGATTATTTTTTTTTTTAACTCGGCCTCCGGGCCGGGGCGGGCTTCGCCCCCGGTACCTCCAGCCGCTTCTATTTACGCGCGCCGCGTTCCAACATATTCACCCCGGCCAAGAGGCCTATTCCCCGGCCCGCACCCCGCCATTGAGACTGCATGGGAATTATTATTTTTTTATCTCTCAACCTGTCCAAGAGGCCTGCTGCCCGCCGCAATCGCCGCCGGGCCGGCCCGCACCCTGCCATTGAGACTGAACGGGAATTATTATTTTTTTATCTCTCAACCTGTCCAAGAGGCCTGCTGCCCGCCGCACTCGCCGCCGGGCCGGCCCGCACCCTGCCATTGAGACTGAACGGGGATTATTTATTTTTTTAACTTGGCCGCCGGCCCGGGGCGGGCATCGCCCCCGGTACCTCCAGCCGCTACTATTTCCGCGGGCCGTGTTCCAACACTATTCACCCCGGCCAAGAGGCCTATTCCCCGGCCCGCACCCCGCCATTGAGACTGCACGGGAATTATTATTTTTTTTATCTCTCAACCTGTCCAAGAGGCCTGCTGCCCGCCGCAATCGCCGCCCGGCCGGCCCGCACCCTGCCATTGAGACTGAACGGGGATTATTTATTTTTTTAACTTGGCCGCCGGGCCGGGGCGGGCATCGCCCCCGGTACCTCCAGCCGCTACTATTTCCGCGGGCCGTGTTCCAACACTATTCACCCCGGCCAAGAGGCCTATTCCCCGGCCCGCACCCCGCCATTGAGACTGCACGGGAATTATTATTTTTTTATCTCTCAACCTGTCCAAGAGGCCTGCTGCCCGCCGCACTCGCCGCCGGGCCGGCCCGCACCCCGCCATTGAGACTGAACGGGGATTATTATTTTTTTTAACTCGGCCTCCGGGCCGGGGCGGGCTTCGCCCCCGGTACCTCCAGCCGCTTCTATTTACACGCGCCGCGTTCCAACATATTCACCCCGGCCAAGAGGCCTATTCCCCGGCCCGCACCTCGCCATTGAGACTGCATGGGAATTATTATTTTTTTATCTCTCAACCTGTCCAAGAGGCCTGCTGCCCGCCGCAATTGCCGCCGGGCCGGCCCGCACCCTGCCATTGAGACTGAACGGGAATTATTATTTTTTTATCTCTCAACCTGTCCAAGAGGCCTGCTGCCCGCCGCAATCGCCGCCGGGCCGGCCCGCACCCTGCCATTGAGACTGAACGGGGATTATTTATTTTTTTAACTTGGCCGCCGGGCCGGGGCGGGCATCGCCCCCGGTACCTCCAGCCGCTACTATTTCCGCGGGCCGTGTTCCAACACTATTCACCCCGGCCAAGAGGCCTATTCCCCGGCCCGCACCCCGCCATTGAGACTGCACGGGAATTATTATTTTTTTATCTCTCAACCTGTCCAAGAGGCCTGCTGCCCGCCGCACTCGCCGCCGGGCCGGCCCGCACCCCGCCATTGAGACTGAACGGGGATTATTATTTTTTTTAACTCGGCCCCCGGTACCTCCAGCCGCTTCTATTTACGCGCGCCGCGTTCCAACATATTCACCCCGGCCAAGAGGCCTATTCCCCGGCCCGCACCCCGCCATTGAGACTGAACGGGGATTATTATTTTTTTTAACTCGGCCTCCGGGCCGGGGCGGGCTTCGCCCCCGGTACCTCCAGCCGCTTCTATTTACGCGCGCCGCGTTCCAACATATTCACCCCGGCCAAGAGGCCTATTCCCCGGCCCGCACCCCGCCATTGAGACTGCATGGGAATTATTATTTTTTTATCTCTCAACCTGTCCAAGAGGCCTGCTGCCCGCCGCAATCGCCGCCGGGCCGGCCCGCACCCTGCCATTGAGACTGAACGGGATTATTTATTTTTTTAACTTGGCCGCCGGGCCGGGGCGGGCATCGCCCCCGGTACCTCCAGCCGCTACTATTTCCGCGGGCCGTGTTCCAACACTATTCACCCCGGCCAAGAGGCCTATTCCCCGGCCCGCACCCCGCCATTGAGACTGCACGGGAATTATTATTTTTTTATCTCTCAACCTGTCCAAGAGGCCTGCTGCCCGCCGCAATCGCCGCCGGGCCGGCCCGCACCCTGCCATTGAGACTGAACGGGGATTATTTATTTTTTTAACTTGGCCGCCGGGCCGGGGCGGGCATCGCCCCCGGTACCTCCAGCCGCTACTATTTCCGCGGGCCGTGTTCCAACACTATTCACCCCGGCCAAGAGGCCTATTCCCCGGCCCGCACCCCGCCATTGAGACTGCACGGGAATTATTATTTTTTTATCTCTCAACCTGTCCAAGAGGCCTGCTGCCCGCCGCACTCGCCGCCGGGCCGGCCCGCACCCCGCCATTGAGACTGAACGGGGATTATTATTTTTTTTAACTCGGCCTCCGGGCCGGGTCGGGCTTCGCCCCCGGTACCTCCAGCCGCTTCTATTTACGCGCGCCGCGTTCCAACATATTCACCCCGGCCAAGAGGCCTATTCCCCGGCCCGCACCCCGCCATTGAGACTGCACGGGAATTATTATTTTTTTATCTCTCAACCTGTCCAAGAGGCCTGCTGCCCGCCGCAATCGCCGCCGGGCCGGCCCGCACCCTGCCATTGAGACTGAACGGGGATTATTTATTTTTTTAACTTGGCCGCCGGCCCGGGGCGGGCATCGCCCCCGGTACCTCCAGCCGCTACTATTTCCGCGGGCCGTGTTCCAACACTATTCACCCCGGCCAAGAGGCCTATTCCCCGGCCCGCACCCCGCCATTGAGACTGCACGGGAATTATTATTTTTTTATCTCTCAACCTGTCCAAGAGGCCTGCTGCCCGCCGCACTCGCCGCCGGGCCGGCCCGCACCCCGCCATTGAGACTGAACGGGGATTATTATTTTTTTTAACTCGGCCTCCGGGCCGGGTCGGGCTTCGCCCCCGGTACCTCCAGCCGCTTCTATTTACGCGCGCCGCGTTCCAACATATTCACCCCGGCCAAGAGGCCTATTCCCCGGCCCGCACCCCGCCATTGAGACTGCACGGGAATTATTATTTTTTTATCTCTCAACCTGTCCAAGAGGCCTGCTGCCCGCCGCACTCGCCGCCGGGCCGGCCCGCACCCCGCCATTGAGACTGAACGGGGATTATTATTTTTTTTAACTCGGCCTCCGGGCCGGGGCGGGCTTCGCCCCCGGTACCTCCAGCCGCTTCTATTTACGCGCGCCGCGTTCCAACATATTCACCCCGGCCAAGAGGCCTATTCCCCGGCCCGCACCCCGCCATTGAGACTGCATGGGAATTATTATTTTTTATCTCTCAACCTGTCCAAGAGGCCTGCTGCCCGCCGCAATCGCCGCCGGGCCGGCCCGCACCCTGCCATTGAGACTGACCGGGATTATTTATTTTTTTAACTTGGCCGCCGGGCCGGGGCGGGCATCGCCCCCGGTACCTCCAGCCGCTACTATTTCCGCGGGCCGTGTTCCAACACTATTCACCCCGGCCAAGAGGCCTATTCCCCGGCCCGCACCCTGCCATTGAGACTGAACGGGAATTATTATTTTTTTATCTCTCAACCTGTCCAAGAGGCCTGCTGCCCGCCGCACTCGCCGCCGGGCCGGCCCGCACCCTGCCATTGAGACTGAACGGGGATTATTTATTTTTTTAACTTGGCCGCCGGGCCGGGGCGGGCATCGCCCCCGGTACCTCCAGCCGCAACTATTTCCGCGGGCCGTGTTCCAACACTATTCACCCCGGCCAAGAGGCCTATTCCCCGGCCCGCACCCCGCCATTGAGACTGCACGGGAATTATTATTTTTTTATCTCTCAACCTGTCCAAGAGGCCTGCTGCCCCCCGCACTCGCCGCCGGGCCGGCCCGCACCCCGCCATTGAGACTGAACGGGGATTATTATTTTTTTTAACTCGGCCTCCGGGCCGGGGCGGGCTTCGCCCCCGGTACCTCCAGCCGCTTCTATTTACACGCGCCGCGTTCCAACATATTCACCCCGGCCAAGAGGCCTATTCCCCGGCCCGCACCCCGCCATTGAGAATGCACGGGAATTATTATTTTTTTATCTCTCAACCTGTCCAAGAGGCCTGCTGCCCGCCGCACTCGCCGCCGGGCCGGCCCGCACCCCGCCATTGAGACTGCACGGGAATTATTATTTTTATATCTCTCAACCTGTCCAAGAGGCCTGCTGCCCGCCGCACTCGCCGCCGGGCCGGCCCGCACCCCGCCATTGAGACAGAACGGGGATTATTATTTTTTTTAACTCGGCCTCCGGGCCGGGGCGGGCTTCGCCCCCGGTACCTCCAGCCGCTTCTATTTACGCGCGCCGCGTTCCAACATATTCACCCCGGCCAAGAGGCCTATTCCCCGGCCCGCACCCCGCCATTGAGACTGCATGGGAATTATTATTTTTTTATCTCTCAACCTGTCCAAGAGGCCTGCTGCCCGCCGCAATCGCCGCCGGGCCGGCCCGCACCCTGCCATTGAGACTGAACGGGAATTATTATTTTTTTATCTCTCAACCTGTCCAAGAGGCCTGCTGCCCGCCGCACTCGCCGCCGGGCCGGCCCGCACCCTGCCATTGAGACTGAACGGGGATTATTTATTTTTTTAACTTGGCCGCCGGCCCGGGGCGGGCATCGCCCCCGGTACCTCCAGCCGCTACTATTTCCGCGGGCCGTGTTCCAACACTATTCACCCCGGCCAAGAGGCCTATTCCCCGGCCCGCACCCCGCCATTGAGACTGCACGGGAATTATTATTTTTTTATCTCTCAACCTGTCCAAGAGGCCTGCTGCCCGCCGCAATCGCCGCCCGGCCGGCCCGCACCCTGCCATTGAGACTGAACGGGGATTATTTATTTTTTTAACTTGGCCGCCGGGCCGGGGCGGGCATCGCCCCCGGTACCTCCAGCCGCTACTATTTCCGCGGGCCGTGTTCCAACACTATTCACCCCGGCCAAGAGGCCTATTCCCCGGCCCGCACCCCGCCATTGAGACTGCACGGGAATTATTATTTTTTTATCTCTCAACCTGTCCAAGAGGCCTGCTGCCCGCCGCACTCGCCGCCGGGCCGGCCCGCACCCCGCCATTGAGACTGAACGGGGATTATTATTTTTTTTAACTCGGCCTCCGGGCCGGGGCGGGCTTCGCCCCCGGTACCTCCAGCCGCTTCTATTTACGCGCGCCGCGTTCCAACATATTCACCCCGGCCAAGAGGCCTATTCCCCGGCCCGCACCCCGCCATTGAGACTGCATGGGAATTATTATTTTTTTATCTCTCAACCTGTCCAAGAGGCCTGCTGCCCGCCGCAATCGCCGCCGGGCCGGCCCGCACCCTGCCATTGAGACTGAACGGGATTATTTATTTTTTTAACTTGGCCGCCGGGCCGGGGCGGGCATCGCCCCCGGTACCTCCAGCCGCTACTATTTCCGCGGGCCGTGTTCCAACACTATTCACCCCGGCCAAGAGGCCTATTCCCCGGCCCGCACCCCGCCATTGAGACTGCACGGGAATTATTATTTTTTTATCTCTCAACCTGTCCAAGAGGCCTGCTGCCCGCCGCAATCGCCGCCGGGCCGGCCCGCACCCTGCCATTGAGACTGAACGGGGATTATTTATTTTTTTAACTTGGCCGCCGGGCCGGGGCGGGCATCGCCCCCGGTACCTCCAGCCGCAACTATTTCCGCGGGCCGTGTTCCAACACTATTCACCCCGGCCAAGAGGCCTATTCCCCGGCCCGCACCCCGCCATTGAGACTGCACGGGAATTATTATTTTTTTATCTCTCAACCTGTCCAAGAGGCCTGCTGCCCCCCGCACTCGCCGCCGGGCCGGCCCGCACCCCGCCATTGAGACTGAACGGGGATTATTATTTTTTTTAACTCGGCCTCCGGGCCGGGGCGGGCTTCGCCCCCGGTACCTCCAGCCGCTTCTATTTACACGCGCCGCGTTCCAACATATTCACCCCGGCCAAGAGGCCTATTCCCCGGCCCGCACCCCGCCATTGAGACTGCACGGGAATTATTATTTTTTTATCTCTCAACCTGTCCAAGAGGCCTGCTGCCCGCCGCACTCGCCGCCGGTTCGGCCCGCACCCCGCCATTGAGACTGCACGGGAATTATTATTTTTATATCTCTCAACCTGTCCAAGAGGCCTGCTGCCCGCCGCAATCGCCGCCGGGCCGGCCCGCACCCTGCCATTGAGACTGAACGGGGATTATTTATTTTTTTAACTTGGCCGCCGGCCCGGGGCGGGCATCGCCCCCGGTACCTCCAGCCGCTACTATTTCCGCGGGCCGTGTTCCAACACTATTCACCCCGGCCAAGAGGCCTATTCCCCGGCCCGCACCCCGCCATTGAGACTGCATGGGAATTATTATTTTTTTATCTCTCAACCTGTCCAAGAGGCCTGCTGCCCGCCGCAATCGCCGCCGGGCCGGCCCGCACCCTGCCATTGAGACTGAACGGGGATTATTTATTTTTTTAACTTGGCCGCCGGGCCGGGGCGGGCATCGCCCCCGGTACCTCCAGCCGCTACTATTTCCGCGGGCCGTGTTCCAACACTATTCACCCCGGCCAAGAGGCCTATTCCCCGGCCCGCACCCCGCCATTAAGACTGCACGGGAATTATTATTTTTTTATCTCTCAACCTGTCCAAGAGGCCTGCTGCCCGCCGCACTCGCCGCCGGGCCGGCCCGCACCCTGCCATTGAGACTGAACGGGGATTATTTATTTTTTTAACTTGGCCGCCGGCCCGGGGCGGGCATCGCCCCCGGTACCTCCAGCCGCTACTATTTCCGCGGGCCGTGTTCCAACACTATTCACCCCGGCCAAGAGGCCTATTCCCCGGCCCGCACCCCGCCATTGAGACTGCACGGGAATTATTATTTTTTTATCTCTCAACCTGTCCAAGAGGCCTGCTGCCCGCCGCAATCGCCGCCGGGCCGGCCCGCACCCTGCCATTGAGACTGAACGGGGATTATTTATTTTTTTAACTTGGCCGCCGGGCCGGGGCGGGCATCGCCCCCGGTACCTCCAGCCGCAACTATTTCCGCGGGCCGTGTTCCAACACTATTCACCCCGGCCAAGAGGCCTATTCCCCGGCCCGCACCCCGCCATTGAGACTGCACGGGAATTATTATTTTTTTATCTCTCAACCTGTCCAAGAGGCCTGCTGCCCCCCGCACTCGCCGCCGGGCCGGCCCGCACCCCGCCATTGAGACTGAACGGGGATTATTATTTTTTTTAACTCGGCCTCCGGGCCGGGGCGGGCTTCGCCCCCGGTACCTCCAGCCGCTTCTATTTACACGCGCCGCGTTCCAACATATTCACCCCGGCCAAGAGGCCTATTCCCCGGCCCGCACCCCGCCATTGAGACTGCATGGGAATTATTATTTTTTTATCTCTCAACCTGTCCAAGAGGCCTGCTGCCCGCCGCAATTGCCGCCGGGCCGGCCCGCACCCTGCCATTGAGACTGAACGGGAATTATTATTTTTTTATCTCTCAACCTGTCCAAGAGGCCTGCTGCCAGCCGCAATCGCCGCCGGGCCGGCCCGCACCCTGCCATTGAGACTGAACGGGGATTATTTATTTTTTTAACTTGGCCGCCGGGCCGGGGCGGGCATCGCCCCCGGTACCTCCAGCCGCTACTATTTCCGCGGGCCGTGTTCCAACACTATTCACCCCGGCCAAGAGGCCTATTCCCCGGCCCGCACCCCGCCATTGAGACTGCACGGGAATTATTATTTTTTTATCTCTCAACCTGTCCAAGAGGCCTGCTGCCCGCCGCACTCGCCGCCGGGTTGGCCCGCACCCCGCCATTGAGACTGAACGGGGATTATTATTTTTTTTAACTCGGCCTCCGGGCCGGGGCGGGCTTCGCAAACGGTACCTCCAGCCGCTTCTATTTACGCGCGCCGCGTTCCAACATATTCACCCCGGCCAAGAGGCCTATTCCCCGGCCACACTCGTCCGCCGGGCCGGCCCGCACCCCGCCGTTGAGACTGCACGGGAATTATTATTTTTATATCTTTCAACCTGTCCAAGAGGCCTGCTGCCCGCCGCAATCGCCGCCGGACCGGCCCGCACCCTGCCATTGACACTGAACGGGGATTATTTATTTTTTTAACTTGGCCGCCGGGCCGGGGCGGGCATCGCCCCCGGTACCTCCAGCCGCTACTATTTCCGCGGGCCGTGTTCCAACACTATTCACCCCGGCCAAGAGGCCTATTCCCCGGCCCGCACCCCGCCATTGAGACTGCACGGGAATTATTATTTTTTTATCTCTCAACCTGTCCAAGAGGCCTGCTGCCCGCCGCACTCGCCGCCGGGCCGGCCCGCACCCCGCCATTGAGACTGTACGGGGATTATTATTTTTTTTAACTGGCCGCCGGGCCGGGGCGGGCTTCGCCCCCGGTACCTCCAGCCGCTTCTATTTACGCGCGCCGCGTTCCAACATATTCACCCCGGCCAAGAGGCCTATTCCCCGGCCACACTCGTCCGCCGGGCCGGCCCGCACCCCGCCATTGAGACTGCACGGGAATTATTATTTTTTTATCTCTCAACCTGTCCAAGAGGCCTGCTGCCCGCCGCACTCGCCGCCGGGCCGGCCCGCACCCCGCCATTGAGACTGAACGGGGATTATTATTTTTTTTAACTCGGCCTCCGGGCCGGGGGGGGGCTTCGCCCCCGGTACCTCCAGCCGCTTCTATTTACGCGCGCCGCGTTCCAACATATTCACCCCGGCCAAGAGGCCTATTCCCCGGCCCGCACCCCGCCATTGAGACTGCACGGGAATTATTATTTTTTTATCTCTCAACCTGTCCAAGAGGCCTGCTGCCCGCCGCACTCGCCGCCGGGCCGGCCCGCACCCCGCCATTGAGACTGAACGGAGATTATTATTTTTTTTAACTCGGCCTCCGGGCCGGGGCGGGCTTCGCCCCCGGTACCTCCAGCCGCTTCTATTTACGCGCGCCGCGTTCCAACATATTCACCCCGGCCAAGAGGCCTATTCCCCGGCCCGCACCCCGCCATTGAGACTGCACGGGAATTATTATTTTTTTATCTCTCAACCTGTCCAAGAGGCCTGCTGCCCGCCGCACTCGCCGCCGGGCCGGCCCGCACCCCGCCATTGAGACTGAACGGGGATTATTATTTTTTTTAACTCGGCCTCCGGGCCGGGGGGGGGCTTCGCCCCCGGTACCTCCAGCCGCTTCTATTTACGCGCGCCGCGTTCCAACATATTCACCCCGGCCAAGAGGCCTATTCCCCGGCCCGCACCCCGCCATTGAGACTGCACGGGAATTATTATTTTTTTATCTCTCAACCTGTCCAAGAGGCCTGCTGCCCGCCGCACTCGCCGCCGGGCCGGCCCGCACCCCGCCATTGAGACTGAACGGAGATTATTATTTTTTTTAACTCGGCCTCCGGGCCGGGGCGGGCTTCGCCCCCGGTACCTCCAGCCGCTTCTATTTACGCGCGCCGTGTTCCAACATATTCACCCGGCCAAGAGGCCTATTCCCCGGCCCGCACCCCGCCATTGAGACTGCACGGGAATTATTATTTTTTTATCTCTCAACCTGTCCAAGAGGCCTGCTGCCCGCCGCACTCGCCGCCGGGCCGGCCCGCACCCTGCCATTGAGACTGAACGGGAATTATTATTTTTTTATCTCTCAACCTGTCCAAGAGGCCTGCTGCCCGCCGCACTCGCCGCCGGGCCGGCCCGCACACTGCCATTGAGACTGAACGGGGATTATTTATTTTTTTAACTTGGCCGCCGGGCCGGGGCGGGCATCGCCCCCGGTACCTCCAGCCGCTACTATTTCCGCGGGCCGTGTTCCAACACTATTCACCCCGGCCAAGAGGCCTATTCCCCGGCCCGCACCCCGCCATTGAGACTGCATGGGAATTATTCTTTTTTTATCTCTCAACCTGTCCAAGAGGCCTGCTGCCCGCCGCAATCGCCGCCGGGCCGGCCCGCACCCTGCCATTGAGACTGAACGGGGATTATTTATTTTTTTAACTTGGCCGCCGGGCCGGGGCGGGCATCGCCCCCGGTACCTCCAGACGCTACTATTTCCGCGGGCCGTGTTCCAACACTATTCACCCCGGCCAAGAGGCCTATTCCCCGGCCCGCACCCCGCCATTGAGACTGCATGGGAATTATTATTTTTTTATCTCTCAACCTGTCCAAGAGGCCTGCTGCCCGCCGCAATCGCCGCCGGGCCGGCCCGCACCCCGCCATTGAGACAGAACGGGGATTATTATTTTTTTTAACTCGGCCTCCGGGCCGGGGCGGGCTTCGCCCCCGGTACCTCCAGCCGCTTCTATTTACGCGCGCCGCGTTCCAACATATTCACCCCGGCCAAGAGGCCTCTTCCCCGGCCACACTCGTCCGCCGGGCCGGCCCGCACCCCGCCATTGAGACTGCACGGGAATTATTATTTTTTTATCTCTCAACCTGTCCAAGAGGCCTGCTGCCCGCCGCAATCGCCGCCGGGCCGGCCCGCACCCTGCCATTGAGACTGAACGGGGATTATTTATTTTTTTAACTTGGCCGCCGGCCCGGGGCGGGCATCGCCCCCGGTGCCTCCAGCCGCTACTATTTCCGCGGGCCGTGTTCCAACACCATTCACCCCGGCCAAGAGGCCTATTCCCCGGCCCGCACCCCGCCATTGAGACTGCATGGGAATTATCATTTTTTTATCTCTCAACCTGTCCAAGAGGCCTGCTGCCCGCCGCAATCGCCGCCGGGCCGGCCCGCACCCTGCCATTGAGACTGAACGGGGATTATTTATTTTTTTAACTTGGCCGCCGGGCCGGGGCGGGCATCGCGCCCGGTACCTCCAGCCGCTACTATTTCCGCGGGCCGTGTTCCAACACTATTCACCCCGGCCAAGAGGCCTATTGCCCGGCCCGCACCCCGCCATTGAGACTGCATGGGAATTATTATTTTTTTATCTCTCAACCTGTCCAAGAGGCCTGCTGCCCGCCGCACTCGCCGCCGGGCCGGCCCGCACCCCGCCATTGAGACTGCACGATAATTATTATTTTTATATCTCTCAACCTGTCCAAGAGGCCTGCTGCCCGCCGCAATCGCCGCCGGGCCGGCCCGCACCCTGCCATTGAGACTGAACGGGGATTATTTATTTTTTTATCTCTCAACCTGTCCAAGAGGCCTGCTGCCCGCCGCAATCGCCGCCGGGCCGGCCCGCACCCTGCCATTGAGACTGAACGGGGATTATTTATTTTTTTAACTTGGCCGCCGGGCCGGCGCGGGCATCGCCCCCGGTACACCCAGCCGCTACTATTTCCGCGGGCCGTGCTCCAACACTATTCACCCCGGCCAAGAGGCCTATTCCCCGGCCCGCACCCCGCCATTAAGACTGCACGGGAATTATTATTTTTTTATCTCTCAACCTGTCCAAGAGGCCTGCTGCCCGCCGCACTCGCCGCCGGGCCGGCCCGCACCCCGCCATTGAGACAGAACGGGGATTATTATTTTTTTTAACTAGGCCTCCGGGCCGGGGCGGGCTTCGCCCCCGGTACCTCCAGCCGCTTCTATTTACGCGCGCCGCGTTCCAACATATTCACCCCGGCCAAGAGGCCTATTCCCCGGCCCGCACCCCGCCATTGAGACTGCATGGGAATTATTATTTTTTTATCTCTCAACCTGTCCAAGAGGCCTGCTGCCCGCCGCAATCGCCGCCGGGCCGGCCCGCACCCTGCCATTGAGACTGAACGGGAATTATTATTTTTTTATCTCTCAACCTGTCCAAGAGGCCTGCTGCCCGCCGCACTCGCCGCCGGGCCGGCCCGCACCCTGCCATTGAGACTGAACGGGGATTATTTATTTTTTTAACTTGGCCGCCGGCCCGGGGCGGGCATCGCCCCCGGTACCTCCAGCCGCTACTATTTCCGCGGGCCGTGTTCCAACACTATTCACCCCGGCCAAGAGGCCTATTCCCCGGCCCGCACCCCGCCATTGAGACTGCACGGGAATTATTATTTTTTTATCTCTCAACCTGTCCAAGAGGCCTGCTGCCCGCCGCAATCGCCGCCGGGCCGGCCCGCACCCTGCCATTGAGACTGAACGGGATTATTTATTTTTTTAACTTGGCCGCCGGGCCGGGGCGGGCATCGCCCCCGGTACCTCCAGCCGCTACTATTTCCGCGGGCCGTGTTCCAACACTATTCACCCCGGCCAAGAGGCCTATTCCCCGGCCCGCACCCCGCCATTGAGACTGCACGGGAATTATTATTTTTTTATCTCTCAACCTGTCCAAGAGGCCTGCTGCCCGCCGCAATCGCCGCCGGGCCGGCCCGCACCCTGCCATTGAGACTGAACGGGGATTATTTATTTTTTTAACTTGGCCGCCGGGCCGGGGCGGGCATCGCCCCCGGTACCTCCAGCCGCAACTATTTCCGCGGGCCGTGTTCCAACACTATTCACCCCGGCCAAGAGGCCTATTCCCCGGCCCGCACCCCGCCATTGAGACTGCACGGGAATTATTATTTTTTTATCTCTCAACCTGTCCAAGAGGCCTGCTGCCCCCCGCACTCGCCGCCGGGCCGGCCCGCACCCCGCCATTGAGACTGAACGGGGATTATTATTTTTTTTAACTCGGCCTCCGGGCCGGGGCGGGCTTCGCCCCCGGTACCTCCAGCCGCTTCTATTTACACGCGCCTCGTTCCAACATATTCACCCCGGCCAAGAGGCCTATTCCCCGGCCCGCACCCCGCCATTGAGACTGCATGGGAATTATTATTTTTTTATCTCTCAACCTGTCCAAGAGGCCTGCTGCCCGCCGCAATTGCCGCCGGGCCGGCCCGCACCCTGCCATTGAGACTGAACGGGAATTATTATTTTTTTATCTCTCAACCTGTCCAAGAGGCCTGCTGCCCGCCGCAATCGCCGCCGGGCCGGCCCGCACCCTGCCATTGAGACTGAACGGGGATTATTTATTTTTTTAACTTGGCCGCCGGGCCGGGGCGGGCATCGCCCCCGGTACCTCCAGCCGCTACTATTTCCGCGGGCCGTGTTCCAACACTATTCACCCCGGCCAAGAGGCCTATTCCCCGGCCCGCACCCCGCCATTGAGACTGCACGGGAATTATTATTTTTTTATCTCTCAACCTGTCCAAGAGGCCTGCTGCCCGCCGCACTCGCCGCCGGGCCGGCCCGCACCCCGCCATTGAGACTGAACGGGGATTATTATTTTTTTTAACTCGGCCTCCGGGCCGGGGCGGGCTTCGCCCCCGGTACCTCCAGCCGCTTCTATTTACGCGCGCCGCGTTCCAACATATTCACCCCGGCCAAGAGGCCTATTCCCCGGCCCGCACCCCGCCATTCAGACTGCACGGGAATTCTTATTTTTTTATCTATCAACCTGTCCAAGAGGCCTGCTGCCCGCCGCACTCGCCGCCGGGCCGGCCCGCACCCCGCCATTGAGACTGAACGGGGATTATTATTTTTTTTAACTCGGCCTCCGGGCCGGGGCGGGCTTCGCCCCCGGTACCTCCAGCCGCTTCTATTTACGCGCGCCGCGTTCCAACACTATTCACCCCGGCCAAGAGGCCTATTCCCCGGCCCGCACCCCGCCATTGAGACTGCACGGGAATTATTATTTTTTTATCTCTCAACCTGTCCAAGAGGCCTGCTGCCCGCCGCAATCGCCGCCGGGCCGGCCCGCACCCTGCCATTGAGACTGAACGGGGATTATTTATTTTTTTAACTTGGCCGCCGGGCCGGGGCGGGCATCGCCCCCGGTACCTCCAGCCGCAACTATTTCCGCGGGCCGTGTTCCAACACTATTCACCCCGGCCAAGAGGCCTATTCCCCGGCCCGCACCCCGCCATTGAGACTGCACGGGAATTATTATTTTTTTATCTCTCAACCTGTCCAAGAGGCCTGCTGCCCCCCGCACTCGCCGCCGGGCCGGCCCGCACCCCGCCATTGAGACTGAACGGGGATTATTATTTTTTTTAACTCGGCCTCCGGGCCGGGGCGGGCTTCGCCCCCGGTACCTCCAGCCGCTTCTATTTACACGCGCCGCGTTCCAACATATTCACCCCGGCCAAGAGGCCTATTCCCCGGCCCGCACCCCGCCATTGAGACTGAACGGGGATTATTTATTTTTTTAACTTGGCCGCCGGGCCGGGGCGGGCATCGCCCCCGGTACCTCCAGCCGCTACTATTTCCGCGGGCCGTGTTCCAACACTATTCACCCCGGCCAAGAGGCCTATTCCCCGGCCCGCACCCCGCCATTGAGACTGCACGGGAATTATTATTTTTTTATCTCTCAACCTGTCCAAGAGGCCTGCTGCCCGCCGCACTCGCTGCCGGGCCGGCCCGCACCCCGCCATTGAGACTGAACGGGGATTATTATTTTTTTTAACTCGGCCTCCGGGCCGGGGCGGGCTTCGCAAACGGTACCTCCAGCCGCTTCTATTTACGCGCGCCGCGTTCCAACATATTCACCCCGGCCAAGAGGCCTATTCCCCGGCCACACTCGTCCGCCGGGCCGGCCCGCACCCCGCCGTTGAGACTGCACGGGAATTATTATTTTTATATCTTTCAACCTGTCCAAGAGGCCTGCTGCCCGCCGCAATCGCCGCCGGACCGGCCCGCACCCTGCCATTGACACTGAACGGGGATTATTTATTTTTTTAACTTGGCCGCCGGGCCGGGGCGGGCATCGCCCCCGGTACCTCCAGCCGCTACTATTTCCGCGGGCCGTGTTCCAACACTATTCACCCCGGCCAAGAGGCCTATTCCCCGGCCCGCACCCCGCCATTGAGACTGCACGGGAATTATTATTTTTTTATCTCTCAACCTGTCCAAGAGGCCTGCTGCCCGCCGCACTCGCCGCCGGGCCGGCCCGCACCCCGCCATTGAGACTGTACGGGGATTATTATTTTTTTTAACTGGCCGCCGGGCCGGGGCGGGCTTCGCCCCCGGTACCTCCAGCCGCTTCTATTTACGCGCGCCGCGTTCCAACATATTCACCCCGGCCAAGAGGCCTATTCCCCGGCCACACTCGTCCGCCGGGCCGGCCCGCACCCCGCCATTGAGACTGCACGGGAATTATTATTTTTTTATCTCTCAACCTGTCCAAGAGGCCTGCTGCCCGCCGCACTCGCCGCCGGGCCGGCCCGCACCCCGCCATTGAGACTGAACGGGGATTATTATTTTTTTTAACTCGGCCTCCGGGCCGGGGGGGGGGCTTCGCCCCCGGCACCTCCAGCCGCTTCTATTTACGCGCGCCGCGTTCCAACATATTCACCCCGGCCAAGAGGCCTATTCCCCGGCCCGCACCCCGCCATTGAGACTGCACGGGAATTATTATTTTTTTATCTCTCAACCTGTCCAAGAGGCCTGCTGCCCGCCGCACTCGCCGCCGGGCCGGCCCGCACCCCGCCATTTAGACTGAACGGAGATTATTATTTTTTTTAACTCGGCCTCCGGGCCGGGGCGGGCTTCGCCCCCGGTACCTCCAGCCGCTTCTATTTACGCGCGCCGCGTTCCAACATATTCACCCCGGCCAAGAGGCCTATTCCCCGGCCCGCACCCCGCCATTGAGACTGCACGGGAATTATTATTTTTTTATCTCTCAACCTGTCCAAGAGGCCTGCTGCCCGCCGCACTCGCCGCCGGGCCGGCCCGCACCCCGCCATTGAGACTGAACGGGGATTATTATTTTTTTTAACTCGGCCTCCGGGCCGGGGGGGGGCTTCGCCCCCGGTACCTCCAGCCGCTTCTATTTACGCGCGCCGCGTTCCAACATATTCACCCCGGCCAAGAGGCCTATTCCCCGGCCCGCACCCCGCCATTGAGACTGCACGGGAATTATTATTTTTTTATCTCTCAACCTGTCCAAGAGGCCTGCTGCCCGCCGCACTCGCCGCCGGGCCGGCCCGCACCCCGCCATTGAGACTGAACGGAGATTATTATTTTTTTTAACTCGGCCTCCGGGCCGGGGCGGGCTTCGCCCCCGGTACCTCCAGCCGCTTCTATTTACGCGCGCCGTGTTCCAACATATTCACCCCGGCCAAGAGGCCTATTCCCCGGCCCGCACCCCGCCATTGAGACTGCACGGGAATTATTATTTTTTTATCTCTCAACCTGTCCAAGAGGCCTGCTGCCCGCCGCACTCGCCGCCGGGCCGGCCCGCACCCTGCCATTGAGACTGAACGGGAATTATTATTTTTTTATCTCTCAACCTGTCCAAGAGGCCTGCTGCCCGCCGCACTCGCCGCCGGGCCGGCCCGCACACTGCCATTGAGACTGAACGGGGATTATTTATTTTTTTAACTTGGCCGCCGGGCCGGGGCGGGCATCGCCCCCGGTACCTCCAGCCGCTACTATTTCCGCGGGCCGTGTTCCAACACTATTCACCCCGGCCAAGAGGCCTATTCCCCGGCCCGCACCCCGCCATTGAGACTGCATGGGAATTATTCTTTTTTTATCTCTCAACCTGTCCAAGAGGCCTGCTGCCCGCCGCAATCGCCGCCGGGCCGGCCCGCACCCTGCCATTGAGACTGAACGGGGATTATTTATTTTTTTAACTTGGCCGCCGGGCCGGGGCGGGCATCGCCCCCGGTACCTCCAGACGCTACTATTTCCGCGGGCCGTGTTCCAACACTATTCACCCCGGCCAAGAGGCCTATTCCCCGGCCCGCACCCGGTCATTGAGACTGCACGGGAATTATTATTTTTTTATCTCTCAACCTGTCCAAGAGGCCTGCTGCCCGCCGCACTCGCCGCCGGGCCGGCCCGCACCCCGCCATTGAGACTGAACGGGATTATTTATTTTTTTAACTTGGCCGCCGGGCCGGGGCGGGCTTCGCCCCCGGTACCTCCAGCCGCTTCTATTTACGCGCGCCGTGTTCCAACACTATTCACCCCGGCCAAGAGGCCTATTCCCCGGCCCGCACCCCGCCATTGAGACTGAATGGGAATTATTATTTTTTTATCTCTCAACCTGTCCAAGAGGCCTGCTGCCCGCCGCAATCGCCGCCGGGCCGGCCCGCACCCTGCCATTGAGACTGAACGGGGATTATTTATTTTTTTAACTTGGCCGCCGGCCCGGGGCGGGCATCGCCCCCGGTACCTCCAGCCGCTACTATTTCCGCGGGCCGTGTTCCAACACTATTCACCCCGGCCAAGAGGCTTATTCCCCGGCCCGCACCCCGCCATTGAGACTGCATGGGAATTATTATATTTTTATCTCGCAACCTGTCCAAGAGGCCTGCTGCCCGCCGCAATCGCCGCCGGGCCGGCCCGCACCCCGCCATTGAGACTGAACGGGGATTATTATTTTTTTTAACTCGGCCTCCGGGCCGGGGCGGGCTTCGCCCCCGGTACCTCCAGCCGCTTCTATTTACGCGCGCCGCGTTCCAACATATTCACCCCGGCCAAGAGGCCTCTTCCCCGGCCACACTCGTCCGCCGGGCCGGCCCGCACCCCGCCATTGAGACTGCACGGGAATTATTATTTTTTTATCTCTCAACCTGTCCAAGAGGCCTGCTGCCCGCCGCAATGCCGCCGGGCCGGCCCGCACCCTGCCATTGAGACTGAACGGGGATTATTTATTTTTTTAACTTGGCCGCCGGCCCGGGGCGGGCATCGCCCCCGGTGCCTCCAGCCGCTACTATTTCCGCGGGCCGTGTTCCAACACCATTCACCCCGGCCAAGAGGCCTATTCCCCGGCCCGCACCCCGCCATTGAGACTGCATGGGAATTATCATTTTTTTATCTCTCAACCTGTCCAAGAGGCCTGCTGCCCGCCGCAATCGCCGCCGGGCCGGCCCGCACCCTGCCATTGAGACTGAACGGGGATTATTTATTTTTTTAACTTGGCCGCCGGGCCGGGGCGGGCATCGCGCCCGGTACCTCCAGCCGCTACTATTTCCGCGGGCCGTGTTCCAACACTATTCACCCCGGCCAAGAGGCCTATTCCCCGGCCCGCACCCCGCCATTGAGACTGCATGGGAATTATTCTTTTTTTATCTCTCAACCTGTCCAAGAGGCCTGCTGCCCGCCGCAATCGCCGCCGGGCCGGCCCGCACCCTGCCATTGAGACTGAACGGGGATTATTTATTTTTTTAACTTGGCCGCCGGGCCGGGGCGGGCATCGCCCCCGGTACCTCCAGACGCTACTATTTCCGCGGGCCGTGTTCCAACACTATTCACCCCGGCCAAGAGGCCTATTCCCCGGCCCGCACCCGGTCATTGAGACTGCACGGGAATTATTATTTTTTTATCTCTCAACCTGTCCAAGAGGCCTGCTGCCCGCCGCACTCGCCGCCGGGCCGGCCCGCACCCCGCCATTGAGACTGAACGGGGATTATTATTTTTTTTAACTCGGCCTCCGGGCCGGGGCGGGCTTCGCCCCCGGTACCTCCAGCCGCTTCTATTTACGCGCGCCGCGTTCCAACATATTCACCCCGGCCAAGAGGCCTATTCCCCGGCCACACTCGTCCGCCGGGCCGGCCCGCACCCCGCCGTTGAGACTGCACGGGAATTATTATTTTTATATCTCTCAACCTGTCCAAGAGGCCTGCTGCCCGCCGCAATCGCCGCCGGGCCGGCCCGCACCCTGCCATTGAGACTGAACGGGGATTATTTATTTTTTTAACTTGGCCGCCGGCCCGGGGCGGGCATCGCCCCCGGTACCTCCAGCCGCTACTATTTCCGCGGGCCGTGTTCCAACACTATTCACCCCGGCCAAGAGGCCTATTCCCCGGCCCGCACCCCGCCATTGAGACTGCATGGGAATTATTATTTTTTTATCTCTCAACCTGTCCAAGAGGCCTGCTGCCCGCCGCAATCGCCGCCGGGCCGGCCCGCACCCTGCCATTGAGACTGAACGGGGATTATTTATTTTTTTAACTTGGCCGCCGGGCCGGGGCGGGCATCGCCCCCGGTACCTCCAGCCGCTACTATTTCCGCGGGCCGTGTTCCAACACTATTCACCCCGGCCAAGAGGCCTATTCCCCGGCCCGCACCCCGCCATTGAGACTGCACGGGAATTATTATTTTTTTATCTCTCAACCTGTCCAAGAGGCCTGCTGCCCGCCGCACTCGCCGCCGGGCCGGCCCGCACCCTGCCATTGAGACTGAACGGGGATTATTTATTTTTTTAACTTGGCCGCCGGGCCGGGGCGGGCATCGCCCCCGGTACCTCCAGCCGCTACTATTTCCGCGGGCCGTGTTCCAACACTATTCACCCCGGCCAAGAGGCCTATTCCCCGGCCCGCACCCCGCCATTGAGACTGCACGGGAATTATTATTTTTTTATCTCTCAACCTGTCCAAGAGGCCTGCCGCCCGCCGCACTCGCCGCCGGGCCGGCCCGCACCCCGCCATTGAGACTGAACGGGGATTATTATTTTTTTTTAACTCGGCCTGCGGGCCGGGGCGGGCTTCGCCCCCGGTACCTCCAGCCGCTTCTATTTACGCGCGCCGCGTTCCAACACTATTCACCCCGGCCAAGAGGCCTATTCCCAAGCCCGCACCCCGCCATTGAGACTGCACGGGAATTATTATTTTTTTATCTCTCAACCTGTCCAAGAGGCCTGCTGCCCGCCGCACTCGCCGCCGGGCCGGCCCGCACCCCGCAATTGAGACTGAACGGGAATTATTATTTTTTTTAACTCGGCCTCCGGGCCGGGGCGGGCTTCGCCCCCGGTACCTCCAGCCGCTTCTATTTACGCGCGCCGCGTTCCAACATATTCACCCCGGCCAAGAGGCCTATTCCCCGGCCCGCACCCCGCCATTGAGACTGCACGGGAATTATTATTTTTTTATCTCTCAACCTGTCCAAGAGGCCTGCTGCCCGCCGCAATCGCCGCCGGGCCGGCCCGCACCCTGCCATTGAGACTGAACGGGAATTATTATTTTTTTATTTCTCAACCTGTCCAAGAGGCCTGCTGCCCGCCGCACTCGCCGCCGGGCCGGCCCGCACCCCGCCATTGAGACTGAACGGGGATTATTATTTTTTTTAACTCGGCCTCCGGGCCGGGGCGGGCTTCGCCCCCGGTACCTCCAGCCGCTTCTATTTACGCGCGCCGCGTTCCAACATATTCACCCCGGCCAAGAGGCCTCTTCCCCGGCCACACTCGTCCGCCGGGCCGGCCCGCACCCCGCCATTGAGACTGCACGGGAATTATTATTTTTTTATCTCTCAACCTGTCCAAGAGGCCTGCTGCCCGCCGCACTCGCCGCCGGGCCGGCCCGCACCCCGCCATTGAGACTGAACGGGGATTATTATTTTTTTTAATTCGGCCTCCGGGCCGGGGCGGGCTTCGCCCCCGGTACCTCCAGCCGCTTCTATTTACGCGCGCCGCGTTCCAACATATTCACCCCGGCCAAGAGGCCTATTCCCCGGCCCGCACCCCGCCATTCAGACTGCACGGGAATTCTTATTTTTTTATCTATCAACCTGTCCAAGAGGCCTGCTGCCCGCCGCACTCGCCGCCGGGCCGGCCCGCACCCCGCCATTGAGACTGAACGGGGATTATTATTTTTTTTAACTCGGCCTCCGGGCCGGGGCGGGCTTCGCCCCCGGTACCTCCAGCCGCTTCTATTTACGCGCGCCGCGTTCCAACACTATTCACCCCGGCCAAGAGGCCTATTCCCCGGCCCGCACCCCGCCATTGAGACTGCACGGGAATTATTATTTTTTTATCTCTCAACCTGTCCAAGAGGCCTGCTGCCCGCCGCAATCGCCGCCGGGCCGGCCCGCACCCTGCCATTGAGACTGAACGGGGATTATTTATTTTTTTAACTTGGCCGCCGGGCCGGGGCGGGCATCGCCCCCGGTACCTCCAGCCGCAACTATTTCCGCGGGCCGTGTTCCAACACTATTCACCCCGGCCAAGAGGCCTATTCCCCGGCCCGCACCCCGCCATTGAGACTGCACGGGAATTATTATTTTTTTATCTCTCAACCTGTCCAAGAGGCCTGCTGCCCCCCGCACTCGCCGCCGGGCCGGCCCGCACCCCGCCATTGAGACTGAACGGGGATTATTATTTTTTTTAACTCGGCCTCCGGGCCGGGGCGGGCTTCGCCCCCGGTACCTCCAGCCGCTTCTATTTACACGCGCCGCGTTCCAACATATTCACCCCGGCCAAGAGGCCTATTCCCCGGCCCGCACCCCGCCATTGAGACTGAACGGGGATTATTTATTTTTTTAACTTGGCCGCCGGGCCGGGGCGGGCATCGCCCCCGGTACCTCCAGCCGCTACTATTTCCGCGGGCCGTGTTCCAACACTATTAACCCCGGCCAAGAGGCCTATTCCCCGGCCCGCACCCCGCCATTGAGACTGCACGGGAATTATTATTTTTTTATCTCTCAACCTGTCCAAGAGGCCTGCTGCCCGCCGCACTCGCTGCCGGGCCGGCCCGCACCCCGCCATTGAGACTGAACGGGGATTATTATTTTTTTTAACTCGGCCTCCGGGCCGGGGCGGGCTTCGCCCCCGGTACCTCCAGCCGCTTCTATTTACGCGCGCCGCGTTCCAACATATTCACCCCGGCCAAGAGGCCTATTCCCCGGCCACACTCGTCCGCCGGGCCGGCCCGCACCCCGCCGTTGAGACTGCACGGGAATTATTATTTTTATATCTCTCAACCTGTCCAAGAGGCCTGCTGCCCGCCGCAATCGCCGCCGGGCCGGCCCGCACCCTGCCATTGACACTGAACGGGGATTATTTATTTTTTTAACTTGGCCGCCGGGCCGGGGCGGGCATCGCCCCCGGTACCTCCAGCCGCTACTATTTCCGCGGGCCGTGTTCCAACACTATTCACCCCGGCCAAGAGGCCTATTCCCCGGCCCGCACCCCGCCATTGAGACTGCACGGGAATTATTATTTTTTTATCTCTCAACCTGTCCAAGAGGCCTGCTGCCCGCCGCACTCGCCGCCGGGCCGGCCCGCACCCCGCCATTGAGACTGTACGGGGATTATTATTTTTTTTAACTGGCCGCCGGGCCGGGGCGGGCTTCGCCCCCGGTACCTCCAGCCGCTTCTATTTACGCGCGCCGCGTTCCAACATATTCACCCCGGCCAAGAGGCCTATTCCCCGGCCACACTCGTCCGCCGGGCCGGCCCGCACCCCGCCATTGAGACTGCACGGGAATTATTATTTTTTTATCTCTCAACCTGTCCAAGAGGCCTGCTGCCCGCCGCACTCGCCGCCGGGCCGGCCCGCACCCCGCCATTGAGACTGAACGGGGATTATTATTTTTTTTAACTCGGCCTCCGGGCCGGGGGGGGGCTTCGCCCCCGGCACCTCCAGCCGCTTCTATTTACGCGCGCCGCGTTCCAACATATTCACCCCGGCCAAGAGGCCTATTCCCCGGCCCGCACCCCGCCATTGAGACTGCACGGGAATTATTATTTTTTTATCTCTCAACCTGTCCAAGAGGCCTGCTGCCCGCCGCACTCGCCGCCGGGCCGGCCCGCACCCCGCCATTGAGACTGAACGGAGATTATTATTTTTTTTAACTCGGCCTCCGGGCCGGGGCGGGCTTCGCCCCCGGTACCTCCAGCCGCTTCTATTTACGCGCGCCGCGTTCCAACATATTCACCCCGGCCAAGAGGCCTATTCCCCGGCCCGCACCCCGCCATTGAGACTGCACGGGAATTATTATTTTTTTATCTCTCAACCTGTCCAAGAGGCCTGCTGCCCGCCGCACTCGCCGCCGGGCCGGCCCGCACCCCGCCATTGAGACTGAACGGGGATTATTATTTTTTTTAACTCGGCCTCCGGGCCGGGGGGGGGCTTCGCCCCCGGTACCTCCAGCCGCTTCTATTTACGCGCGCCGCGTTCCAACATATTCACCCCGGCCAAGAGGCCTATTCCCCGGCCCGCACCCCGCCATTGAGACTGCACGGGAATTATTATTTTTTTATCTCTCAACCTGTCCAAGAGGCCTGCTGCCCGCCGCACTCGCCGCCGGGCCGGCCCGCACCCCGCCATTGAGACTGAACGGAGATTATTATTTTTTTTAACTCGGCCTCCGGGCCGGGGCGGGCTTCGCCCCCGGTACCTCCAGCCGCTTCTATTTACGCGCGCCGTGTTCCAACATATTCACCCCGGCCAAGAGGCCTATTCCCCGGCCCGCACCCCGCCATTGAGACTGCATGGGAATTATTCTTTTTTTATCTCTCAACCTGTCCAAGAGGCCTGCTGCCCGCCGCACTCGCCGCCGGGCCGGCCCGCACACTGCCATTGAGACTGAACGGGGATTATTTATTTTTTTAACTTGGCCGCCGGGCCGGGGCGGGCATCGCCCCCGGTACCTCCAGCCGCTACTATTTCCGCGGGCCGTGTTCCAACACTATTCACCCCGGCCAAGAGGCCTATTCCCCGGCCCGCACCCCGCCATTGAGACTGCATGGGAATTATTCTTTTTTTATCTCTCAACCTGTCCAAGAGGCCTGCTGCCCGCCGCAATCGCCGCCGGGCCGGCCCGCACCCTGCCATTGAGACTGAACGGGGATTATTTATTTTTTTAACTTGGCCGCCGGGCCGGGGCGGGCATCGCCCCCGGTACCTCCAGACGCTACTATTTCCGCGGGCCGTGTTCCAACACTATTCACCCCGGCCAAGAGGCCTATTCCCCGGCCCGCACCCGGTCATTGAGACTGCACGGGAATTATTATTTTTTTATCTCTCAACCTGTCCAAGAGGCCTGCTGCCCGCCGCACTCGCCGCCGGGCCGGCCCGCACCCCGCCATTGAGACTGAACGGGATTATTTATTTTTTTAACTTGGCCGCCGGGCCGGGGCGGGCTTCGCCCCCGGTACCTCCAGCCGCTTCTATTTACGCGCGCCGTGTTCCAACACTATTCACCCCGGCCAAGAGGCCTATTCCCCGGCCCGCACCCCGCCATTGAGACTGAATGGGAATTATTATTTTTTTATCTCTCAACCTGTCCAAGAGGCCTGCTGCCCGCCGCAATCGCCGCCGGGCCGGCCCGCACCCTGCCATTGAGACTGAACGGGGATTATTTATTTTTTTAACTTGGCCGCCGGCCCGGGGCGGGCATCGCCCCCGGTACCTCCAGCCGCTACTATTTCCGCGGGCCGTGTTCCAACACTATTCACCCCGGCCAAGAGGCTTATTCCCCGGCCCGCACCCCGCCATTGAGACTGCATGGGAATTATTATATTTTTATCTCGCAACCTGTCCAAGAGGCCTGCTGCCCGCCGCAATCGCCGCCGGGCCGGCCCGCACCCCGCCATTGAGACTGAACGGGGATTATTATTTTTTTTAACTCGGCCTCCGGGCCGGGGCGGGCTTCGCCCCCGGTACCTCCAGCCGCTTCTATTTACGCGCGCCGCGTTCCAACATATTCACCCCGGCCAAGAGGCCTCTTCCCCGGCCACACTCGTCCGCCGGGCCGGCCCGCACCCCGCCATTGAGACTGCACGGGAATTATTATTTTTTTATCTCTCAACCTGTCCAAGAGGCCTGCTGCCCGCCGCAATGCCGCCGGGCCGGCCCGCACCCTGCCATTGAGACTGAACGGGATTATTTATTTTTTTAACTTGGCCGCCGGCCCGGGGCGGGCATCGCCCCCGGTGCCTCCAGCCGCTACTATTTCCGCGGGCCGTGTTCCAACACCATTCACCCCGGCCAAGAGGCCTATTCCCCGGCCCGCACCCCGCCATTGAGACTGCATGGGAATTATCATTTTTTTATCTCTCAACCTGTCCAAGAGGCCTGCTGCCCGCCGCAATCGCCGCCGGGCCGGCCCGCACCCTGCCATTGAGACTGAACGGGGATTATTTATTTTTTTAACTTGGCCGCCGGGCCGGGGCGGGCATCGCGCCCGGTACCTCCAGCCGCTACTATTTCCGCGGGCCGTGTTCCAACACTATTCACCCCGGCCAAGAGGCCTATTCCCCGGCCCGCACCCCGCCATTGAGACTGCATGGGAATTATTCTTTTTTTATCTCTCAACCTGTCCAAGAGGCCTGCTGCCCGCCGCAATCGCCGCCGGGCCGGCCCGCACCCTGCCATTGAGACTGAACGGGGATTATTTATTTTTTTAACTTGGCCGCCGGGCCGGGGCGGGCATCGCCCCCGGTACCTCCAGACGCTACTATTTCCGCGGGCCGTGTTCCAACACTATTCACCCCGGCCAAGAGGCCTATTCCCCGGCCCGCACCCGGTCATTGAGACTGCACGGGAATTATTATTTTTTTATCTCTCAACCTGTCCAAGAGGCCTGCTGCCCGCCGCACTCGCCGCCGGGCCGGCCCGCACCCCGCCATTGAGACTGAACGGGGATTATTATTTTTTTTAACTCGGCCTCCGGGCCGGGGCGGGCTTCGCCCCCGGTACCTCCAGCCGCTTCTATTTACGCGCGCCGCGTTCCAACACTATTCACCCCGGCCAAGAGGCCTATTCCCAAGCCCGCACCCCGCCATTGAGACTGCACGGGAATTATTATTTTTTTATCTCTCAACCTGTCCAAGAGGCCTGCTGCCCGCCGCACTCGCCGCCGGGCCGGCCCGCACCCCGCAATTGAGACTGAACGGGAATTATTATTTTTTTTAACTCGGCCTCCGGGCCGGGGCGGGCTTCGCCCCCGGTACCTCCAGCCGCTTCTATTTACGCGCGCCGCGTTCCAACATATTCACCCCGGCCAAGAGGCCTATTCCCCGGCCCGCACCCCGCCATTGAGACTGCACGGGAATTATTATTTTTTTATCTCTCAACCTGTCCAAGAGGCCTGCTGCCCGCCGCAATCGCCGCCGGGCCGGCCCGCACCCTGCCATTGAGACTGAACGGGAATTATTATTTTTTTATTTCTCAACCTGTCCAAGAGGCCTGCTGCCCGCCGCACTCGCCGCCGGGCCGGCCCGCACCCCGCCATTGAGACTGAACGGGGATTATTATTTTTTTTAACTCGGCCTCCGGGCCGGGGCGGGCTTCGCCCCCGGTACCTCCAGCCGCTTCTATTTACGCGCGCCGCGTTCCAACATATTCACCCCGGCCAAGAGGCCTCTTCCCCGGCCACACTCGTCCGCCGGGCCGGCCCGCACCCCGCCATTGAGACTGCACGGGAATTATTATTTTTTTATCTCTCAACCTGTCCAAGAGGCCTGCTGCCCGCCGCACTCGCCGCCGGGCCGGCCCGCACCCCGCCATTGAGACTGAACGGGGATTATTATTTTTTTTAACTCGGCCTCCGGGCCGGGGCGGGCTTCGCCCCCGGTACCTCCAGCCGCTTCTATTTACGCGCGCCCCGTTCCAACATATTCACCCCGGCCAAGAGGCCTCTTCCCCGGCCACACTCGTCCGCCGGGCCGGCCCGCACCCCGCCATTGAGACTGCACGGGAATTATTATTTTTATATCTCTCAACCTGTCCAAGAGGCCTGCTGCCCGCCGCAATCGCCGCCGGGCCGGCCCGCACCCTGCCATTGAGACTGAACGGGGATTATTTATTTTTTTAACTTGGCCGCCGGCCCGGGGCGGGCATCGCCCCCGGTACCTCCAGCCGCTACTATTTCCGCGGGCCGTGTTCCAACACTATTCACCCCGGCCAAGAGGCCTATTCCCCGGCCCGCACCCCGCCATTGAGACTGCATGGGAATTATTATTTTTTTATCTCTCAACCTGTCCAAGAGGCCTGCTGCCCGCCGCAATCGCCGCCGGGCCGGCCCGCACCCTGCCATTGAGACTGAACGGGGATTATTTATTTTTTTAACTTGGCCGCCGGGCCGGGGCGGGCATCGCCCCCGGTACCTCCAGCCGCTACTATTTCCGCGGGCCGTGTTCCAACACTATTCACCCCGGCCAAGAGGCCTATTCCCCGGCCCGCACCCCGCCATTGAGACTGCATGGGAATTATTATTTTTTTATCTCTCAACCTGTCCAAGAGGCCTGCTGCCCGCCGCAATCGCCGCCGGGCCGGCCCGCACCCTGCCATTGAGACTGAACGGGGATTATTTATTTTTTTAACTTGGCCGCCGGGCCGGGGCGGGCATCGCCCCCGGTACCTCCAGCCGCTACAATTTCCGCGGGCCGTGTTCCAACACTATTCACCCCGGCCAAGAGGCCTATTCCCCGGCCCGCACCCCGCCATTAAGACTGCACGGGAATTATTATTTTTTTATCTCTCAACCTGTCCAAGAGGCCTGCTGCCCGCCGCACTCGCCGCCGGGCCGTCCCGCACCCCGCCATTGAGACTGAACGGGGATTATTATTTTTTTTAACTCGGCCTCCGGGCCGGGGCGGGCTTCGCCCCCGGTACCTCCAGCCGCTTCTATTTACGCGCGCCGCGTTCCAACATATTCACCCCGGCCAAGAGGCCTATTCCCCGGCCCGCACCCCGCCATTGAGACTGCATGGGAATTATTATTTTTTTATCTCTCAACCTGTCCAAGAGGCCTGCTGCCCGCCGCAATCGCCGCCGGGCCGGCCCGCACCCTGCCATTGAGACTGAACGGGAATTATTATTTTTTTATCTCTCAACCTGTCCAAGAGGCCTGCTGCCCGCCGCACTCGCCGCCGGGCCGGCCCGCACCCTGCCATTGAGACTGAACGGGGATTATTTATTTTTTTAACTTGGCCGCCGGCCCGGGGCGGGCATCGCCCCCGGTACCTCCAGCCGCTACTATTTCCGCGGGCCGTGTTCCAACACTATTCACCCCGGCCAAGAGGCCTATTCCCCGGCCCGCACCCCGCCATTGAGACTGCACGGGAATTATTATTTTTTTATCTCTCAACCTGTCCAAGAGGCCTGCTGCCCGCCGTAATCGCCGCCGGGCCGGCCCGCACCCTGCCATTGAGACTGAACGGGGATTATTTATTTTTTTAACTTGGCCGCCGGGCCGGGGCGGGCATCGCCCCCGGTACCTCCAGCCGCTACTATTTCCGCGGGCCGTGTTCCAACACTATTCACCCCGGCCAAGAGGCCTATTCCCCGGCCCGCACCCCGCCATTGAGACTGCACGGGAATTATTATTTTTTTATCTCTCAACCTGTCCAAGAGGCCTGCTGCCCGCCGCACTCGCCGCCGGGCCGGCCCGCACCCCGCCATTGAGACTGAACGGGGATTATTATTTTTTTTAACTCGGCCTCCGGGCCGGGGCGGGCTTCGCCCCCGGTACCTCCAGCCGCTTCTATTTACGCGCGCCGCGTTCCAACATATTCACCCCGGCCAAGAGGCCTATTCCCCGGCCCGCACCCCGCCATTGAGACTGCATGGGAATTATTATTTTTTTATCTCTCAACCTGTCCAAGAGGCCTGCTGCCCGCCGCAATTGCCGCCGGGCCGGCCCGCACCCTGCCATTGAGACTGAACGGGAATTATTATTTTTTTATCTCTCAACCTGTCCAAGAGGCCTGCTGCCCGCCGCAATCGCCGCCGGGCCGGCCCGCACCCTGCCATTGAGACTGAACGGGATTATTTATTTTTTTAACTTGGCCGCCGGGCCGGGGCGGGCATCGCCCCCGGTACCTCCAGCCGCTACTATTTCCGCGGGCCGTGTTCCAACACTATTCACCCCGGCCAAGAGGCCTATTCCCCGGCCCGCACCCCGCCATTGAGACTGCACGGGAATTATTATTTTTTTATCTCTCAACCTGTCCAAGAGGCCTGCTGCCCGCCGCACTCGCTGCCGGGCCGGCCCGCACCCCGCCATTGAGACTGAACGGGGATTATTATTTTTTTTAACTCGGCCTCGGGCCGGGGCGGGCTTCGCCCCCGGTACCTCCAGCCGCTTCTATTTACGCGCGCCGCGTTCCAACATATTCACCCCGGCCAAGAGGCCTATTCCCCGGCCCGCACCCCGCCATTGAGACTGCATGGGAATTATTATTTTTTTATCTCTCAACCTGTCCAAGAGGCCTGCTGCCCGCCGCAATTGCCGCCGGGCCGGCCCGCACCCTGCCATTGAGACTGAACGGGAATTATTATTTTTTTATCTCTCAACCTGTCCAAGAGGCCTGCTGCCCGCCGCACTCGCCGCCGGGCCGGCCCGCACCCTGCCATTGAGACTGAACGGGGATTATTTATTTTTTTAACTTGGCCGCCGGGCCGGGGCGGGCATCGCCCCCGGTACCTCCAGCCGCTACTATTTCCGCGGGCCGTGTTCCAACACTATTCACCCCGGCCAAGAGGCCTATTCCCCGGCCCGCACCCCGCCATTGAGACTGCATGGGAATTATTATTTTTTTATCTCTCAACCTGTCCAAGAGGCCTGCTGCCCGCCGCACTCGCCGCCGGGCCGGCCCGCACCCCGCCATTGAGACTGAACGGGGATTATTATTTTTTTTAACTCGGCCTCCGGGCCGGGGCGGGCTTCGCCCCCGGTACCTCCAGCCGCTTCTATTTACGCGCGCCGCGTTCCAACATATTCACCCCGGCCAAGAGGCCTATTCCCCGGCCCGCACCCCGCCATTGAGACTGCATGGGAATTATTATTTTTTTATCTCTCAACCTGTCCAAGAGGCCTGCTGCCCGCCGCACTCGCCGCCGGTTCGGCCCGCACCCCGCCATTGAGACTGAACGGGGATTATTATTTTTTTTAACTCGGCCTCGGGCCGGGGCGGGCTTCGCCCCCGGTACCTCCAGCCGCTTCTATTTACGCGCGCCGCGTTCCAACATATTCACCCCGGCCAAGAGGCCTATTCCCCGGCCCGCACCCCGCCATTGAGACTGCATGGGAATTATTATTTTTTTATCTCTCAACCTGTCCAAGAGGCCTGCTGCCCGCCGCAATTGCCGCCGGGCCGGCCCGCACCCTGCCATTGAGACTGAACGGGAATTATTATTTTTTTATCTCTCAACCTGTCCAAGAGGCCTGCTGCCCGCCGCACTCAGCGCCGGGCCGGCCCGCACCCTGCCATTGAGACTGAACGGGGATTATTTATTTTTTTAACTTGGCCGCCGGGCCGGGGCGGGCATCGCCCCCGGTACCTCCAGCCGCTACTATTTCCGCGGGCCGTGTTCCAACACTATTCACCCCGGCCAAGAGGCCTATTCCCCGGCCCGCACCCCGCCATTGAGACTGCATGGGAATTATTATTTTTTTATCTCTCAACCTGTCCAAGAGGCCTGCTGCCCGCCGCACTCGCCGCCGGGCCGGCCCGCACCCCGCCATTGAGACTGAACGGGGATTATTATTTTTTTTAACTCGGCCTCCGGGCCGGGGCGGGCTTCGCCCCCGGTACCTCCAGCCGCTTCTATTTACGCGCGCCGCGTTCCAACATATTCACCCCGGCCAAGAGGCCTATTCCCCGGCCCGCACCCCGCCATTGAGACTGCATGGGAATTATTATTTTTTTATCTCTCAACCTGTCCAAGAGGCCTGCTGCCCGCCGCAATCGCCGCCGGGCCGGCCCGCACCCTGCCATTGAGACTGAACGGGAATTATTATTTTTTTATCTCTCAACCTGTCCAAGAGGCCTGCTGCCCGCCGCACTCGCCGCCGGGCCGGCCCGCACCCTGCCATTGAGACTGAACGGGGATTATTTATTTTTTTAACTTGGCCGCCGGCCCGGGGCGGGCATCGCCCCCGGTACCTCCAGCCGCTACTATTTCCGCGGGCCGTGTTCCAACACTATTCACCCCGGCCAAGAGGCCTATTCCCCGGCCCGCACCCCGCCATTGAGACTGCACGGGAATTATTATTTTTTTATCTCTCAACCTGTCCAAGAGGCCTGCTGCCCGCCGCAATCGCCGCCGGGCCGGCCCGCACCCTGCCATTGAGACTGAACGGGGATTATTTATTTTTTTAACTTGGCCGCCGGGCCGGGGCGGGCATCGCCCCCGGTACCTCCAGCCGCAACTATTTCCGCGGGCCGTGTTCCAACACTATTCACCCCGGCCAAGAGGCCTATTCCCCGGCCCGCACCCCGCCATTGAGACTGCACGGGAATTATTATTTTTTTATCTCTCAACCTGTCCAAGAGGCCTGCTGCCCCCCGCACTCGCCGCCGGGCCGGCCCGCACCCCGCCATTGAGACTGAACGGGGATTATTATTTTTTTTAACTCGGCCTCCGGGCCGGGGCGGGCTTCGCCCCCGGTACCTCCAGCCGCTTCTATTTACGCGCGCCGCGTTCCAACATATTCACCCCGGCCAAGAGGCCTATTCCCCGGCCCGCACCCCGCCATTGAGACTGCACGGGAATTATTATTTTTTTATCTCTCAACCTGTCCAAGAGGCCTGCTGCCCGCCGCACTCGCCGCCGGGCCGGCCCGCACCCCGCCATTGAGACTGCACGGGAATTATTATTTTTATATCTCTCAACCTGTCCAAGAGGCCTGCTGCCCGCCGCAATCGCCGCCGGGCCGGCCCGCACCCTGCCATTGAGACTGAACGGGGATTATTTATTTTTTTAACTTGGCCGCCGGCCCGGGGCGGGCATCGCCCCCGGTACCTCCAGCCGCTACTATTTCCGCGGGCCGTGTTCCAACACTATTCACCCCGGCCAAGAGGCCTATTCCCCGGCCCGCACCCCGCCATTGAGACTGCATGGGAATTATTATTTTTTTATCTCTCAACCTGTCCAAGAGGCCTGCTGCCCGCCGCAATCGCCGCCGGGCCGGCCCGCACCCTGCCATTGAGACTGAACGGGGATTATTTATTTTTTTAACTTGGCCGCCGGCCCGGGGCGGGCATCGCCCCCGGTACCTCCAGCCGCTACTATTTCCGCGGGCCGTGTTCCAACACTATTCACCCCGGCCAAGAGGCCTATTCCCCGGCCCGCACCCCGCCATTAAGACTGCACGGGAATTATTATTTTTTTATCTCTCAACCTGTCCAAGAGGCCTGCTGCCCGCCGCACTCGCCGCCGGGCCGGCCCGCACCCCGCCATTGAGACAGAACGGGGATTATTATTTTTTTTAACTCGGCCTCCGGGCCGGGGCGGGCTTCGCCCCCGGTACCTCCAGCCGCTTCTATTTACGCGCGCCGCGTTCCAACATATTCACCCCGGCCAAGAGGCCTATTCCCCGGCCCGCACCCCGCCATTGAGACTGCATGGGAATTATTATTTTTTTATCTCTCAACCTGTCCAAGAGGCCTGCTGCCCGCCGCAATCGCCGCCGGGCCGGCCCGCACCCTGCCATTGAGACTGAACGGGAATTATTATTTTTTTATCTCTCAACCTGTCCAAGAGGCCTGCTGCCCGCCGCACTCGCCGCCGGGCCGGCCCGCACCCTGCCATTGAGACTGAACGGGGATTATTTATTTTTTTAACTTGGCCGCCGGCCCGGGGCGGGCATCGCCCCCGGTACCTCCAGCCGCTACTATTTCCGCGGGCCGTGTTCCAACACTATTCACCCCGGCCAAGAGGCCTATTCCCCGGCCCGCACCCCGCCATTGAGACTGCACGGGAATTATTATTTTTTTATCTCTCAACCTGTCCAAGAGGCCTGCTGCCCGCCGCAATCGCCGCCGGGCCGGCCCGCACCCTGCCATTGAGACTGAACGGGATTATTTATTTTTTTAACTTGGCCGCCGGGCCGGGGCGGGCATCGCCCCCGGTACCTCCAGCCGCTACTATTTCCGCGGGCCGTGTTCCAACACTATTCACCCCGGCCAAGAGGCCTATTCCCCGGCCCGCACCCCGCCATTGAGACTGCACGGGAATTATTATTTTTTTATCTCTCAACCTGTCCAAGAGGCCTGCTGCCCGCCGCAATCGCCGCCGGGCCGGCCCGCACCCTGCCATTGAGACTGAACGGGGATTATTTATTTTTTTAACTTGGCCGCCGGGCCGGGGCGGGCATCGCCCCCGGTACCTCCAGCCGCAACTATTTCCGCGGGCCGTGTTCCAACACTATTCACCCCGGCCAAGAGGCCTATTCCCCGGCCCGCACCCCGCCATTGAGACTGCACGGGAATTATTATTTTTTTATCTCTCAACCTGTCCAAGAGGCCTGCTGCCCCCCGCACTCGCCGCCGGGCCGGCCCGCACCCCGCCATTGAGACTGAACGGGGATTATTATTTTTTTTAACTCGGCCTCCGGGCCGGGGCGGGCTTCGCCCCCGGTACCTCCAGCCGCTTCTATTTACACGCGCCGCGTTCCAACATATTCACCCCGGCCAAGAGGCCTATTCCCCGGCCCGCACCCCGCCATTGAGACTGCATGGGAATTATTATTTTTTTATCTCTCAACCTGTCCAAGAGGCCTGCTGCCCGCCGCAATTGCCGCCGGGCCGGCCCGCACCCTGCCATTGAGACTGAACGGGAATTATTATTTTTTTATCTCTCAACCTGTCCAAGAGGCCTGCTGCCCGCCGCAATCGCCGCCGGGCCGGCCCGCACCCTGCCATTGAGACTGAACGGGGATTATTTATTTTTTTAACTTGGCCGCCGGGCCGGGGCGGGCATCGCCCCCGGTACCTCCAGCCGCTACTATTTCCGCGGGCCGTGTTCCAACACTATTCACCCCGGCCAAGAGGCCTATTCCCCGGCCCGCACCCCGCCATTGAGACTGCACGGGAATTATTATTTTTTTATCTCTCAACCTGTCCAAGAGGCCTGCTGCCCGCCGCACTCGCCGCCGGGCCGGCCCGCACCCCGCCATTGAGACTGAACGGGGATTATTATTTTTTTTAACTCGGCCTCCGGGCCGGGGCGGGCTTCGCCCCCGGTACCTCCAGCCGCTTCTATTTACGCGCGCCGCGTTCCAACATATTCACCCCGGCCAAGAGGCCTATTCCCCGGCCCGCACCCCGCCATTCAGACTGCACGGGAATTCTTATTTTTTTATCTATCAACCTGTCCAAGAGGCCTGCTGCCCGCCGCACTCGCCGCCGGGCCGGCCCGCACCCCGCCATTGAGACTGAACGGGGATTATTATTTTTTTTAACTCGGCCTCCGGGCCGGGGCGGGCTTCGCCCCCGGTAACTCCAGCCGCTTCTATTTACGCGCGCCGCGTTCCAACATATTCACCCCGGCCAAGAGGCCTATTCCCCGGCCCGCACCCCGCCATTGAGACTGCATGGGAATTATTATTTTTTTATCTCTCAACCTGTCCAAGAGGCCTGCTGCCCGCCGCAATCGCCGCCGGGCCGGCCCGCACCCTGCCATTGAGACTGAACGGGATTATTTATTTTTTTAACTTGGCCGCCGGGCCGGGGCGGGCATCGCCCCCGGTACCTCCAGCCGCTACTATTTCCGCGGGCCGTGTTCCAACACTATTCACCCCGGCCAAGAGGCCTATTCCCCGGCCCGCACCCCGCCATTGAGACTGCACGGGAATTATTATTTTTTTATCTCTCAACCTGTCCAAGAGGCCTGCTGCCCGCCGCAATCGCCGCCGGGCCGGCCCGCACCCTGCCATTGAGACTGAACGGGGATTATTTATTTTTTTAACTTGGCCGCCGGGCCGGGGCGGGCATCGCCCCCGGTACCTCCAGCCGCAACTATTTCCGCGGGCCGTGTTCCAACACTATTCACCCCGGCCAAGAGGCCTATTCCCCGGCCCGCACCCCGCCATTGAGACTGCACGGGAATTATTATTTTTTTATCTCTCAACCTGTCCAAGAGGCCTGCTGCCCCCCGCACTCGCCGCCGGGCCGGCCCGCACCCCGCCATTGAGACTGAACGGGGATTATTATTTTTTTTAACTCGGCCTCCGGGCCGGGGCGGGCTTCGCCCCCGGTACCTCCAGCCGCTTCTATTTACACGCGCCGCGTTCCAACATATTCACCCCGGCCAAGAGGCCTATTCCCCGGCCCGCACCCCGCCATTGAGACTGCACGGGAATTATTATTTTTTTATCTCTCAACCTGTCCAAGAGGCCTGCTGCCCGCCGCACTCGCCGCCGGTTCGGCCCGCACCCCGCCATTGAGACTGCACGGGAATTATTATTTTTATATCTCTCAACCTGTCCAAGAGGCCTGCTGCCCGCCGCAATCGCCGCCGGGCCGGCCCGCACCCTGCCATTGAGACTGAACGGGGATTATTTATTTTTTTAACTTGGCCGCCGGCCCGGGGCGGGCATCGCCCCCGGTACCTCCAGCCGCTACTATTTCCGCGGGCCGTGTTCCAACACTATTCACCCCGGCCAAGAGGCCTATTCCCCGGCCCGCACCCCGCCATTAAGACTGCACGGGAATTATTATTTTTTTATCTCTCAACCTGTCCAAGAGGCCTGCTGCCCGCCGCACTCGCCGCCGGGCCGTCCCGCACCCCGCCATTGAGACTGAACGGGGATTATTATTTTTTTTAACTCGGCCTCCGGGCCGGGGCGGGCTTCGCCCCCGGTACCTCCAGCCGCTTCTATTTACGCGCGCCGCGTTCCAACATATTCACCCCGGCCAAGAGGCCTATTCCCCGGCCCGCACCCCGCCATTGAGACTGCATGGGAATTATTATTTTTTTATCTCTCAACCTGTCCAAGAGGCCTGCTGCCCGCCGCAATCGCCGCCGGGCCGGCCCGCACCCTGCCATTGAGACTGAACGGGAATTATTATTTTTTTATCTCTCAACCTGTCCAAGAGGCCTGCTGCCCGCCGCACTCGCCGCCGGGCCGGCCCGCACCCTGCCATTGAGACTGAACGGGGATTATTTATTTTTTTAACTTGGCCGCCGGCCCGGGGCGGGCATCGCCCCCGGTACCTCCAGCCGCTACTATTTCCGCGGGCCGTGTTCCAACACTATTCACCCCGGCCAAGAGGCCTATTCCCCGGCCCGCACCCCGCCATTGAGACTGCACGGGAATTATTATTTTTTTATCTCTCAACCTGTCCAAGAGGCCTGCTGCCCGCCGTAATCGCCGCCGGGCCGGCCCGCACCCTGCCATTGAGACTGAACGGGGATTATTTATTTTTTTAACTTGGCCGCCGGGCCGGGGCGGGCATCGCCCCCGGTACCTCCAGCCGCTACTATTTCCGCGGGCCGTGTTCCAACACTATTCACCCCGGCCAAGAGGCCTATTCCCCGGCCCGCACCCCGCCATTGAGACTGCACGGGAATTATTATTTTTTTATCTCTCAACCTGTCCAAGAGGCCTGCTGCCCGCCGCACTCGCCGCCGGGCCGGCCCGCACCCCGCCATTGAGACTGAACGGGGATTATTATTTTTTTTAACTCGGCCTCCGGGCCGGGGCGGGCTTCGCCCCCGGTACCTCCAGCCGCTTCTATTTACGCGCGCCGCGTTCCAACATATTCACCCCGGCCAAGAGGCCTATTCCCCGGCCCGCACCCCGCCATTGAGACTGCATGGGAATTATTATTTTTTTATCTCTCAACCTGTCCAAGAGGCCTGCTGCCCGCCGCAATTGCCGCCGGGCCGGCCCGCACCCTGCCATTGAGACTGAACGGGAATTATTTATTTTTTTAACTTGGCCGCCGGCCCGGGGCGGGCATCGCCCCCGGTACCTCCAGCCGCTACTATTTCCGCGGGCCGTGTTCCAACACTATTCACCCCGGCCAAGAGGCTTATTCCCCGGCCCGCACCCCGCCATTGAGACTGCATGGGAATTATTATATTTTTATCTCGCAACCTGTCCAAGAGGCCTGCTGCCCGCCGCAATCGCCGCCGGGCCGGCCCGCACCCCGCCATTGATACTGAACGGGGATTATTATTTTTTTTAACTCGGCCTCCGGGCCGGGGCGGGCTTCGCCCCCGGTACCTCCAGCCGCTTCTATTTACGCGCGCCGCGTTCCAACATATTCACCCCGGCCAAGAGGCCTCTTCCCCGGCCACACTCGTCCGCCGGGCCGGCCCGCACCCCGCCGTTGAGACTGCACGGGAATTATTATTTTTATATCTCTCAACCTGTCCAAGAGGCCTGCTGCCCGCCGCAATCGCCGCCGGGCCGGCCCGCACCCTGCCATTGACACTGAACGGGGATTATTTATTTTTTTAACTTGGCCGCCGGGCCGGGGCGGGCATCGCCCCCGGTACCTCCAGCCGCTACTATTTCCGCGGGCCGTGTTCCAACACTATTCACCCCGGCCAAGAGGCCTATTCCCCGGCCCGCACCCCGCCATTGAGACTGCACGGGAATTATTATTTTTTTATCTCTCAACCTGTCCAAGAGGCCTGCTGCCCGCCGCACTCGCCGCCGGGCCGGCCCGCACCCCGCCATTGAGACTGTACGGGGATTATTATTTTTTTTAACTGGCCGCCGGGCCGGGGCGGGCTTCGCCCCCGGTACCTCCAGCCGCTTCTATTTACGCGCGCCGCGTTCCAACATATTCACCCCGGCCAAGAGGCCTATTCCCCGGCCACACTCGTCCGCCGGGCCGGCCCGCACCCCGCCATTGAGACTGCACGGGAATTATTATTTTTTTATCTCTCAACCTGTCCAAGAGGCCTGCTGCCCGCCGCACTCGCCGCCGGGCCGGCCCGCACCCCGCCATTGAGACTGAACGGGGATTATTATTTTTTTTAACTCGGCCTCCGGGCCGGGGGGGGCTTCGCCCCCGGTACCTCCAGCCGCTTCTATTTACGCGCGCCGCGTTCCAACATATTCACCCCGGCCAAGAGGCCTATTCCCCGGCCCGCACCCCGCCATTGAGACTGCACGGGAATTATTATTTTTTTATCTCTCAACCTGTCCAAGAGGCCTGCTGCCCGCCGCACTCGCCGCCGGGCCGGCCCGCACCCCGCCATTGAGACTGAACGGAGATTATTATTTTTTTTAACTCGGCCTCCGGGCCGGGGCGGGCTTCGCCCCCGGTACCTCCAGCCGCTTCTATTTACGCGCGCCGCGTTCCAACATATTCACCCCGGCCAAGAGGCCTATTCCCCGGCCCGCACCCCGCCATTGAGACTGCACGGGAATTATTATTTTTTTATCTCTCAACCTGTCCAAGAGGCCTGCTGCCCGCCGCACTCGCCGCCGGGCCGGCCCGCACCCCGCCATTGAGACTGAACGGGGATTATTATTTTTTTTAACTCGGCCTCCGGGCCGGGGGGGGGCTTCGCCCCCGGTACCTCCAGCCGCTTCTATTTACGCGCGCCGCGTTCCAACATATTCACCCCGGCCACGAGGCCTATTCCCCGGCCCGCACCCCGCCATTGAGACTGCACGGGAATTATTATTTTTTTATCTCTCAACCTGTCCAAGAGGCCTGCTGCCCGCCGCACTCGCCGCCGGGCCGGCCCGCACCCCGCCATTGAGACTGAACGGAGATTATTATTTTTTTTAACTCGGCCTCCGGGCCGGGGCGGGCTTCGCCCCCGGTACCTCCAGCCGCTTCTATTTACGCGCGCCGTGTTCCAACATATTCACCCCGGCCAAGAGGCCTATTCCCCGGCCCGCACCCCGCCATTGAGACTGCACGGGAATTATTATTTTTTTATCTCTCAACCTGTCCAAGAGGCCTGCTGCCCGCCGCACTCGCCGCCGGGCCGGCCCGCACCCTGCCATTGAGACTGAACGGGAATTATTATTTTTTTATCTCTCAACCTGTCCAAGAGGCCTGCTGCCCGCCGCACTCGCCGCCGGGCCGGCCCGCACACTGCCATTGAGACTGAACGGGGATTATTTATTTTTTTAACTTGGCCGCCGGGCCGGGGCGGGCATCGCCCCCGGTACCTCCAGCCGCTACTATTTCCGCGGGCCGTGTTCCAACACTATTCACCCCGGCCAAGAGGCCTATTCCCCGGCCCGCACCCCGCCATTGAGACTGCATGGGAATTATTCTTTTTTTATCTCTCAACCTGTCCAAGAGGCCTGCTGCCCGCCGCACTCGCCGCCGGGCCGGCCCGCACCCCGCCATTGAGACTGAACGGGACTATTTATTTTTTTAACTTGGCCGCCGGGCCGGGGCGGGCTTCGCCCCCGGTACCTCCAGCCGCTTCTATTTACGCGCGCCGTGTTCCAACACTATTCACCCCGGCCAAGAGGCCTATTCCCCGGCCCGCACCCCGCCATTGAGACTGAATGGGAATTATTATTTTTTTATCTCTCAACCTGTCCAAGAGGCCTGCTGCCCGCCGCAATCGCCGCCGGGCCGGCCCGCACCCTGCCATTGAGACTGAACGGGGATTATTTATTTTTTTAACTTGGCCGCCGGCCCGGGGCGGGCATCGCCCCCGGTACCTCCAGCCGCTACTATTTCCGCGGGCCGTGTTCCAACACTATTCACCCCGGCCAAGAGGCTTATTCCCCGGCCCGCACCCCGCCATTGAGACTGCATGGGAATTATTATATTTTTATCTCGCAACCTGTCCAAGAGGCCTGCTGCCCGCCGCAATCGCCGCCGGGCCGGCCCGCACCCCGCCATTGATACTGAACGGGGATTATTATTTTTTTTAACTCGGCCTCCGGGCCGGGGCGGGCTTCGCCCCCGGTACCTCCAGCCGCTTCTATTTACGCGCGCCGCGTTCCAACATATTCACCCCGGCCAAGAGGCCTCTTCCCCGGCCACACTCGTCCGCCGGGCCGGCCCGCACCCCGCCATTGAGACTGCACGGGAATTATTATTTTTTTATCTCTCAACCTGTCCAAGAGGCCTGCTGCCCGCCGCAATGCCGCCGGGCCGGCCCGCACCCTGCCATTGAGACTGAACGGGGATTATTTATTTTTTTAACTTGGCCGCCGGCCCGGGGCGGGCATCGCCCCCGGTGCCTCCAGCCGCTACTATTTCCGCGGGCCGTGTTCCAACACCATTCACCCCGGCCAAGAGGCCTATTCCCCGGCCCGCACCCCGCCATTGAGACTGCATGGGAATTATCATTTTTTTATCTCTCAACCTGTCCAAGAGGCCTGCTGCCCGCCGCAATCGCCGCCGGGCCGGCCCGCACCCTGCCATTGAGACTGAACGGGGATTATTTATTTTTTTAACTTGGCCGCCGGGCCGGGGCGGGCATCGCGCCCGGTACCTCCAGCCGCTACTATTTCCGCGGGCCGTGTTCCAACACTATTCACCCCGGCCAAGAGGCCTATTCCCCGGCCCGCACCCCGCCATTGAGACTGCATGGGAATTATTCTTTTTTTATCTCTCAACCTGTCCAAGAGGCCTGCTGCCCGCCGCAATCGCCGCCGGGCCGGCCCGCACCCTGCCATTGAGACTGAACGGGGATTATTTATTTTTTTAACTTGGCCGCCGGGCCGGGGCGGGCATCGCCCCCGGTACCTCCAGACGCTACTATTTCCGCGGGCCGTGTTCCAACACTATTCACCCCGGCCAAGAGGCCTATTCCCCGGCCCGCACCCGGTCATTGAGACTGCACGGGAATTATTATTTTTTTATCTCTCAACCTGTCCAAGAGGCCTGCTGCCCGCCGCACTCGCCGCCGGGCCGGCCCGCACCCCGCCATTGAGACTGAACGGGGATTATTATTTTTTTTAACTCGGCCTCCGGGCCGGGGCGGGCTTCGCCCCCGGTACCTCCAGCCGCTTCTATTTACGCGCGCTGCGTTCCAACATATTCACCCCGGCCAAGAGGCCTATTCCCCGGCCACACTCGTCCGCCGGGCCGGCCCGCACCCCGCCGTTGAGACTGCACGGGAATTATTATTTTTATATCTCTCAACCTGTCCAAGAGGCCTGCTGCCCGCCGCAATCGCCGCCGGGCCGGCCCGCACCCTGCCATTGAGACTGAACGGGGATTATTTATTTTTTTAACTTGGCCGCCGGCCCGGGGCGGGCATCGCCCCCGGTACCTCCAGCCGCTACTATTTCCGCGGGCCGTGTTCCAACACTATTCACCCCGGCCAAGAGGCCTATTCCCCGGCCCGCACCCCGCCATTGAGACTGCATGGGAATTATTATTTTTTTATCTCTCAACCTGTCCAAGAGGCCTGCTGCCCGCCGCAATCGCCGCCGGGCCGGCCCGCACCCTGCCATTGAGACTGAACGGGGATTATTTATTTTTTTAACTTGGCCGCCGGGCCGGGGCGGGCATCGCCCCCGGTACCTCCAGCCGCTACTATTTCCGCGGGCCGTGTTCCAACACTATTCACCCCGGCCAAGAGGCCTATTCCCCGGCCCGCACCCCGCCATTGAGACTGCACGGGAATTATTATTTTTTTATCTCTCAACCTGTCCAAGAGGCCTGCTGCCCGCCGCACTCGCCGCCGGGCCGGCCCGCACCCTGCCATTGAGACTGAACGGGGATTATTTATTTTTTTAACTTGGCCGCCGGGCCGGGGCGGGCATCGCCCCCGGTACCTCCAGCCGCTACTATTTCCGCGGGCCGTGTTCCAACACTATTCACCCCGGCCAAGAGGCCTATTCCCCGGCCCGCACCCCGCCATTGAGACTGCACGGGAATTATTATTTTTTTATCTCTCAACCTGTCCAAGAGGCCTGCCGCCCGCCGCACTCGCCGCCGGGCCGGCCCGCACCCCGCCATTGAGACTGAACGGGGATTATTATTTTTTTTTAACTCGGCCTGCGGGCCGGGGCGGGCTTCGCCCCCGGTACCTCCAGCCGCTTCTATTTTCGCGCGCCGCGTTCCAACACTATTCACCCCGGCCAAGAGGCCTATTCCCAAGCCCGCACCCCGCCATTGAGACTGCACGGGAATTATTATTTTTTTATCTCTCAACCTGTCCAAGAGGCCTGCTGCCCGCCGCACTCGCCGCCGGGCCGGCCCGCACCCCGCAATTGAGACTGAACGGGAATTATTATTTTTTTTAACTCGGCCTCCGGGCCGGGGCGGGCTTCGCCCCCGGTACCTCCAGCCGCTTCTATTTACGCGCGCTGCGTTCCAACATATTCACCCCGGCCAAGAGGCCTATTCCCCGGCCCGCACCCCGCCATTGAGACTGCACGGGAATTATTATTTTTTTATCTCTCAACCTGTCCAAGAGGCCTGCTGCCCGCCGCAATCGCCGCCGGGCCGGCCCGCACCCTGCCATTGAGACTGAACGGGAATTATTATTTTTTTATTTCTCAACCTGTCCAAGAGGCCTGCTGCCCGCCGCACTCGCCGCCGGGCCGGCCCGCACCCCGCCATTGAGACTGAACGGGGATTATTATTTTTTTTAACTCGGCCTCCGGGCCGGGGCGGGCTTCGCCCCCGGTACCTCCAGCCGCTTCTATTTACGCGCGCCGCGTTCCAACATATTCACCCCGGCCAAGAGGCCTCTTCCCCGGCCACACTCGTCCGCCGGGCCGGCCCGCACCCCGCCATTGAGACTGCACGGGAATTATTATTTTTTTATCTCTCAACCTGTCCAAGAGGCCTGCTGCCCGCCGCACTCGCCGCCGGGCCGGCCCGCACCCCGCCATTGAGACTGAACGGGGATTATTATTTTTTTTAACTCGGCCTCCGGGCCGGGGCGGGCTTCGCCCCCGGTACCTCCAGCCGCTTCTATTTACGCGCGCCCCGTTCCAACATATTCACCCCGGCCAAGAGGCCTCTTCCCCGGCCACACTCGTCCGCCGGGCCGGCCCGCACCCCGCCATTGAGACTGCACGGGAATTATTATTTTTATATCTCTCAACCTGTCCAAGAGGCCTGCTGTCCGCCGCAATCGCCGCCGGGCCGGCCCGCACCCTGCCATTGAGACTGAACGGGGATTATTTATTTTTTTAACTTGGCCGCCGGCCCGGGGCGGGCATCGCCCCCGGTACCTCCAGCCGCTACTATTTCCGCGGGCCGTGTTCCAACACTATTCACCCCGGCCAAGAGGCCTATTCCCCGGCCCGCACCCCGCCATTGAGACTGCATGGGAATTATTCTTTTTTTATCTCTCAACCTGTCCAAGAGGCCTGCTGCCCGCCGCAATCGCCGCCGGGCCGGCCCGCACCCTGCCATTGAGACTGAACGGGGATTATTTATTTTTTTAACTTGGCCGCCGGGCCGGGGCGGGCATCGCCCCCGGTACCTCCAGCCGCTACTATTTCCGCGGGCCGTGTTCCAACACTATTCACCCCGGCCAAGAGGCCTATTCCCCGGCCCGCACCCCGCCATTGAGACTGCACGGGAATTATTATTTTTTTATCTCTCAACCTGTCCAAGAGGCCTGCTGCCCGCCGCACTCGCCGCCGGGCCGGCCCGCACCCCGCCATTGAGACTGAACGGGGATTATTATTTTTTTTAACTCGGCCTCCGGGCCGGGGCGGGCTTCGCCCCCGGTACCTCCAGCCGCTTCTATTTACACGCGCCGCGTTCCAACATATTCACCCCGGCCAAGAGGCCTATTCCCCGGCCCGCACCCCGCCATTGAGACTGCATGGGAATTATTATTTTTTTATCTCTCAACCTGTCCAAGAGGCCTGCTGCCCGCCGCAATTGCCGCCGGGCCGGCCCGCACCCTGCCATTGAGACTGAACGGGAATTATTATTTTTTTTATCTCTCAACCTGTCCAAGAGGCCTGCTGCCCGCCGCAATCGCCGCCGGGCCGGCCCGCACCCTGCCATTGAGACTGAACGGGGATTATTTATTTTTTTAACTTGGCCGCCGGGCCGGGGCGGGCATCGCCCCCGGTACCTCCAGCCGCTCCTATTTCCGCGGGCCGTGTTCCAACACTATTCACCCCGGCCAAGAGGCCTATTCCCCGGCCCGCACCCCGCCATTGAGACTGCACGGGAATTATTATTTTTTTATCTCTCAACCTGTCCAAGAGGCCTGCTGCCCGCCGCACTCGCCGCCGGGCCGGCCCGCACCCCGCCATTGAGACTGAACGGGGATTATTATTTTTTTTAACTCGGCCCCCGGTACCTCCAGCCGCTTCTATTTACGCGCGCCGCGTTCCAACATATTCACCCCGGCCAAGAGGCCTATTCCCCGGCCCGCACCCCGCCATTCAGACTGCACGGGAATTCTTATTTTTTTATCTATCAACCTGTCCAAGAGGCCTGCTGCCCGCCGCACTCGCCGCCGGGCCGGCCCGCACCCCGCCATTGAGACTGAACGGGGATTATTATTTTTTTTAACTCGGCCTCCGGGCCGGGGCGGGCTTCGCCCCCGGTACCTCCAGCCGCTTCTATTTACGCGCGCCGCGTTCCAACATATTCACCCCGGCCAAGAGGCCTATTCCCCGGCCCGCACCCCGCCATTGAGACTGCATGGGAATTATTATTTTTTTATCTCTCAACCTGTCCAAGAGGCCTGCTGCCCGCCGCAATCGCCGCCGGGCCGGCCCGCACCCTGCCATTGAGACTGAACGGGATTATTTATTTTTTTAACTTGGCCGCCGGGCCGGGGCGGGCATCGCCCCCGGTACCTCCAGCCGCTACTATTTCCGCGGGCCGTGTTCCAACACTATTCACCCCGGCCAAGAGGCCTATTCCCCGGCCCGCACCCCGCCATTGAGACTGCATGGGAATTATTATTTTTTATCTCTCAACCTGTCCAAGAGGCCTGCTGCCCGCCGCAATCGCCGCCGGGCCGGCCCGCACCCTGCCATTGAGACTGACCGGGATTATTTATTTTTTTAACTTGGCCGCCGGGCCGGGGCGGGCATCGCCCCCGGTACCTCCAGCCGCTACTATTTCCGCGGGCCGTGTTCCAACACTATTCACCCCGGCCAAGAGGCCTATTCCCCGGCCCGCACCCCGCCATTGAGACTGCACGGGAATTATTATTTTTTTATCTCTCAACCTGTCCAAGAGGCCTGCTGCCCGCCGCACTCGCCGCCGGGCCGGCCCGCACCCCGCCATTGAGACTGAACGGGGATTATTATTTTTTTTAACTCGGCCTCCGGGCCGGGGCGGGCTTCGCCCCCGGTACCTCCAGCCGCTTCTATTTACGCGCGCCGCGTTCCAACATATTCACCCCGGCCAAGAGGCCTATTCCCCGGCCCGCACCCCGCCATTGAGACTGCACGGGAATTATTATTTTTTTATCTCTCAACCTGTCCAAGAGGCCTGCTGCCTGCCGCACTCGCCGCCGGGCCGGCCCGCACCCCGCCATTGAGACTGAACGGGGATTATTATTTTTTTTAACTCGGCCTCCGGGCCGGGGCGGGCTTCGCCCCCGGTACCTCCAGCCGCTTCTATTTACGCGCGCCGCGTTCCAACATATTCACCCCGGCCAAGAGGCCTATTCCCCGGCCCGCACCCCGCCATTGAGACTGCATGGGAATTATTATTTTTTTATCTCTCAACCTGTCCAAGAGGCCTGCTGCCCGCCGCAATTGCCGCCGGGCCGGCCCGCACCCTGCCATTGAGACTGAACGGGAATTATTATTTTTTTATCTCTCAACCTGTCCAAGAGGCCTGCTGCCCGCCGCAATCGCCGCCGGGCCGGCCCGCACCCTGCCATTGAGACTGAACGGGGATTATTTATTTTTTTAACTTGGCCGCCGGGCCGGGGCGGGCATCGCCCCCGGTACCTCCAGCTGCTACTATTTCCGCGGGCCGTGTTCCAACACTATTCACCCCGGCCAAGAGGCCTATTCCCCGGCCCGCACCCCGCCATTGAGACTGCACGGGAATTATTATTTTTTTATCTCTCAACCTGTCCAAGAGGCCTGCTGCCCGCCGCACTCGCTGCCGGGCCGGCCCGCACCCCGCCATTGAGACTGAACGGGGATTATTATTTTTTTTAACTCGGCCTCCGGGCCGGGGCGGGCTTCGCCCCCGGTACCTCCAGCCGCTTCTATTTACGCGCGCCGCGTTCCAACATATTCACCCCGGCCAAGAGGCCTATTCCCCGGCCACACTCGTCCGCCGGGCCGGCCCGCACCCCGCCGTTGAGACTGCACGGGAATTATTATTTTTATATCTCTCAACCTGTCCAAGAGGCCTGCTGCCCGCCGCAATCGCCGCCGGGCCGGCCCGCACCCTGCCATTGACACTGAACGGGGATTATTTATTTTTTTAACTTGGCCGCCGGGCCGGGGCGGGCATCGCCCCCGGTACCTCCAGCCGCTACTATTTCCGCGGTCCGTGTTCCAACACTATTCACCCCGGCCAAGAGGCCTATTCCCCGGCCCGCACCCCGCCATTGAGACTGCACGGGAATTATTATTTTTTTATCTCTCAACCTGTCCAAGAGGCCTGCTGCCCGCCGCACTCGCCGCCGGGCCGGCCCGCACCCCGCCATTGAGACTGAACGGGGCAGTGGCGTGCGGTGAGGTTCATGGTTGGTGAGGCACCGACTCCTTTAGTGTCAGATTTACAAATGTATCAACCAAAAACTGTAGCTTATTCAATTGGCTACTGGTTATTTCATATCCAAAATTTGACCCCATGGGTAAAAATACAACATTCTATTGTATTTTTCTTAGACTCATTTATTTTGTTATAAGATTTTGACAGGCTCTGCAGTTTGGTGTCATCAAAATGTTGTGACATCATTAAATTTTGTACAGTTGACCAAACCGAGGAAAGCTAGCTCACAAAATGATCAAACCTAGCTTTCATCTGAACACTGATGTTGACCATAATCTTGTCGAACATTTGTTTTTTCTCGTCTCTGACCGACTGATTTCTTCCACTGTTGTTTCGGCCAAGTGTGCTGCATTTCTGCTCAAATCGCTCATACAGCGTGTTAAAGTCCCGTCTCATGCGTTCAACAACTCCGATGGTGTCGTGGGTTCGCGCACAACAATATCCAATGTCCATGACTTTGTTTTGCAGCACTCTAAAAAGTGCATCAGTTTCACTGAAAATGCCCTCATATGCCATCATTAAAAAGCATGTCGATGCTTCTGACAGCCATCGATCATATCCAGTGACCATCATTTGAGTATCATTGTCCCAGCGATCGGGATCATAGGTTTGCGCTACTAGTTTTTTAACACAGCTGTTTTCTCCAACACTTCCAAGACATACGCAGCTACAGCAGGGGCTCGCCTATCATCACTTACATCATCAAATCCTAAAAATGCTTCCACCACCACCACAGTCCACTTCACTTTTGGCAACATAGCGCAAAATAACAGATCTGTGCTTTGTTTGTGATATCCGTAGTCTCGTCCAACTCTATGGAAACAAATGGGGCAGCATTGATCTCCCTTTTTAGATCATTTATTATCACATCACCGAAAGCTTCAATTATATCGTTCTGTATTCTATTGGACAAGCCAGAAAGCACACTGGATGAGTCCAAATGTCTAGCTAACCTCTCATCTTTCTCATCAAAAGCATGTGATAGTTCTACATAATCGCCACGATTAGAAGAGCTTGCCCTCTCGTCGACCACGAAATGCCAACTCCCGTTTAGCGAAAAAGCAGGTTGCGTGAATGAGGTCTTTCACAATCTCTCGGTTTTCCCTTACCTTGGCATTGCGGATGCTAACGTTGAACCTCCGCTGTTCGTTCAATGCCAAATCGATCCTTGCGCTTTACATATCACAATATCCAGAGAAGTTAAGAACAAAAGGCAGGGAAAACAGTAAAGACGGGTTTTCGAAGGACAGCCACATCACCGTTCTTTTCGGCTTTACCACTCCGTTTGAAAAGTTATCCGGGCTGTCCCGTAGTTTGAAGCAAACCTTTTCACTCCGGCGTTGGTCTACCTGTGTTAATCACGTCCACTTTTGAGAAGTTTTTAAGCTTCAATATATAATCCTTTTCTTCCATTTTGGCTGTCCGACGTAGCAAATTTAAAAAAGGATCGCACTTGACTCGCCTGGCGCCTCTGCACAGAAGAAGAGCGCAACGTACCTGTTTGCTCACGTACGCCCTCTTAATTGCGGCAGAGAACGATCTGCCGCAACCTATGCCTTTTCACTGCGGTTTTATTTGCCATCAGCAAATCTAAATATGTCACAAAAAACATTAAACTTTAATGGTTTAAAAACATTAGCCAGACTTAGGAAAAGCAGATCAAATAAATGTATCTGCAAATGTTATATTGCTGATGTGCAGATGTACGGCAAGCAGGACGTCCCAGTTGCATGTATCAACACAGTTTGTGATGATTGCGCAATGCAATGCGCGTTCAGAGGTGCGGCACTGCCTCACCTGCCTCCCCTGACCGCACGTCCCTGGAACGGGGATTATTATTTTTTTTAACTCGGCCTCCGGGCCGGGTCGGGCTTCGCCCCCGGTACCTCCAGCCGCTTCTATTTACGCGCGCCGCGTTCCAACATATTCACCCCGGCCAAGAGGCCTATTCCCCGGCCCGCACCCCGCCATTGAGACTGCACGGGAATTATTATTTTTTTATCTCTCAACCTGTCCAAGAGGCCTGCTGCCCGCCGCACTCGCCGCCGGGCCGGCCCGCACCCCGCCATTGAGACTGAACGGGGATTATTATTTTTTTTAACTCGGCCTCCGGGCCGGGGCGGGCTTCGCCCCCGGTACCTCCAGCCGCTTCTATTTACGCGCGCCGCGTTCCAACATATTCACCCCGGCCAAGAGGCCTATTCCCCGGCCACACTCGTCCGCCGGGCCGGCCCGCACCCCGCCGTTGAGACTGCACGGGAATTATTATTTTTATATCTCTCAACCTGTCCAAGAGGCCTGCTGCCCGCCGCAATCGCCGCCGGGCCGGCCCGCACCCTGCCATTGACACTGAACGGGGATTATTTATTTTTTTAACTTGGCCGCCGGGCCGGGGCGGGCATCGCCCCCGGTACCTCCAGCCGCTACTATTTCCGCGGGCCGTGTTCCAACACTATTCACCCCGGCCAAGAGGCCTATTCCCCGGCCCGCACCCCGCCATTGAGACTGCACGGGAATTATTATTTTTTTTATCTCTCAACCTGTCCAAGAGGCCTGCTGCCCGCCGCACTCGCCGCCGGGCCGGCCCGCACCCCGCCATTGAGACTGAACGGGGATTATTATTTTTTTTAACTCGGCCTCCGGGCCGGGTCGGGCTTCGCCCCCGGTACCTCCAGCCGCTTCTATTTACGCGCGCCGCGTTCCAACATATTCACCCCGGCCAAGAGGCCTATTCCCCGGCCCGCACCCCGCCATTGAGACTGCACGGGAATTATTATTTTTTTATCTCTCAACCTGTCCAAGAGGCCTGCTGCCCGCCGCAATCGCCGCCGGGCCGGCCCGCACCCTGCCATTGACACTGAACGGGGATTATTTATTTTTTTAACTTGGCCGCCGGGCCGGGGCGGGCATCGCCCCCGGTACCTCCAGCCGCTACTATTTCCGCGGTCCGTGTTCCAACACTATTCACCCCGGCCAAGAGGCCTATTCCCCGGCCCGCACCCCGCCATTGAGACTGCACGGGAATTATTATTTTTTTATCTCTCAACCTGTCCAAGAGGCCTGCTGCCCGCCGCACTCGCCGCCGGGCCGGCCCGCACCCCGCCATTGAGACTGAACGGGGATTATTATTTTTTTTAACTCGGCCTCCGGGCCGGGTCGGGCTTCGCCCCCGGTACCTCCAGCCGCTTCTATTTACGCGCGCCGCGTTCCAACATATTCACCCCGGCCAAGAGGCCTATTCCCCGGCCCGCACCCCGCCATTGAGACTGCACGGGAATTATTATTTTTTTATCTCTCAACCTGTCCAAGAGGCCTGCTGCCCGCCGCACTCGCCGCCGGGCCGGCCCGCACCCCGCCATTGAGACTGAACGGGGATTATTATTTTTTTTAACTCGGCCTCCGGGCCGGGGCGGGCTTCGCCCCCGGTACCTCCAGCCGCTTCTATTTACGCGCGCCGCGTTCCAACATATTCACCCCGGCCAAGAGGCCTATTCCCCGGCCACACTCGTCCGCCGGGCCGGCCCGCACCCCGCCGTTGAGACTGCACGGGAATTATTATTTTTATATCTCTCAACCTGTCCAAGAGGCCTGCTGCCCGCCGCAATCGCCGCCGGGCCGGCCCGCACCCTGCCATTGACACTGAACGGGGATTATTTATTTTTTTAACTTGGCCGCCGGGCCGGGGCGGGCATCGCCCCCGGTACCTCCAGCCGCTACTATTTCCGCGGGCCGTGTTCCAACACTATTCACCCCGGCCAAGAGGCCTATTCCCCGGCCCGCACCCCGCCATTGAGACTGCACGGGAATTATTATTTTTTTATCTCTCAACCTGTCCAAGAGGCCTGCTGCCCGCCGCACTCGCCGCCGGGCCGGCCCGCACCCCGCCATTGAGACTGAACGGGGATTATTATTTTTTTTAACTCGGCCTCCGGGCCGGGTCGGGCTTCGCCCCCGGTACCTCCAGCCGCTTCTATTTACGCGCGCCGCGTTCCAACATATTCACCCCGGCCAAGAGGCCTATTCCCCGGCCCGCACCCCGCCATTGAGACTGCACGGGAATTATTATTTTTTTATCTCTCAACCTGTCCAAGAGGCCTGCTGCCCGCCGCACTCGCCGCCGGGCCGGCCCGCACCCCGCCATTGAGACTGAACGGGGATTATTATTTTTTTTAACTCGGCCTCCGGGCCGGGGCGGGCTTCGCCCCCGGTACCTCCAGCCGCTTCTATTTACGCGCGCCGCGTTCCAACATATTCACCCCGGCCAAGAGGCCTATTCCCCGGCCCGCACCCCGCCATTGAGACTGCATGGGAATTATTATTTTTTATCTCTCAACCTGTCCAAGAGGCCTGCTGCCCGCCGCAATCGCCGCCGGGCCGGCCCGCACCCTGCCATTGAGACTGACCGGGATTATTTATTTTTTTAACTTGGCCGCCGGGCCGGGGCGGGCATCGCCCCCGGTACCTCCAGCCGCTACTATTTCCGCGGGCCGTGTTCCAACACTATTCACCCCGGCCAAGAGGCCTATTCCCCGGCCCGCACCCCGCCATTGAGACTGCACGGGAATTATTATTTTTTTATCTCTCAACCTGTCCAAGAGGCCTGCTGCCCGCCGCACTCGCCGCCGGTTCGGCCCGCACCCCGCCATTGAGACTGCACGGGAATTATTATTTTTATATCTCTCAACCTGTCCAAGAGGCCTGCTGCCCGCCGCAATCGCCGCCGGGCCGGCCCGCACCCTGCCATTGAGACTGAACGGGGATTATTTATTTTTTTAACTTGGCCGCCGGCCCGGGGCGGGCATCGCCCCCGGTACCTCCAGCCGCTACTATTTCCGCGGGCCGTGTTCCAACACTATTCACCCCGGCCAAGAGGCCTATTCCCCGGCCCGCACCCCGCCATTGAGACTGCATGGGAATTATTATTTTTTTATCTCTCAACCTGTCCAAGAGGCCTGCTGCCCGCCGCAATCGCCGCCGGGCCGGCCCGCACCCTGCCATTGAGACTGAACGGGGATTATTTATTTTTTTAACTTGGCCGCCGGGCCGGGGCGGGCATCGCCCCCGGTACCTCCAGCCGCTACTATTTCCGCGGGCCGTGTTCCAACACTATTCACCCCGGCCAAGAGGCCTATTCCCCGGCCCGCACCCCGCCATTAAGACTGCACGGGAATTATTATTTTTTTATCTCTCAACCTGTCCAAGAGGCCTGCTGCCCGCCGCACTCGCCGCCGGGCCGGCCCGCACCCCGCCATTGAGACAGAACGGGGATTATTATTTTTTTTAACTCGGCCTCCGGGCCGGGGCGGGCTTCGCCCCCGGTACCTCCAGCCGCTTCTATTTACGCGCGCCGCGTTCCAACATATTCACCCCGGCCAAGAGGCCTATTCCCCGGCCCGCACCCCGCCATTGAGACTGCATGGGAATTATTATTTTTTTATCTCTCAACCTGTCCAAGAGGCCTGCTGCCCGCCGCAATCGCCGCCGGGCCGGCCCGCACCCTGCCATTGAGACTGAACGGGAATTATTATTTTTTTATCTCTCAACCTGTCCAAGAGGCCTGCTGCCCGCCGCACTCGCCGCCGGGCCGGCCCGCACCCTGCCATTGAGACTGAACGGGGATTATTTATTTTTTTAACTTGGCCGCCGGCCCGGGGCGGGCATCGCCCCCGGTACCTCCAGCCGCTACTATTTCCGCGGGCCGTGTTCCAACACTATTCACCCCGGCCAAGAGGCCTATTCCCCGGCCCGCACCCCGCCATTGAGACTGCACGGGAATTATTATTTTTTTATCTCTCAACCTGTCCAAGAGGCCTGCTGCCCGCCGCAATCGCCGCCCGGCCGGCCCGCACCCTGCCATTGAGACTGAACGGGGATTATTTATTTTTTTAACTTGGCCGCCGGGCCGGGGCGGGCATCGCCCCCGGTACCTCCAGCCGCTACTATTTCCGCGGGCCGTGTTCCAACACTATTCACCCCGGCCAAGAGGCCTATTCCCCGGCCCGCACCCCGCCATTGAGACTGCACGGGAATTATTATTTTTTTATCTCTCAACCTGTCCAAGAGGCCTGCTGCCCGCCGCACTCGCCGCCGGGCCGGCCCGCACCCCGCCATTGAGACTGAACGGGGATTATTATTTTTTTTTAACTCGGCCTCCGGGCCGGGGCGGGCTTCGCCCCCGGTACCTCCAGCCGCTTCTATTTACACGCGCCGCGTTCCAACATATTCACCCCGGCCAAGAGGCCTATTCCCCGGCCCGCACCTCGCCATTGAGACTGCATGGGAATTATTATTTTTTTATCTCTCAACCTGTCCAAGAGGCCTGCTGCCCGCCGCAATTGCCGCCGGGCCGGCCCGCACCCTGCCATTGAGACTGAACGGGAATTATTATTTTTTTATCTCTCAACCTGTCCAAGAGGCCTGCTGCCCGCCGCAATCGCCGCCGGGCCGGCCCGCACCCTGCCATTGAGACTGAACGGGATTATTTATTTTTTTAACTTGGCCGCCGGGCCGGGGCGGGCATCGCCCCCGGTACCTCCAGCCGCTACTATTTCCGCGGGCCGTGTTCCAACACTATTCACCCCGGCCAAGAGGCCTATTCCCCGGCCCGCACCCCGCCATTGAGACTGCACGGGAATTATTATTTTTTTATCTCTCAACCTGTCCAAGAGGCCTGCTGCCCGCCGCACTCGCCGCCGGGCCGGCCCGCACCCCGCCATTGAGACTGAACGGGGATTATTATTTTTTTTAACTCGGCCCCCGGTACCTCCAGCCGCTTCTATTTACGCGCGCCGCGTTCCAACATATTCACCCCGGCCAAGAGGCCTATTCCCCGGCCCGCACCCCGCCATTCAGACTGCACGGGAATTCTTATTTTTTTATCTATCAACCTGTCCAAGAGGCCTGCTGCCCGCCGCACTCGCCGCCGGGCCGGCCCGCACCCCGCCATTGAGACTGAACGGGGATTATTTTTTTTTTTAACTCGGCCTCCGGGCCGGGGCGGGCTTCGCCCCCGGTACCTCCAGCCGCTTCTATTTACGCTCGCCGCGTTCCAACATATTCACCCCGGCCAAGAGGCCTATTCCCCGGCCCGCACCCCGCCATTGAGACTGCATGGGAATTATTATTTTTTTATCTCTCAACCTGTCCAAGAGGCCTGCTGCCCGCCGCAATCGCCGCCGGGCCGGCCCGCACCCTGCCATTGAGACTGAACGGGATTATTTATTTTTTTAACTTGGCCGCCGGGCCGGGGCGGGCATCGCCCCCGGTACCTCCAGCCGCTACTATTTCCGCGGGCCGTGTTCCAACACTATTCACCCCGGCCAAGAGGCCTATTCCCCGGCCCGCACCCCGCCATTGAGACTGCACGGGAATTATTATTTTTTTATCTCTCAACCTGTCCAAGAGGCCTGCTGCCCGCCGCACTCGCCGCCGGGCCGGCCCGCACCCCGCCATTGAGACTGAACGGGGATTATTATTTTTTTTAACTCGGCCTCCGGGCCGGGTCGGGCTTCGCCCCCGGTACCTCCAGCCGCTTCTATTTACGCGCGCCGCGTTCCAACATATTCACCCCGGCCAAGAGGCCTATTCCCCGGCCCGCACCCCGCCATTGAGACTGCACGGGAATTATTATTTTTTTATCTCTCAACCTGTCCAAGAGGCCTGCTGCCCGCCGCACTCGCCGCCGGGCCGGCCCGCACCCCGCCATTGAGACTGAACGGGGATTATTATTTTTTTTAACTCGGCCTCCGGGCCGGGGCGGGCTTCGCCCCCGGTACCTCCAGCCGCTTCTATTTACGCGCGCCGCGTTCCAACATATTCACCCCGGCCAAGAGGCCTATTCCCCGGCCCGCACCCCGCCATTGAGACTGCATGGGAATTATTATTTTTTATCTCTCAACCTGTCCAAGAGGCCTGCTGCCCGCCGCAATCGCCGCCGGGCCGGCCCGCACCCTGCCATTGAGACTGACCGGGATTATTTATTTTTTTAACTTGGCCGCCGGGCCGGGGCGGGCATCGCCCCCGGTACCTCCAGCCGCTACTATTTCCGCGGGCCGTGTTCCAACACTATTCACCCCGGCCAAGAGGCCTATTCCCCGGCCCGCACCCCGCCATTGAGACTGCACGGGAATTATTATTTTTTTATCTCTCAACCTGTCCAAGAGGCCTGCTGCCCGCCGCAATCGCCGCCCGGCCGGCCCGCACCCTGCCATTGAGACTGAACGGGGATTATTTATTTTTTTAACTTGGCCGCCGGGCCGGGGCGGGCATCGCCCCCGGTACCTCCAGCCGCTACTATTTCCGCGGGCCGTGTTCCAACACTATTCACCCCGGCCAAGAGGCCTATTCCCCGGCCCGCACCCCGCCATTGAGACTGCACGGGAATTATTATTTTTTTATCTCTCAACCTGTCCAAGAGGCCTGCTGCCCGCCGCACTCGCCGCCGGGCCGGCCCGCACCCCGCCATTGAGACTGAACGGGGATTATTATTTTTTTTTAACTCGGCCTCCGGGCCGGGGCGGGCTTCGCCCCCGGTACCTCCAGCCGCTTCTATTTACACGCGCCGCGTTCCAACATATTCACCCCGGCCAAGAGGCCTATTCCCCGGCCCGCACCTCGCCATTGAGACTGCATGGGAATTATTATTTTTTTATCTCTCAACCTGTCCAAGAGGCCTGCTGCCCGCCGCAATTGCCGCCGGGCCGGCCCGCACCCTGCCATTGAGACTGAACGGGAATTATTATTTTTTTATCTCTCAACCTGTCCAAGAGGCCTGCTGCCCGCCGCAATCGCCGCCGGGCCGGCCCGCACCCTGCCATTGAGACTGAACGGGATTATTTATTTTTTTAACTTGGCCGCCGGGCCGGGGCGGGCATCGCCCCCGGTACCTCCAGCCGCTACTATTTCCGCGGGCCGTGTTCCAACACTATTCACCCCGGCCAAGAGGCCTATTCCCCGGCCCGCACCCCGCCATTGAGACTGCACGGGAATTATTATTTTTTTATCTCTCAACCTGTCCAAGAGGCCTGCTGCCCGCCGCACTCGCCGCCGGGCCGGCCCGCACCCCGCCATTGAGACTGAACGGGGATTATTATTTTTTTTAACTCGGCCCCCGGTACCTCCAGCCGCTTCTATTTACGCGCGCCGCGTTCCAACATATTCACCCCGGCCAAGAGGCCTATTCCCCGGCCCGCACCCCGCCATTCAGACTGCACGGGAATTCTTATTTTTTTATCTATCAACCTGTCCAAGAGGCCTGCTGCCCGCCGCACTCGCCGCCGGGCCGGCCCGCACCCCGCCATTGAGACTGAACGGGGATTATTTTTTTTTTTAACTCGGCCTCCGGGCCGGGGCGGGCTTCGCCCCCGGTACCTCCAGCCGCTTCTATTTACGCTCGCCGCGTTCCAACATATTCACCCCGGCCAAGAGGCCTATTCCCCGGCCCGCACCCCGCCATTGAGACTGCATGGGAATTATTATTTTTTTATCTCTCAACCTGTCCAAGAGGCCTGCTGCCCGCCGCAATCGCCGCCGGGCCGGCCCGCACCCTGCCATTGAGACTGAACGGGATTATTTATTTTTTTAACTTGGCCGCCGGGCCGGGGCGGGCATCGCCCCCGGTACCTCCAGCCGCTACTATTTCCGCGGGCCGTGTTCCAACACTATTCACCCCGGCCAAGAGGCCTATTCCCCGGCCCGCACCCCGCCATTGAGACTGCACGGGAATTATTATTTTTTTATCTCTCAACCTGTCCAAGAGGCCTGCTGCCCGCCGCACTCGCCGCCGGGCCGGCCCGCACCCCGCCATTGAGACTGAACGGGGATTATTATTTTTTTTAACTCGGCCTCCGGGCCGGGTCGGGCTTCGCCCCCGGTACCTCCAGCCGCTTCTATTTACGCGCGCCGCGTTCCAACATATTCACCCCGGCCAAGAGGCCTATTCCCCGGCCCGCACCCCGCCATTGAGACTGCACGGGAATTATTATTTTTTTATCTCTCAACCTGTCCAAGAGGCCTGCTGCCCGCCGCACTCGCCGCCGGGCCGGCCCGCACCCCGCCATTGAGACTGAACGGGGATTATTATTTTTTTTAACTCGGCCTCCGGGCCGGGGCGGGCTTCGCCCCCGGTACCTCCAGCCGCTTCTATTTACGCGCGCCGCGTTCCAACATATTCACCCCGGCCAAGAGGCCTATTCCCCGGCCCGCACCCCGCCATTGAGACTGCATGGGAATTATTATTTTTTATCTCTCAACCTGTCCAAGAGGCCTGCTGCCCGCCGCAATCGCCGCCGGGCCGGCCCGCACCCTGCCATTGAGACTGACCGGGATTATTTATTTTTTTAACTTGGCCGCCGGGCCGGGGCGGGCATCGCCCCCGGTACCTCCAGCCGCTACTATTTCCGCGGGCCGTGTTCCAACACTATTCACCCCGGCCAAGAGGCCTATTCCCCGGCCCGCACCCCGCCATTGAGACTGCACGGGAATTATTATTTTTTTATCTCTCAACCTGTCCAAGAGGCCTGCTGCCCGCCGCACTCGCCGCCGGGCCGGCCCGCACCCCGCCATTGAGACTGAACGGGGATTATTATTTTTTTTAACTCGGCCTCCGGGCCGGGGCGGGCTTCGCCCCCGGTACCTCCAGCCGCTTCTATTTACGCGCGCCGCGTTCCAACATATTCACCCCGGCCAAGAGGCCTATTCCCCGGCCCGCACCCCGCCATTGAGACTGCACGGGAATTATTATTTTTTTATCTCTCAACCTGTCCAAGAGGCCTGCTGCCTGCCGCACTCGCCGCCGGGCCGGCCCGCACCCCGCCATTGAGACTGAACGGGGATTATTATTTTTTTTAACTCGGCCTCCGGGCCGGGGCGGGCTTCGCCCCCGGTACCTCCAGCCGCTTCTATTTACGCGCGCCGCGTTCCAACATATTCACCCCGGCCAAGAGGCCTATTCCCCGGCCCGCACCCCGCCATTGAGACTGCATGGGAATTATTATTTTTTTATCTCTCAACCTGTCCAAGAGGCCTGCTGCCCGCCGCAATTGCCGCCGGGCCGGCCCGCACCCTGCCATTGAGACTGAACGGGAATTATTATTTTTTTATCTCTCAACCTGTCCAAGAGGCCTGCTGCCCGCCGCAATCGCCGCCGGGCCGGCCCGCACCCTGCCATTGAGACTGAACGGGGATTATTTATTTTTTTAACTTGGCCGCCGGGCCGGGGCGGGCATCGCCCCCGGTACCTCCAGCCGCTACTATTTCCGCGGGCCGTGTTCCAACACTATTCACCCCGGCCAAGAGGCCTATTCCCCGGCCCGCACCCCGCCATTGAGACTGCACGGGAATTATTATTTTTTTTAACTCGGCCTCCGGGCCGGGGCGGGCTTCGCCCCCGGTACCTCCAGCCGCTTCTATTTACGCGCGCCGCGTTCCAACATATTCACCCCGGCCAAGAGGCCTATTCCCCGGCCACACTCGTCCGCCGGGCCGGCCCGCACCCCGCCGTTGAGACTGCACGGGAATTATTATTTTTATATCTCTCAACCTGTCCAAGAGGCCTGCTGCCCGCCGCAATCGCCGCCGGGCCGGCCCGCACCCTGCCATTGACACTGAACGGGGATTATTTATTTTTTTTAACTCGGCCTCCGGGCCGGGGCGGGCTTCGCCCCCGGTACCTCCAGCCGCAACTATTTCCGCGGGCCGTGTTCCAACACTATTCACCCCGGCCAAGAGGCCTATTCCCCGGCCCGCACCCCGCCATTGAGACTGCACGGGAATTATTATTTTTTTATCTCTCAACCTGTCCAAGAGGCCTGCTGCCCCCCGCACTCGCCGCCGGGCCGGCCCGCACCCCGCCATTGAGACTGAACGGGGATTATTATTTTTTTTAACTCGGCCTCCGGGCCGGGGCGGGCTTCGCCCCCGGTACCTCCAGCCGCTTCTATTTACACGCGCCGCGTTCCAACATATTCACCCCGGCCAAGAGGCCTATTCCCCGGCCCGCACCCCGCCATTGAGACTGCACGGGAATTATTATTTTTTTATCTCTCAACCTGTCCAAGAGGCCTGCTGCCCGCCGCAATTGCCGCCGGGCCGGCCCGCACCCCGCCATTGAGACTGCATGGGAATTATTATTTTTTTATCTCTCAACCTGTCCAAGAGGCCTGCTGCCCGCCGCAATCGCCGCCGGGCCGGCCCGCACCCTGCCATTGAGACTGAACGGGGATTATTTATTTTTTTAACTTGGCCGCCGGCCCGGGGCGGGCATCGCCCCCGGTACCTCCAGCCGCTACTATTTCCGCGGGCCGTGTTCCAACACTATTCACCCCGGCCAAGAGGCCTATTCCCCGGCCCGCACCCCGCCATTAAGACTGCACGGGAATTATTATTTTTTTATCTCTCAACCTGTCCAAGAGGCCTGCTGCCCGCCGCACTCGCCGCCGGGCCGGCCCGCACCCCGCCATTGAGACAGAACGGGGATTATTATTTTTTTTAACTCGGCCTCCGGGCCGGGGCGGGCTTCGCCCCCGGTACCTCCAGCCGCTTCTATTTACGCGCGCCGCGTTCCAACATATTCACCCCGGCCAAGAGGCCTATTCCCCGGCCCGCACCCCGCCATTGAGACTGCATGGGAATTATTATTTTTTTATCTCTCAACCTGTCCAAGAGGCCTGCTGCCCGCCGCACTCGCCGCCGGGCCGGCCCGCACCCCGCCATTGAGACTGAACGGGGATTATTATTTTTTTTAACTCGGCCTCCGGGCCGGGGCGGGCTTCGCCCCCGGTACCTCCAGCCGCTTCTATTTACGCGCGCCGCGTTCCAACATATTCACCCCGGCCAAGAGGCCTATTCCCCGGCCCGCACCCCGCCATTGAGACTGCATGGGAATTATTATTTTTTTATCTCTCAACCTGTCCAAGAGGCCTGCTGCCCGCCGCAATCGCCGCCGGGCCGGCCCGCACCCTGCCATTGAGACTGAACGGGAATATTTATTTTTTTAACTTGGCCGCCGGGCCGGGGCGGGCATCGCCCCCGGTACCTCCAGCCGCTACTATTTCCGCGGGCCGTGTTCCAACACTATTCACCCCGGCCAAGAGGCCTATTCCCCGGCCCGCACCCCGCCATTGAGACTGCACGGGAATTATTATTTTTTTATCTCTCAACCTGTCCAAGAGGCCTGCTGCCCGCCGCAATCGCCGCCGGGCCGGCCCGCACCCTGCCATTGAGACTGAACGGGGATTATTTATTTTTTTAACTTGGCCGCCGGGCCGGGGCGGGCATCGCCCCCGGTACCTCCAGCCGCAACTATTTCCGCGGGCCGTGTTCCAACACTATTCACCCCGGCCAAGAGGCCTATTCCCCGGCCCGCACCCCGCCATTGAGACTGCACGGGAATTATTATTTTTTTATCTCTCAACCTGTCCAAGAGGCCTGCTGCCCCCCGCACTCGCCGCCGGGCCGGCCCGCACCCCGCCATTGAGACTGAACGGGGATTATTATTTTTTTTAACTCGGCCTCCGGGCCGGGGCGGGCTTCGCCCCCGGTACCTCCAGCCGCTTCTATTTACACGCGCCGCGTTCCAACATATTCACCCCGGCCAAGAGGCCTATTCCCCGGCCCGCACCCCGCCATTGAGACTGCACGGGAATTATTATTTTTTTATCTCTCAACCTGTCCAAGAGGCCTGCTGCCCGCCGCACTCGCCGCCGGTTCGGCCCGCACCCCGCCATTGAGACTGCACGGGAATTATTATTTTTATATCTCTCAACCTGTCCAAGAGGCCTGCTGCCCGCCGCAATCGCCGCCGGGCCGGCCCGCACCCTGCCATTGAGACTGAACGGGGATTATTTATTTTTTTAACTTGGCCGCCGGCCCGGGGCGGGCATCGCCCCCGGTACCTCCAGCCGCTACTATTTCCGCGGGCCGTGTTCCAACACTATTCACCCCGGCCAAGAGGCCTATTCCCCGGCCCGCACCCCGCCATTGAGACTGCATGGGAATTATTATTTTTTTATCTCTCAACCTGTCCAAGAGGCCTGCTGCCCGCCGCAATCGCCGCCGGGCCGGCCCGCACCCTGCCATTGAGACTGAACGGGGATTATTTATTTTTTTAACTTGGCCGCCGGGCCGGGGCGGGCATCGCCCCCGGTACCTCCAGCCACTACTATTTCCGCGGGCCGTGTTCCAACACTATTCACCCCGGCCAAGAGGCCTATTCCCCGGCCCGCACCCCGCCATTGAGACTGCACGGGAATTATTATTTTTTTATCTCTCAACCTGTCCAAGAGGCCTGCTGCCCGCCGCACTCGCCGCCGGTTCGGCCCGCACCCCGCCATTGAGACTGCACGGGAATTATTATTTTTATATCTCTCAACCTGTCCAAGAGGCCTGCTGCCCGCCGCAATCGCCGCCGGGCCGGCCCGCACCCTGCCATTGAGACTGAACGGGGATTATTTATTTTTTTAACTTGGCCGCCGGCCCGGGGCGGGCATCGCCCCCGGTACCTCCAGCCGCTACTATTTCCGCGGGCCGTGTTCCAACACTATTCACCCCGGCCAAGAGGCCTATTCCCCGGCCCGCACCCCGCCATTGAGACTGCATGGGAATTATTATTTTTTTATCTCTCAACCTGTCCAAGAGGCCTGCTGCCCGCCGCAATCGCCGCCGGGCCGGCCCGCACCCTGCCATTGAGACTGAACGGGGATTATTTATTTTTTTAACTTGGCCGCCGGGCCGGGGCGGGCATCGCCCCCGGTACCTCCAGCCACTACTATTTCCGCGGGCCGTGTTCCAACACTATTCACCCCGGCCAAGAGGCCTATTCCCCGGCCCGCACCCCGCCATTAAGACTGCACGGGAATTATTATTTTTTTATCTCTCAACCTGTCCAAGAGGCCTGCTGCCCGCCGCACTCGCCGCCGGGCCGGCCCGCACCCCGCCATTGAGACAGAACGGGGATTATTTTTTTTTTTAACTCGGCCTCCGGGCCGGGGCGGGCTTCGCCCCCGGTACCTCCAGCCGCTTCTATTTACGCGCGCCGCGTTCCAACATATTCACCCCGGCCAAGAGGCCTATTCCCCGGCCCGCACCCCGCCATTGAGACTGCATGGGAATTATTATTTTTTTATCTCTCAACCTGTCCAAGAGGCCTGCTGCCCGCCGCAATCGCCGCCGGGCCGGCCCGCACCCTGCCATTGAGACTGAACGGGAATTATTATTTTTTTATCTCTCAACCTGTCCAAGAGGCCTGCTGCCCGCCGCACTCGCCGCCGGGCCGGCCCGCACCCTGCCATTGAGACTGAACGGGGATTATTTATTTTTTTAACTTGGCCGCCGGCCCGGGGCGGGCATCGCCCCCGGTACCTCCAGCCGCTACTATTTCCGCGGGCCGTGTTCCAACACTATTCACCCCGGCCAAGAGGCCTATTCCCCGGCCCGCACCCCGCCATTGAGACTGCACGGGAATTATTATTTTTTTTATCTCTCAACCTGTCCAAGAGGCCTGCTGCCCGCCGCAATCGCCGCCCGGCCGGCCCGCACCCTGCCATTGAGACTGAACGGGGATTATTTATTTTTTTAACTTGGCCGCCGGGCCGGGGCGGGCATCGCCCCCGGTACCTCCAGCCGCTACTATTTCCGCGGGCCGTGTTCCAACACTATTCACCCCGGCCAAGAGGCCTATTCCCCGGCCCGCACCCCGCCATTGAGACTGCACGGGAATTATTATTTTTTTATCTCTCAACCTGTCCAAGAGGCCTGCTGCCCGCCGCACTCGCCGCCGGGCCGGCCCGCACCCCGCCATTGAGACTGAACGGGGATTATTATTTTTTTTAACTCGGCCTCCGGGCCGGGGCGGGCTTCGCCCCCGGTACCTCCAGCCGCTTCTATTTACACGCGCCGCGTTCCAACATATTCACCCCGGCCAAGAGGCCTATTCCCCGGCCCGCACCTCGCCATTGAGACTGCATGGGAATTATTATTTTTTTATCTCTCAACCTGTCCAAGAGGCCTGCTGCCCGCCGCAATTGCCGCCGGGCCGGCCCGCACCCTGCCATTGAGACTGAACGGGAATTATTATTTTTTTATCTCTCAACCTGTCCAAGAGGCCTGCTGCCCGCCGCAATCGCCGCCGGGCCGGCCCGCACCCTGCCATTGAGACTGAACGGGGATTATTTATTTTTTTAACTTGGCCGCCGGGCCGGGGCGGGCATCGCCCCCGGTACCTCCAGCCGCTACTATTTCCGCGGGCCGTGTTCCAACACTATTCACCCCGGCCAAGAGGCCTATTCCCCGGCCCGCACCCCGCCATTGAGACTGCACGGGAATTATTATTTTTTTATCTCTCAACCTGTCCAAGAGGCCTGCTGCCCGCCGCACTCGCCGCCGGGCCGGCCCGCACCCCGCCATTGAGACTGAACGGGGATTATTATTTTTTTTAACTCGGCCCCCGGTACCTCCAGCCGCTTCTATTTACGCGCGCCGCGTTCCAACATATTCACCCCGGCCAAGAGGCCTATTCCCCGGCCCGCACCCCGCCATTGAGACTGAACGGGGATTATTATTTTTTTTAACTCGGCCTCCGGGCCGGGGCGGGCTTCGCCCCCGGTACCTCCAGCCGCTTCTATTTACGCGCGCCGCGTTCCAACATATTCACCCCGGCCAAGAGGCCTATTCCCCGGCCCGCACCCCGCCATTGAGACTGCATGGGAATTATTATTTTTTTATCTCTCAACCTGTCCAAGAGGCCTGCTGCCCGCCGCAATCGCCGCCGGGCCGGCCCGCACCCTGCCATTGAGACTGAACGGGATTATTTATTTTTTTAACTTGGCCGCCGGGCCGGGGCGGGCATCGCCCCCGGTACCTCCAGCCGCTACTATTTCCGCGGGCCGTGTTCCAACACTATTCACCCCGGCCAAGAGGCCTATTCCCCGGCCCGCACCCCGCCATTGAGACTGCACGGGAATTATTATTTTTTTATCTCTCAACCTGTCCAAGAGGCCTGCTGCCCGCCGCAATCGCCGCCGGGCCGGCCCGCACCCTGCCATTGAGACTGAACGGGGATTATTTATTTTTTTAACTTGGCCGCCGGGCCGGGGCGGGCATCGCCCCCGGTACCTCCAGCCGCTACTATTTCCGCGGGCCGTGTTCCAACACTATTCACCCCGGCCAAGAGGCCTATTCCCCGGCCCGCACCCCGCCATTGAGACTGCACGGGAATTATTATTTTTTTATCTCTCAACCTGTCCAAGAGGCCTGCTGCCCGCCGCACTCGCCGCCGGGCCGGCCCGCACCCCGCCATTGAGACTGAACGGGGATTATTATTTTTTTTAACTCGGCCTCCGGGCCGGGTCGGGCTTCGCCCCCGGTACCTCCAGCCGCTTCTATTTACGCGCGCCGCGTTCCAACATATTCACCCCGGCCAAGAGGCCTATTCCCCGGCCCGCACCCCGCCATTGAGACTGCACGGGAATTATTATTTTTTTATCTCTCAACCTGTCCAAGAGGCCTGCTGCCCGCCGCAATCGCCGCCGGGCCGGCCCGCACCCTGCCATTGAGACTGAACGGGGATTATTTATTTTTTTAACTTGGCCGCCGGCCCGGGGCGGGCATCGCCCCCGGTACCTCCAGCCGCTACTATTTCCGCGGGCCGTGTTCCAACACTATTCACCCCGGCCAAGAGGCCTATTCCCCGGCCCGCACCCCGCCATTGAGACTGCACGGGAATTATTATTTTTTTATCTCTCAACCTGTCCAAGAGGCCTGCTGCCCGCCGCACTCGCCGCCGGGCCGGCCCGCACCCCGCCATTGAGACTGAACGGGGATTATTATTTTTTTTAACTCGGCCTCCGGGCCGGGTCGGGCTTCGCCCCCGGTACCTCCAGCCGCTTCTATTTACGCGCGCCGCGTTCCAACATATTCACCCCGGCCAAGAGGCCTATTCCCCGGCCCGCACCCCGCCATTGAGACTGCACGGGAATTATTATTTTTTTATCTCTCAACCTGTCCAAGAGGCCTGCTGCCCGCCGCACTCGCCGCCGGGCCGGCCCGCACCCCGCCATTGAGACTGAACGGGGATTATTATTTTTTTTAACTCGGCCTCCGGGCCGGGGCGGGCTTCGCCCCCGGTACCTCCAGCCGCTTCTATTTACGCGCGCCGCGTTCCAACATATTCACCCCGGCCAAGAGGCCTATTCCCCGGCCCGCACCCCGCCATTGAGACTGCATGGGAATTATTATTTTTTATCTCTCAACCTGTCCAAGAGGCCTGCTGCCCGCCGCAATCGCCGCCGGGCCGGCCCGCACCCTGCCATTGAGACTGACCGGGATTATTTATTTTTTTAACTTGGCCGCCGGGCCGGGGCGGGCATCGCCCCCGGTACCTCCAGCCGCTACTATTTCCGCGGGCCGTGTTCCAACACTATTCACCCCGGCCAAGAGGCCTATTCCCCGGCCCGCACCCTGCCATTGAGACTGAACGGGAATTATTATTTTTTTATCTCTCAACCTGTCCAAGAGGCCTGCTGCCCGCCGCACTCGCCGCCGGGCCGGCCCGCACCCTGCCATTGAGACTGAACGGGGATTATTTATTTTTTTAACTTGGCCGCCGGGCCGGGGCGGGCATCGCCCCCGGTACCTCCAGCCGCAACTATTTCCGCGGGCCGTGTTCCAACACTATTCACCCCGGCCAAGAGGCCTATTCCCCGGCCCGCACCCCGCCATTGAGACTGCACGGGAATTATTATTTTTTTATCTCTCAACCTGTCCAAGAGGCCTGCTGCCCCCCGCACTCGCCGCCGGGCCGGCCCGCACCCCGCCATTGAGACTGAACGGGGATTATTATTTTTTTTAACTCGGCCTCCGGGCCGGGGCGGGCTTCGCCCCCGGTACCTCCAGCCGCTTCTATTTACACGCGCCGCGTTCCAACATATTCACCCCGGCCAAGAGGCCTATTCCCCGGCCCGCACCCCGCCATTGAGAATGCACGGGAATTATTATTTTTTTATCTCTCAACCTGTCCAAGAGGCCTGCTGCCCGCCGCACTCGCCGCCGGGCCGGCCCGCACCCCGCCATTGAGACTGCACGGGAATTATTATTTTTATATCTCTCAACCTGTCCAAGAGGCCTGCTGCCCGCCGCACTCGCCGCCGGGCCGGCCCGCACCCCGCCATTGAGACAGAACGGGGATTATTATTTTTTTTAACTCGGCCTCCGGGCCGGGGCGGGCTTCGCCCCCGGTACCTCCAGCCGCTTCTATTTACGCGCGCCGCGTTCCAACATATTCACCCCGGCCAAGAGGCCTATTCCCCGGCCCGCACCCCGCCATTGAGACTGCATGGGAATTATTATTTTTTTATCTCTCAACCTGTCCAAGAGGCCTGCTGCCCGCCGCAATCGCCGCCGGGCCGGCCCGCACCCTGCCATTGAGACTGAACGGGAATTATTATTTTTTTATCTCTCAACCTGTCCAAGAGGCCTGCTGCCCGCCGCACTCGCCGCCGGGCCGGCCCGCACCCTGCCATTGAGACTGAACGGGGATTATTTATTTTTTTAACTTGGCCGCCGGCCCGGGGCGGGCATCGCCCCCGGTACCTCCAGCCGCTACTATTTCCGCGGGCCGTGTTCCAACACTATTCACCCCGGCCAAGAGGCCTATTCCCCGGCCCGCACCCCGCCATTGAGACTGCACGGGAATTATTATTTTTTTATCTCTCAACCTGTCCAAGAGGCCTGCTGCCCGCCGCAATCGCCGCCCGGCCGGCCCGCACCCTGCCATTGAGACTGAACGGGGATTATTTATTTTTTTAACTTGGCCGCCGGGCCGGGGCGGGCATCGCCCCCGGTACCTCCAGCCGCTACTATTTCCGCGGGCCGTGTTCCAACACTATTCACCCCGGCCAAGAGGCCTATTCCCCGGCCCGCACCCCGCCATTGAGACTGCACGGGAATTATTATTTTTTTATCTCTCAACCTGTCCAAGAGGCCTGCTGCCCGCCGCACTCGCCGCCGGGCCGGCCCGCACCCCGCCATTGAGACTGAACGGGGATTATTATTTTTTTTAACTCGGCCTCCGGGCCGGGGCGGGCTTCGCCCCCGGTACCTCCAGCCGCTTCTATTTACGCGCGCCGCGTTCCAACATATTCACCCCGGCCAAGAGGCCTATTCCCCGGCCCGCACCCCGCCATTGAGACTGCATGGGAATTATTATTTTTTTATCTCTCAACCTGTCCAAGAGGCCTGCTGCCCGCCGCAATCGCCGCCGGGCCGGCCCGCACCCTGCCATTGAGACTGAACGGGATTATTTATTTTTTTAACTTGGCCGCCGGGCCGGGGCGGGCATCGCCCCCGGTACCTCCAGCCGCTACTATTTCCGCGGGCCGTGTTCCAACACTATTCACCCCGGCCAAGAGGCCTATTCCCCGGCCCGCACCCCGCCATTGAGACTGCACGGGAATTATTATTTTTTTATCTCTCAACCTGTCCAAGAGGCCTGCTGCCCGCCGCAATCGCCGCCGGGCCGGCCCGCACCCTGCCATTGAGACTGAACGGGGATTATTTATTTTTTTAACTTGGCCGCCGGGCCGGGGCGGGCATCGCCCCCGGTACCTCCAGCCGCAACTATTTCCGCGGGCCGTGTTCCAACACTATTCACCCCGGCCAAGAGGCCTATTCCCCGGCCCGCACCCCGCCATTGAGACTGCACGGGAATTATTATTTTTTTATCTCTCAACCTGTCCAAGAGGCCTGCTGCCCCCCGCACTCGCCGCCGGGCCGGCCCGCACCCCGCCATTGAGACTGAACGGGGATTATTATTTTTTTTAACTCGGCCTCCGGGCCGGGGCGGGCTTCGCCCCCGGTACCTCCAGCCGCTTCTATTTACACGCGCCGCGTTCCAACATATTCACCCCGGCCAAGAGGCCTATTCCCCGGCCCGCACCCCGCCATTGAGACTGCACGGGAATTATTATTTTTTTATCTCTCAACCTGTCCAAGAGGCCTGCTGCCCGCCGCACTCGCCGCCGGTTCGGCCCGCACCCCGCCATTGAGACTGCACGGGAATTATTATTTTTATATCTCTCAACCTGTCCAAGAGGCCTGCTGCCCGCCGCAATCGCCGCCGGGCCGGCCCGCACCCTGCCATTGAGACTGAACGGGGATTATTTATTTTTTTAACTTGGCCGCCGGCCCGGGGCGGGCATCGCCCCCGGTACCTCCAGCCGCTACTATTTCCGCGGGCCGTGTTCCAACACTATTCACCCCGGCCAAGAGGCCTATTCCCCGGCCCGCACCCCGCCATTGAGACTGCATGGGAATTATTATTTTTTTATCTCTCAACCTGTCCAAGAGGCCTGCTGCCCGCCGCAATCGCCGCCGGGCCGGCCCGCACCCTGCCATTGAGACTGAACGGGGATTATTTATTTTTTTAACTTGGCCGCCGGGCCGGGGCGGGCATCGCCCCCGGTACCTCCAGCCGCTACTATTTCCGCGGGCCGTGTTCCAACACTATTCACCCCGGCCAAGAGGCCTATTCCCCGGCCCGCACCCCGCCATTAAGACTGCACGGGAATTATTATTTTTTTATCTCTCAACCTGTCCAAGAGGCCTGCTGCCCGCCGCACTCGCCGCCGGGCCGGCCCGCACCCTGCCATTGAGACTGAACGGGGATTATTTATTTTTTTAACTTGGCCGCCGGCCCGGGGCGGGCATCGCCCCCGGTACCTCCAGCCGCTACTATTTCCGCGGGCCGTGTTCCAACACTATTCACCCCGGCCAAGAGGCCTATTCCCCGGCCCGCACCCCGCCATTGAGACTGCACGGGAATTATTATTTTTTTATCTCTCAACCTGTCCAAGAGGCCTGCTGCCCGCCGCAATCGCCGCCGGGCCGGCCCGCACCCTGCCATTGAGACTGAACGGGGATTATTTATTTTTTTAACTTGGCCGCCGGGCCGGGGCGGGCATCGCCCCCGGTACCTCCAGCCGCAACTATTTCCGCGGGCCGTGTTCCAACACTATTCACCCCGGCCAAGAGGCCTATTCCCCGGCCCGCACCCCGCCATTGAGACTGCACGGGAATTATTATTTTTTTATCTCTCAACCTGTCCAAGAGGCCTGCTGCCCCCCGCACTCGCCGCCGGGCCGGCCCGCACCCCGCCATTGAGACTGAACGGGGATTATTATTTTTTTTAACTCGGCCTCCGGGCCGGGGCGGGCTTCGCCCCCGGTACCTCCAGCCGCTTCTATTTACACGCGCCGCGTTCCAACATATTCACCCCGGCCAAGAGGCCTATTCCCCGGCCCGCACCCCGCCATTGAGACTGCATGGGAATTATTATTTTTTTATCTCTCAACCTGTCCAAGAGGCCTGCTGCCCGCCGCAATTGCCGCCGGGCCGGCCCGCACCCTGCCATTGAGACTGAACGGGAATTATTATTTTTTTATCTCTCAACCTGTCCAAGAGGCCTGCTGCCAGCCGCAATCGCCGCCGGGCCGGCCCGCACCCTGCCATTGAGACTGAACGGGGATTATTTATTTTTTTAACTTGGCCGCCGGGCCGGGGCGGGCATCGCCCCCGGTACCTCCAGCCGCTACTATTTCCGCGGGCCGTGTTCCAACACTATTCACCCCGGCCAAGAGGCCTATTCCCCGGCCCGCACCCCGCCATTGAGACTGCACGGGAATTATTATTTTTTTATCTCTCAACCTGTCCAAGAGGCCTGCTGCCCGCCGCACTCGCCGCCGGGTTGGCCCGCACCCCGCCATTGAGACTGAACGGGGATTATTATTTTTTTTAACTCGGCCTCCGGGCCGGGGCGGGCTTCGCCCCCGGTACCTCCAGCCGCTTCTATTTACGCGCGCCGCGTTCCAACATATTCACCCCGGCCAAGAGGCCTATTCCCCGGCCCGCACCCCGCCATTGAGACTGCATGGGAATTATTATTTTTTTATCTCTCAACCTGTCCAAGAGGCCTGCTGCCCGCCGCACTCGCCGCCGGGCCGGCCCGCACCCTGCCATTGAGACTGAACGGGGATTATTTATTTTTTTAACTTGGCCGCCGGCCCGGGGCGGGCATCGCCCCCGGTACCTCCAGCCGCTACTATTTCCGCGGGCCGTGTTCCAACACTATTCACCCCGGCCAAGAGGCCTATTCCCCGGCCCGCACCCCGCCATTGAGACTGCACGGGAATTATTATTTTTTTATCTCTCAACCTGTCCAAGAGGCCTGCTGCCCGCCGCAATCGCCGCCGGGCCGGCCCGCACCCTGCCATTGAGACTGAACGGGGATTATTTATTTTTTTAACTTGGCCGCCGGGCCGGGGCGGGCATCGCCCCCGGTACCTCCAGCCGCAACTATTTCCGCGGGCCGTGTTCCAACACTATTCACCCCGGCCAAGAGGCCTATTCCCCGGCCCGCACCCCGCCATTGAGACTGCACGGGAATTATTATTTTTTTATCTCTCAACCTGTCCAAGAGGCCTGCTGCCCCCCGCACTCGCCGCCGGGCCGGCCCGCACCCCGCCATTGAGACTGAACGGGGATTATTATTTTTTTTAACTCGGCCTCCGGGCCGGGGCGGGCTTCGCCCCCGGTACCTCCAGCCGCTTCTATTTACACGCGCCGCGTTCCAACATATTCACCCCGGCCAAGAGGCCTATTCCCCGGCCCGCACCCCGCCATTGAGACTGCACGGGAATTATTATTTTTTTATCTCTCAACCTGTCCAAGAGGCCTGCTGCCCGCCGCACTCGCCGCCGGGCCGGCCCGCACCCCGCCATTGAGACTGCACGGGAATTATTATTTTTATATCTCTCAACCTGTCCAAGAGGCCTGCTGCCCGCCGCAATCGCCGCCGGGCCGGCCCGCACCCTGCCATTGAGACTGAACGGGGATTATTTATTTTTTTAACTTGGCCGCCGGCCCGGGGCGGGCATCGCCCCCGGTACCTCCAGCCGCTACTATTTCCGCGGGCCGTGTTCCAACACTATTCACCCCGGCCAAGAGGCCTATTCCCCGGCCCGCACCCCGCCATTGAGACTGCATGGGAATTATTATTTTTTTATCTCTCAACCTGTCCAAGAGGCCTGCTGCCCGCCGCAATCGCCGCCGGGCCGGCCCGCACCCTGCCATTGAGACTGAACGGGGATTATTTATTTTTTTAACTTGGCCGCCGGCCCGGGGCGGGCATCGCCCCCGGTACCTCCAGCCGCTACTATTTCCGCGGGCCGTGTTCCAACACTATTCACCCCGGCCAAGAGGCCTATTCCCCGGCCCGCACCCCGCCATTAAGACTGCACGGGAATTATTATTTTTTTATCTCTCAACCTGTCCAAGAGGCCTGCTGCCCGCCGCACTCGCCGCCGGGCCGGCCCGCACCCCGCCATTGAGACAGAACGGGGATTATTATTTTTTTTAACTCGGCCTCCGGGCCGGGGCGGGCTTCGCCCCCGGTACCTCCAGCCGCTTCTATTTACGCGCGCCGCGTTCCAACATATTCACCCCGGCCAAGAGGCCTATTCCCCGGCCCGCACCCCGCCATTGAGACTGCATGGGAATTATTATTTTTTTATCTCTCAACCTGTCCAAGAGGCCTGCTGCCCGCCGCAATCGCCGCCGGGCCGGCCCGCACCCTGCCATTGAGACTGAACGGGAATTATTATTTTTTTATCTCTCAACCTGTCCAAGAGGCCTGCTGCCCGCCGCACTCGCCGCCGGGCCGGCCCGCACCCTGCCATTGAGACTGAACGGGGATTATTTATTTTTTTAACTTGGCCGCCGGCCCGGGGCGGGCATCGCCCCCGGTACCTCCAGCCGCTACTATTTCCGCGGGCCGTGTTCCAACACTATTCACCCCGGCCAAGAGGCCTATTCCCCGGCCCGCACCCCGCCATTGAGACTGCACGGGAATTATTATTTTTTTATCTCTCAACCTGTCCAAGAGGCCTGCTGCCCGCCGCAATCGCCGCCCGGCCGGCCCGCACCCTGCCATTGAGACTGAACGGGGATTATTTATTTTTTTAACTTGGCCGCCGGGCCGGGGCGGGCATCGCCCCCGGTACCTCCAGCCGCTACTATTTCCGCGGGCCGTGTTCCAACACTATTCACCCCGGCCAAGAGGCCTATTCCCCGGCCCGCACCCCGCCATTGAGACTGCACGGGAATTATTATTTTTTTATCTCTCAACCTGTCCAAGAGGCCTGCTGCCCGCCGCACTCGCCGCCGGGCCGGCCCGCACCCCGCCATTGAGACTGCACGGGAATTATTATTTTTATATCTCTCAACCTGTCCAAGAGGCCTGCTGCCCGCCGCAATCGCCGCCGGGCCGGCCCGCACCCTGCCATTGAGACTGAACGGGGATTATTTATTTTTTTAACTTGGCCGCCGGCCCGGGGCGGGCATCGCCCCCGGTACCTCCAGCCGCTACTATTTCCGCGGGCCGTGTTCCAACACTATTCACCCCGGCCAAGAGGCCTATTCCCCGGCCCGCACCCCGCCATTGAGACTGCATGGGAATTATTATTTTTTTATCTCTCAACCTGTCCAAGAGGCCTGCTGCCCGCCGCAATCGCCGCCGGGCCGGCCCGCACCCTGCCATTGAGACTGAACGGGGATTATTTATTTTTTTAACTTGGCCGCCGGCCCGGGGCGGGCATCGCCCCCGGTACCTCCAGCCGCTACTATTTCCGCGGGCCGTGTTCCAACACTATTCACCCCGGCCAAGAGGCCTATTCCCCGGCCCGCACCCCGCCATTAAGACTGCACGGGAATTATTATTTTTTTATCTCTCAACCTGTCCAAGAGGCCTGCTGCCCGCCGCACTCGCCGCCGGGCCGGCCCGCACCCCGCCATTGAGACAGAACGGGGATTATTATTTTTTTTAACTCGGCCTCCGGGCCGGGGCGGGCTTCGCCCCCGGTACCTCCAGCCGCTTCTATTTACGCGCGCCGCGTTCCAACATATTCACCCCGGCCAAGAGGCCTATTCCCCGGCCCGCACCCCGCCATTGAGACTGCATGGGAATTATTATTTTTTTATCTCTCAACCTGTCCAAGAGGCCTGCTGCCCGCCGCAATCGCCGCCGGGCCGGCCCGCACCCTGCCATTGAGACTGAACGGGAATTATTATTTTTTTATCTCTCAACCTGTCCAAGAGGCCTGCTGCCCGCCGCACTCGCCGCCGGGCCGGCCCGCACCCTGCCATTGAGACTGAACGGGGATTATTTATTTTTTTAACTTGGCCGCCGGCCCGGGGCGGGCATCGCCCCCGGTACCTCCAGCCGCTACTATTTCCGCGGGCCGTGTTCCAACACTATTCACCCCGGCCAAGAGGCCTATTCCCCGGCCCGCACCCCGCCATTGAGACTGCACGGGAATTATTATTTTTTTATCTCTCAACCTGTCCAAGAGGCCTGCTGCCCGCCGCAATCGCCGCCCGGCCGGCCCGCACCCTGCCATTGAGACTGAACGGGGATTATTTATTTTTTTAACTTGGCCGCCGGGCCGGGGCGGGCATCGCCCCCGGTACCTCCAGCCGCTACTATTTCCGCGGGCCGTGTTCCAACACTATTCACCCCGGCCAAGAGGCCTATTCCCCGGCCCGCACCCCGCCATTGAGACTGCACGGGAATTATTATTTTTTTATCTCTCAACCTGTCCAAGAGGCCTGCTGCCCGCCGCACTCGCCGCCGGGCCGGCCCGCACCCCGCCATTGAGACTGAACGGGGATTATTATTTTTTTTAACTCGGCCTCCGGGCCGGGGCGGGCTTCGCCCCCGGTACCTCCAGCCGCTTCTATTTACACGCGCCGCGTTCCAACATATTCACCCCGGCCAAGAGGCCTATTCCCCGGCCCGCACCCCGCCATTGAGACTGCATGGGAATTATTATTTTTTTATCTCTCAACCTGTCCAAGAGGCCTGCTGCCCGCCGCAATTGCCGCCGGGCCGGCCCGCACCCTGCCATTGAGACTGAACGGGAATTATTATTTTTTTATCTCTCAACCTGTCCAAGAGGCCTGCTGCCCGCCGCAATCGCCGCCGGGCCGGCCCGCACCCTGCCATTGAGACTGAACGGGGATTATTTATTTTTTTAACTTGGCCGCCGGGCCGGGGCGGGCATCGCCCCCGGTACCTCCAGCCGCTACTATTTCCGCGGGCCGTGTTCCAACACTATTCACCCCGGCCAAGAGGCCTATTCCCCGGCCCGCACCCCGCCATTGAGACTGCACGGGAATTATTATTTTTTTATCTCTCAACCTGTCCAAGAGGCCTGCTGCCCGCCGCACTCGCCGCCGGGCCGGCCCGCACCCTGCCATTGAGACTGAACGGGAATTATTATTTTTTTTATCTCTCAACCTGTCCAAGAGGCCTGCTGCCCGCCGCACTCGCCGCCGGGCCGGCCCGCACACTGCCATTGAGACTGAACGGGGATTATTTATTTTTTTAACTTGGCCGCCGGGCCGGGGCGGGCATCGCCCCCGGTACCTCCAGCCGCTACTATTTCCGCGGGCCGTGTTCCAACACTATTCACCCCGGCCAAGAGGCCTATTCCCCGGCCCGCACCCCGCCATTGAGACTGCATGGGAATTATTCTTTTTTTATCTCTCAACCTGTCCAAGAGGCCTGCTGCCCGCCGCAATCGCCGCCGGGCCGGCCCGCACCCTGCCATTGAGACTGAACGGGGATTATTTATTTTTTTAACTTGGCCGCCGGGCCGGGGCGGGCATCGCCCCCGGTACCTCCAGACGCTACTATTTCCGCGGGCCGTGTTCCAACACTATTCACCCCGGCCAAGAGGCCTATTCCCCGGCCCGCACCCGGTCATTGAGACTGCACGGGAATTATTATTTTTTTATCTCTCAACCTGTCCAAGAGGCCTGCTGCCCGCCGCACTCGCCGCCGGGCCGGCCCGCACCCCGCCATTGAGACTGAACGGGATTATTTATTTTTTTAACTTGGCCGCCGGGCCGGGGCGGGCTTCGCCCCCGGTACCTCCAGCCGCTTCTATTTACGCGCGCCGTGTTCCAACACTATTCACCCCGGCCAAGAGGCCTATTCCCCGGCCCGCACCCCGCCATTGAGACTGAATGGGAATTATTATTTTTTTATCTCTCAACCTGTCCAAGAGGCCTGCTGCCCGCCGCAATCGCCGCCGGGCCGGCCCGCACCCTGCCATTGAGACTGAACGGGGATTATTTATTTTTTTAACTTGGCCGCCGGCCCGGGGCGGGCTTCGCCCCCGGTACCTCCAGCCGCTTCTATTTACGCGCGCCGCGTTCCAACATATTCACCCCGGCCAAGAGGCCTATTCCCCGGCCCGCACCCCGCCATTGAGACTGCATGGGAATTATTATTTTTTTATCTCTCAACCTGTCCAAGAGGCCTGCTGCCCGCCGCACTCGCCGCCGGGCCGGCCCGCACCCCGCCATTGAGACTGAACGGGGATTATTATTTTTTTTAACTCGGCCTCCGGGCCGGGGCGGGCTTCGCCCCCGGTACCTCCAGCCGCTTCTATTTACACGCGCCGCGTTCCAACATATTCACCCCGGCCAAGAGGCCTATTCCCCGGCCCGCACCCCGCCATTGAGACTGCATGGGAATTATTATTTTTTTATCTCTCAACCTGTCCAAGAGGCCTGCTGCCCGCCGCAATTGCCGCCGGGCCGGCCCGCACCCTGCCATTGAGACTGAACGGGAATTATTATTTTTTTATCTCTCAACCTGTCCAAGAGGCCTGCTGCCCGCCGCAATCGCCGCCGGGCCGGCCCGCACCCTGCCATTGAGACTGAACGGGGATTATTTATTTTTTTAACTTGGCCGCCGGGCCGGGGCGGGCATCGCCCCCGGTACCTCCAGCCGCTACTATTTCCGCGGGCCGTGTTCCAACACTATTCACCCCGGCCAAGAGGCCTATTCCCCGGCCCGCACCCCGCCATTGAGACTGCACGGGAATTATTATTTTTTTATCTCTCAACCTGTCCAAGAGGCCTGCTGCCCGCCGCACTCGCCGCCCGCCGGGCCGGCCCGCACCCTGCCATTGAGACTGAACGGGAATTATTATTTTTTTATCTCTCAACCTGTCCAAGAGGCCTGCTGCCCGCCGCACTCGCCGCCGGGCCGGCCCGCACACTGCCATTGAGACTGAACGGGGATTATTTATTTTTTTAACTTGGCCGCCGGGCCGGGGCGGGCATCGCCCCCGGTACCTCCAGCCGCTACTATTTCCGCGGGCCGTGTTCCAACACTATTCACCCCGGCCAAGAGGCCTATTCCCCGGCCCGCACCCCGCCATTGAGACTGCATGGGAATTATTCTTTTTTTATCTCTCAACCTGTCCAAGAGGCCTGCTGCCCGCCGCAATCGCCGCCGGGCCGGCCCGCACCCTGCCATTGAGACTGAACGGGGATTATTTATTTTTTTAACTTGGCCGCCGGGCCGGGGCGGGCATCGCCCCCGGTACCTCCAGACGCTACTATTTCCGCGGGCCGTGTTCCAACACTATTCACCCCGGCCAAGAGGCCTATTCCCCGGCCCGCACCCGGTCATTGAGACTGCACGGGAATTATTATTTTTTTATCTCTCAACCTGTCCAAGAGGCCTGCTGCCCGCCGCACTCGCCGCCGGGCCGGCCCGCACCCCGCCATTGAGACTGAACGGGATTATTTATTTTTTTAACTTGGCCGCCGGGCCGGGGCGGGCTTCGCCCCCGGTACCTCCAGCCGCTTCTATTTACGCGCGCCGTGTTCCAACACTATTCACCCCGGCCAAGAGGCCTATTCCCCGGCCCGCACCCCGCCATTGAGACTGAATGGGAATTATTATTTTTTTATCTCTCAACCTGTCCAAGAGGCCTGCTGCCCGCCGCAATCGCCGCCGGGCCGGCCCGCACCCTGCCATTGAGACTGAACGGGGATTATTTATTTTTTTAACTTGGCCGCCGGCCCGGGGCGGGCATCGCCCCCGGTACCTCCAGCCGCTACTATTTCCGCGGGCCGTGTTCCAACACTATTCACCCCGGCCAAGAGGCTTATTCCCCGGCCCGCACCCCGCCATTGAGACTGCATGGGAATTATTATATTTTTATCTCGCAACCTGTCCAAGAGGCCTGCTGCCCGCCGCAATCGCCGCCGGGCCGGCCCGCACCCCGCCATTGAGACTGAACGGGGATTATTATTTTTTTTAACTCGGCCTCCGGGCCGGGGCGGGCTTCGCCCCCGGTACCTCCAGCCGCTTCTATTTACGCGCGCCGCGTTCCAACATATTCACCCCGGCCAAGAGGCCTATTCCCCGGCCCGCACCCCGCCATTGAGACTGCATGGGAATTATTATTTTTTTATCTCTCAACCTGTCCAAGAGGCCTGCTGCCCGCCGCAATCGCCGCCGGGCCGGCCCGCACCCTGCCATTGAGACTGAACGGGAATTATTATTTTTTTATCTCTCAACCTGTCCAAGAGGCCTGCTGCCCGCCGCACTCGCCGCCGGGCCGGCCCGCACCCTGCCATTGAGACTGAACGGGGATTATTTATTTTTTTAACTTGGCCGCCGGCCCGGGGCGGGCATCGCCCCCGGTACCTCCAGCCGCTACTATTTCCGCGGGCCGTGTTCCAACACTATTCACCCCGGCCAAGAGGCCTATTCCCCGGCCCGCACCCCGCCATTGAGACTGCACGGGAATTATTATTTTTTTATCTCTCAACCTGTCCAAGAGGCCTGCTGCCCGCCGCAATCGCCGCCGGGCCGGCCCGCACCCTGCCATTGAGACTGAACGGGGATTATTTATTTTTTTAACTTGGCCGCCGGGCCGGGGCGGGCATCGCCCCCGGTACCTCCAGCCGCAACTATTTCCGCGGGCCGTGTTCCAACACTATTCACCCCGGCCAAGAGGCCTATTCCCCGGCCCGCACCCCGCCATTGAGACTGCACGGGAATTATTATTTTTTTATCTCTCAACCTGTCCAAGAGGCCTGCTGCCCCCCGCACTCGCCGCCGGGCCGGCCCGCACCCCGCCATTCAGACTGAACGGGGATTATTATTTTTTTTAACTCGGCCTCCGGGCCGGGGCGGGCTTCGCCCCCGGTACCTCCAGCCGCTTCTATTTACACGCGCCGCGTTCCAACATATTCACCCCGGCCAAGAGGCCTATTCCCCGGCCCGCACCCCGCCATTGAGACTGCACGGGAATTATTATTTTTTTATCTCTCAACCTGTCCAAGAGGCCTGCTGCCCGCCGCACTCGCCGCCGGGCCGGCCCGCACCCCGCCATTGAGACTGCACGGGAATTATTATTTTTATATCTCTCAACCTGTCCAAGAGGCCTGCTGCCCGCCGCAATCGCCGCCGGGCCGGCCCGCACCCTGCCATTGAGACTGAACGGGGATTATTTATTTTTTTAACTTGGCCGCCGGCCCGGGGCGGGCATCGCCCCCGGTACCTCCAGCCGCTACTATTTCCGCGGGCCGTGTTCCAACACTATTCACCCCGGCCAAGAGGCCTATTCCCCGGCCCGCACCCCGCCATTGAGACTGCATGGGAATTATTATTTTTTTATCTCTCAACCTGTCCAAGAGGCCTGCTGCCCGCCGCAATCGCCGCCGGGCCGGCCCGCACCCTGCCATTGAGACTGAACGGGGATTATTTATTTTTTTAACTTGGCCGCCGGCCCGGGGCGGGCATCGCCCCCGGTACCTCCAGCCGCTACTATTTCCGCGGGCCGTGTTCCAACACTATTCACCCCGGCCAAGAGGCCTATTCCCCGGCCCGCACCCCGCCATTAAGACTGCACGGGAATTATTATTTTTTTATCTCTCAACCTGTCCAAGAGGCCTGCTGCCCGCCGCACTCGCCGCCGGGCCGGCCCGCACCCCGCCATTGAGACAGAACGGGGATTATTATTTTTTTTAACTCGGCCTCCGGGCCGGGGCGGGCTTCGCCCCCGGTACCTCCAGCCGCTTCTATTTACGCGCGCCGCGTTCCAACATATTCACCCCGGCCAAGAGGCCTATTCCCCGGCCCGCACCCCGCCATTGAGACTGCATGGGAATTATTATTTTTTTATCTCTCAACCTGTCCAAGAGGCCTGCTGCCCGCCGCAATCGCCGCCGGGCCGGCCCGCACCCTGCCATTGAGACTGAACGGGAATTATTATTTTTTTATCTCTCAACCTGTCCAAGAGGCCTGCTGCCCGCCGCACTCGCCGCCGGGCCGGCCCGCACCCTGCCATTGAGACTGAACGGGGATTATTTATTTTTTTAACTTGGCCGCCGGCCCGGGGCGGGCATCGCCCCCGGTACCTCCAGCCGCTACTATTTCCGCGGGCCGTGTTCCAACACTATTCACCCCGGCCAAGAGGCCTATTCCCCGGCCCGCACCCCGCCATTGAGACTGCACGGGAATTATTATTTTTTTATCTCTCAACCTGTCCAAGAGGCCTGCTGCCCGCCGCAATCGCCGCCCGGCCGGCCCGCAACCTGCCATTGAGACTGAACGGGGATTATTTATTTTTTTAACTTGGCCGCCGGGCCGGGGCGGGCATCGCCCCCGGTACCTCCAGCCGCTACTATTTCCGCGGGCCGTGTTCCAACACTATTCACCCCGGCCAAGAGGCCTATTCCCCGGCCCGCACCCCGCCATTGAGACTGCACGGGAATTATTATTTTTTTATCTCTCAACCTGTCCAAGAGGCCTGCTGCCCGCCGCACTCGCTGCCGGGCCGGCCCGCACCCCGCCATTGAGACTGAACGGGGATTATTATTTTTTTTAACTCGGCCTCCGGGCCGGGGCGGGCTTCGCCCCCGGTACCTCCAGCCGCTTCTATTTACACGCGCCGCGTTCCAACATATTCACCCCGGCCAAGAGGCCTATTCCCCGGCCCGCACCCCGCCATTGAGACTGCATGGGAATTATTATTTTTTTATCTCTCAACCTGTCCAAGAGGCCTGCTGCCCGCCGCAATTGCCGCCGGGCCGGCCCGCACCCTGCCATTGAGACTGAACGGGAATTATTATTTTTTTATCTCTCAACCTGTCCAAGAGGCCTGCTGCCCGCCGCAATCGCCGCCGGGCCGGCCCGCACCCTGCCATTGAGACTGAACGGGGATTATTTATTTTTTTAACTTGGCCGCCGGGCCGGGGCGGGCATCGCCCCCGGTACCTCCAGCCGCTACTATTTCCGCGGGCCGTGTTCCAACACTATTCACCCCGGCCAAGAGGCCTATTCCCCGGCCCGCACCCCGCCATTGAGACTGCACGGGAATTATTATTTTTTTATCTCTCAACCTGTCCAAGAGGCCTGCTGCCCGCCGCACTCGCCGCCGGGCCGGCCCGCACCCTGCCATTGAGACTGAACGGGAATTATTATTTTTTTATCTCTCAACCTGTCCAAGAGGCCTGCTGCCCGCCGCACTCGCCGCCGGGCCGGCCCGCACACTGCCATTGAGACTGAACGGGATTATTTATTTTTTTAACTTGGCCGCCGGGCCGGGGCGGGCATCGCCCCCGGTACCTCCAGCCGCTACTATTTCCGCGGGCCGTGTTCCAACACTATTCACCCCGGCCAAGAGGCCTATTCCCCGGCCCGCACCCCGCCATTGAGACTGCATGGGAATTATTCTTTTTTTATCTCTCAACCTGTCCAAGAGGCCTGCTGCCCGCCGCAATCGCCGCCGGGCCGGCCCGCACCCTGCCATTGAGACTGAACGGGGATTATTTATTTTTTTAACTTGGCCGCCGGGCCGGGGCGGGCATCGCCCCCGGTACCTCCAGACGCTACTATTTCCGCGGTCCGTGTTCCAACACTATTCACCCCGGCCAAGAGGCCTATTCCCCGGCCCGCACCCGGTCATTGAGACTGCACGGGAATTATTATTTTTTTATCTCTCAACCTGTCCAAGAGGCCTGCTGCCCGCCGCACTCGCCGCCGGGCCGGCCCGCACCCCGCCATTGAGACTGAACGGGATTATTTATTTTTTAAACTTGGCCGCCGGGCCGGGGCGGGCTTCGCCCCCGGTACCTCCAGCCGCTTCTATTTACGCGCGCCGTGTTCCAACACTATTCACCCCGGCCAAGAGGCCTATTCCCCGGCCCGCACCCCGCCATTGAGACTGAATGGGAATTATTATTTTTTTATCTCTCAACCTGTCCAAGAGGCCTGCTGCCCGCCGCAATCGCCGCCGGGCCGGCCCGCACCCTGCCATTGAGACTGAACGGGGATTATTTATTTTTTTAACTTGGCCGCCGGCCCGGGGCGGGCATCGCCCCCGGTACCTCCAGCCGCTACTATTTCCGCGGGCCGTGTTCCAACACTATTCACCCCGGCCAAGAGGCTTATTCCCCGGCCCGCACCCCGCCATTGAGACTGCATGGGAATTATTATATTTTTATCTCGCAACCTGTCCAAGAGGCCTGCTGCCCGCCGCAATCGCCGCCGGGCCGGCCCGCACCCCGCCATTGAGACTGAACGGGGATTATTATTTTTTTTAACTCGGCCTCCGGGCCGGGGCGGGCTTCGCCCCCGGTACCTCCAGCCGCTTCTATTTACGCGCGCCGCGTTCCAACATATTCACCCCGGCCAAGAGGCCTCTTCCCCGGCCATACTCGTCCGCCGGGCCGGCCCGCACCCCGCCATTGAGACTGCACGGGAATTATTATTTTTTTATCTCTCAACCTGTCCAAGAGGCCTGCTGCCCGCCGCAATGCCGCCGGGCCGGCCCGCACCCTGCCATTGAGACTGAACGGGGATTATTTATTTTTTTAACTTGGCCGCCGGCCCGGGGCGGGCATCGCCCCCGGTGCCTCCAGCCGCTACTATTTCCGCGGGCCGTGTTCCAACACCATTCACCCCGGCCAAGAGGCCTATTCCCCGGCCCGCACCCCGCCATTGAGACTGCATGGGAATTATCATTTTTTTATCTCTCAACCTGTCCAAGAGGCCTGCTGCCCGCCGCAATCGCCGCCGGGCCGGCCCGCACCCTGCCATTGAGACTGAACGGGGATTATTTATTTTTTTAACTTGGCCGCCGGGCCGGGGCGGGCATCGCGCCCGGTACCTCCAGCCGCTACTATTTCCGCGGGCCGTGTTCCAACACTATTCACCCCGGCCAAGAGGCCTATTCCCCGGCCCGCACCCCGCCATTGAGACTGCATGGGAATTATTCTTTTTTTATCTCTCAACCTGTCCAAGAGGCCTGCTGCCCGCCGCAATCGCCGCCGGGCCGGCCCGCACCCTGCCATTGAGACTGAACGGGGATTATTTATTTTTTTAACTTGGCCGCCGGGCCGGGGCGGGCATCGCCCCCGGTACCTCCAGACGCTACTATTTCCGCGGGCCGTGTTCCAACACTATTCACCCCGGCCAAGAGGCCTATTCCCCGGCCCGCACCCGGTCATTGAGACTGCACGGGAATTATTATTTTTTTATCTCTCAACCTGTCCAAGAGGCCTGCTGCCCGCCGCACTCGCCGCCGGGCCGGCCCGCACCCCGCCATTGAGACTGAACGGGGATTATTATTTTTTTTAACTCGGCCTCCGGGCCGGGGCGGGCTTCGCCCCCGGTACCTCCAGCCGCTTCTATTTACGCGCGCCGCGTTCCAACATATTCACCCCGGCCAAGAGGCCTATTCCCCGGCCCGCACCCCGCCATTAAGACTGCACGGGAATTATTATTTTTTTATCTCTCAACCTGTCCAAGAGGCCTGCTGCCCGCCGCACTCGCCGCCGGGCCGGCCCGCACCCCGCCATTGAGACAGAACGGGGATTATTATTTTTTTTAACTCGGCCTCCGGGCCGGGGCGGGCTTCGCCCCCGGTACCTCCAGCCGCTTCTATTTACGCGCGCCGCGTTCCAACATATTCACCCCGGCCAAGAGGCCTATTCCCCGGCCCGCACCCCGCCATTGAGACTGCATGGGAATTATTATTTTTTTATCTCTCAACCTGTCCAAGAGGCCTGCTGCCCGCCGCAATCGCCGCCGGGCCGGCCCGCACCCTGCCATTGAGACTGAACGGGAATTATTATTTTTTTATCTCTCAACCTGTCCAAGAGGCCTGCTGCCCGCCGCACTCGCCGCCGGGCCGGCCCGCACCCTGCCATTGAGACTGAACGGGGATTATTTATTTTTTTAACTTGGCCGCCGGCCCGGGGCGGGCATCGCCCCCGGTACCTCCAGCCGCTACTATTTCCGCGGGCCGTGTTCCAACACTATTCACCCCGGCCAAGAGGCCTATTCCCCGGCCCGCACCCCGCCATTGAGACTGCACGGGAATTATTATTTTTTTATCTCTCAACCTGTCCAAGAGGCCTGCTGCCCGCCGCAATCGCCGCCCGGCCGGCCCGCAACCTGCCATTGAGACTGAACGGGGATTATTTATTTTTTTAACTTGGCCGCCGGGCCGGGGCGGGCATCGCCCCCGGTACCTCCAGCCGCTACTATTTCCGCGGGCCGTGTTCCAACACTATTCACCCCGGCCAAGAGGCCTATTCCCCGGCCCGCACCCCGCCATTGAGACTGCACGGGAATTATTATTTTTTTATCTCTCAACCTGTCCAAGAGGCCTGCTGCCCGCCGCACTCGCCGCCGGGCCGGCCCGCACCCCGCCATTGAGACTGAACGGGGATTATTATTTTTTTTAACTCGGCCTCCGGGCCGGGGCGGGCTTCGCCCCCGGTACCTCCAGCCGCTTCTATTTACACGCGCCGCGTTCCAACATATTCACCCCGGCCAAGAGGCCTATTCCCCGGCCCGCACCCCGCCATTGAGACTGCATGGGAATTATTATTTTTTTATCTCTCAACCTGTCCAAGAGGCCTGCTGCCCGCCGCAATTGCCGCCGGGCCGGCCCGCACCCTGCCATTGAGACTGAACGGGAATTATTATTTTTTTATCTCTCAACCTGTCCAAGAGGCCTGCTGCCCGCCGCAATCGCCGCCGGGCCGGCCCGCACCCTGCCATTGAGACTGAACGGGGATTATTTATTTTTTTAACTTGGCCGCCGGGCCGGGGCGGGCATCGCCCCCGGTACCTCCAGCCGCTACTATTTCCGCGGGCCGTGTTCCAACACTATTCACCCCGGCCAAGAGGCCTATTCCCCGGCCCGCACCCCGCCATTGAGACTGCACGGGAATTATTATTTTTTTATCTCTCAACCTGTCCAAGAGGCCTGCTGCCCGCCGCACTCGCCGCCGGGCCGGCCCGCACCCTGCCATTGAGACTGAACGGGAATTATTATTTTTTTATCTCTCAACCTGTCCAAGAGGCCTGCTGCCCGCCGCACTCGCCGCCGGGCCGGCCCGCACACTGCCATTGAGACTGAACGGGGATTATTTATTTTTTTAACTTGGCCGCCGGGCCGGGGCGGGCATCGCCCCCGGTACCTCCAGCCGCTACTATTTCCGCGGGCCGTGTTCCAACACTATTCACCCCGGCCAAGAGGCCTATTCCCCGGCCCGCACCCCGCCATTGAGACTGCATGGGAATTATTCTTTTTTTATCTCTCAACCTGTCCAAGAGGCCTGCTGCCCGCCGCAATCGCCGCCGGGCCGGCCCGCACCCTGCCATTGAGACTGAACGGGGATTATTTATTTTTTTAACTTGGCCGCCGGGCCGGGGCGGGCATCGCCCCCGGTACCTCCAGACGCTACTATTTCCGCGGTCCGTGTTCCAACACTATTCACCCCGGCCAAGAGGCCTATTCCCCGGCCCGCACCCGGTCATTGAGACTGCACGGGAATTATTATTTTTTTATCTCTCAACCTGTCCAAGAGGCCTGCTGCCCGCCGCACTCGCCGCCGGGCCGGCCCGCACCCCGCCATTGAGACTGAACGGGATTATTTATTTTTTTAACTTGGCCGCCGGGCCGGGGCGGGCTTCGCCCCCGGTACCTCCAGCCGCTTCTATTTACGCGCGCCGTGTTCCAACACTATTCACCCCGGCCAAGAGGCCTATTCCCCGGCCCGCACCCCGCCATTGAGACTGAATGGGAATTATTATTTTTTTATCTCTCAACCTGTCCAAGAGGCCTGCTGCCCGCCGCAATCGCCGCCGGGCCGGCCCGCACCCTGCCATTGAGACTGAACGGGGATTATTTATTTTTTTAACTTGGCCGCCGGCCCGGGGCGGGCATCGCCCCCGGTACCTCCAGCCGCTACTATTTCCGCGGGCCGTGTTCCAACACTATTCACCCCGGCCAAGAGGCTTATTCCCCGGCCCGCACCCCGCCATTGAGACTGCATGGGAATTATTATATTTTTATCTCGCAACCTGTCCAAGAGGCCTGCTGCCCGCCGCAATCGCCGCCGGGCCGGCCCGCACCCCGCCATTGAGACTGAACGGGGATTATTATTTTTTTTAACTCGGCCTCCGGGCCGGGGCGGGCTTCGCCCCCGGTACCTCCAGCCGCTTCTATTTACGCGCGCCGCGTTCCAACATATTCACCCCGGCCAAGAGGCCTCTTCCCCGGCCACACTCGTCCGCCGGGCCGGCCCGCACCCCGCCATTGAGACTGCACGGGAATTATTATTTTTTTATCTCTCAACCTGTCCAAGAGGCCTGCTGCCCGCCGCAATGCCGCCGGGCCGGCCCGCACCCTGCCATTGAGACTGAACGGGGATTATTTATTTTTTTAACTTGGCCGCCGGCCCGGGGCGGGCATCGCCCCCGGTGCCTCCAGCCGCTACTATTTCCGCGGGCCGTGTTCCAACACCATTCACCCCGGCCAAGAGGCCTATTCCCCGGCCCGCACCCCGCCATTGAGACTGCATGGGAATTATCATTTTTTTTATCTCTCAACCTGTCCAAGAGGCCTGCTGCCCGCCGCAATCGCCGCCGGGCCGGCCCGCACCCTGCCATTGAGACTGAACGGGGATTATTTATTTTTTTAACTTGGCCGCCGGGCCGGGGCGGGCATCGCGCCCGGTACCTCCAGCCGCTACTATTTCCGCGGGCCGTGTTCCAACACTATTCACCCCGGCCAAGAGGCCTATTCCCCGGCCCGCACCCCGCCATTGAGACTGCATGGGAATTATTCTTTTTTTATCTCTCAACCTGTCCAAGAGGCCTGCTGCCCGCCGCAATCGCCGCCGGGCCGGCCCGCACCCTGCCATTGAGACTGAACGGGGATTATTTATTTTTTTAACTTGGCCGCCGGGCCGGGGCGGGCATCGCCCCCGGTACCTCCAGACGCTACTATTTCCGCGGGCCGTGTTCCAACACTATTCACCCCGGCCAAGAGGCCTATTCCCCGGCCCGCACCCGGTCATTGAGACTGCACGGGAATTATTATTTTTTTATCTCTCAACCTGTCCAAGAGGCCTGCTGCCCGCCGCACTCGCCGCCGGGCCGGCCCGCACCCCGCCATTGAGACTGAACGGGGATTATTATTTTTTTTAACTCGGCCTCCGGGCCGGGGCGGGCTTCGCCCCCGGTACCTCCAGCCGCTTCTATTTACGCGCGCCGCGTTCCAACATATTCACCCCGGCCAAGAGGCCTATTCCCCGGCCCGCACCCCGCCATTGAGACTGCACGGGAATTATTATTTTTTTATCTCTCAACCTGTCCAAGAGGCCTGCTGCCCGCCGCAATCGCCGCCGGGCCGGCCCGCACCCTGCCATTGAGACTGAACGGGAATTATTATTTTTTTATTTCTCAACCTGTCCAAGAGGCCTGCTGCCCGCCGCACTCGCCGCCGGGCCGGCCCGCACCCCGCCATTGAGACTGAACGGGGATTATTATTTTTTTTAACTCGGCCTCCGGGCCGGGGCGGGCTTCGCCCCCGGTACCTCCAGCCGCTTCTATTTACGCGCGCCGCGTTCCAACATATTCACCCCGGCCAAGAGGCCTCTTCCCCGGCCACACTCGTCCGCCGGGCCGGCCCGCACCCCGCCATTGAGACTGCACGGGAATTATTATTTTTTTATCTCTCAACCTGTCCAAGAGGCCTGCTGCCCGCCGCACTCGCCGCCGGGCCGGCCCGCACCCCGCCATTGAGACTGAACGGGGATTATTATTTTTTTTAACTCGGCCTCCGGGCCGGGGCGGGCTTCGCCCCCGGTACCTCCAGCCGCTTCTATTTACGCGCGCCCCGTTCCAACATATTCACCCCGGCCAAGAGGCCTCTTCCCCGGCCACACTCGTCCGCCGGGCCGGCCCGCACCCCGCCATTGAGACTGCACGGGAATTATTATTTTTATATCTCTCAACCTGTCCAAGAGGCCTGCTGCCCGCCGCAATCGCCGCCGGGCCGGCCCGCACCCTGCCATTGAGACTGAACGGGGATTATTTATTTTTTTAACTTGGCCGCCGGCCCGGGGCGGGCATCGCCCCCGGTACCTCCAGCCGCTACTATTTCCGCGGGCCGTGTTCCAACACTATTCACCCCGGCCAAGAGGCCTATTCCCCGGCCCGCACCCCGCCATTGAGACTGCATGGGAATTATTATTTTTTTATCTCTCAACCTGTCCAAGAGGCCTGCTGCCCGCCGCAATCGCCGCCGGGCCGGCCCGCACCCTGCCATTGAGACCGAACGGGGATTATTTATTTTTTTAACTTGGCCGCCGGGCCGGGGCGGGCATCGCCCCCGGTACCTCCAGCCGCTACTATTTCCGCGGGCCGTGTTCCAACACTATTCACCCCGGCCAAGAGGCCTATTCCCCGGCCCGCACCCCGCCATTGAGACTGCACGGGAATTATTATTTTTTTATCTCTCAACCTGTCCAAGAGGCCTGCTGCCCGCCGCAATCGCCGCCCGGCCGGCCCGCACCCTGCCATTGAGACTGAACGGGGATTATTTATTTTTTTAACTTGGCCGCCGGCCCGGGGCGGGCATCGCCCCCGGTACCTCCAGCCGCTACTATTTCCGCGGGCCGTGTTCCAACACTATTCACCCCGGCCAAGAGGCCTATTCCCCGGCCCGCACCCCGCCATTGAGACTGCATGGGAATTATTATTTTTTTATCTCTCAACCTGTCCAAGAGGCCTGCTGCCCGCCGCAATCGCCGCCGGGCCGGCCCGCACCCTGCCATTGAGACTGAACGGGGATTATTTATTTTTTTAACTTGGCCGCCGGGCCGGGGCGGGCATCGCCCCCGGTACCTCCAGCCGCTACTATTTCCGCGGGCCGTGTTCCAACACTATTCACCCCGGCCAAGAGGCCTATTCCCCGGCCCGCACCCCGCCATTGAGACTGCACGGGAATTATTATTTTTTTATCTCTCAACCTGTCCAAGAGGCCTGCTGCCCGCCGCAATCGCCGCCCGGCCGGCCCGCACCCTGCCATTGAGACTGAACGGGGATTATTTATTTTTTTAACTTGGCCGCCGGGCCGGGGCGGGCATCGCCCCCGGTACCTCCAGCCGCTACTATTTCCGCGGGCCGTGTTCCAACACTATTCACCCCGGCCAAGAGGCCTATTCCCCGGCCCGCACCCTGCCATTGAGACTGCACGGGAATTATTATTTTTTTATCTCTCAACCTGTCCAAGAGGCCTGCTGCCCGCCGCACTCGCCGCCGGGCCGGCCCGCACCCCGCCATTGAGACTGAACGGGGATTATTATTTTTTTTAACTCGGCCTCCGGGCCGGGGCGGGCTTCGCCCCCGGTACCTCCAGCCGCTTCTATTTACACGCGCCGCGTTCCAACATATTCACCCCGGCCAAGAGGCCTATTCCCCGGCCCGCACCCCGCCATTGAGACTGCATGGGAATTATTATTTTTTTATCTCTCAACCTGTCCAAGAGGCCTGCTGCCCGCCGCAATTGCCGCCGGGCCGGCCCGCACCCTGCCATTGAGACTGAACGGGAATTATTATTTTTTTATCTCTCAACCTGTCCAAGAGGCCTGCTGCCCGCCGCAATCGCCGCCGGGCCGGCCCGCACCCTGCCATTGAGACTGAACGGGGATTATTTATTTTTTTAACTTGGCCGCCGGGCCGGGGCGGGCATCGCCCCCGGTACCTCCAGCCGCTACTATTTCCGCGGGCCGTGTTCCAACACTATTCACCCCGGCCAAGAGGCCTATTCCCCGGCCCGCACCCCGCCATTGAGACTGCACGGGAATTATTATTTTTTTATCTCTCAACCTGTCCAAGAGGCCTGCTGCCCGCCGCACTCGCCGCCGGGCCGGCCCGCACCCCGCCATTGAGACTGAACGGGAATTATTATTTTTTTATCTCTCAACCTGTCCAAGAGGCCTGCTGCCCGCCGCACTCGCCGCCGGGCCGGCCCGCACCCTGCCATTGAGACTGAACGGGGATTATTTATTTTTTTAACTTGGCCGCCGGGCCGGGGCGGGCATCGCCCCCGGTACCTCCAGCCGCAACTATTTCCGCGGGCCGTGTTCCAACACTATTCACCCCGGCCAAGAGGCCTATTCCCCGGCCCGCACCCCGCCATTGAGACTGCACGGGAATTATTATTTTTTTATCTCTCAACCTGTCCAAGAGGCCTGCTGCCCCCCGCACTCGCCGCCGGGCCGGCCCGCACCCCGCCATTGAGACTGAACGGGGATTATTATTTTTTTTAACTCGGCCTCCGGGCCGGGGCGGGCTTCGCCCCCGGTACCTCCAGCCGCTTCTATTTACACGCGCCGCGTTCCAACATATTCACCCCGGCCAAGAGGCCTATTCCCCGGCCCGCACCCCGCCATTGAGACTGCACGGGAATTATTATTTTTTTATCTCTCAACCTGTCCAAGAGGCCTGCTGCCCGCCGCACTCGCCGCCGGGCCGGCCCGCACCCCGCCATTGAGACTGCACGGGAATTATTATTTTTATATCTCTCAACCTGTCCAAGAGGCCTGCTGCCCGCCGCAATCGCCGCCGGGCCGGCCCGCACCCTGCCATTGAGACTGAACGGGGATTATTTATTTTTTTAACTTGGCCGCCGGCCCGGGGCGGGCATCGCCCCCGGTACCTCCAGCCGCTACTATTTCCGCGGGCCGTGTTCCAACACTATTCACCCCGGCCAAGAGGCCTATTCCCCGGCCCGCACCCCGCCATTAAGACTGCACGGGAATTATTATTTTTTTATCTCTCAACCTGTCCAAGAGGCCTGCTGCCCGCCGCACTCGCCGCCGGGCCGGCCCGCACCCCGCCATTGAGACAGAACGGGGATTATTATTTTTTTTAACTCGGCCTCCGGGCCGGGGCGGGCTTCGCCCCCGGTACCTCCAGCCGCTTCTATTTACGCGCGCCGCGTTCCAACATATTCACCCCGGCCAAGAGGCCTATTCCCCGGCCCGCACCCCGCCATTGAGACTGCATGGGAATTATTATTTTTTTATCTCTCAACCTGTCCAAGAGGCCTGCTGCCCGCCGCAATCGCCGCCGGGCCGGCCCGCACCCTGCCATTGAGACTGAACGGGAATTATTATTTTTTTATCTCTCAACCTGTCCAAGAGGCCTGCTGCCCGCCGCACTCGCCGCCGGGCCGGCCCGCACCCTGCCATTGAGACTGAACGGGGATTATTTATTTTTTTAACTTGGCCGCCGGCCCGGGGCGGGCATCGCCCCCGGTACCTCCAGCCGCTACTATTTCCGCGGGCCGTGTTCCAACACTATTCACCCCGGCCAAGAGGCCTATTCCCCGGCCCGCACCCCGCCATTGAGACTGCACGGGAATTATTATTTTTTTATCTCTCAACCTGTCCAAGAGGCCTGCTGCCCGCCGCACTCGCCGCCGGTTCGGCCCGCACCCCGCCATTGAGACTGAACGGGGATTATTATTTTTTTTAACTCGGCCTCGGGCCGGGGCGGGCTTCGCCCCCGGTACCTCCAGCCGCTTCTATTTACGCGCGCCGCGTTCCAACATATTCACCCCGGCCAAGAGGCCTATTCCCCGGCCCGCACCCCGCCATTGAGACTGCATGGGAATTATTATTTTTTTATCTCTCAACCTGTCCAAGAGGCCTGCTGCCCGCCGCAATTGCCGCCGGGCCGGCCCGCACCCTGCCATTGAGACTGAACGGGAATTATTATTTTTTTATCTCTCAACCTGTCCAAGAGGCCTGCTGCCCGCCGCAATCGCCGCCGGGCCGGCCCGCACCCTGCCATTGAGACTGAACGGGGATTATTTATCTTTTTAACTTGGCCGCCGGGCCGGGGCGGGCATCGCCCCCGGTACCTCCAGCCGCTACTATTTCCGCGGGCCGTGTTCCAACACCATTCACCCCGGCCAAGAGGCCTATTCCCCGGCCACACTCGTCCGCCGGGCCGGCCCGCACCCCGCCATTGAGACTGCACGGGAATTATTATTTTTTTATCTCTCAACCTGTCCAAGAGGCCTGCTGCCCGCCGCACTCGCCGCCGGGCCGGCCCGCACCCCGCCATTGAGACTGAACGGGGATTATTATTTTTTTTAACTCGGCCTCCGGGCCGGGGCGGGCTTCGCCCCCGGTACCTCCAGCCGCTACTATTTCCGCGGGCCGTGTTCCAACACTATTCACCCCGGCCAAGAGGCCTATTCCCCGGCCCGCACCCCGCCATTGAGACTCCACGGGAATTATTATTTTTTTATCTCTCAACCTGTCCAAGAGGCCTGCTGCCCGCCGCACTCGCCGCCGGGCCGGCCCGCACCCTGCCATTGAGACTGAACGGGGATTATTTGTTTTTTTAACTCGGCCTCCGGGCCGGGGCGGGCTTCGCCCCCGGTACCTCCAGCCGCTTCTATTTACGCGCGCCGCGTTCCAACATATTCACCCCGGCCAAGAGGCCTATTCCCCGGCCCGCACCCCGCCATTGAGACTGCATGGGAATTATTATTTTTTTATCTCTCAAACTGTCCAAGAGGCCTACTGCCCGCCGCACTCGGCGCCGGGCCGGCCCGCACCCTGCCATTGAGACTGAATGGGGATTATTTATTTTTTTAACTTGGCCGCCGGCCCGGGGCGGGCATCGCCCCCGGTACCTCCAGCCGCTACTATTTCCGCGGGCCGTGTTCCAACACTATTCACCCCGGCCAAGAGGCCTATTCCCCGGCCCGCACCCCGCCATTGAGACTGCATGGGAATTATTATTTTTTTATCACTCAACCTGTCCAAGAGGCCTGCTGCCCGCCGCAATCGCCGCCGGGCCGGCCCGCACCCTGCCATTGAGACTGAACGGGGATTATTTATTTTTTTAACTTGGCCGCCGGGCCGTGGCGGGCATCGCCCCCGGTACCTCCAGCCGCTACTATTTCCGCGGGCCGTGTTCCAACACTATTCACCCCGGCCAAGAGGCCTATTCCCCGGCCCGCACCCCGCCATTGAGACTGCACGGGAATTATTATTTTTTTATCTCTCAACCTGTCCAAGAGGCCTGCTGCCCGCCGCACTCGCCGCCGGGCCGGCCCGCACCCTGCCATTGAGACTGAACGGGGATTATTTATTTTTTTAACTTGGCCGCCGGTCCGGGGCGGGCATCGCCCCCGGTACCTCCAGCCGCTACTATTTCCGCGGGCCGTGTTCCAACACTATTCACCCCGGCCAAGAGGCCTATTCCCCGGCCCGCACCCCGCCATTGAGACTGCATGGGAATTATTATTTTTTTATCTCTCAACCTGTCCAAGAGGCCTGCTGCCCGCCGCAATCGCCGCCGGGCCGGCCCGCACCCTGCCATTGAGACTGAACGGGGATTATTTATTTTTTTAACTTGGCCGCCGGGCCGGGGCAGGGCATCGCCCCCGGTACCTCCAGCCGCTACTATTTCCGCGGGCCGTGTTCCAACACTTTTCACCCCGGCCAAGAGGCCTATTCCCCGGCCCGCACCCCGCCATTGAGACTGCATGGGAATTATTATTTTTTTATCTCTCAACCTGTCCAAGAGGCCTGCTGCCCGCCGCAATCGCCGCCGGGCCGGCCCGCACCCTGCCATTGAGACTGAACGGGGATTATTTATTTTTTTAACTTGGCCGCCGGCCCGGGGCGGGCATCGCCCCCGGTACCTCCAGCCGCTACTATTTCCGCGGGCCGTGTTCCAACACTATTCACCCCGGCCAAGAGGCCTATTCCCCGGCCCGCACCCCGCCATTGAGACTGCACGGGAATTATTATTTTTTTATCTCTCAACCTGTCCAAGAGGCCTGCTGCCCGCCGCAATCGCCGCCGGGCCGGCCCGCACCCTGCCATTGAGACTGAACGGGGATTATTTATTTTTTTAACTTGGCCGCCGGGCCGGGGCAGGGCATCGCCCCCGGTACCTCCAGCCGCTACTATTTCCGCGGGCCGTGTTCCAACACTATTCACCCCGGCCAAGAGGCCTATTCCCCGGCCCGCACCCCGCCATTGAGACTCCATGGGAATTATTATTTTTTTATCTCTCAACCTGTCCAAGAGGCCTGCTGCCCGCCGCAATCGCCGCCGGGCCGGCCCGCACCCTGCCATTGAGACTGAACGGGGATTATTTATTTTTTTAACTTGGCCGCCGGCCCGGGGCGGGCATCGCCCCCGGTACCTCCAGCCGCTACTATTTCCGCGGGCCGTGTTCCAACACTATTCACCCCGGCCAAGAGGCCTATTCCCCGGCCCGCACCCCGCCATTGAGACTGCATGGGAATTATTATTTTTTTATCTCTCAACCTGTCCAAGAGGCCTGCTGCCCGCCGCAATCGCCGCCGGGCCGGCCCGCACCCTGCCATTGAGACTGAACGGGAATTATTATTTTTTTATCTCTCAACCTGTCCAAGAGGCCTGCTGCCCGCCGCACTCGCCGCCGGGCCGGCCCGCACACTGCCATTGAGACTGAACGGGGATTATTTATTTTTTTAACTTGGCCGCCGGGCCGGGGCGGGCATCGCCCCCGGTACCTCCAGCCGCTACTATTTCCGCGGGCCGTGTTCCAACACTATTCACCTCGGCCAAGAGGCCTATTCCCCGGCCCGCACCCCGCCATTGAGACTGCATGGGAATTATTCTTTTTTTATCTCTCAACCTGTCCAAGAGGCCTGCTGCCCGCCGCAATCGCCGCCGGGCCGGCCCGCACCCTGCCATTGAGACTGAACGGGGATTATTTATTTTTTTAACTTGGCCGCCGGGCCGGGGCGGGCATCGCCCCCGGTACCTCCAGACGCTACTATTTCCGCGGGCCGTGTTCCAACACTATTCACCCCGGCCAAGAGGCCTATTCCATGGCCCGCACCCGGTCATTGAGACTGCACGGGAATTATTATTTTTTTTATCTCTCAACCTGTCCAAGAGGCCTGCTGCCCGCCGCACTCGCCGCCGGGCCGGCCCGCACCCCGCCATTGAGACTGAACGGGATTATTTATTTTTTTAACTTGGCCGCCGGGCCGGGGCGGGCTTCGCCCCCGGTACCTCCAGCCGCTTCTATTTACGCGCGCCGTGTTCCAACACTATTCACCCCGGCCAAGAGGCCTATTCCCCGGCCCGCACCCCGCCATTGAGACTGCATGGGAATTATTATTTTTTTATCTCTCAACCTGTCCAAGAGGCCTGCTGCCCGCCGCAATCGCCGCCGGGCCGGCCCGCACCCTGCCATTGAGACTGAACGGGGATTATTTATTTTTTTAACTTGGCCGCCGGCCCGGGGCGGGCATCGCCCCCGGTACCTCCAGCCGCTACTATTTCCGCGGGCCGTGTTCCAACACTATTCACCCCGGCCAAGAGGCTTATTCCCCGGCCCGCACCCCGCCATTGAGACTGCATGGGAATTATTATATTTTTATCTCGCAACCTGTCCAAGAGGCCTGCTGCCCGCCGCAATCGCCGACGGGCCGGCCCGCACCCCGCCATTGAGACTGAACGGGGATTATTATTTTTTTTAACTCGGCCTCCGGGCCGGGGCGGGCTTCGCCCCCGGTACCTCCAGCCGCTTCTATTTACGCGCGCCGCGTTCCAACATATTCACCCCGGCCAAGAGGCCTCTTCCCCGGCCACACTCGTCCGCCGGGCCGGCCCGCACCCCGCCATTGAGACTGCACGGGAATTATTATTTTTTTATCTCTCAACCTGTCCAAGAGGCCTGCTGCCCGCCGCAATCGCCGCCGGGCCGGCCCGCACCCTGCCATTGAGACTGAACGGGGATTATTTATTTTTTTAACTTGGCCGCCGGCCCGGGGCGGGCATCGCCCCCGGTGCCTCCAGCCGCTACTATTTCCGCGGGCCGTGTTCCAACACTATTCACCCCGGCCAAGAGGCCTATTGCCCGGCCCGCACCCCGCCATTGAGACTGCATGGGAATTATTATTTTTTTATCTCTCAACCTGTCCAAGAGGCCTGCTGCCCGCCGCAATCGCCGCCGGGCCGGCCCGCACCCTGCCATTGAGACTGAACGGGGATTATTTATTTTTTTAACTTGGCCGCCGGGCCGGGGCGGGCATCGCCCCCGGTACCTCCAGCCGCTACTATTTCCGCGGGCCGTGTTCCAACACCATTCACCCCGGCCAAGAGGCCTATTCCCCGGCCACACTCGTCCGCCGGGCCGGCCCGCACCCCGCCATTGAGACTGCACGGGAATTATTATTTTTTTATCTCTCAACCTGTCCAAGAGGCCTGCTGCCCGCCGCACTCGCCGCCGGGCCGGCCCGCACCCCGCCATTGAGACTGAACGGGGATTATTATTTTTTTTAACTCGTCCTCCGGGCCGGGGCGGGCTTCGCCCCCGGTACCTCCAGCCGCTACTATTTCCGCGGGCCGTGTTCCAACACTATTCACCCCGGCCAAGAGGCCTATTCCCCGGCCCGCACCCCGCCATTGAGACTGCACGGGAATTATTATTTTTTTATCTCTCAACCTGTCCAAGAGGCCTGCTGCCCGCCGCACTCGCCGCCGGGCCGGCCCGCACCCTGCCATTGAGACTGAACGGGGATTATTTATTTTTTTAACTCGGCCTCCGGGCCGGGGCGGGCTTCGCCCCCGGTACCTCCAGCCGCTTCTATTTACGCGCGCCGCGTTCCAACATATTCACCCCGGCCAAGAGGCCTATTCCCCGGCCCGCACCCCGCCATTGAGACTGCACGGGAATTATTATTTTTTTATCTCTCAACCTGTCCAAGAGGCCTGCTGCCCGCCGCACTCGCCGCCGGGCCGGCCCGCACCCTGCCATTGAGACTGAACGGGGATTATTTATTTTTTTAACTCGGCCTCCGGGCCGGGGCGGGCTTCGCCCCCGGTACCTCCAGCCGCTTCTATTTACGCGCGCCGCGTTCCAACATATTCACCCCGGCCAAGAGGCCTATTCCCCGGCCCGCACCCCGCCATTGAGACTGCATGGGAATTATTATTTTTTTATCTCTCAAACTGTCCAAGAGGCCTACTGCCCGCCGCACTCGCCGCCGGGCCGGCCCGCACCCTGCCATTGAGACTGAACGGGGATTATTTATTTTTTTAACTCGGCCTCCGGGCCGGGGCGGGCTTCGCCCACGGTACCTCCAGCCGCTTCTATTTACGCGCGCCACGTTCCAACATATTCACCCCGGCCAAGAGGCCTATTCCCCGGCCCGCACCCCTCCATTGAGACTGCATGGGAATTATTATTTTTTTATCTCTCAACCTGTCCAAGAGGCCTGCTGCCCGCCGCACTCGCCGCCGGGCCGGCCCGCACCCTGCCATTGAGACTGAACGGGGATTATTTATTTTTTTAACTTGGCCGCCGGCCCGGGGCGGGCATCGCCCCCGGTACCTCCAGCCGCTACTATTTCCGCGGGCCGTGTTCCAACACTATTCACCCCGGCCAAGAGGCCTATTCCCCGGCCCGCACCCCGCCATTGAGACTGCATGGGAATTATTATTTTTTTATCTCTCAACCTGTCCAAGAGGCCTGCTGCCCGCCGCAATCGCCGCCGGGCCGGCCCGCACCCTGCCATTGAGACTGAACGGGGATTATTTATTTTTTTAACTTGGCCGCCGGGCCGTGGCGGGCATCGCCCCCGGTACCTCCAGCCGCTACTATTTCCGCGGGCCGTGTTCCAACACTATTCACCCCGGCCAAGAGGCCTATTCCCCGGCCCGCACCCCGCCATTGAGACTGCACGGGAATTATTATTTTTTTATCTCTCAACCTGTCCAAGAGGCCTGCTGCCCGCCGCACTCGCCGCCGGGCCGGCCCGCACCCTGCCATTGAGACTGAACGGGGATTATTTATTTTTTTAACTTGGCCGCCGGCCCGGGGCGGGCATCGCCCCCGGTACCTCCAGCCGCTACTATTTCCGCGGGCCGTGTTCCAACACTATTCACCCCGGCCAAGAGGCCTATTCCCCGGCCCGCACCCCGCCATTGAGACTGCATGGGAATTATTATTTTTTTATCTCTCAACCTGTCCAAGAGGCCTGCTGCCCGCCGCAATCGCCGCCGGGCCGGCCCGCACCCTGCCATTGAGACTGAACGGGGATTATTTATTTTTTTAACTTGGCCGCCGGGCCGGGGCAGGGCATCGCCCCCGGTACCTCCAGCCGCTACTATTTCCGCGGGCCGTGTTCCAACACTTTTCACCCCGGCCAAGAGGCCTATTCCCCGGCCCGCACCCCGCCATTGAGACTGCATGGGAATTATTATTTTTTTATCTCTCAACCTGTCCAAGAGGCCTGCTGCCCGCCGCAATCGCCGCCGGGCCGGCCCGCACCCTGCCATTGAGACTGAACGGGGATTATTTATTTTTTTAACTTGGCCGCCGGCCCGGGGCGGGCATCGCCCCCGGTACCTCCAGCCGCTACTATTTCCGCGGGCCGTGTTCCAACACTATTCACCCCGGCCAAGAGGCCTATTCCCCGGCCCGCACCCCGCCATTGAGACTCCATGGGAATTATTATTTTTTTATCTCTCAACCTGTCCAAGAGGCCTGCTGCCCGCCGCAATCGCCGCCGGGCCGGCCCGCACCCTGCCATTGAGACTGAACGGGGATTATTTATTTTTTTAACTTGGCCGCCGGCCCGGGGCGGGCATCGCCCCCGGTACCTCCAGCCGCTACTATTTCCGCGGGCCGTGTTCCAACACTATTCACCCCGGCCAAGAGGCCTATTCCCCGGCCCGCACCCCGCCATTGAGACTGCATGGGAATTATTATTTTTTTATCTCTCAACCTGTCCAAGAGGCCTGCTGCCCGCCGCAATCGCCGCCGGGCCGGCCCGCACCCTGCCATTGAGACTGAACGGGAATTATTATTTTTTTATCTCTCAACCTGTCCAAGAGGCCTGCTGCCCGCCGCACTCGCCGCCGGGCCGGCCCGCACCCTGCCATTGAGACTGAACGGGATTATTTATTTTTTTAACTTGGCCGCCGGCCCGGGGCGGGCATCGCCCCCGGTGCCTCCAGCCGCTACTATTTCCGCGGGCCGTGTTCCAACACCATTCACCCCGGCCAAGAGGCCTATTCGCCGGCCCGCACCCCGCCATTGAGACTGCACGGGAATTATTATTTTTTTATCTCTCAACCTGTCCAAGAGGCCTGCTGCCCGCCGCACTCGCCGCCGGGCCGGCCCGCACCCCGCCATTGAGACTGAACGGGGATTATTATTTTTTTTAAGTCGGCCTCCGGGCCGGGGCGGGCTTCGCCCCCGGTACCTCCAGCCGCTTCTATTTACGCGCCCCGCGTTCCAACATATTCACCCCGGCCAAGAGGCCTCTTCCCCGGCCACACTCGTCCGCCGGGCCGGCCCGCACCCCGCCATTGAGATTGCACGGGAATTATTATTTTTTTATCTCCCAACCTGTCCAAGAGGCCTGCTGCCCGCCGCAATCGCCGCCGGGCCGGCCCGCACCCTGCCATTGAGACTGAACGGGGATTATTTATTTTTTTAACTTGGCCGCCGGCCCGGGGCGGGCATCGCCCCCGGTACCTCCAGCCGCTACTATTTCCGCGGGCCGTGTTCCAACACTATTCACCCCGGCCAAGAGGCCTATTCCCCGGCCCGCACCCCGCCATTGAGACTGCACGGGAATTATTATTTTTTTATCTCTCAACCTGTCCAAGAGGCCTGCTGCCCGCCGCACTCGCCGCCGGGCCGGCCCGCACCCCGCCATTGAGACTGCACGGGAATTATTATTTTTTTATCCCTCAACCTGTCCAAGAGGCCTGCTGCCCGCCGCAATCGCCGCCGGGCCGGCCCGCACCCTGCCATTGAGACTGAACGGGGATTATTTATTTTTTTAACTTGGCCGCCGGGCCGGGGCGGGCATCGCCCCCGGTACCTCCAGCCGCTACTATTTCCGCGGGCCGTGTTCCAACACTATTCACCCCGGCCAAGAGGCCTATTCCCCGGCCCGCACCCCGCCATTGAGACTGCACGGGAATTATTAATTTTTTATCTCTCAACCTGTCCAAGAGGCCTGCTGCCCGCCGCAATCGCCGCCGGGCCGGCCCGCACCCCGCCATTGAGACTGAACGGGGATTATTTTTTTTTTTAACTCGGCCTCCGGGCCGGGGCGGGCTTCGCCCCCGGTACCTCCAGCCGCTTCTATTTACGCGCGCCGCGTTCCAACATATTCACCCCGGCCAAGAGGCCTCTTCCCCGGCCACACTCGTCCGCCGGGCCGGCCCGCACCCCGCCATTGAGACTGCACGGGAATTATTATTTTTATATCTCTCAACCTGTCCAAGAGGCCTGCTGCCCGCCGCAATCGCCGCCTGGCCGGCCCGCACCCTGCCATTGAGACTGAACGGGGATTATTTATTTTTTTAACTTGGCCGCCGGGCCGGGGCGGGCATCGCCCCCGGTACCTCCAGCCGCTACTATTTCCGCGGGCCGTGTTCCAACACTATTCACCCCGGCCAAGAGGCCTATTCCCCGGCCCGCACCCCGCCATTGAGACTGCACGGGAATTATTATTTTTTTATCTCTCAACCTGTCCAAGAGGCCTGCTGCCCGCCGCACTCGCCGCCGGGCCGGCCCGCACCCCGCCATTGAGACTGAACGGGGATTTTTTTTTTTTTAACTCGGCCTCTGGCCGGGGCGGGCTTCGCCCCCGGTACCTCCAGCCGCTTCTATTTACGCGCGCCGCGTTCCAACATATTCACCCCGGCCAAGAGGCCTCTTCCCCGGCCACACTCGTCCGCCGGGCCGGCCCGCACCCCGCCATTGAGACTGCACGGGAATTATTATTTTTTTATCTCTCAACCTGTCCAAGAGGCCTGCTGCCCGCCGCACTCGCCGCCGGGCCGGCCCGCACCCCGCCATTGAGACTGCATGGGAATTATTATTTTTTTATCTCTCAACCTGTCCAAGAGAACTGCTGCCCGCCGCAATCGCCGCCGGGCCGGCCCGCACCCTGCCATTGAGACTGAACGGGGATTATTTATTTTTTTAACTTGGCCGCCGGCCCGGGGCGGGTTTCGCCCCCGGTACCTCCAGCCGCTACTATTTCCGCGGGCCGTGTTCCAACACTATTCACCCCGGCCAAGAGGCCTATTCCCCGGCCCGCACCCCGCCATTGAGACTGCACGGGAATTATTATTTTTTTATCTCTCAACCTGTCCAAGAGGCCTGCTGCCCGCCGCACTCGCCGCCGGGCCGGCCCGCACCCCGCCATTGAGACTGAACGGGGATTTTTTTTTTTTTTTAACTCGGCCTCCGGGCCGGGGCGGGCTTCGCCCCCGGTACCTCCAGCCGCTTCTATTTACGCGCGCCGCGTTCCAACATATTCACCCCGGCCAAGAGGCCTCTTCCCCGGCCACAGTCGTCCGCCGGGCCGGTCCGCACCCCGCCATTGAGACTGCACGGGAATTATTATTTTTTTATCTCTCAACCTGTCCAAGAGGCCTGCTGCCCGCCGCAATCGCCGCCGGGCCGGCCCGCACCCTGCCATTGAGACTGAACGGGGATTATTTATTTTTTTAACTTGGCCGCCGGCCCGGGGCGGGCATCGCCCCCTGTACCTCCAGCCGCTACTATTTCCGCGGGCCGTGTTCCAACACTATTCAGCCCGGCCAAGAGGCCTATTCCCCGGCCCGCACCCCGCCATTGAGACTGCATGGGAATTATTATTTTTTTATCTCTCAACCTGTCCAAGAGGCCTGCTGCCCGCCGCAATCGCCGCCGGGCCGGCCCGCACCCCGCCATTGAGACTGAACGGGGATTATTATTTTTTTTAACTCGGCCTCCGGGCCGGGGCGGGCTTCGCCCCCGGTACCTCCAGCCGCTTCTATTTACGCGCGCCGCGTTCCAACATATTCACCCCGGCCAAGAGGCCTCTTCCCCGGCCACACGCGGCCGCCGGGCCGGCCCGCACCCCGCCATTGAGACTGCACGGGAATTATTATTTTTTTATCTCTCAACCTGTCCAAGAGGCCTGCTGCCCGCCGGACTCACCGCCGGGCCAGCCCGCACCCCGCCATTGAGACTGCATGGGAATTATTATTTTTTTATCTCTCAACCTGTCCAAGAGGCCTGCTGCCCGCCGCACTCGCCGCCGGGCCGGCCCGCACCCCGCCATTGAGACTGAACGGGGATTATTATTTTTTTTAACTCGGCCTCCGGGCCGGGGCGGGCTTCGCCCCAGTTACCTCCAGCCGCTTCTATTTACGCGCGCCGCGTTCCAACATATTCACCCCGGCCAAGAGGCCTCTTCCCCGGCCACAGTCGTCCGCCGGGCTGGCCCGCACCCCGCCATTGAGACTGCACGGGAATTATTATTTTTTTATCCCTCAACCTGTCCAAGAGGCCTGCTGCCCGCCGCAATCGCCGCCGGGCCGGCCCGCACCCTGCCATTGAGACTGAACGGGGATTATTTATTTTTTTAACTTGGCCGCCGGCCCGGGGCGGGCATCGCCCCCGGTACCTCCAGCCGCTACTATTTCCGCGGGCCGTGTTCCAACACTATTCAGCCCGGCCAAGAGGCCTATTCCCCGGCCCGCACCCCGCCATTGAGACTGCATGGGAATTATTATTTTTTTATCTCTCAACCTGTCCAAGAGGCCTGCTGCCCGCCGCAATCGCCGCCGGGCCGGCCCGCACCCTGCCATTGAGACTGAACGGGGATTATTTATTTTTTTAACTTGGCCGCCGGCCCGGGGCGGGCATCGCCCCCGGTACCTCCAGCCGCTACTATTTCCGCGGGCCGTGTTCCAACACTATTCAGCCCGGCCAAGAGGCCTATTCCCCGGCCCGCACCCCGCCATTGAGACTGCATGGGAATTATTATTTTTTTATCTCTCAACCTGTCCAAGAGGCCTGCTGCCCGCCGCAATCGCCGCCGGGCCGGCCCGCACCCCGCCATTGAGACTGAACGGGGATTATTATTTTTTTTAACTCGGCCTCCGGGCCGGGGCGGGCTTCGCCCCCGGTACCTCCAGCCGCTTCTATTTACGCGCGCCGCGTTCCAACATATTCACCCCGGCCAAGAGGCCTCTTCCCCGGCCACACGCGGCCGCCGGGCCGGCCCGCACCCCGCCATTGAGACTGCACGGGAATTATTATTTTTTTATCTCTCAACCTGTCCAAGAGGCCTGCTGCCCGCCGGACTCACCGCCGGGCCAGCCCGCACCCCGCCATTGAGACTGCATGGGAATTATTATTTTTTTATCTCTCAACCTGTCCAAGAGGCCTGCTGCCCGCCGCAATCGCCGCCGGGCCGGCCCGCACCCTGCCATTGAGACTGAACGGGGATTGTTTATTTTTTTAACTTGGCCGCCGGGCCGGGGCGGGCATCGCCCCCGGTACCTCCAGCCGCTACTATTTCCGCGGGCTGCGTTCCAACACTATTCACCCCGGCCAAGAGGCCTATTCCCCGGCCCGCACCCCGCCATTGAGACTGCACGGGAATTATTATTTTTTTATCTCTCAACCTGTCCAAGACGCCTGCTGCCCGCCGCACTCGCCGCCGGGCAGGCCCGCACCCCGCCATTGAGACTGCACGGGAATTATTATTTTTTTATCTCTCAACCTGTCCAAGAGGCCTGCTGCCCGCCGGACTCACCGCCGGGCCAGCCCGCACCCCGCCATTGAGACTGCATGGGAATTATTATTTTTTTATCTCTCAACCTGTCCAAGAGGCCTGCTGCCCGCCGCAATCGCCGCCGGGCCGGCCCGCACCCTGCCATTGAGACTGAACGGGGATTATTTATTTTTTTAACTTGGCCGCCGGGCCGGGGCGGGCATCGCCCCCGGTACCTCCAGCCGCTACTATTTCCGCGGGCCGTGTTCCAACACTATTCACCCCGGCCAAGAGGCCTATTCCCCGGCCCGCACCCCGCCATCGAGACTGCACGGGAATTATTAATTTTTTATCTCGCAACCTGTCCAAGAGGCCTGCTGCCCGCCGCAATCGCCGCCGGGCCGGCCCGCACCCCGCCATTGAGACTGAACGGGGATTATTATTTTTTTTAACTCGGCCTCCGGGCCGGGGCGGGCTTCGCCCCCGGTACCTCCAGCCGCTTCTATTTACGCGCGCCGCGTTCCAACATATTCACCCCGGCCAAGAGGCCTCTTCCCCGGCCACACTCGTCCGCCGGGCCGGCCCGCACCCCGCCATTGAGACTGCACGGGAATTATTATTTTTATATCTCTCAACCTGTCCAAGAGGCCTGCTGCCCGCCGCAATCGCCGCCTGGCCGGCCCGCACCCTGCCATTGAGACTGAACGGGGATTATTTATTTTTTTAACTTGGCCGCCGGGCCGGGGCGGGCATCGCCCCCGGTACCTCCAGCCGCTACTATTTCCGCGGGCCGTGTTCCAACACTATTCACCCCGGCCAAGAGGCCTATTCCCCGGCCCGCACCCCGCCATTGAGACTGCACGGGAATTATTATTTTTTTATCTCTCAACCTGTCCAAGAGGCCTGCTGCCCGCCGCACTCGCCGCCGGGCCGGCCCGCACCCTGCCATTGAGACTGAACGGGGATTATTATTTTTTTTAACTCGGCCTCCGGGCCGGGGCGGGCTTCGCCCCCGGTACTTCCAGCCGCTTCTATTTACGCGCGCCGCGTTCCAACATATTCACCCCGGCCAAGAGGCCTATTCCCCGGCCCGCACCCCGCCATTGAGACTGCATGGGAATTATTATTTTTTTATCTCTCAACCTGTCCAAGAGGCCTGCTGCCCGCCGGACTCACCGCCGGGCCAGCCCGCACCCCGCCATTGAGACTGCATGGGAATTATTATTTTTTTATCTCTCAACCTGTCCAAGAGGCCTGCTGCCCGCCGCAATCGCCGCCGGGCCGGCCCGCACCCTGCCATTGAGACTGAACGGGGATTGTTTATTTTTTTAACTTGGCCGCCGGGCCGGGGCGGGCATCGCCCCCGGTACCTCCAGCCGCTACTATTTCCGCGGGCTGCGTTCCAACACTATTCACCCCGGCCAAGAGGCCTATTCCCCGGCCCGCACCCCGCCATTGAGACTGCACGGGAATTATTATTTTTTTATCTCTCAACCTGTCCAAGACGCCTGCTGCCCGCCGCACTCGCCGCCGGGCAGGCCCGCACCCCGCCATTGAGACTGCACGGGAATTATTATTTTTTTATCTCTCAACCTGTCCAAGAGGCCTGCTGCCCGCCGGACTCACCGCCGGGCCAGCCCGCACCCCGCCATTGAGACTGCATGGGAATTATTATTTTTTTATCTCTCAACCTGTCCAAGAGGCCTGCTGCCCGCCGCAATCGCCGCCGGGCCGGCCCGCACCCTGCCATTGAGACTGAACGGGGATTATTTATTTTTTTAACTTGGCCGCCGGGCCGGGGCGGGCATCGCCCCCGGTACCTCCAGCCGCTACTATTTCCGCGGGCCGTGTTCCAACACTATTCACCCCGGCCAAGAGGCCTATTCCCCGGCCCGCACCCCGCCATCGAGACTGCACGGGAATTATTAATTTTTTATCTCTCAACCTGTCCAAGAGGCCTGCTGCCCGCCGCAATCGCCGCCGGGCCGGCCCGCACCCCGCCATTGAGACTGAACGGGGATTATTATTTTTTTTAACTCGGCCTCCGGGCCGGGGCGGGCTTCGCCCCCGGTACCTCCAGCCGCTTCTATTTACGCGCGCCGCGTTCCAACATATTCACCCCGGCCAAGAGGCCTCTTCCCCGGCCACACTCGTCCGCCGGGCCGGCCCGCACCCCGCCATTGAGACTGCACGGGAATTATTATTTTTATATCTCTCAACCTGTCCAAGAGGCCTGCTGCCCGCCGCAATCGCCGCCTGGCCGGCCCGCACCCTGCCATTGAGACTGAACGGGGATTATTTATTTTTTTAACTTGGCCGCCGGGCCGGGGCGGGCATCGCCCCCGGTACCTCCAGCCGCTACTATTTCCGCGGGCCGTGTTCCAACACTATTCACCCCGGCCAAGAGGCCTATTCCCCGGCCCGCACCCCGCCATTGAGACTGCACGGGAATTATTATTTTTTTATCTCTCAACCTGTCCAAGAGGCCTGCTGCCCGCCGCACTCGCCGCCGGGCCGGCCCGCACCCCGCCATTGAGACTGAACGGGGATTTTTTTTTTTTTAACTCGGCCTCCGGCCGGGGCGGGCTTCGCCCCCGGTACCTCCAGCCGCTTCTATTTACGCGCGCCGCGTTCCAACATATTCACCCCGGCCAAGAGGCCTCTTCCCCGGCCACACTCGTCCGCCGGGCCGGCCCGCACCCCGCCGTTGAGACTGCACGGGAATTATTATTTTTTTATCTCTCAACCTGTCCAAGAGGCCTGCTGCCCGCCGCACTCGCCGCCGGGCCGGCCCGCACCCCGCCATTGAGACTGCACGGGAATTATTATTTTTTTATCCCTCAACCTGTCCAAGAGGCCTGCTGCCCGCCGCAATCGCCGCCGGGCCGGCCCGCACCCTGCCATTGAGACTGAACGGGGATTATTTATTTTTTTAACTTGGCCGCCGGCCCGGGGCGGGCATCGCCCCCGGTACCTCCAGCCGCTACTATTTCCGCGGGCCGTGTTCCAACACTATTCAGCCCGGCCAAGAGGCCTATTCCCCGGCCCGCACCCCGCCATTGAGACTGCATGGGAATTATTATTTTTTTATCTCTCAACCTGTCCAAGAGGCCTGCTGCCCGCCGCAATCGCCGCCGGGCCGGCCCGCACCCCGCCATTGAGACTGAACGGGGATTATTATTTTTTTTAACTCGGCCTCCGGGCCGGGGCGGGCTTCGCCCCCGGTACCTCCAGCCGCTTCTATTTACGCGCGCCGCGTTCCAACATATTCACCCCGGCCAAGAGGCCTCTTCCCCGGCCACACGCGGCCGCCGGGCCGGCCCGCACACCGCCATTGAGACTGCACGGGAATTATTATTTTTTTATCTCTCAACCTGTCCAAGAGGCCTGCTGCCCGCCGGACTCACCGCCGGGCCAGCCCGCACCCCGCCATTGAGACTGCATGGGAATTATTATTTTTTTATCTCTCAACCTGTCCAAGAGGCCTGCTGCCCGCCGCACTCGCCGCCGGGCCGGCCCGCACCCCGCCATTGAGACTGAACGGGGATTATTTTTTTTTTTAACTCGGCCTCCGGGCCGGGGCGGGCTTCGCCCCAGTTACCTCCAGCCGCTTCTATTTACGCGCGCCGCGTTCCAACATATTCACCCCGGCCAAGAGGCCTCTTCCCCGGCCACAGTCGTCCGCCGGGCTGGCCCGCACCCCGCCATTGAGACTGCACGGGAATTATTATTTTTTTATCCCTCAACCTGTCCAAGAGGCCTGCTGCCCGCCGCAATCGCCGCCGGGCCGGCCCGCACCCTGCCATTGAGACTGAACGGGGATTATTTATTTTTTTAACTTGGCCGCCGGCCCGGGGCGGGCATCGCCCCCGGTACCTCCAGCCGCTACTATTTCCGCGGGCCGTGTTCCAACACTATTCAGCCCGGCCAAGAGGCCTATTCCCCGGCCCGCACCCCGCCATTGAGACTGCATGGGAATTATTATTTTTTTATCTCTCAACCTGTCCAAGAGGCCTGCTGCCCGCCGCAATCGCCGCCGGGCCGGCCCGCACCCCGCCATTGAGACTGAACGGGGATTATTATTTTTTTTAACTCGGCCTCCGGGCCGGGGCGGGCTTCGCCCCCGGTACCTCCAGCCGCTTCTATTTACGCGCGCCGCGTTCCAACATATTCACCCCGGCCAAGAGGCCTCTTCCCCGGCCACACGCGGCCGCCGGGCCGGCCCGCACCCCGCCATTGAGACTGCACGGGAATTATTATTTTTTTATCTCTCAACCTGTCCAAGAGGCCTGCTGCCCGCCGGACTCACCGCCGGGCCAGCCCGCACCCCGCCATTGAGACTGCATGGGAATTATTATTTTTTTATCTCTCAACCTGTCCAAGAGGCCTGCTGCCCGCCGCAATCGCCGCCGGGCCGGCCCGCACCCTGCCATTGAGACTGAACGGGGATTGTTTATTTTTTTAACTTGGCCGCCGGGCCGGGGCGGGCATCGCCCCCGGTACCTCCAGCCGCTACTATTTCCGCGGGCTGCGTTCCAACACTATTCACCCCGGCCAAGAGGCCTATTCCCCGGCCCGCACCCCGCCATTGAGACTGCACGGGAATTATTATTTTTTTATCTCTCAACCTGTCCAAGACGCCTGCTGCCCGCCGCACTCGCCGCCGGGCAGGCCCGCACCCCGCCATTGAGACTGCACGGGAATTGTTATTTTTTTATCTCTCAACCTGTCCAAGAGGCCTGCTGCCCGCCGGACTCACCGCCGGGCCAGCCCGCACCCCGCCATTGAGACTGCATGGGAATTATTATTTTTTTATCTCTCAACCTGTCCAAGAGGCCTGCTGCCCGCCGCAATCGCCGCCGGGCCGGCCCGCACCCTGCCATTGAGACTGAACGGGGATTATTTATTTTTTTAACTTGGCCGCCGGGCCGGGGCGGGCATCGCCCCCGGTACCTCCAGCCGCTACTATTTCCGCCGGCCGTGTTCCAACACTATTCACCCCGGCCAAGAGGCCTATTCCCCGGCCCGCACCCCGCCATCGAGACTGCACGGGAATTATTAATTTTTTATCTCTCAACCTGTCCAAGAGGCCTGCTGCCCGCCGCAATCGCCGCCGGGCCGGCCCGCACCCCGCCATTGAGACTGAACGGGGATTATTATTTTTTTTAACTCGGCCTCCGGGCCGGGGCGGGCTTCGCCTCCGGTACCTCCAGCCGCTTCTATTTACGCGCGCCGCGTTCCAACATATTCACCCCGGCCAAGAGGCCTCTTCCCCGGCCACACTCGTCCGCCGGGCCGGCCCGCACCCCGCCATTGAGACTGCACGGGAATTATTATTTTTATATCTCTCAACCTGTCCAAGAGGCCTGCTGCCCGCCGCAATCGCCGCCTGGCCGGCCCGCACCCTGCCATTGAGACTGAACGGGGATTATTTATTTTTTTAACTTGGCCGCCGGGCCGGGGCGGGCATCGCCCCCGGTACCTCCAGCCGCTACTATTTCCGCGGGCCGTGTTCCAACACTATTCACCCCGGCCAAGAGGCCTATTCCCCGGCCCGCACCCCGCCATTGAGACTGCACGGGAATTATTATTTTTTTATCTCTCAACCTGTCCAAGAGGCCTGCTGCCCGCCGCACTCGCCGCCGGGCCGGCCCGCACCCCGCCATTGAGACTGAACGGGGATTTTTTTTTTTTTTAACTCGGCCTCCGGGCCGGGGCGGGCTTCGCCCCCGGTACCTCCAGCCGCTTCTATTTACGCGCGCCGCGTTCCAACATATTCACCCCGGCCAAGAGGCCTCTTCCCCGGCCACACTCGTCCGCCGGGCCGGCCCGCACCCCGCCATTGAGACTGCACGGGAATTATTATTTTTTTATCTCTCAACCTGTCCAAGAGGCCTGCTGCCCGCCGCACTCGCCGCCGGGCCGGCCCGCACCCCGCCATTGAGACTGAACGGGGATTATTATTTTTTTTAACTCGGCCTCCGGGCCGGGGCGGGCTTCGCCCCAGTTACCTCCAGCCGCTTCTATTTACGCGCGCCGCGTTCCAACATATTCACCCCGGCCAAGAGGCCTCTTCCCCGGCCACAGTCGTCCGCCGGGCCGGCCCGCACCCCGCCATTGAGACTGCACGGGAATTATTATTTTTTTATCCCTCAACCTGTCCAAGAGGCCTGCTGCCCGCCGCAATCGCCGCCGGGCCGGCCCGCACCCTGCCATTGAGACTGAACGGGGATTATTTATTTTTTTAACTTGGCCGCCGGCCCGGGGCGGGCATCGCCCCCGGTACCTCCAGCCGCTACTATTTCCGCGGGCCGTGTTCCAACACTATTCAGCCCGGCCAAGAGGCCTATTCCCCGGCCCGCACCCCGCCATTGAGACTGCATGGGAATTATTATTTTTTTATCTCTCAACCTGTCCAAGAGGCCTGCTGCCCGCCGCAATCGCCGCCGGGCCGGCCCGCACCCCGCCATTGAGACTGAACGGGGATTATTATTTTTTTTAACTCGGCCTCCGGGCCGGGGCGGGCTTCGCCCCCGGTACCTCCAGCCGCTTCTATTTACGCGCGCCGCTTTCCAACATATTCACCCCGGCCAAGAGGCCTCTTCCCCGGCCACACGCGGCCGCCGGGCCGGCCCGCACCCCGCCATTGAGACTGCACGGGAATTATTATTTTTTTATCTCTCAACCTGTCCAAGAGGCCTGCTGCCCGCCGGACTCACCGCCGGGCCAGCCCGCACCCCGCCATTGAGACTGCATGGGAATTATTATTTTTTTATCTCTCAACCTGTCCAAGAGGCCTGCTGCCCGCAGCAATCGCCGCCGGGCCGGCCCGCACCCTGCCATTGAGACTGAACGGGGATTGTTTATTTTTTTAACTTGGCCGCCGGGCCGGGGCGGGCATCGCCCCCGGTACCTCCAGCCGCTACTATTTCCGCGGGCTGCGTTCCAACACTATTCACCCCGGCCAAGAGGCCTATTCCCCGGCCCGCACCCCGCCATTGAGACTGCACGGGAATTATTATTTTTTTATCTCTCAACCTGTCCAAGACGCCTGCTGCCCGCCGCACTCGCCGCCGGGCAGGCCCGCACCCCGCCATTGAGACTGCACGGGAATTATTATTTTTTTATCTCTCAACCTGTCCAAGAGGCCTGCTGCCCGCCGGACTCACCGCCGGGCCAGCCCGCACCCCGCCATTGAGACTGCATGGGAATTATTATTTTTTTATCTCTCAACCTGTCCAAGAGGCCTGCTGCCCGCCGCAATCGCCGCCGGGCCGGCCCGCACCCTGCCATTGAGACTGAACGGGATTGTTTATTTTTTTAACTTGGCCGCTGGGCCGGGGCGGGCATCGCCCCCGGTACCTCCAGCCGCTACTATTTCCGCGGGCCACGTTCCAACACTATTCACCCCGGCCAAGAGGCCTATTCCCCGGCCCGCACCCCGCCATTGAGACTGCACGGGAATTATTATTTTTTTATCTCTCAACCTGTCCAAGAGGCCTGCTGCCCGCCGCACTCGCCGCCGGGCCGGCCCGCACCCCGCCATTGAGACTGAACGGGGATTATTATTTTTTTTAACTCGGCCTCCGGGCCGGGGCGGGCTTCGCCCCAGTTACCTCCAGCCGCTTCTATTTACGCGCGCCGCGTTCCAACATATTCACCCCGGCCAAGAGGCCTCTTCCCCGGCCACAGTCGTCCGCCGGGCCGGTCCGCACCCCGCCATTGAGACTGCACGGGAATTATTATTTTTTTATCCCTCAACCTGTCCAAGAGGCCTGCTGCCCGCCGCAATCGCCGCCGGGCCGGCCCGCACCCTGCCATTGAGACTGAACGGGGATTATTTATTTTTTTAACTTGGCCGCCGGCCCGGGGCGGGCATCGCCCCCGGTACCTCCAGCCGCTACTATTTCCGCGGGCCGTGTTCCAACACTATTCAGCCCGGCCAAGAGGCCTATTCCCCGGCCCGCACCCCGCCATTGAGACTGCATGGGAATTATTATTTTTTTATCTCTCAACCTGTCCAAGAGGCCTGCTGCCCGCCGCAATCGCCGCCGGGCCGGCCCGCACCCCGCCATTGAGACTGAACGGGGATTATTATTTTTTTTAACTCGGCCTCCGGGCCGGGGCGGGCTTCGCCCCCGGTACCTCCAGCCGCTTCTATTTACGCGCGCCGCGTTCCAACATATTCACCCCGGCCAAGAGGCCTCTTCCCCGGCCACACGCGGCCGCCGGGCCGGCCCGCACCCCGCCATTGAGACTGCACGGGAATTATTATTTTTTTTATCTCTCAACCTGTCCAAGAGGCCTGCTGCCCGCCGGACTCACCGCCGGGCCAGCCCGCACCCCGCCATTGAGACTGCATGGGAATTATTATTTTTTTATCTCTCAACCTGTCCAAGAGGCCTGCTGCCCGCAGCAATCGCCGCCGGGCCGGCCCGCACCCTGCCATTGAGACTGAACGGGGATTGTTTATTTTTCTAACTTGGCCGCCGGGCCGGGGCGGGCATCGCCCCCGGTACCTCCAGCCGCTACTATTTCCGCGGGCTGCGTTCCAACACTATTCACCCCGGCCAAGAGGCCTATTCCCCGGCCCGCACCCCGCCATTGAGACTGCACGGGAATTATTATTTTTTTATCTCTCAACCTGTCCAAGACGCCTGCTGCCCGCCGCACTCGCCGCCGGGCAGGCCCGCACCCCGCCATTGAGACTGCACGGGAATTATTATTTTTTTATCTCTCAACCTGTCCAAGAGGCCTGCTGCCCGCCGGACTCACCGCCGGGCCAGCCCGCACCCCGCCATTGAGACTGCATGGGAATTATTATTTTTTTATCTCTCAACCTGTCCAAGAGGCCTGCTGCCCGCCGCAATCGCCGCCGGGCCGGCCCGCACCCTGCCATTGAGACTGAACGGGATTGTTTATTTTTTTAACTTGGCCGCTGGGCCGGGGCGGGCATCGCCCCCGGTACCTCCAGCCGCTACTATTTCCGCGGGCCACGTTCCAACACTATTCACCCCGGCCAAGAGGCCTATTCCCCGGCCCGCACCCCGCCATTGAGACTGCACGGGAATTATTATTTTTTTATCTCTCAACCTGTCCAAGAGGCCTGCTGCCCGCCGCACTCGCCGCCGGGCCGGCCCGCACCCCGCCATTGAGACTGAACGGGGATTATTATTTTTTTTTAACTCGGCCTCCGGGCCGGGGCGGGCTTCGCCCCCGGTACCTCCAGCCGCTTCTATTTACGCGCGCCGCGTTCCAACATATTCACCCCGGCCAAGAGGCCTCTTCCCCGGCCACAGTCGTCCGCCGGGCCGGTCCGCACCCCGCCATTGAGACTGCACGGGAATTATTATTTTTTTATCTCTCAACCTGTCCAAGAGGCCTGCTGCCCGCCGCAATCGCCGCCGGGCCGGCCCGCACCCTGCCATTGAGACTGAACGGGGATTATTTATTTTTTTAACTTGGCCGCCGGCCCGGGGCGGGCATCGCCCCCGGTACCTCCAGCCGCTACTATTTCCGCGGGCCGTGTTCCAACACTATTCACCCCGGCCAAGAGGCCTATTCCCCGGCCCGCACCCCGCCATTGAGACTGCATGGGAATTATTATTTTTTTATCTCTCAACCTGTCCAAGAGGCCTGCTGCCCGCCGCACTCGCTGCCGGGCCGGCCCGCACCCCGCCATTGAGACTGAACGGGGATTATTATTTTTTTTAACTCGGCCTCCGGGCCGGGGCGGGCTTCGCCCCAGTTACCTCCAGCCGCTTCTATTTACGCGCGCCGCGTTCCAACATATTCACCCTGGCCAAGAGGCCTCTTCCCCGGCCACAGTCGTCCGCCGGGCCGGCCCGCACCCCGCCATTGAGACTGCACGGGAATTATTATTTTTTTATCCCTCAACCTGTCCAAGAGGCCTGCTGCCCGCCGCAATCGCCGCCGGGCCGGCCCGCACCCTGCCATTGAGACTGAACGGGGATTATTTATTTTTTTAACTTGGCCGCCGGCCCGGGGCGGGCATCGCCCCCGGTACCTCCAGCCGCTACTATTTCCGCGGGCCGTGTTCCAACACTATTCAGCCCGGCCAAGAGGCCTATTCCCCGGCCCGCACCCCGCCATTGAGACTGCATGGGAATTATTATTTTTTTATCTCTCAACCTGTCCAAGAGGCCTGCTGCCCGCCGCAATCGCCGCCGGGCCGGCCCGCACCCCGCCATTGAGACTGAACGGGGATTATTATTTTTTTTAACTCGGCCTCCGGGCCGGGGCGGGCTTCGCCCCCGGTACCTCCAGCCGCTTCTATTTACGCGCGCCGCGTTCCAACATATTCACCCCGGCCAAGAGGCCTCTTCCCCGGCCACACGCGGCCGCCGGGCCGGCCCGCACCCCGCCATTGAGACTGCACGGGAATTATTATTTTTTTATCTCTCAACCTGTCCAAGAGGCCTGCTGCCCGCCGGACTCACCGCCGGGCCAGCCCGCACCCCGCCATTGAGACTGCACGGGAATTATTATTTTTTTATCTCTCAACCTGTCCAAGAGGCCTGCTGCCCGCCGCAATCGCCGCCGGGCCGGCCCGCACCCTGCCATTGAGACTGAACGGGGATTATTTATTTTTTTAACTTGGCCGCCGGCCCGGGGCGGGCATCGCCCCCGGTACCTCCAGCCGCTACTATTTCCGCGGGCCGTGTTCCAACACTATTCACCCCGGCCAAGAGGCCTATTCCCCGGCCCGCACCCCGCCATTGAGACTGCATGGGAATTATTATTTTTTTATCTCTCAACCTGTCCAAGAGGCCTGCTGCCCGCCGCACTCGCCGCCGGGCCGGCCCGCACCCCGCCATTGAGACTGAACGGGGATTATTATTTTTTTTAACTCGGCCTCCGGGCCGGGGCGGGCTTCGCCCCAGTTACCTCCAGCCGCTTCTATTTACGCGCGCCGCGTTCCAACATATTCACCCCGGCCAAGAGGCCTATTCCCCGGCCCGCACCCCGCCATTGAGACTGCATGGGAATTATTATTTTTTTATCTCTCAACCTGTCCAAGAGGCCTGCTGCCCGCCGCACTCGCCGCCGGGCCGGCCCGCACCCCGCCATTGAGACTGAACGGGGATTATTATTTTTTTTAACTCGGCCTCCGGGCCGGGGCGGGCTTCGCCCCAGTTACCTCCAGCCGCTACTATTTCCGCGGGATGCGTTCCAACACTATTCACCCCGGCCAAGAGGCCTATTCCCCGGCCCGCACCCCGCCATTGAGACTGCACGGGAATTATTATTTTTTTATCTCTCAACCTGTCCAAGACGCCTGCTGCCCGCCGCACTCGCCGCCGGGCAGGCCCGCACCCCGCCATTGAGACTGCACGGGAATTATTATTTTTTTATCTCTCAACCTGTCCAAGAGGCCTGCTGCCCGCCGGACTCACCGCCGGGCCAGCCCGCACCCCGCCATTGAGACTGCATGGGAATTATTATTTTTTTATCTCTCAACCTGTCCAAGAGGCCTGCTGCCCGCCGCAATCGCCGCCGGGCCGGCCCGCACCCTGCCATTGAGACTGAACGGGATTGTTTATTTTTTTAACTTGGCCGCTGGGCCGGGGCGGGCATCGCCCCCGGTACCTCCAGCCGCTACTATTTCCGCGGGCCACGTTCCAACACTATTCACCCCGGCCAAGAGGCCTATTCCCCGGCCCGCACCCCGCCATTGAGACTGCACGGGAATTATTATTTTTTTATCTCTCAACCTGTCCAAGAGGCCTGCTGCCCGCCGGACTCACCGCCGGGCCAGCCCGCACCCCGCCATTGAGACTGAACGGGGATTATTATTTTTTTTAACTCGGCCTCCGGGCCGGGGCGGGCTTCGCCCCCGGTACCTCCAGCCGCTTCTATTTACGCGCGCCGCGTTCCAACATATTCACCCCGGCCAAGAGGCCTCTTCCCCGGCCACACTCGTCCGCCGGGCCGGCCCGCACCCCGCCATTGAGACTGCACGGGAATTATTATTTTTTTATCTCTCAACCTGTCCAAGAGGCTTGCTGCCCGCCGCACTCGCCGCCGGGCAGGCCCGCACCCCGCCATTGAGACTGCACGGGAATGATTATTTTTTTATCTCTCAACCTGTCCAAGAGGCCTGCTGCCCGCCGCACTCGCCGCCGGGCCGGCCCGCACCCCGCCATTGAGACTGCATGGGAATTATTATTTTTTTATCTCTCAACCTGTTCAAGAGGCCTGCTGCCCGCCGCAATCGCCGCCGGGCCGGCCTGCACCCTGCCATTGAGACTGAACGGGGATTATTTATTTTTTTAACTTGGCCGCCGGGCCGGGGCGGGCATCGCCCCCGGTACCTCCAGCCGCTACTATTTCCGCGGGCCGCGTTCCAACACTATTCACCCCGGCCAAGAAGCCTATTCCCCGGCCCGCACCCCGCCATTGAGACTGCACGGGAATTATTATTTTTTTATCTCGCAACCTGTCCAAGAGGCCTGCTGCCCGCCGCACTCGCCGCCGGGAAGGCCCGCACCCCGCCATTGAGACTGCACGGGAATTATTATTTTTTTATCTCTCAACCTGTCCAAGAGGCCTCTTCACTGGCCACACTCGTCCGCCGGGCCGGCCCGCACCCCGCCATTGAGACTGCACGGGAATTATTATTTTTTTTATCTCTCAACCTGTCCAAGAGGCCTGCTGCCCGCCGCACTCGCCGCCGGGCCGGCCCGCACCCCGCCATTGAGACTGCACGGGGATTATTTATTTTTTTAACTTGGCCGCCGGGCCGGGGCGGGCATCGCCCCCGGTACCTCCAGCCGCTACTATTTCCGCGGGCCGCGTTCCAACATATTCACCCCGGCCAAGAGGCCTCTTCCCCGGCCACACTCGTCCGCCGGGCCGGCCCGCACCCCGCCATTGAGACTGCACGGGAATTATTATTTTTTTATCTCTCAACCTGTCCAAGAGGCTTGCTGCCCGCCGCACTCGCCGCCGGGCAGGCCCGCACCCCGCCATTGAGACTGCACGGGAATGATTATTTTTTTATCTCTCAACCTGTCCAAGAGGCCTGCTGCCCGCCGCACTCGCCGCCGGGCCGGCCCGCACCCCGCCATTGAGACTGCATGGGAATTATTATTTTTTTATCTCTCAACCTGTCCAAGAGGCCTGCTGCCCGCCGGACTCACCGCCGGGCCAGCCCGCACCCCGCCATTGAGACTGAACGGGGATTATTATTTTTTTTAACTCGGCCTCCGGGCCGGGGCGGGCTTCGCCCCCGGTACCTCCAGCCGCTTCTATTTACGCGCGCCGCGTTCCAACATATTCACCCCGGCCAAGAGGCCTCTTCCCCGGCCACACTCGTCCGCCGGGCCGGCCCGCACCCCGCCATTGAGACTGCACGGGAATTATTATTTTTTTATCTCTCAACCTGTCCAAGAGGCTTGCTGCCCGCCGCACTCGCCGCCGGGCAGGCCCGCACCCCGCCATTGAGACTGCACGGGAATGATTATTTTTTTATCTCTCAACCTGTCCAAGAGGCCTGCTGCCCGCCGCACTCGCCGCCGGGCCGGCCCGCACCCCGCCATTGAGACTGCATGGGAATTATTATTTTTTTATCTCTCAACCTGTTCAAGAGGCCTGCTGCCCGCCGCAATCGCCGCCGGGCCGGCCTGCACCCTGCCATTGAGACTGAACGGGGATTATTTATTTTTTTAACTTGGCCGCCGGGCCGGGGCGGGCATCGCCCCCGGTACCTCCAGCCGCTACTATTTCCGCGGGCCGCGTTCCAACACTATTCACCCCGGCCAAGAAGCCTATTCCCCGGCCCGCACCCCGCCATTGAGACTGCACGGGAATTATTATTTTTTTATCTCGCAACCTGTCCAAGAGGCCTGCTGCCCGCCGCACTCGCCGCCGGGAAGGCCCGCACCCCGCCATTGAGACTGCACGGGAATTATTATTTTTTTATCTCTCAACCTGTCCAAGAGGCCTCTTCACTGGCCACACTCGTCCGCCGGGCCGGCCCGCACCCCGCCATTGAGACTGCACGGGAATTATTATTTTTTTTATCTCTCAACCTGTCCAAGAGGCCTGCTGCCCGCCGCACTCGCCGCCGGGCCGGCCCGCACCCCGCCATTGAGACTGCACGGGGATTATTTATTTTTTTAACTTGGCCGCCGGGCCGGGGCGGGCATCGCCCCCGGTACCTCCAGCCGCTACTATTTCCGCGGGCCGCGTTCCAACACTATTCACCCCGGCCAAGAGGCCTATTCCCCGGCCCGCACCCCGCCATTGAGACTGCACGGGAATTATTATTTTTTTTATCTCTCAACCTGTCCAAGAGGCCTGCTGCCCGCCGCACTCGCTGCCGGGCCGGCCCGCACCCCGCCATTGAGACTGCACGGGAATTATTATTTTTTTATCTCTCAACCTGTCCAAGAGGCCTGCTGCCCGCCGCACTCGCCGCCGGGCAGGCCCGCACCCTGCCATTGAGACTGAACGGGGATTATTCATTTTTTTAACTTGGCCGCCGGGCCGGGGCGGGCATCACCCCCGGTACCTCCAGCCACTACTATTTCCGCGGGCCGCGTTCCAACACTATTCACCCCGGCCAAGAGGCCTATTCCCCGGCCCGCACCCCGCCATTGAGACTGCACGGGAATTATTATTTTTTTATCTCTCAACCTGTCCAAGAGGCCTGCTGCCCGCCGCACTCGCCGCCGGGCCGGCCCGCACCCCGCCATTGAGACTGCACGGGAATTATTATTTTTTTATCTCTCAACCTGTCCAAGAGGCCTGCTGCCCGCCGCACTCGCCGCCGGGCCGGCCCGCACCCCGCCATTGAGACTGCATGGGAATTATTATTTTTTTATCTCTCAATCTGTCCAAGAGGCCTGCTGCCCGCCGCAATCGCCGCCGGGCCGGCCCGCACCCTGCCATTGAGACTGAACGGGGATTATTTATTTTTTTAACTTGGCCGCCGGGCCGGGCGGGCATCGCCCCCGGTACCTCCAGCCGCTACTATTTCCGCGGGCCGCGTTCCAACACTATTCACCCCGGCCAAGAGGCCTCTTCCCCGGCCACAGTCGTCCGCCGGGCCGGCCCGCACCCCGCCATTGAGACTGAACGGGGATTATTATTTTTTTTAACTCGGCCGCCGGTCCGGGGCGGGCTTCGCCCCCGGTACCACCAGCCGCTACTATTTCCGCGGGCCGCGTTCCAACACTATTAACCCCGGCCAAGAGGCCTCTTCCTCGGCCACACTCGGCCACCGGGCCGGCCCGCACCCTGCCATTGAGACTGCACGGGAATTATTATTTTTTTATCTCTCAACCTGTCCAAGAGGCCTGCTGCCCGCCGCAATCGCCGCCGGGCCGGCCCGCACCCTGCCATTGAGACTGAACGGGGATTGTTTATTTTTTTAACTTGGCCGCCGGGCCGGGGCGGGCATCGCCCCCGGTACCTCCAGCCGCTACTATTTCCGCGGGATGCGTTCCAACACTATTCACCCCGGCCAAGAGGCCTCTTCCCCGGCCACACTCGTCCGCCGGGCCGGCCCGCACCCCGCCATTGAGACTGAACGGGGATTATTATTTTTTTTAACTCGGCCGCCGGGCCGGGGCGGGCTTCGCCCCCGGTACCTCCAGCCGCTACTATTTCCGCGGGCCGCGTTCCAACACTATTAACCCCGGCCAAGAGTCCTCTTCCCCGGCCACACTCGGCCATCGGGCCGACCTGCACCCTGCCATTGAGACTGAACGGGGATTATTTATTTTTTTAACTTGGCCTCCGGGCCGGGGCGGGCATCGCCCCCGGTACCTCCAGCCGCTACTATTTCCGCGGGCCGCGTTCCAACACTATTCACCCCGGCCAAGAGGCCTCTTCACTGGCCACACTCGTCCGCCGGGTCGGCCCGCACCCCGCCATTGAGACTGCACGGGAATTATTATTTTTTTATCTCTCAACCTGTCCAAGAGGCCTGCTGCCCGGCGCAATCGCCGCCGGGCCGGCCCGCACCCTGCCATTGAGACTGAACGGGGATTATTTTTTTTTTTTAACTCGGCCGCCGGGCCGGGGCGGGCTTCGCCCCCGGTACCTCCAGCCGCTACTATTTCCGCGGGCCGCGTTCCAACACTATTAACCCCGGCCAAGAGGGCTCTTCCCCGGCCACACTCGGCCACCGGGCCGGCCCGCACCCTGCCATTGAGACTGAACGGGATTATTTATTTTTTTAACTTGGCCGCCGGGCCGAGGCGGGCTTCGCCGCCGGTACCTCCAGCCGCTACTATTTCCGCGCGCCGCGTTCCAACATATTCACCCCGGCCAAGAGGCCTCTTCCCCGGCCACAGCCGGCCGCCGGACCGGCCCGCACCCCGCCATTGAGACTGCACGGGGATTATTATTTTTTTTAACTCGGCCGCCGGGCCGGGGCGGGCATCGCCCCCGGTACCTCCAGCCGCTACTATTTCCGCGGGCCGCGTTCCAACACTATTCACCCCGGCCAAGAGGCCTCTTCACTGGCCACACTCGTCCGCCGGGCCGGCCCGCACCCCGCCATTGAGACTGCACGGGAATTATTATTTTTTTATCTCTCAACCTGTCCAAGAGGCCTGCTGCCCGCCGCACTCGCCGCCGGGCCGGCCCGCACCCCGCCATTGAGACTGCTTGGGAATTATTATTTTTTTATCTCTCAATCCGTCCAAGAGGCCTGCTGCCCGCCGCAATCGCCGCCGGGCCGGCCCGCACCCTGCCATTGAGACTGAACGGGGATTATTTATTTTTTTAACTTGGCCGCCGGGCCGGGGCGGGCATCGCCCCCGGTACTTCCAGCCGCTACTATTTCCGCGGGCCGCGTTCCAACACTATTCACCCCGGCCAAGAGGCCTCTTCACTGGCCACACTCGTCCGCCGGGCCGGCCCGCACCCCGCCATTGAGACTGCACGGGAATTATTATTTTTTTATCTCTCAACCTGTCCAAGAGGCCTGCTGCCCGCCGCACTCGCCGCCGGGCCGGCCCGCACCCCGCCATTGAGACTGCATGGGAATTATTATTTTTTTATCTCTCAACCTGTCCAAGAGGCCTGCTGCCCGCCGCAATCGCCGCCGGGCCGGCCCGCACCCTGCCATTGAGACTGAACGGGGATTATTATTTTTTTTAACTCGGCCGCCGGGCCGGGGCGGGCTTCGCCCCCGGTACCTCCAGCCGCTACTATTTCCGCGGGCCGCGTTCCAACACTATTAACCCCGGCCAAGAGGGCTCTTCCCCGGCCACACTCGGCCACCGGGCCGGCCCGCACCCTGCCATTGAGACTGAACGGGATTATTTCTTTTTTTAACTTGGCCGCCGGGCCGGGGCGGGCTTCGCCCCCGGTACCTCCAGCCGCTACTATTTCCGCGCGCCGCGTTCCAACATATTCACCCCGGCCAAGAGGCCTCTTCCCCGGCCACAGTCGGCCGCCGGACCGGCCCGCACCCCGCCATTGAGACTGCACGGGGATTATTATTTTTTTTAACTCGGCAGCCGGGCCGGGGCGGGCTTCGCCCCCGGTACCTCCAGCCGCTACTATTTCCGCGGGCCGCGTTCCAACACTATTAACCCCAGCCAAGAGGCCTCTTCCCCGGCCACACTCGGCCACCGGGCCGGCCCGCACCCTGCCATTGAGACTGAACGGGATTATTTATTTTTTTAACTTGGCCGCCGGGCCGGGGCGGGCTTCGCCCCCGGTACCTCCAGCTGCTACTATTTCCGCGGGCCGCGTTCCAACACTATTCACCCCGGCCAAGAGGCCTCTTCCCCGGCCACACTCGTCCACCGGTTCTGCCCGCACCCCGCCATTGAGACTGAACGGGGATTATTATTTTTTTTATCTCTCAACCTGTCCAAGAGGCCTGCTGCCCGCCGCACTCGCCGCCGGGCCGGCACGCACCCCGCCATTGAGACTGCATGGGAATTATTATTTTTTTATCTCTCAATCTGTCCAAGAGGCCTGCTGCCCGCCGCAATCGCCGCCGGGCCGGCCCGCACCCTGCCATTGAGACTGAACGGGGATTATTTATTTTTTTAACTTGGCCGCCGGGCCGGGGCGGGCATCACCCCCGGTACCTCCAGCCGCTACTATTTCCGCGGGCCGCGTTCCAACACTATTCACCCCGGCCAAGAGGCCTCTTCACTGGCCACACTCGTCCGCCGGGCCGGCCCGCACCCCGCCATTGAGACTGCACGGGAATTATTATTTTTTTATCTCTCAACCTGTCCAAGAGGCCTGCTGCCCGCCGCACTCGCCGCCGGGCCGGCCCGCACCCCGCCATTGAGACTGCATGGGAATTATTATTTTTTTATCTCTCAACCTGTCCAAGAGGCCTGCTGCCCGCCGGACTCACCGCCGGGCCAGCCCGCACCCCGCCATTGAGACTGAACGGGGATTATTATTTTTTTTAACTCGGCCTCCGGGCCGGGGCGGGCTTCGCCCCCGGTACCTCCAGCCGCTTCTATTTACGCGCGCCGCGTTCCAACATATTCACCCCGGCCAAGAGGCCTCTTCCCCGGCCACACTCGTCCGCCGGGCCGGCCCGCACCCCGCCATTGAGACTGCACGGGAATTATTATTTTTTTATCTCTCAACCTGTCCAAGAGGCTTGCTGCCCGCCGCACTCGCCGCCGGGCAGGCCCGCACCCCGCCATTGAGACTGCACGGGAATGATTATTTTTTTATCTCTCAACCTGTCCAAGAGGCCTGCTGCCCGCCGCACTCGCCGCCGGGCCGGCCCGCACCCCGCCATTGAGACTGCATGGGAATTATTATTTTTTTATCTCTCAACCTGTTCAAGAGGCCTGCTGCCCGCCGCAATCGCCGCCGGGCCGGCCTGCACCCTGCCATTGAGACTGAACGGGGATTATTTATTTTTTTAACTTGGCCGCCGGGCCGGGGCGGGCATCGCCCCCGGTACCTCCAGCCGCTACTATTTCCGCGGGCCGCGTTCCAACACTATTCACCCCGGCCAAGAAGCCTATTCCCCGGCCCGCACCCCGCCATTGAGACTGCACGGGAATTATTATTTTTTTATCTCGCAACCTGTCCAAGAGGCCTGCTGCCCGCCGCACTCGCCGCCGGGAAGGCCCGCACCCCGCCATTGAGACTGCACGGGAATTATTATTTTTTTATCTCTCAACCTGTCCAAGAGGCCTCTTCACTGGCCACACTCGTCCGCCGGGCCGGCCCGCACCCCGCCATTGAGACTGCACGGGAATTATTATTTTTTTTATCTCTCAACCTGTCCAAGAGGCCTGCTGCCCGCCGCACTCGCCGCCGGGCCGGCCCGCACCCCGCCATTGAGACTGCACGGGGATTATTTATTTTTTTAACTTGGCCGCCGGGCCGGGGCGGGCATCGCCCCCGGTACCTCCAGCCGCTACTATTTCCGCGGGCCGCGTTCCAACACTATTCACCCCGGCCAAGAGGCCTATTCCCCGGCCCGCACCCCGCCATTGAGACTGCACGGGAATTATTATTTTTTTTATCTCTCAACCTGTCCAAGAGGCCTGCTGCCCGCCGCACTCGCTGCCGGGCCGGCCCGCACCCCGCCATTGAGACTGCACGGGAATTATTATTTTTTTATCTCTCAACCTGTCCAAGAGGCCTGCTGCCCGCCGCACTCGCCGCCGGGCAGGCCCGCACCCTGCCATTGAGACTGAACGGGGATTATTCATTTTTTTAACTTGGCCGCCGGGCCGGGGCGGGCATCACCCCCGGTACCTCCAGCCACTACTATTTCCGCGGGCCGCGTTCCAACACTATTCACCCCGGCCAAGAGGCCTATTCCCCGGCCCGCACCCCGCCATTGAGACTGCACGGGAATTATTATTTTTTTATCTCTCAACCTGTCCAAGAGGCCTGCTGCCCGCCGCACTCGCCGCCGGGCCGGCCCGCACCCCGCCATTGAGACTGCACGGGAATTATTATTTTTTTATCTCTCAACCTGTCCAAGAGGCCTGCTGCCCGCCGCACTCGCCGCCGGGCCGGCCCGCACCCCGCCATTGAGACTGCATGGGAATTATTATTTTTTTATCTCTCAATCTGTCCAAGAGGCCTGCTGCCCGCCGCAATCGCCGCCGGGCCGGCCCGCACCCTGCCATTGAGACTGAACGGGGATTATTTATTTTTTTAACTTGGCCGCCGGGCCGGGCGGGCATCGCCCCCGGTACCTCCAGCCGCTACTATTTCCGCGGGCCGCGTTCCAACACTATTCACCCCGGCCAAGAGGCCTCTTCCCCGGCCACAGTCGTCCGCCGGGCCGGCCCGCACCCCGCCATTGAGACTGAACGGGGATTATTATTTTTTTTAACTCGGCCGCCGGTCCGGGGCGGGCTTCGCCCCCGGTACCACCAGCCGCTACTATTTCCGCGGGCCGCGTTCCAACACTATTAACCCCGGCCAAGAGGCCTCTTCCTCGGCCACACTCGGCCACCGGGCCGGCCCGCACCCTGCCATTGAGACTGCACGGGAATTATTATTTTTTTATCTCTCAACCTGTCCAAGAGGCCTGCTGCCCGCCGCAATCGCCGCCGGGCCGGCCCGCACCCTGCCATTGAGACTGAACGGGGATTGTTTATTTTTTTAACTTGGCCGCCGGGCCGGGGCGGGCATCGCCCCCGGTACCTCCAGCCGCTACTATTTCCGCGGGATGCGTTCCAACACTATTCACCCCGGCCAAGAGGCCTCTTCCCCGGCCACACTCGTCCGCCGGGCCGGCCCGCACCCCGCCATTGAGACTGAACGGGGATTATTATTTTTTTTAACTCGGCCGCCGGGCCGGGGCGGGCTTCGCCCCCGGTACCTCCAGCCGCTACTATTTCCGCGGGCCGCGTTCCAACACTATTAACCCCGGCCAAGAGTCCTCTTCCCCGGCCACACTCGGCCATCGGGCCGACCTGCACCCTGCCATTGAGACTGAACGGGGATTATTTATTTTTTTAACTTGGCCTCCGGGCCGGGGCGGGCATCGCCCCCGGTACCTCCAGCCGCTACTATTTCCGCGGGCCGCGTTCCAACACTATTCACCCCGGCCAAGAGGCCTCTTCACTGGCCACACTCGTCCGCCGGGTCGGCCCGCACCCCGCCATTGAGACTGCACGGGAATTATTATTTTTTTATCTCTCAACCTGTCCAAGAGGCCTGCTGCCCGGCGCAATCGCCGCCGGGCCGGCCCGCACCCTGCCATTGAGACTGAACGGGGATTATTTTTTTTTTTTAACTCGGCCGCCGGGCCGGGGCGGGCTTCGCCCCCGGTACCTCCAGCCGCTACTATTTCCGCGGGCCGCGTTCCAACACTATTAACCCCGGCCAAGAGGGCTCTTCCCCGGCCACACTCGGCCACCGGGCCGGCCCGCACCCTGCCATTGAGACTGAACGGGATTATTTATTTTTTTAACTTGGCCGCCGGGCCGAGGCGGGCTTCGCCGCCGGTACCTCCAGCCGCTACTATTTCCGCGCGCCGCGTTCCAACATATTCACCCCGGCCAAGAGGCCTCTTCCCCGGCCACAGCCGGCCGCCGGACCGGCCCGCACCCCGCCATTGAGACTGCACGGGGATTATTATTTTTTTTAACTCGGCCGCCGGGCCGGGGCGGGCATCGCCCCCGGTACCTCCAGCCGCTACTATTTCCGCGGGCCGCGTTCCAACACTATTCACCCCGGCCAAGAGGCCTCTTCACTGGCCACACTCGTCCGCCGGGCCGGCCCGCACCCCGCCATTGAGACTGCACGGGAATTATTATTTTTTTATCTCTCAACCTGTCCAAGAGGCCTGCTGCCCGCCGCACTCGCCGCCGGGCCGGCCCGCACCCCGCCATTGAGACTGCTTGGGAATTATTATTTTTTTATCTCTCAATCCGTCCAAGAGGCCTGCTGCCCGCCGCAATCGCCGCCGGGCCGGCCCGCACCCTGCCATTGAGACTGAACGGGGATTATTTATTTTTTTAACTTGGCCGCCGGGCCGGGGCGGGCATCGCCCCCGGTACTTCCAGCCGCTACTATTTCCGCGGGCCGCGTTCCAACACTATTCACCCCGGCCAAGAGGCCTCTTCACTGGCCACACTCGTCCGCCGGGCCGGCCCGCACCCCGCCATTGAGACTGCACGGGAATTATTATTTTTTTATCTCTCAACCTGTCCAAGAGGCCTGCTGCCCGCCGCACTCGCCGCCGGGCCGGCCCGCACCCCGCCATTGAGACTGCATGGGAATTATTATTTTTTTATCTCTCAACCTGTCCAAGAGGCCTGCTGCCCGCCGCAATCGCCGCCGGGCCGGCCCGCACCCTGCCATTGAGACTGAACGGGGATTATTATTTTTTTTAACTCGGCCGCCGGGCCGGGGCGGGCTTCGCCCCCGGTACCTCCAGCCGCTACTATTTCCGCGGGCCGCGTTCCAACACTATTAACCCCGGCCAAGAGGGCTCTTCCCCGGCCACACTCGGCCACCGGGCCGGCCCGCACCCTGCCATTGAGACTGAACGGGATTATTTCTTTTTTTAACTTGGCCGCCGGGCCGGGGCGGGCTTCGCCCCCGGTACCTCCAGCCGCTACTATTTCCGCGCGCCGCGTTCCAACATATTCACCCCGGCCAAGAGGCCTCTTCCCCGGCCACAGTCGGCCGCCGGACCGGCCCGCACCCCGCCATTGAGACTGCACGGGGATTATTATTTTTTTTAACTCGGCAGCCGGGCCGGGGCGGGCTTCGCCCCCGGTACCTCCAGCCGCTACTATTTCCGCGGGCCGCGTTCCAACACTATTAACCCCAGCCAAGAGGCCTCTTCCCCGGCCACACTCGGCCACCGGGCCGGCCCGCACCCTGCCATTGAGACTGAACGGGATTATTTATTTTTTTAACTTGGCCGCCGGGCCGGGGCGGGCTTCGCCCCCGGTACCTCCAGCTGCTACTATTTCCGCGGGCCGCGTTCCAACACTATTCACCCCGGCCAAGAGGCCTCTTCCCCGGCCACACTCGTCCACCGGTTCTGCCCGCACCCCGCCATTGAGACTGAACGGGGATTATTATTTTTTTTATCTCTCAACCTGTCCAAGAGGCCTGCTGCCCGCCGCACTCGCCGCCGGGCCGGCACGCACCCCGCCATTGAGACTGCATGGGAATTATTATTTTTTTATCTCTCAATCTGTCCAAGAGGCCTGCTGCCCGCCGCAATCGCCGCCGGGCCGGCCCGCACCCTGCCATTGAGACTGAACGGGGATTATTTATTTTTTTAACTTGGCCGCCGGGCCGGGGCGGGCATCACCCCCGGTACCTCCAGCCGCTACTATTTCCGCGGGCCGCGTTCCAACACTATTCACCCCGGCCAAGAGGCCTCTTCACTGGCCACACTCGTCCGCCGGGCCGGCCCGCACCCCGCCATTGAGACTGCACGGGAATTATTATTTTTTTATCTCTCAACCTGTCCAAGAGGCCTGCTGCCCGCCGCAATCGCCGCCGGGCCGGCCCGCACCCCGCCATTGAGACTGCATGGGAATTATTATTTTTTTATCTCTCAACCTGTCCAAGAGGCCTGCTGCCCGCCGCAATCGCCGCCGGGCCGGCCCGCACCCTGCCATTGAGACTGAACGGGGATTATTTATTTTTTTAACTTGGCCGCCGGGCCGGGGCGGGCATCGCCCCCGGTCCCTCCAGCCGCTACTATTTCCGCGGGCCGCGTTCCAACACTATTCACCCCGGCCAAGAGGCCTATTCCCCGGCCCGCACCCCGCCATTGAGACTGCACGGGGATTTTTTTTTTTTTTAACTCGGCCGCCGGGCCGGGGCGGGCTTCGCCCCCGGTACCTCCAGCCGCTACTATTTCCGCGGGCCGCGTTCCAACACTATTCACCCCGGCCAAGAGGCCTATTCCCCGGCCCGCACCCCGCCATTGAGACTGCACGGGGATTTTTTTTTTTTTTAACTTGGCCGCCGGGCCGGGGCGGGCTTCGCCCCCGGTACCTCCAGCCGCTACTATTTCCGCGGGCCGCGTTCCAACACTATTCACCCCGGCCAAGAGGCCTCTTCCCCGGCCACACTCGTCCGCCGGTTCTGCCCGCACCCCGCCATTGAGACTGAACGGGGATTATTATTTTTTTTAACTCGGCCGCCGGGCCGGGGCGGGCTTCGCCCCCGGTACCTCCAGCCGCTACTATTTCCGCGGGCCGCGTTCCAACACTATTCACCCCGGCCAAGAGGCCTCTTCCCCGGCCACACTCGTCCGCCGGGCCTGCCCGCACCCCGCCATTGAGACTGAACGGGGATTATTATTTTTTTTAACTCGGCCGCCGGGCCGGGGCGGGCATCGCCCCCGGTACCTCCAGCCGCTACTATTTCCGCGGGCCGCGTTCCAACACTATTCACCCCGGCCAAGAGGCCTATTCCCCGGCCACACTCGTCCGCCGGGCCGGTCCGCACCCCGCCATTGAGACTGAACGGGGATTTTTTTTTTTTTTAGCTCGGCCTCCGGGCCGGGGCGGGCATCGCCCCCGGTAGCTCCAGCCGCTACTATTTCCGCGGGCGGCGTTCCAACACTATTCACCCCGGCCAAGAGGCCTATTCCCCGGCCACACTCGGCCGCCGGGCCGGCCCGCACCCCGCCATTGAGACTGCACGGGAATTATTATTTTTTTATCTCTCAACCTGTCCAAGAGGCCTGCTGCCCGCCGGACTCGCCGCCGGGCCGGCCCGCGCCCCGCCATTGAGACTGCATGGGAATTATTATTTTTTTATCTCTCAACCTGTCCAAGAGGCATGCTGCCCGCCGCAATCGCCGCCGGGCCGGCCCGCACCCCGCCATTGAGACTGAACGGGGATTATTATTTTTTTTAACTCGGCCTCCGGGCCGGGGCGGGCTTCGCCCCCGGTACCTCCAGCCGCTACTATTTCCGCGGGCCGCGTTCCAACACTATTATACCCGGCCAAGAGGCCTCTTCCCCGGCCACACTCGGCCACCGGGCCGGCCCGCACCCTGCCATTGAGACTGAACGGGGATTATTTATTTTTTTAACTTGGCCGCCGGGCCGGGGCGGGCATCGCCCCCGGTACCTCCAGCCGCTACTATTTCCGCGGGCCGCGTTTCAACACTATTCACCCCGGCCAAGAGGCCTCTTCACTGGCCACACTTGTCCGCCGGGCCGGCCCGCACCCCGCCATTGAGACTGCACGGGAATTATTATTTTTTTATCTCTCAACCTGTCCAAGAGGCCTGCTGCCCGCCGGACTCGCCGCCGGGCCGGCCCGCGCCCCGCCATTGAGACTGCATGGGAATTATTATTTTTTTATCTCTCAACCTGTCCAAGAGGCATGCTGCCCGCCGCAATCGCCGCCGGGCCGGCCCGCACCCTGCCATTGAGACTGAACGGGGATTATTTATTTTTTTAACTTGGCCGCCGGGCCGGGGCGGGCATCGCCCCCGGTACCTCCAGGCGCTACTATTTCCGCGGGCCGCGTTCCAACACTATTCACCCCGGCCAAGAGGCCTATTCCCCGGCCACACTCGGCCGCCGGGCCGGCCCGCACCCCGCCATTGAGACTGAACGGGGATTATTATTTTTTTTAACTCGGCCGCCGGGCCGGGGCGGGCTTCGCCCCCGGTAACTCCAGCCGCTACTATTTCCGCGGGCCGCGTTCCAACACTATTCACCCCGGCCAAGAGTCCTCTTCCCCGGCCACAATCGGCCGCCGGGCCGGCCCGCACCCCACCATTGAGACTGAACGGGATTATTTATTTTTTTAACTTGGCCGCCGGGCCGGGGCGGGCATCGCCCCCGGTACCTCCAGCCGCTACTATTTCCGCGGGCCGCGTTCCAACACTATTCACCCCGGCCAAGAGGCCTCTTCCCCGGACACACTCGGCCGCCGGGCCGGCCCGCACCCCGCCATTGAGACTGCATGGGGATTATTATTTTTTTTAACTCGGCCCCCGGTACCTCCAGCCGCTACTATTTCCGCGGGCCGCGTTCCAACACTATTCACCCCGGCCAAGAGGCCTCTTCCCCGGCCACACTCTGCCGCCTGGCCGGCCCGCACCCCGCCATTGAGACTGAACGGGGATTATTATTTTTTTTTATTCAGCCGCCGGGCCGGGGCGGGCTTCGCCCCCGGTACCTCCAGCCGCTACTATTTCCGCGTGCCGCGTTCCAACACTATTCACCCCGGCCAAGAGGCCTCTTCCCCGGCCACACTCGGCCGCCGGGCCGGCCCGCACCCCGCCATTGAGACTGAACGGGGATTATTATTTTTTTATCTCTCAACCTGTCCAAGAGGCCTGCTGCCCGCCGCACTCGGCGGTCGAGTGCAGCCTGCTCCCTGCCATTGAGACTGAACGGGGATTATTATTTTTTTTAACTCGGCCGCCGGGCCGGGGCGGGCTTCGCCCCCGGTACCTCCAGCCGCTACTATTTCCGCGGGCTGCGTTCCAACACTATTAACCCCGGCCAAGAGGCCTCTTCCCCGGCCAAACTCGGCCGCCGGGCCTGCCCGCACCCAACCATTGAGACTGAACGGGGATTATTATTTTTTTTAACTCGGCCGCCGGGCCGGGTCGGGCTTAGTCCCCGGTACCTCCAGCCGCTACTATTTCCGCGGGCCGCGTTCCAACACTATTAACCCCGGCCAAGAGGCCTCTTCCCCGGCCACACTTGGCCGCCGGGCTGGCCCGCACCCCACCATTGAGACTGAACGGGGATTATTATTTTTTTTAATTCGGCCGCCGGGCCGGGGCGGGCTTCGCCTCCGGTACCTCCAGCCGCTACTATTTCCGCGGGCCGCGTTCCAACACTAGTCACCCCGGCCAAGAGGCCTCTTCGCCGGCCACACTCGGCCGCCGGGCCGGCCCGCACCCCGCCATTGAGACTGCACGGGGATTATTATTTTTTTATCTCTCAACCTGTCCAAGAGGCCTGCTGCCCGCCGCACTCGGCGGCCGAGTGGAGCCTGCTGCCCGCCATTGAGACTGAACGGGGATTATTATTTTTTTTAACTCGGCCGCCGGGCCGGGGCGGGCTTCGCCCCCGGTACCTCCAACCGCTACTATTTCCGCGGGCCGCGTTCCAACACTATTCACCCCGGCCAAGAGGCCTCTTCCCCGGCCACACTCGGCCGCCGGGCCGGCCCGCACCCCGCCATTGAGACTGCACGGGGATTATTTTTTTTTATCTCTCAACCTGTCCAAGAGGCCTGCTGCCCGCCGCACTCGGTGGCCGAGTGCAGCCTGCTCCCCGCCATTGAGACTTAACGGGGATTATTATTTTTTTATCTCTCAACCTGTCCAAGAGGCCTGCTGCCCGCTGCACTCGGAGGCCGAGTGCGGCCTGCTCCCCGCCATTGAGACTGGACGGGGATTTTATTTTTTTATCTCTCAACCTGTCCAAGAGGCCTGCTCCCCGGCCGCACTCCGCCGCCGGGTCGGCCCTCACCCCGCCATTGAGACTGAACGGGGATTATTATTTTTTTATCTCTCAACCTGTCCAAGGGGCCTGCTCCCCGGCCGCACTCGCCGACCGCACTCGGCGGCCGGCCGCACTCCGCCGCCGGGCCGGCCCGCACCCCGCCATTGAGACTGCACGGGGATTATTATTTTTTTATCTCTCAACCTGTCCAAGAGGACCTGCTGCCCGCCGCACTCGGCGGCCGAGTGCGGCCTGCTCCCCGCCATTGAGACTGAGCGGGGATTATTATTTTTTTATCTCTCAACCTGTCCAAGGGGCCTGCTCCTCGGCCGCACTCCGCCGCCGGGCCGGCCCGCACCCCGCCATTGAGACTGAACGGGATTATTATTTTTTTATCTCTCAACCTGTCCAAGGGGCCTGCTCCCCGGCCGCACTCCGCGGCCGCACTCCGCGGCCGGCCGCACTTAGCCGCCGGGCCGGCCCTCACCCCGCCGTTGAGACTGAACTGGGATTATTATTTTTTTATCTCTCAACCTGTCCAAGAGGCCTGCTCCCCGCCATTGAAACTGAACGGGGATTATTATTTTTTTGTCTCTAAACCTGTCCAAGAGGCCTGCTGCCCGCCGCACTCGGCGCCCGAGTGCGGCCTGCTTCCCGCCATTGAGACGGAACGGGGATTATTATTTTTTTATATCTCAACCGGTCCAAGGGGCCTGCTCCCCGGGCGCACTCGGCGGCCGCACTCGGCAACTAGTAAGCCTCAAAATGATCTTGCTAGTGAACTAGTAGGCGTTTTGCGGCTTACATGTCAACTAGTAAGCTTCAAAATGATCTTACTAGTACACTAGTGGGCATTTTGCGGCTTACATGTGAATTAGTAAGCCTCAAAATGATCTTACGAGTGAACTAGTGGGCGTTTTGCGGCTTACATGTCAACAAGTAAGCCTCAAAATGATCTTACTAATGAACTAGTGGGCGTTTTGTGGCTTACATGTTCACTAGTAAGCCTCAAAATGATCTTACTAGTGAACAAGTGGGCGTTTTGCGGCTTACATGTCAACAAATAAGCCTCAAAATGATCTTACTAGTGAACTAATGGGCGTTTTGTGGCTTACATGTTAACTAGTAAATGTCAAAATGACCTTACTAGTGAACTAGTGGGCGTTTTGTGGCTTACATGTTCACTAGTAAGCGTCAAAATGAACTTACTAGTGAATTCGTGAGCGTTTTGTGGCTTACATGTCAACTAGTAAGCCTCAAAATGATCTTACTAGTGAACTAGTGGGTTCTTTTGTGGCTTACATGTTCACTAGTAAGCGTCACAATGACCTTACTTGTGAACTAGTGAGCGTTTTGCGGCTTACATGTCAAAAAATAAGCCTCAAAATGATCTTAATAGTGAACTAGTGGGCGTTTTGTGGCTTACATGTTAACTAGTAAGCATCAAAATGACCTTACTAGTGAACTAGTGGGCGTTTTGTGGCTTACATGTCAACTAGTAAGCCTCAAAATGATCTTACTAGTGAACTAGTCGGTGTTTGGCGGCTTACATGTCAACTAGTAAGCCTCAAAATGATCTTACTAGTCAACTAGTGGGCGTTTTGTGGCTTACATGTCAACTAGTAAGCCTCAAAATGATCTTACTAGTGAACTAATGGGCACATTTATGGCCTTGTATGTTCACTAGTAAGCGTCAAAATGATATTACTAGTGAACTAGTGGGCACATTTATGGCCTTACATGTTCACTAGTAAGCGTCAAAATGATCTTACTAGTGAACTAGTGGGCGTTTTGTGGCTTACATGTAAACTAGTAAGCCTCAAACTTATCTTACTAGTGAACTAGTGGGCACATTTAGGGCCATACATGTTCACTAGTAAGCGTCAAAATTATCTTACTAGTGAACTAGTGGGTGTTTTGCGGCTTACATGTCAACTAGTAAGCCTCAAAATGATCTTACTAGTGAACTAGTGAGCGTTTTGTGGCTTGCATGTTCACTAGTAAGCCTCAAAATGATCTTACTAGTGAACTAGTGGGCGTTTTGCGGCTTACATGTCAACTAGTGAGCCTCAAAATGATCTTACTAGTGAACTAGTGGGCGTTTTGTGGCTTACATGTTCACTAGTAAGCGTCAAAATGACCTTACTAGTGAATTAGTGAGCGTTTTGTGGCTTACATGTCAACTAGTAAGCCTCAAAATGATCTTAATAGTTAACTAGTGGGCGTTTTGTGGCTTACATGTTCACTAGTAAGCCTCAAAATGACCTTACTAGTAAACTAGTGGGCACATTTATGGCCTTACATGTTCACTAGTAAGCGTCAAAATGATCTTACTAATGAACTAGTGGGCACGTTTATGGCCTTACATGTTCACTAGTAAGCGTGAAAATGATCTTACTAGTGAACTAGTGGGCGTTTTGCACCTTCCATGTCAACTAGAAAGCCTCAAAATGATCTTACAAGTGAGCTAGTGGGCGTTTTGCGGCTTACATGTCAACTAGTAAGCCTCAAAATGATCTTACTAGTGAACTAGTGGGTTCTTTTGTGGCTTACATGTTAAGTAGTAAGCGTCACAATGACCTTACTTGTGAACTAGTGAGCGTTTTGCGGCTTACATGTCAAAAAATAAGCCTCAAAATGATCTTAATAGTGAACTAGTGGGCGTTTTGTGGCTTACATGTTAACTAGTAAGCATCAAAATGACCTTACTAGTGAACTAGTGGGCGTTTTGTGGCTTACATGTTCACTAGTAAGCGTCAAAATGACCATACTAGTGAATTAGTGAGCGTTTTGTGGCTTACATGTCAACTAGTAAGCCTCAAAATGATCTTACTAGTTAACTAGTGGGCGTTTTGTGTCTTACATGTTCACTAGTAAGCCTCAAAATGACCTTACTAGTGAACTAGTGGGCCCATTTATGGCCTTACATGTTCACTAGGAAGCGTCAAAATGATCTTACTAGTGAACTAGTGGGCACGTTTATGGCCTTACATGTTCACTAGTAAGCGTGAAAATGATCTTACTAGTGAACTAGTGGGCGTTTTACGGCTTACATGTCAACTAGTAAACCTCAAAATGATCTTACGAGTGAGCTAGTGGGCGTTTTGCGGCTTACATGTCAACTAGTAAGCCTCAAAATGATCTTACTAGTGAACTAGTGGGTTCTTTTGTGGCTTACATGTTCACTAGTAAGCGTCACAATGACCTTACTTGTGAACTAGTGAGCGTTTTGTAGCTTACATGTTCACTAGTAAGCGTCAAAATGATCTTACGAGTGAACTAGTGGGCGTTTTGCGGCTTCCATGTCAACAAGTAAGCCTCAAAATGATCTTACTAGTGAACTAATGGGCGTTTTGTGGCTTACATGTCAACAAATAAGCCTCAAAATGATCTTACTAGTGAACTAATGGGCACATTTTTGGCCTTACGTGTTCACTAGTAAGCGTCAAAATGATCTTACTAGTGAACTAGTGGGCGTTTTGCGCCTTACATGTCAACTTGTAAGCCTCAAAATGATCTTACGAGTGAGCTAGTGGGCGTTTTGCGGCTTACATGTCAACTAGTAAGCCTCAAAATGATTTTACTAGTGAACTTGTGGGTTCTTTTGTGGCTTACATGTTCACTAGTAAGCGTCACAATGACCTTACTTGTGAACTAGTGAGCGTTTTGTGGCTTACATGTTCACTAGTAAGCGTCAAAATGATCTTACTAGTGAACTAGTGGGCGTTTTGTGGCTTACATGTTCATTAGTAAGCCTCAAAATGATCTTACGAGTGAACTAGTGGGCGTTTTGTGGCTTACATGTCAAATAGTAAGCCTCAAAATGATCTTACTAGTGAACTAGTGGGCACATTTATGGCCTTACGTGTTCACTAGTAAGCGTCAAAATGATCTTACTAGTGAACTAGTGGGCGTTTTACGGCTTACATGTCAACTAGTAAGCCTCAAAATGATCTTACGCGTGAGCTAGTGGGCGTTTTGCGGCTTACATGTCAACTAGTAAGCCTCAAAATGATCTTACTAGTGAACTAGTGGGTTCTTTTGTGGCTTACATGTTCACTAGTAAGCGTCACAATGACCTTACTTGTGAACTAGTGAACGTTTTGTAGCTTACATGTTCACTAGTAAGCGTCAAAATGATCTTACGAGTGAACTAGTGGGCGTTTTGCGGCTTACATGTCAACAAGTAAGCCTCAAAATGGTCTTACTAATGAACTAGTGGGCGTTTTGTGGCTTACATGTTCACTAGTAAGCCTCAAAATGATCTTACTAGTGAACAAGTGGGCGTTTTGCGGCTTACATGTCAACAAATAAGCCTCAAAATGATCTTACTAGTGAACTAATGGGCGTTTTGTGGCTTACATGTTAACTAGTAAATGTCAAAATGACCTTACTAGTGAACTAGTGGGCGTTTTGTGGCTTACATGTTCACTAGTAAGCGTCAAAATGAACTTACTAGTGAATTAGTGAGCGTTTTGTGGCTTACATGTCAACTAGTAAGCCTCAAAATGATCTTACTAGTAATAATAATAATAATAATAATACATTTTATTTGTGGGCGCCTTTCTAGAAACTCAAGGACACCTTACAACAAGCAGTTAAAATCACGAGTACAATGTTAAAAACTACATCAAATAAGATAAGAAAAAATACAACAAAAATAAATAAATAAAAATAATGGCTTTATGGTTTGAGTGAATAGGCTTGTCGAAACAGATGTGTTTTGAGGCGGGATTTGAAATGTGTTAATGAGGCTGTATTACGAAGGTCAGCGGGGAGTGAGTTCCATAGCTGGGGAGCAGAGCGACTGAAGGCTCTATTTCCCATGGTGACGAGGCGAGCAGGGGGGACAGAGAGGAGGACAGAGGAGGAGGAACGAAGAGAGCGGACAGGCGTAGGAATATGGATGAGGTCAGATAGGTATGGAGGGGCTAGGTCATGAATGGATTTGAATGTGAGGAGCAGGATTTTATATTGAATGCGGTGTAGAATGGGGAGCCAGTGGAGATGTTGAAGGACAGGTGTAATATGGTTTATGTATGGCGTGAGTGTGATAATGCGGGCGGCTGAATTTTGGACCAGCTGAAGCTTATGGAGGGTTTTTTGAGGGAGACCAAACAGAAGGGAATTACAGTAATCGAGTCGTGAGGTGACGAGGGTGTGTACAAGTATAGCAGTGGACTGAGGAGTGAGAGAAGAGCGGAGCCGGTGGATGTTTCGAAGATGATAATATGCAGAACGAGTGATGTGGTTGATATGTGAGGTGAAGGAGAGGGTGCTATCAAGGATGACACCCAGACTCTTGACCTGAGGGGAGGGGGAGATGGAAGAGCTTTCGAAGGGAATGGAGAAGTTGTTTATTTTGTTTAGATTGGATTTAGTGCCTATAAGGAGGAATTCAGTTTTATTGCTATTCAGTTTGAGGAAATTTGAGGTGAACCAAGATTTTAATTCCTGCAGGCAGTTGGTTAGGGAGGATGGTGGAAGTATGGTATTAGGTTTGGTAGAGATGTAGAGCTGGGTGTCATCCGCGTAGCAATGAAAATGAATGTGGTGTTTCCTGAAGATATTACCAAGGGGAAGAAGATAGATTAGAAATAGCAATGGGCCAAGGACAGAACCCTGAGGAACACCTGAAGTGAGGGGAAAGGGGTGAGATCTAAAACGTTTGAGCTGGATAAACTGGGTGCGGTCAGAAAGATAGGAGCGGAACCAGGAGAGGGGGATGCTGGTGATGCCAATGGAGGAGAGTCTTTCGAGGAGGATGGAGTGAGAGATGGTGTCAAAGGCTGCACTGAGGTCAAGCAGGAGGAGGATGGCGAGTGAACCGGAGTCAGCAGAGAGAAGAAGGTCATTGCATATTTTGAGGAGGGCAGTTTCGGTACTATGGAGGGGACGGAAGCCAGATTGAAATTGTTCGTAGAGCTTATTGGAGGAAAGATGGGTGTGAAGTTGAGCAGCTACTGTTTTCTCTAGAAGTTTGGAGATGAACGGAAGGTTTGATATGGGACGAAAGTTGTTCAAGTCGCAGGGATCAGAGCCAGGTTTCTTCAGTATGGGAGTGACAGCAGCAGTTTTGAGATGAGATGGTACAATGCCAGTAGAGAGGGAAGTTTGAATAATGTTAGTGATGAGAGGGGAGAGGGCCGGGATAGAAGCTTTGACTAAAACAGTAGGGAGAGGGTCAAGTTGACAAGTAGAGGATTTGGACTTCTGGATTAAGATGGAGACTTGGTGGACAGATGGGGATGTAAATGCAGAGAGTAGGTGGGTAGGAACCGGGGAGAATGGAGAAGGAGGGTTAGGAGCAGCTGAAGGGGTGAGTTGCTGGTGGATAAGTTGGATTTTGGATGTAAAAAATGAGGCCAGAGTATTACAAAAATCAGTGGAATAGAGATGTGAGGGAAGAGTGTCAGCAGGTTTAGTGAGTTTAGAAATGAGTGAAAAGAGTGATCTGGGGTTGCCTTCATTGGAACTGATTAATCCAGAGTAGAAGGTTGATTTGGCTTTGGATATTGAGTCCTTGTAATGGAGAAAGTGGGTAGTGTACATTTCTTTATGAATGGCGAGTCCAGTTTTTCTATATAATCTTTCAAGTTGACGGCCTTTTGATTTAAGTTGTCTGAGGGTAGGGGTAAACCAGGGTGCTGTTTGGTTGAAGGAGACAGTTCGGGTTTTGAGTGGCGCCAGGATATTGAGAATGTTATGGAGATTTGTATTGTAGTGTGTCAAAAACTCATCTGTTGTAGAAAGACAATCAGTACTGGGGAGGTTGTTGATAAGTGATTCTAAATTGTCCGGGTTAATGTCCTTGATTTTACGGAAATGTATAATGCGTTGTGGGTTGGATTTGAAAAATGACAGGTTAACATTGAATGAAAGCAATAGATGATCTGTGTATGGGAGGAGATCGGTTTTACAGTTTGTTGGTGATAATCCAATACAGCAGATCAAGTCCAGAATATGTCCTTTACTGTGTGTGGGAAAGTTGACATACTGTTGAAAACCAAAACTGTCCAGACAGGAGGTAAAGTCTTTGGTAAGTGAGTCATTGATATTGTCCATGTGTATATTAAAATCTCCTAAGAGAATCACATTTGGTGATAGTGTATACAGATGAGTGAGGAGTGTAGTAATGTCAGTGATAAAATTCTTGTTTGGTTTTGGTGGACGGTAAATAGTGGCAATCAGTGTGGGAGTTGATCCAGAGAGCTGTATAACAGTCGCTTCAAAAGATAAAAAAGCAGGCACATTTACAGGTGCAAATTTCCAATCCTCGCGCAGAATCATCGCGAGGCCGCCTCCCCTCCCAGTCGTGCGCGGCACAGCGTGATAAACAAAGCCCGGTGGAGTAGCTTCATTAAGAGTACCATAATCATTTGGCTGCTGCCAGGTCTCAGTCAGACACAGAATGTCAAACTCACGGTCTGTCAGGAGGTCGTGGACGAACTGGCCCTTGCTCGTAAGGGAGCGGATGTTCAATAGGCCAACGTTGACAGCAGTGCAGCTGCGAGCGACCGCGATGCTATCCGACCTCGGGACGCGTGTCAACACAGAGGCATCCGCACGGCGTCCGGTGTTCTTCCGTGGGCGGCGAGCGGTGGACCAGAACGACCTGATGGAGCTGGAGTTGTATTGATAGTTTCGGCGTGAGCCCCGGTGAGTGCACCTTCGCCGGGGCACGTAAAGGATGTCCGGGTGTTGGAGCAGAGCAGGCGGTGGTGGACCGTGTGGATTAAAGTTGAGTTTGAGCTCAGTGGCTGCATATTGGTGAAGCGCTTCCAATGAGTGGTGGAAAACACACAGAGCGAACCAGCAGAAAGCAAGCCACTCACAGCTGATCGACATAGCCGGACCGGAGTAATGAAGTCGGGAAGCAGCAACAGTTAGTGGGTAAGCTAGCCGCTAGCCGCAACTCAACGACAACTCAATACTCGATGACAGGTAATGACAGTTCGGCCGATCGAGTGTGGATTGATCATTGTTCACTCGGTGACCATAAAAGCAGGTCGACATAAAATATGTCGGCTATAAAAGATAAAAAATTGACATGAAATGGACTTAAAAATCAAAAAATCACGGGGAGTAGCGGCGTCCAAAATTCGCCAGCGTTCACTCCGGAAGTGACATTCGCTTGTCACTTCGTGAAAAGCCTGCGGATAAGAAAAGCCTCAAAGCCTCAAAATGATCTTACTAGTTAACTAGTGGGTTCTTTTGTGGCTTACATGTTCACTAGTAAGCGTCACAATGACCTTACTTGTGAACTAGTGGGCGTTTTGCGGCTTCCATGTTAACTAGTAAGTGTCAAAATGATCTTACGAGTGAACTAGTGGGCGTTTTGTGGCTTACATGTCAACAAATAAGCCTCAAAATGATCTTACTAGTGAACTAATGGGCACATTTATGGCCTTACGTGTTCACTAGTAAGCGTCAAAATGATCTTACTAGTGAACTAGTGGGCACGTTTATGGCCTTACATGTTCACTAGTAAGCGTGAAAATGATCTTACTAGTGAACTAGTGAGCGTTTTGCGGCTTACATGTCAAAAAATAAGCCTCAAAATGATCTTAATAGTGAACTAGTGGGCGTTTTGTGGCTTACATGTTAACTAGTAAGCATCAAAATGACCTTACTAGTGAACTAGTGGGCGTTTTGTGGCTTACATGTCAACTAGTAAGCCTCAAAATGATCTTACTAGTTAACTAGTGGGCGTTTTGTGTCTTACATGTTCACTAGTAAGCCTCAAAATGACCTTACTAGTGAACTAGTGGGCACATTTATGGCCTTACATGTTCACTAGGAAGCGTCAAAATGATCTTACTAGTGAACTAGTGGGCACGTTTATGGCCTTACATGTTCACTAGTAAGCGTGAAAATGATCTTACTAGTGAACTAGTGGGCGTTTTACGGCTTACATGTCAACTAGTAAACCTCAAAATGATCTTACGAGTGAGCTAGTGGGCGTTTTGCGGCTTACATGTCAACTAGTAAGCCTCAAAATGATCTTACTAGTTAACTAGTGGGTTCTTTTGTGGCTTACATGTTCACTAGTAAGCGTCACAATGACCTTACTTGTGAACTAGTGAGCGTTTTGTAGCTTACATGTTCACTAGTAAGCGTCAAAATGATCTTACGAGTGAACTAGTGGGCGTTTTGCGGCTTCCATGTTAACTAGTAAGTGTCAAAATGACCTTACTAGTGAACTAGTGGGCGTTTTGTGGCTTACATGTCAACAAATAAGCCTCAAAATGATCTTACTAGTGAACTAATGGGCACATTTATGGCCTTACGTGTTCACTAGTAAGCGTCAAAATGATCTTACTAGTGAACTAGTGGGCACGTTTATGGCCTTACATGTTCACTAGTAAGCGTGAAAATGATCTTACTAGTGAACTAGTGGGCGTTTTGCGCCTTACATGTCAACTTGTAAGCCTCAAAATGATCTTACGAGTGAGCTAGTGGGCGTTTTGCGGCTTACATGTCAACTAGTAAGCCTCAAAATGATCTTACTAGTGAACTAGTGGGTTCTTTTGTGGCTTACATGTTCACTAGTAAGCGTCACAATGACCTTACTTGTGAACTAGTGAGCGTTTTGTGGCTTACATGTTCACTAGTAAGCGTCAAAATGATCTTACTAGTGAACTAGTGGGCGTTTTGTGGCTTACATGTTCATTAGTAAGCCTCAAAATGATCTTACTAGTGAACTAGTGGGCGTTTTGTGGCTTACATGTCAAATAGTAAGCCTCAAAATGATCTTACTAGTGAACTAGTGGGCACATTTATGGCCTTACGTGTTCACTAGTAAGCGTCAAAATGATCTTACTAGTAAACTAGTGGGCGTTTTACGGCTTACATCTTCACTCGTAAGCCTCAAAATGACCTTATAGGGAACTAGTGGGCACATTTATGGCCTTACGTGTTCACTAGTAAGCCTCAAAATGATCTTACTAGTGAACTAGTGGGCGTTTTGTGGCTTACATGTCAACTAGTAAGCCTCAAAATGATCTTACGAGTGAACTAGTGGGCGTTTTGCGCCTTACATGTTCACTAGTAAGCGTCAAAATGATCTTACTAGTGAACTAGTGGGTTCTTTTGTGGCTTACATGTTCACTAGTAAGCGTCACAATGACCTTACTTGTGAACTAGTGAGCGTTCTGTGGCTTACATGTTCACTAGTAAGCGTCAAAATGATCTTACGAGTGAACTAGTGGGCGTTTTGCGGCTTACATGTCAACAAGTAAGCCTCAAAATGATCTTACTAATGAACTAGTGGGCGTTTTGTGGCTTACATGTTCACTAGTAAGCGTCAAAATGACCTTACTAGTGAATTAGTGAGCGTTTTGTGGCTTACATCTCAACTAGTAAGCCTCAAAATGATCTTACTAGTGAACTAGTGGGCGTTTTGTGGCTTACATGTTCACTAGAAAGCCTCAAAATGATCTTACTAGTGAACTACAACACAAAACCAACAGAACATACAGACAACTACAACGCAAAATACGAAAACTCAACACCACGCCCATAACCATCACAGAACAACAAGTCAAACAAGCACTACAACGCTCCAAAAGCAACAACTCCACAGGCCCAGACAACATAAACATCAGACATCTGAAACACCTAGGCCCCAAAGCAATAACACTACTCACACACACTTACAACACATCACTCAACACCAACACCATCCCCGCAATATGGAAGACTGCAAAAATAATCCCAATACCAAAACCCAACAAAAACCACGCACTCGGCCCATCTTACAGACCAATAGCACTACTCAGCCCAATAGCCAAAACAATGGAAAAGGTAATACTACCCTTCATTACCAACAACACTCAACTACCCTCTCACCAACACGGCTTCCGAAAACAACACTCCACAACCACAGCACTACACCACATACACAACATCATAGCCACAGGTTTCAATCAACAAAAACCACCACAACGAACAGTTGCCATAGCCCTAGACATGTCCAAAGCCTTTGACACGGTAAACCTACACACACTCACAAACAAACTCAACAACACTAACACCCCAAACATCATCATCAAATACATCTTCAACTACATAAGGGGACGCAGACAATACACTCAATACCGGGGGGAAACATCAGAACATAGAAACACGAAAACGGGGGTAACACAGGGGGGAGTACTTTCACCAACACTATTCAACATATACATGGCAGACTTACCACAACCACCTCCAAATGTACACACAGTTACATATGCAGACGACATCACCATTCTATCCACACATGTCAAACCACAACAGGCACAACAACAAGTACAAAAATATCTCCACGACATATACAACTGGACAAAACAGAACCAACTCACACTCAACGCAGACAAAACCACCACCACTCTGTTCACACCGGATCCGGCAGAATACAGCAACAGGCTCACTTTACAAATAGATAACACCACCCTACCCACAGTCCGCGAACCCAAAATACTGGGATTAACATGGGACCCCAAACTCACCTTCTCAAAACACACACAACACACTCTAACCCGCGCCAAGCAATCAAACAAAATACTTAAAGCCTTAACAACCACTCACTGGGGAAAATCCAAAGAAACTATACTCACCACATACAAAGCAACCACACTCACACGCCTCGAATACGCAAACACTATATGGTCACCAACACTATCGGACACAAACAAGACAAAACTCCAGACCACACAGAACACCGCACTCAGAATAGCAACAGGATGCACACAAGACACAAACATACAACACCTGCATGAGGAAACAAAAACTCTCCCACTGAACACCCATCTAAAACTACACGCATCGCAAATCAGACAAAAAGCCCAACACCCAACCCACCCACTACACCCACTCACTCAACAACCACCACCACCCAGACAAAAGAAACAAACAATCTTCCACAACAACAACTACACACACAACAAAGACACAGCACCACAGGACACCAACAACGACACCATAAAACAGAACATGAAAGACATACACACCCACTTTGTACAAACACACACTTGGACACCAGACAACACAACAAAGTAATACATGCACCAGCACCAGAAATAGACCCATCAGAGCAAGACCTACCACACAGAACCAGACAACTCCTAGCACAACTCCGAACCAACAAATCACCAGCCCTCCACTCCTACCTACACAACATTACACCGGACACACACCCAACACCACTCTGTGCGCTATGCGGCACGCAAGTGCACGACACACAACACCTGTTCACATGCACAAACATACCCACCACACTGACTCCGGAGGACCTCTGGCGAAACCCAAGCGGAGTGGCGGCCCTGCTCGCCCGCTGGGCGGAGGAGGGGGGTCTGGGGATCCGGGAGACGGAGTGAGGGCCCGGTCCCCCAATGTCGGGGCACGGGTGGGGTCGACAACAACAACAACAACAACATAAAAAAAGACTTCCCCTTTAAATATTCCTGCTGCATAATATATCTCCTTTCCTTTCGTAAAGGATGGTCAGAACCTTTCCTAAGCATTATTAAAATTTAGACGATCTTTGCTCCAGGTGCTACCGGCTCATCTCACTCGGTTAGGATAGGAAAGGAAAGTTCCTATGCCAAAATGATAATCCAAAAAGGGCCCCTGTTGGTGGATAATCAGGCCATGGGAGGTGTGAGTAAATTGTGAGGGGGTGTTGGCTGGAGCTAGAAATAATTTTGGTGTCTTGTCCCTGCAGTAGGTTCATTAAAAGAGCAACCAGTGTTTTCACCACCATGGTCGGATCTTACTCTGGAGGGTAACCCATACAGGCAGGTGGCTTGGACAAAATATTTCAACACTGTCAAAGCTGTGTTGTCTGTGCTCCAGTTGAAGGTACGTTATTAGCCTGGAATTCCCATCAATGCCGGCATGTGTCACAAACACCCACCTGTAAAACAAACATGAAAAGAATAATGATTAAATACAAGAAAACAATCAAGTTTCATATCTTGTTTGAAATATCATCTCGGTAGAGAAGGTATTGCTGTGCACTTAAGACTACATGGAGGCAATTTGGAGTTTGTGTAACTTGGATATACAAATGATAAAATTCAATTTAATCTGTGCTGTCCATACAATATGGCTTTCTAATGCTCCCACGAGTACAAATATAAGATGATCCCTTATTACCGAATGAGACGCATATGCCCATCTATGTGCCATAAACTATTGGGGAATGGCACATAGTATGTTCTTCTAGCCACAGTCTGGCTCCATCTCTGGGCTGCAGCAGCTGGCTCAATACGGTTGAGGATTTCTTGAACTCTTTTTCTTTGTACTACAATACCATCAGCACGCAGGTATGCCCTCATCATCTGCAACAGGTTCATAAAACAACACAATAAAGAAAGTACACTTTCACAATGAATATAATGATATATACATGAAGGGACAAGAGTATGTAGCAGAACACTTGCTTCCGAGCCTGATCTGGGAAATTGGCTGTGCAATCTTCTGACATGCTCTTCCAGGTCAACATCATGAATGGGAGTAAATCTATTTCTGGCTGAAATCTGAAAAAACTTCATTTTTTTATGCAGGTATGAAGAGGAACAACACAACATCTCAGTGATGGCTCTCACTGTAAAGCCCTGAGTGGGGAGCAGTTGAATTTGATCACTTGTAATGTCAAGTGCTGGTCTTCCTCGTCTACCTAAAGTATGGAAATAAAAGGATTAAGGAATTCAAGCAAACGAATCACTACGTGTTTTTTATATACTGTATACAGTACAGGCATATAGACACAGATGTACAGAAAAGTATATGCAGCTTCAAAACCACGAGCAGCTATTTTCTCTAACCATTTTACTCAAGAAAAAAATAATTCAAACTTATAATTGAATAACTAAAAGATCACTAGTTATTGCTTAAAAGTGTACAGCCATCGCGTTACTTAATAGTCTACTGATTTGCAGGAAAACCACTGGTATAAAACGACGTTTGACAGGGTGATAGAAGGTAAGTCACAGCAAGTCGTCAGTAAAACCCGTGTGTAGTTCGAATAAAAATACATACGAAAAACCAATGACAAAAAATGGTAGCCATTTTACCTGTGTGCAAACGATGTGCCACATGGGAACAAACACGTCCACCATTAGGAGTGGGTCCCGCAATGATGACAGATCGGAGATCTATTGGACTTTGAATCAAACTTTGAATAGTATCAGCGCTAAACTGGTCACTAACTCTTCTTAAATTAGCAATTGAAATGTTTATCGCGCGTGCTTCACTTTCACCGGCAGACCCTTGATGACAGGCACTCTCTATTGCCCTGCACCTTCGCCGAATACGTCTCAGGACACTGTCCGCCATTGTTGTTTTAAAAAACTAAGTGGGCACAGAATTTCCAAAATCATGAGCCCTGACTGGTGGGATGACACTATTTTGAAACGTACAGCCAATAGGATACCGTTACATGTTTTCGTAATCATCCTTATTTGCATTTAATGCAAGTACAGTGTAATGTTACTAGCACTACAAGTGGGCACATTTATGGCCTTGCATGTTCACTAGTAAGCGTCAAAATCATCTTACCAGTGAACTAGTGGGCACATTTATGGCCTTAAATGTTCAGTAGTAAGCGTCAAAATTATCTTATTATGGATGGATGGATGGATAGTGAACTAGTGAGCGTTTTGTGGCTTACATGTTCACTAGTAAGCGTCAAAATGACCTTACTAGTAAACTAGTGAGCGTTTTGTGGCTTACATGTTCACTAGTAAGCGTCAAAATGATCTTACTAGTGAACTATTGGGCGTTTTGTGGCTTACATGTTCACTAGTAAGCCTCAAAATGATCTTACTAGTGAACTAGTAGGCGATGTGTGGCTTACATGTCAACTAGTAAGCCTCAAAATGAACTTACTAGTGAACTAGTGGGCACATTTATGGCCTTACATGTTCACTAGTAAGCGTCAAAATGATCTTACTAGTGAACTAGTGGGCGTTTTGTGGCTTACATGTTCACTAGTAAGCGTCAAAATGACCTTACTAGTGAACTAGTGGGCGTTTTGTGGCTTACATGTTCACTAGTAAGCGTCAAAATGATCTTACTAGTGAACGAGTGAGCGTTTTGTGGCTGACATGTTCATAAATAAGCGTCAAAATGATCTTACTAGGGAACTAGTGGGCGTTTTGTGGCTTACATGTTCACTAGTAAGCGTCAAAATTACCTTACTAGTGAACCAGTGAGCGTTTTGTGGCTTACATGTTCACTAGTAAGCGTCAAAATGACCTTACTAGTGAACTAGTGAGCGTTTTGTGGCTTACATGTTCACTAGTAAGCGTCAAAATGATCTTACTAGTGAACTAGTGGGCGTTCTGTGGCTTACATGTTCACTAGAAGCCTCAAAATTATCTTACTAGTGAACTAGCGGGCGTTTTGTGGCTTACATGTCAACTAGTAAGCCTCAAAATGATCTTACTAGTGAACTAGTGGGCACATTTATGGCCTTACATGTTCACTAGTAAGCGTCAAAATGACCTTACTAGTGAACTAGTGGGCAATATGGAATAAATACTCAAAGGGCTTGCCAGGCAAGCCCATTGAGTATTTAAAGGGTTCAAAGGGCTTGCCTGGCAAGCCCTTTGAGTATTTATTCATCCGTGATGGTATTGTAGACCAATGAGAGCACGTCCGACAGACACGTGGACTTCGGGCGGCCAATCATGATGCATTTCGAGCCAAGCCCCAACAAAAACGGAGGAGAAAACTTTCAGACGCTTTGAAAGCTTTTGGGGTACATATTACTCTTGTTGTTACACAAAATTTTGTTTTACGATTATTTTAGGCGGTAACGTTATGGTGTAAATGTCAAATACGTGGTCAATTTATCAAGATGAAGCCTGCTTAAAAATTTGCTCCAACAATTTTGGAGATGTGTCTGACTTTGACAGCAATGGCGGCAGTTCAACGCTGACAGTCTCAGTCGGGTGCAGATTTATTTCGGCAGGACTTTCTAAAATCTGCCGTTTGCTCTGACAGTTCTCTGTCTGACAGTCACATTTTGTCTTATTACTCACAAGCTAATTGACATTTAAAAAAAGAGTTAATGTTTGGAACACGATTTTGCTCTTACTGTTTGCTGCCTTAGTTCGTTTGAAATATTCGCTTCCTGCATTACATGAACTACATTTTTTAATATTCACAAGACTGTAACTGTGCATTATAAATAATGTCACGTTTGCACTGTTTTACTGGATCTACAACTAAACTAGGTCCTCGTTTCTGGGAGAGTCCACAGCACCTCCTGTATCACAACCATTCTGCCGGCACACCTTCAGCAGCACAATGTTTCTAACGGGAGCTGGAGGGTGATCAGCTTCATTGAAGAACAGGAGGAGGAGAGGCACAACGTTTGTCATTTGTGATATGTTTTTAGACTTTTCTCCTAACTAAAAAAACTATGTTTTGTTAATTTCTTGATATAGTTCTTGTATTTAAATATTTTAACAATCAAATATTTTTCAACTGTGTTTTAGATATGAATTGTATGAAATAAATCAGTGAAGCCCCATTCAAATTCTACTCTATCTAATCTGCTCGATCACACTGCTGTCAACCTGCTGTACCTCCAAACTCCTTGGCTTACTCGCAGTTGGAGGGTTCCCCCCGAACGGGGGGACAAATCAAGGAACCAATCCCTGCACTCCGAACGGGGTGCCCTTACGGCCGTTTTTTTTTTTTCGGCTAACCGCCCCCTGAACCTGGCAGGGTGGCGGGCGGACCTTTTGCTCCAGGCCTGGGACATAGAGACAAATCCGGGGCCCACACAGACACTCTCACGTACGCAACAAACACACACACAACAAACTACCTGGACATGCGACATTTGCACACAACAGATTACAAGAAGACAGACATCCTTCAGATGCAACCACCACACACCACACTGGGTACACAAACATTGCACAAACATAAACACTAGACACACCCCCCCAAACCTGGACCTGCAATAGCTGCAATAGAATCATCACACGCAGACAAACCTCACTCAGATGCAACTCAACACACCCACACTGGATACACAGACATTGCTCCGGCATCACCACCCGCCAATACACAAACACGTGGACATGCAGAACACACACGCAAACAACAAACACCCCAACACCACAACCCCCGAACAACCCACAAAGAACAACACCCACCAACAAAAACAACAAACACACACTGACCATACTACAAATAAACATCAACGGCATCCAAAACAAGAAAACAGAACTAGAAGAACTCGCCTCACAACAGCACGCAGACATCATCACCATACAAGAAACCAAACTAGAAAAACAACACAACACACCTCGTCTCACCAACTACACCAGCATTAGGAAAGACAGAGAACACAAGGGAGGAGGAGGACTGCTCACATACATTCACAAATCAGTCACATTCACTCCCATGAACATCCCCAACAACATTAACACCAACACTACAGAAATTCAAACCGTAAAGATTCACATAACCAACCACAAAAGACTACACATATGCAACATGTATATACCCCCCAGAGATACCACCCGACCAGACCACGCCACAGAAGACACAGACATCACCAACACCTTCCAATACATAAACTCGCTGAACAACACCATTCTAACCGCAGACATCAACGCTCACTCAACACAATGGCACTCTCCCTACGACGACCACAGAGGCACCCTCATTGCAGACATACTACAGAACTCCCAACAAATCACTCTAAACGCAAACACACCTACCAGAAAACCTACAAACATCAACCAACAACCAACATCACCGGACATCACAACAGCCAGCAACAGCATCACAAACAGAACAACATGGACCACAATACACGCACTCAGTTCAGACCACCTTCCTATCAAAATCACACACAACACGCGTGCTCCTTTCCGCCTACAACAACACCTTCAAACTTACACAAATTACAGGAAAGCAGACTGGGAAGGATACACCTCTGAAATAGAATCAGCACTGGAGAACATAACCATACCTGACAACATCCACACAGCCAACACCATGCTCACAAACCTCATACTTACAGCAGACAAACACCACATACCCCACGGAAAAATAAAAAGCAAATCACTTCTCCTACCACAACACATCAGAACACTCATCAGCCAAAGAAACGACATCAGACAACAAAACCACCAAGACCCACGCATCACAGACCTAAACAAAGAAATAGACACACAAATCCAAAAACACAAACAAGAGCTATGGAAAGAACACTTAACGGATGCATGGAACCACAGACACAAACAACACATACTCTGGAACACAGTAACAAGACTATCAAACAAAGAACAAAAAGCACCAGAAAACACCACAATACAGTTCGGACAACACACGGCAATATCCAACAAACAGAAAGCACAAGCATTCAACAAACAATTCACCAACATAATACAACACAAAACCAACAGAACATACAGACAACTACAACGCAAAATACGAAAACTCAACACCACGCCCATAACCATCACAGAACAACAAGTCAAACAAGCACTACAACGCTCCAAAAGCAACAACTCCACAGGCCCAGACAACATAAACATCAGACATCTGAAACACCTAGGCCCCAAAGCAATAACACTACTCACACACACTTACAACACATCACTCAACACCATCCCCGCAATATGGAAGACTGCAAAAATAATCCCAATACCAAAACCCAACAAAAACCACGCACTCGGCCCATCTTACAGACCAATAGCACTACTCAGCCCAATAGCCAAAACAATGGAAAAGGTAATACTACCCTTCATTACCAACAACACTCAACTACCCTCTCACCAACACGGCTTCCGAAAACAACACTCCACAACCACAGCACTACACCACATACACAACATTATAGCCACAGGTTTCAATCAACAAAAACCACCACAACGAACAGTTGCCATAGCCCTAGACATGTCCAAAGCCTTTGACACGGTAAACCTACACACACTCACAAACAAACTCAACAACACTAACACCCCAAACATCATCATCAAATACATCTTCAACTACATAAGGGGACGCAGACAATACACTCAATACCGGGGGGAAACATCAGAACATAGAAACACGAAAACGGGGGTACCACAGGGGGGAGTACTTTCACCAACACTATTCAACATATACATGGCAGACTTACCACAACCACCTCCAAATGTACACACAGTTACATATGCAGACGACATCACCATTCTATCCACACATGTCAAACCACAACAGGCACAACAACAAGTACAAAAATATCTCCACGACATATACAACTGGACAAAACAGAACCAACTCACACTCAACGCAGACAAAACCACCACCACTCTGTTCACACCGGATCCGGCAGAATACAGCAACAGGCTCACTTTACAAATAGATAACACCACCCTACCCACAGTCCGCGAACCCAAAATACTGGGATTAACATGGGACCCCAAACTCACCTTCTCAAAACACACACAACACACTCTAACCCGCGCCAAGCAATCAAACAAAATACTTAAAGCCTTAACAACCACTCACTGGGGAAAATCCAAAGAAACTATACTCACCACATACAAAGCAACCACACTCACACGCCTCGAATACGCAAACACTATATGGTCACCAACACTATCGGACACAAACAAGACAAAACTCCAGACCACACAGAACACAGCACTCAGAATAGCAACAGGATGCACACAAGACACAAACATACAACACTTGCATGAGGAAACAAAAACTCTCCCACTGAACATCCATCTAAAACTACACGCATCGCAAATCAGACAAAAAGCCCAACACCCAACCCACCCACTACACCCACTCACTCAACAACCACCACCACCCAGACAAAAGAAACAAACAATCTTCCACAACAACAACTACACACACAACAAAGACACAGCACCACAGGACACCAACAACGACACCATAAAACAGAACATGAAAGACATACACACCCACTTTGTACAACACACACTTGGACACCAGACAACACAACAAAGTAATACATGCACCAGCACCAGAAATAGACCCATCAGAGCAAGACCTACCACACAGAACCAGACAACTCCTAGCACAACTCCGAACCAACAAATCACCAGCCCTCCACTCCTACCTACACAACATTACACCGGACACACACCCAACACCACTCTGTGCGCTATGCGGCACGCAAGTGCACGACACACAACACCTGTTCACCTGCACAAACATACCCACCACACTGACTCCGGAGGACCTCTGGCGAAACCCAAGCGGAGTGGCGGCCCTGCTCGCCCGCTGGGCGGAGGAGGGGGGTCTGGGGATCCGGGAGACGGAGTGAGGGCCCGGTCCCCCAATGTCGGGGCACGGGTGGGGTCGACAACAACAACAACAACAACATAAAAAAAGACTTCCCCTTTAAATATTCCTGCTGCATAATATATCTCCTTTCCTTTCGTAAAGGATGGTCAGAACCTTTCCTAAGCATTATTAAAATTTAGACGATCTTTGCTCCAGGTGCTACCGGCTCATCTCACTCGGTTAGGATAGGAAAGGAAAGTTCCTATGCCAAAATGATAATCCAAAAAGGGCCCCTGTTGGTGGATAATCAGGCCATGGGAGGTGTGAGTAAATTGTGAGGGGGTGTTGGCTGGAGCTAGAAATAATTTTGGTGTCTTGTCCCTGCAGTAGGTTCATTAAAAGAGCAACCAGTGTTTTCACCACCATGGTCGGATCTTACTCTGGAGGGTAACCCATAAAGGCAGGTGGCTTGGACAAAATATTTCAACACTGTCAAAGCTGTGTTGTCTGTGCTCCAGTTGAAGGTACGTTATTAGCCTGGAATTCCCATCAATGCCGGCATGTGTCACAAACACCCACCTGTAAAACAAACATGAAAAGAATAATGATTAAATACAAGAAAACAATCAAGTTTCATATCTTGTTTGAAATATCATCTCGGTAGAGAAGGTATTGCTGTGCACTTAAGACTACATGGAGGCAATTTGGAGTTTGTGTAACTTGGATATACAAATGATAAAATTCAATTTAATCTGTGCTGTCCATACAATATGGCTTTCTAATGCTCCCACGAGTACAAATATAAGATGATCCCTTATTACCGAATGAGACGCATATGCCCATCTATGTGCCATAAACTATTGGGGAATGGCACAGTATGTTCTTCTAGCCACAGTCTGGCTCCATCTCTGGGCTGCAGCAGCTGGCTCACTACGGTTGAGGATTTCTCGAACTCTTTTTCTTTGTACTACAATACCATCAGCACGCAGGTATGCCCTCATCATCTGCAACAGGTTCATAAAACAACACAATAAAGAAAGTACACTTTCACAATGAATATAATGATATATACATGAAGGGACAAGAGTATGTAGCAGAACACTTGCTTCCGAGCCTGATCTGGGAAATTGGCTGTGCAATCTTCTGACATGCTCTTCCAGGTCAACATCATGAATGGGAGTAAATCTATTTCTGGCTGAAATCTGAAAAAACTTCATTTTTTTATGCAGGTATGAAGAGGAACAACACAACATCTCAGTGATGGCTCTCACTGTAAAGCCCTGAGTGGGGAGCAGTTCAATTTGATCACTTGTAATGTCAAGTGCTGGTCTTCCTCGTCTACCTAAAGTATGGAAATAAAAGGATTAAGGAATTCAAGCAAACGAATCACTACGTGTTTTTTATATACTGTATACAGTACAGGCATATAGACACAGATGTACATAAAAGTATATGCAGCTTCAAAACCACGAGCAGCTATTTTCTCTAACCATTTTACTCAAGAAAAAAATAATTCAAACTTATAATTGAATAACTAAAAGATCACTAGTTATTGCTTAAAAGTGTACAGCCATCGCGTTACTTAATAGTCTACTGATTTGCAGGAAAACCACTGGTATAAAACGACGTTTGACAGAATCAGAATCAGAATCATCTTTATTGGCCAACTATGTAGAACACACAAGGAATTTGTCTCCGGTATAACACGCTGCACTAGTATCATCGTAAACAACAAAATCATTGAACCATTTTAGAGTAACCACTAGTTTTGAAGTACCATTTTGTGGTGCAAGAAGAGTGACTGTCAGTGACTGTTTAAGGAGTTAATGGCTAGAGGGAAGAAGCTGTTTAAGTGTCTACCGGATTTGGTGCGCATGGATCTGTAGCGTCTGCCTGAGGGGAGTGGCTGAAAAAGGTGGTGGGCAGGGTGCGGGGGATCCAGGAGGATTTTCCGTGCCCTTGTCTTGATTCTTGCAGTGTGCAAGTCCTCAAGAGTGGGTAGGGCGGTGCCAACGATTTTTTCTGCCGTCCTAACTGTCCGTTGAAGTCGGATTTTGTCCTTTTTTGTGGCGGCCCCAAACCAAACCGTGATGGAAGAACACAGGATTGATTCGATGACTGCAGTGTAGAACTGTCGTAGCACCTCCTGTGGCAGGCCATGCTTCCTCAGCAGCCTCAGGAAGTACATCCGCTGCCGGGCCCTTTTCAGGATGGAGATGGTGTTGACTTCCCACTTCATGTCCTGGGAGACTGTGATTCCCAGGAACTTGAAGGTCTCGACGGTTGACAAAGGGCAGTTGGATAGTGTGAGGGGCAACTGAGGAGAAGAATGTTTCCTGAAGTCCACGATCATCTCTACAGTTTTGAGCGTGTTCAGCCCGAGGTTGTGTCGGCCGCACCAAAGCTCCAGCTGCTCCACTTGTTGGCGGTACGCAGACTCGTCGCCGTCTTTGATGAGACCGATGACCGTGGTGTCGTCTGCGAACTTTATGAGTTTGACAGCTGGATCTGTTGAGGTGCAATCGTTTGTGTAGAGAGAGAAGAGCAGTGGCGAGAGGACACATCCCTGTGGGGCACCAGTGCTGGTAGTGCGTATTGATGATGTTGTTGCTCCCAGTCTCACCTGTTGTGTCCGTCCCATCAGGAAGCTGAGGATCCACTGGCAGATCGTAGGGGACACTCCGAGGTGGAGTAGTTTGGGGGTGAGGAGTTCCGGGATGATGGTGTTGAACGCAGAGCTGAAATCCACAAACAGAATCCTTGCGTAGGTCCCTGTGCTGTCGAGGTGCTCGAGGATGTAGTGCAGGCCTATGTTGACTGCGTCTTCCACAGACCTGTTTGCCCGGTAGGCAAACTGGAGAGGGTCCAGCAGGGGTCCAGTGACGTTCTTTAGGTGATTCAGCACAAGGCGTTCAAAGGACTTCATGACCACAGACGTCAGGGCGACAGGCCTGTAGTCGTTCAGTTCCGATGTTGCCGATTTCTTGGGAACTGGGATGATGGTAGACTGTTTGAAGCAGGATGGGACCTCACACAGCTCCAGGGATCTGTTGAAGATTTGTGTGAAGACCGGAGCCAGCTGGTCAGCGCAGACTTTCAGGCAGGAGGGGGACACTTTGTCGGGCCCCGGAGCTTTCTTGATCTTTTGCTGCTTGAAGAGCCGTCTCACGTCCTGTTCGTGGATCTGTAGTGGAGAAAAAGAGGGTGGGGGGCTAGGTAGAGTGGTTTCTGGTAGAGGTGGGTGTGTGTGGGAAATGGGGGTGTCCTTTGATAGAAGGTAAGTCACAGCAAGTCGTCAGTAAAACCCGTGTGTAGTTCGAATAAAAATACATACGAAAAACCAATGACAAAAAATGGTAGCCATTTTACCTGTGTGCAAACGATGTGCCACATGGGAACAAACACGTCCACCATTAGGAGTGGGTCCCGCAATGATGACAGATCGGAGATCTATTGGACTTTGAATCAAACTTTGAATAGTATCAGCGCTAAACTGGTCACTAACTCTTCTTAAATTAGCAATTGAAATGTTTATCGCGCGTGCTTCACTTTCACCGGCAGACCCTTGATGACAGGCACTCTCTATTGCCCTGCACCTTCGCCGAATACGTCTCAGGACACTGTCCGCCATTGTTGTTTTAAAAAACTAAGTGGGCACAGAATTTCCAAAATCATGAGCCCTGACTGGTGGGATGACACTATTTTGAAACGTACAGCCAATAGGATACCGTTACATGTTTTCGTAATCATCCTTATTTGCATTTAATGCAAGTACAGTGTAATGTTACTAGCACTACAAGTGGGCACATTTATGGCCTTACATGTTCACTAGTAAGCGTCAAAATCATCTTACCAGTGAACTAGTGGGCACATTTATGGCCTTAAATGTTCAGTAGTAAGCGTCAAAATAATCTTATTAGTGAACTAGTGGGCGTTTTGCGGCTTACATGTTCACTAGTAAGCGTCAAAATGACATTACTAGTGAACTAGTGAGCGTTTTGTGGCTTACATGTTCACTAGTAAGCGTCAAAATGACCTTACTAGTAAACTAGTGAGCGTTTTGTGGCTTACATGTTCACTAGTAAGCGTCAAAATGATCTTACTAGTGAACTATTGGGCGTTTTGTGGCTTACATGTTCACTAGTAAGCCTCAAAATGATCTTACTAGTGAACTAGTAGGCGATGTGTGGCTTACATGTCAACTAGTAAGCCTCAAAATGAACTTACTAGTGAACTAGTGGGCACATTTATGGCCTTACATGTTCACTAGTAAGCGTCAAAATGATCTTACTAGTGAACTAGTGGGCGTTTTGTGGCTTACATGTTCACTAGTAAGCGTCAAAATGACCTTACTAGTGAACTAGTGGGCGTTTTGTGGCTTACATGTTCACTAGTAAGCGTCAAAATGATCTTACTAGTGAACGAGTGAGCGTTTTGTGGCTGACATGTTCATAAATAAGCGTCAAAATGATCTTACTAGGGAACTAGTGGGCGTTTTGTGGCTTACATGTTCACTAGTAAGCGTCAAAATGACCTTACTAGTGAACCAGTGGGCGTTTTGTGGCTTACATGTTCACTAGTAAGCGTCAAAATGACCTTACTAGTGAACTAGTGAGCGTTTTGTGGCTTACATGTTCACTAGTAAGCGTCAAAATGATCTTAGTTGACATGTAAGCCTGTAGCCTACAGATTTTTCGGCTAACCGCCCCCTGAACCTGGCAGGGTGGCGGGCGGACCTTTTGCTCCAGGCGGGGGACATAGAGACAAATCCGGGGCCCACACAGACACTCTCACGCACGCAACAAACACACACACAACAAACTACCTAGACATGCGACATTTTGCACACAACAGATTACAAGAAGTCTTGTTCACTAGTAAGCGTCAAAATGATCTTACTAGTGAACTAGTGGGCGTTCTGTGGCTTACATGTTCACTAGAGGCCTCAAAATTATCTTACTAGTGAACTAGCGGGCGTTTTGTGGCTTACATGTCAACTAGTAAGCCTCAAAATGATCTTACTAGTGAACTAGTGGGCACATTTATGGCCTTACATGTTCACTAGTAAGCGTCAAAATGACCTTACTAGTGAACTAGTGGGCAATATGGAATAAATACTCAAAGGGCTTGCCAGGCAAGCCCATTGAGTATTTAAAGGGTTCAAAGGGCTTGCCTGGCAAGCCCTTTGAGTATTTATTCATCCGTGATGGTATTGTAGACCAATGAGAGCACGTCCGACAGACACGTGGACTTCGGGCGGCCAATCATGATGCATTTCGAGCCAAGCCCCAACAAAAACGGAGGAGAAAACTTTCAGACGCTTTGAAAGCTTTTGGGGTACATATTACTCTTGTTGTTACACAAAATTTTGTTTTACGATTATTTTAGGCGGTAACGTTATGGTGTAAATGTCAAATACGTGGTCAATTTATCAAGATGAAGCCTGCTTAAAAATTTGCTCCAACAATTTTGGAGATGTGTCTGACTTTGACAGCAATGGCGGCAGTTCAACGCTGACAGTCGCAGTCGGGTGCAGATTTATTTCGGCAGGACTTTCTAAAATCTGCCGTTTGCTCTGACAGTTCTCTGTCTGACAGTCACATTTTGTCTTATTACTCACAAGCTAATTGACATTTAAAAAAAGAGTTAATGTTTGGAACACGATTTTGCTCTTACTGTTTGCTGCCTTAGTTCGTTTGAAATATTCGCTTCCTGCATTACATGAAGTACATTTTTTAATATTCACAAGACTGTAACTGTGCATTATAAATAATGTCACATTTGCACTATGTTTTACTGGATCTACAACTAAACTAGGTCCTCGTTTCTGGGAGAGTCCACAGCACCTCCTGTATCACAACCATTCTGCCAGCACACCTTCAGCAGCACGATGTTTCTAACGGGAGCTGGAGGGTGATCAGCTTCATTGAAGAACAGGAGGAGGAGAGGCACAACGTTTGTCATTTGTGATATGTTTTTAGACTTTTCTCCTAACTAAAAAAACTATGTTTTGTTAATTTCTTGATATAGTTCTTGTATTTAAATATTTTAACAATCAAATATTTTTCAACTGTGTTTTAGATATGAATTGTATGAAATAAATCAGTGAAGCCCCATTCAAATTCTACTCTATCTAATCTGCTCGATCACACTGCTGTCAACCTGCTGTACCTCCAAACTCCTTGGCTTACTCGCAGTTGGAGGGTTCCCCCCGAACGGGGGGACAAATCAAGGAACCAATCCCTGCACCCCGAACGGGGTGCCCTTACGGCCGTTTTTTTTTTTTTCGGCTAACCGCCCCCTGAACCTGGCAGGGTGGCGGGCGGACCTTTTGCTCCAGGCGGGGGACATAGAGACAAATCCGGGGCCCACACAGACACTCTCACGCACGCAACAAACACACACACAACAAACTACCTGGACATGCGACATTTGCACACAACAGATTACAAGAAGACAGACATCCTTCAGATGCAACCACCACACACCACACTGGGTACACAAACATTGCACAAACATAAACACTAGACAATACAACATAACATGGAAATGCAGACTACATCCCAAAACACCACCACGAACAACAACACCTCGTAGGACACCAACAGGCAGCAGAGCACAAACAGACCAAAACAACACACTCGCCTCACCAACACTACCCTCAAACGCAACACGGACAGACAACTCCAACAGAGATACAACAAACACAAGACCACCCCCCCAAACCTGGACCTGCAATAGCTGCAATAGAATCATCACACGCAGACAAACCTCACTCAGATGCAACTCAACACACCCACACTGGATACACAGACATTGCTCCGGCATCACCACCCGCCAATACACAAACACGTGGACATGCAGAACACACACGCAAACAACAAACACCCCAACACCACAACCCCCGAACAACCCACAAAGAACAACACCCACCAACAAAAACAACAATCACACACTGACCATACTACAAATAAACATCAACGGCATCCAAAACAAGAAAACAGAACTAGAAGAACTCGCCTCACAACAGCACGCAGACATCATCACCATACAAGAAACCAAACTAGAAAAACAACACAACACACCTCGTCTCACCAACTACACCAGCATTAGGAAAGACAGAGAACACAAGGGAGGAGGAGGACTGCTCACATACATTCACAAATCAGTCACATTCACTCCCATGAACATCCCCAACAACATTAACACCAACACTACAGAAATTCAAACCGTAAAGATTCACATAACCAACCACAAAAGACTACACATATGCAACATGTATATACCCCCCAGAGATACCACCCGACCAGACCACGCCACAGAAGACACAGACATCACCAACACCTTCCAATACATAAACTCGCTGAACAACACCATTCTAACCGCAGACATCAACGCTCACTCAACACAATGGCACTCTCCCTACGACGACCACAGAGGCACCCACATTGCAGACATACTACAAAACTCCCAACAAATCACTCTAAACACAAACACACCCACCAGAAAACCTACAAACATCAACCAACAACCAACATCACCGGACATCACAACAGCCAGCAACAGCATCACAAACAGAACAACATGGACCACAATACACGCACTCAGTTCAGACCACCTTCCTATCAAAATCACACACAACACGCGTGCTCCTTTCCGCCTACAACAACACCTTCAAACTTACACAAATTACAGGAAAGCAGACTGGGAAGGATACACCTCTGAAATAGAATCAGCACTGGAGAACATAACCATACCTGACAACATCCACACAGCCAACACCATGCTCACAAACCTCATACTTACAGCAGATAAACACCACATACCCCACGGAAAAATAAAAAGCAAATCACTTCTCCTACCACAACACATCAGAACACTCATCAGCCAAAGAAACGACATCAGACAACAAAACCACCAAGACCCACGCATCACAGACCTAAACAAAGAAATAGACACACAAATCCAAAAACACAAACAAGAGCTATGGAAAGAACACTTAACGGATGCATGGAACCACAGACACAAACAACACATACTCTGGAACACAGTAACAAGACTATCAAACAAAGAACAAAAAGCACCAGAAAACACCACAATACAGTTCGGACAACACACGGCAATATCCAACAAACAGAAAGCACGAGCATTCAACAAACAATTCACCAACATAATACAACACAAAACCAACAGAACATACAGACAACTACAACGCAAAATAAGAAAACTCAACACCACACCCATAACCATCACAGAACAACAAGTCAAACAAGCACTACAACGCTCCAAAAGCAACAACTCCACAGGCCCAGACAACATAAACATCAGACATCTGAAACACCTAGGCCCCAAAGCAATAACACTACTCACACACACTTACAACACATCACTCAACACCAACACCATCCCCGCAATATGGAAGACTGCAAAAATAATCCCAATAGCAAAACCCAACAAAAACCACGCACTCGGCCCATCTTACAGACCAATAGCACTACTCAGCCCAATAGCCAAAACAATGGAAAAGGTAATACTACCCTTCATTACCAACAACACTCAACTACCCTCTCACCAACACGGCTTCCGAAAACAACACTCCACAACCACAGCACTACACCACATACACAACATCATAGCCACAGGTTTCAATCAACAAAAACCACCACAACGAACAGTTGCCATAGCCCTAGACATGTCCAAAGCCTTTGACACGGTAAACCTACACACACTCACAAACAAACTCAACAACACTAACACCCCAAACATCATCATCAAATACATCTTCAACTACATAAGGGGACGCAGACAATACACTCAATACCGGGGGGAAACATCAGAACATAGAAACACGAAAACGGGGGTAGCACAGGGGGGAGTACTTTCACCAACACTATTCAACATATACATGGCAGACTTACCACAACCACCTCCAAATGTACACACAGTTACATATGCAGACGACATCACCATTCTATCCACACATGTCAAACCACAACAGGCACAACAACAACTACAAAAATATCTCCACGACATATACAACTGGACAAAACAGAACCAACTCACACTCAACGCAGACAAAACCACCACCACTCTGTTCACACCGGATCCGGCAGAATACAGCAACAGACTCACTTTACAAATAGATAACACCACCCTACCCACAGTCCGCGAACCCAAAATACTGGGATTAACCTAGGACCCCAAACTCACCTTCTCAAAACACACACAACACACTCTAACCCGCGCCAAGCAATCAAACAAAATACTTAAAGCCTTAACAACCACTCACTGGGGAAAATCCAAAGAAACTATACTCACCACATACAAAGCAACCACACTCACACGCCTCGAATACGCAAACACTATATGGTCACCAACACTATCGGACACAAACAAGACAAAACTCCAGACCACACAGAACACAGCACTCAGAATAGCAACAGGATGCACACAAGACACAAACATACAACACTTGCATGAGGAAACAAAAACTCTCCCACTGAACACCCATCTAAAACTACACGCATCGCAAATCAGACAAAAAGCCCAACACCCAACCCACCCACTACACCCACTCACTCAACAACCACCACCACCCAGACAAAAGAAACAATCAATCTTCCACAACAACAACTACACACACAACAAAGACACAGCACCACAGGACACCAACAACGACACCATAAAACAGAACATGAAAGACATACACACCCACTTTGTACAAACACACTTGGACACCAGACAACACAACAAAGTAATACATGCACCAGCACCAGAAATAGACCCATCAGAGCAAGACCTACCACACAGAACCAGACAACTCCTAGCACAACTCCGAACCAACAAATCACCAGCCCTCCACTCCTACCTACACAACATTACACCGGACACACACCCAACACCACTCTGTGCGCTATGCGGCACGCAAGTGCACGACACACAACACCTGTTCACCTGCACAAACATACCCACCACACTGACTCCGGAGGACCTCTGGCGAAACCCAAGCGGAGTGGCGGCCCTGCTCGCCCGCTGGGCGGCGGAGGGGGGTCTGGGGATCCGGGAGACGGAGTGAGGGCCCGGTCCCCCAATGTCGGGGCACGGGTGGGGTCGACAACAACAACAACAACATCAACCTGCTGTAAATAATGCCTCCATTCATGATTGTAGAAACCCCAGAACGGTAAACATGTGATTATTTTATTTTAAAATATAAGAAGCCTATGTTTTGCAATTGTGCTCATTTTCAATGTATTGCACGACAAATATAATAGATGAGCCGGTTTGGGGACATCATCAACCAAGCTGCTGCTCCAATTGCAATGCGATATATTGTCCTGCTCTCCTAAATTCGCATCTACACCACAAATTATAACATCTTAACTGATTTAGCAACAACTGAAAATTCACATCATTATTTAGGGAGTTGCATAACTGTTGCATTATATGGTGCCCTATTCATTTTATTTAGTATAGCATACATATATAAAAGTGGAAAGATACTGCAGAGCTGTGCCATTACTCTTTATCTCTGTGTACATAATAAATAAACATCACCTACAGATACATTGGTAAAAATTGCTTGATTCCTTCTGTATACTGTAGATATTACGCAAATGGCGGTAAATAATTGTGAAAGCTCAGAATCAGGTTTTAAAGGGTTAATTCTTTGCTGGGTGGAGCTCTTATCATGGAGCCAATAGGAGGTGTCCTCGGGTGGTGTCCGTCCCTCATTCAGCTCGGGGCCTCCACCAGAGGCCAGGAAGCCCGAGGGCCCCGCGCAGTACCCCCGCCGCTCCCAGCACCGCACACCTCCGGACCGAGATGTCCGACGCTGGTCCCGGGATCTGTCCAACCACCCATCCAGTCCGGGGGTCACTGCCCCGAGCGCCCCGACCACCACAGGCACGACCGCCACCCCCACCCCCCAGGCCCTCCCCAGCCCCTCCCCGAGCCCCTGGTACCCCCCGAGCCCCCCATGCTCCCCCCTCCCGATGCCTCCACCACCTGGGACCGCCACATCCACCACAACGGCCCTCCTCCGCCCCCCATCCACGACCACGACATCTGGCTGGCTCGCCACCACCATCCCGCCAGTCTGGATCCGGAAGTCCCACAGGATCCCCGCTCCGCCACCCTCCACCACCCTCGGAGGTGCCCCCCACTCCGACCCCGGGGCCCCCAGTCCACACTCCGCACAGATGCCTCGGCAGACCACGCCAGCCACCTGGCCATGGCGCTCCACGCAGGCCCCCCCTGCCAGCATCCCACACCCCGCAGCCACGTGCCGGATCGTCCCAGGCGCCTCCCCGCACAACCCACACCCCAGGTCCTGTCCGGCGCGGCACATCCGGGCCTCGACGGCTCCGGCGCCCAAGGCCCGCTCCTGAGCAGCCAGGATGAGCGCCCCTGCGCTGTCCCCCAGGCCAGTCCCCTCCAGCCACCGATAGGACTTCTTGAGATCAGCCACCTCAGCCACGGTCCGGTGGCACATCCCGCGTAGGGGCCCGCCCCACCACGATGGCCCCCCCCCCAGCGCCCGTCCCTCCGCTCCCCACTTGGGGCAAAAAATGAGCACATAACACCATCCAGTGTGGGTCCTTGGGCAAGAGCCTTCACGCTAATGCGTACCTCATACAATGATGAGAGACAATAAAATGAATGACATGCCAGCTCAGACGTCGCCCGGCCAAACAAGGTCTGCATCAGGTGCTGGGGAATCAGAGCACCTTGATGAAAAATGGAGCAGAGATGGGCAAGATGCAATAACATGGCTCTGTTGGAATGCTACTACTCAAGCAAGCCTAGTCAGAGAGGTTACATGGAGAGAATGTGGCCTAAATGGTTACTTCGAAACCCACAGTCACGGGTGGCCACGAAACAACTCGTAACTCAGTGTTCCAACATCCACAAACGGCAACTGCTGTCACAACTTGAGATTGATGAGGTACAACGCAGGTTCCATGGTGAGGGGCCCCAGGCTGCCAGATCAGAGGAGGAGTTCATACCAGAGTGAATGCAGATGATGAGATTGGGAGGCCAGCCCCAATGAATGAAATGCTGAGCGAGGCAGCAAATGACCTGAAAGCTAAGATCATGGCAAGAATGAAAGCTGGGAAAACTAGAATCCGATTACAACGGCTATGTGAAGTACCACCTGAAAGTCTCTTGGAAAGTGTGAATGCAGCACTGAGGGCGATCCTTACCGTAACGATCACGGAAATGAACTGATATACGCTTCAGCATCAGTGATCCTTGAGATGCTTGGCTATAAGAGCAACCATGGAAGCCATGAGATACATTACCGACCATGGAAAAGACGGTTGGAGGCTAAGATCAAGGCGGCTCGGAAAGATGTGAGTCAATTGACTGAGGTCCAGAGAGGTGTGATGAAAAGGCCGATCCTGAGAGGTACATCCAGATGACCATATATGAAGCACTCGAAACAAAGGCTCCAAGCCTTGTCCAGCCGCCTAAAGCGGTACACGAAAGAGAATGAGGCCAGACGAATAAACAGGCTGTTTGCAACACAACCTGCGAAAGTGTACGCTCAGTGGCAGGGTCCTAACAACAGAGCTGATCCACCAAGACTGGAAACTGAAAGGTACTGGAGAGGCAGATGGGAGAAGGAGGTTGCACATAACAGCAGTGCACAATGGCTGGTCACCCAAAGAGAGGAGCACAGACACCTCCCTGAACAGAACCCAATTACCATAACAGTGGCAGACATAAAGGAAATAGTCTCAAATATGAAGAACTGGACAGCACCAGGCCCGGACATGGTCCACACTTACTGGCTAAAGAAACTCACAGCACTCCATGAGCGCCCAGCAGCACAAATGAACCAGCTGCCTAGGGATGGGACTCACCCAGGATGGCTAACCGAAGGGCGAACGATCCTTATCATGAAAGATCCCTCAAAGGGTGCAGTCGCATCCAACTATCGGCCAATAACCTGTCCCTCCACAATTTTGGAAGCTCATGTTGCGGCTAAGATAAGTGCACACATGGATCAATACATGAGCGAAGCACGGAAGGGCATTGGTAGAGATACCAGGGGAGCCAAACATCAGCTCCTGGTTGACAGAACAGTCGCACAAGACTGCAGGTCCCGATGTACCAACCTGTGCACAGCCTGGATTGATTAAAAGAAAGCCTATGACTCGATGCCACATACATGGATCACTGAATGCTTGGATGTGTATAAGGTGAACAGGACCCTAAGAGCCTTCGTTGCGAACTTGATGAGGATGTGGAAAACCACACTTGAAGCCAATGGCAAGCCACTTACCCAAGTGTCCATCAAATGTGGCATATACCAAGGTGATGCACTCTCCCCACTGCTGTCCTGCATAGGACTGAACCCCCTAAGCCAAGTAATCACCAAGACAGGCCATGGATACCGCCTCAGAAATGGAGCTACGATCAGTCACCTCCTCTACAAGGATGACATGTAGCTGTTTGCTAAGAGCGAAAGGGACATAGACTCCCTGATCCACACAATCAAGATCTACAGCAGCGACATCGGGATGTCATTCGTGCTGGAGAAATGTAGTCG